>NC_089682.1:54523248-55181685 GCF_031753505.1 Anomalospiza imberbis
AAAGTAAAGTTTAGTAAAGATCTATTAGATTTTTTTTCACTCCTTTTTTTTCTGGAAACCAAGCCTGTAAGACTTTCAATTCAGTAAAAAAGAAAAAGGACCTCAGGATATTGCTCAAGGATTCAGTTCCTTCAAAAGAGAAATGTAAGGAAACTTCAAAGGCAGGTGTGTGCAAGCATGAGTGTGCTGCCTATGTGTCTGTGCATGCCTCTCCTCTTTCTCAGGGGCACAGACACAGCTTGGCCCTTTGCCTCAACTCCATAATGAGTTACAGTTCCCTCTGAGCTCTCTTTTCTTCAGCCTTGGAAAAACAATCATGTCATTGAGGTTGGGGTTTCAGTTGCCCACAGCTGTAAACCTGTCCATTCTGAGAGCTCCTGGGTTACTCTCAACCTGGGCTACTGTGCTACTTTCCCTGAGCTTTTCCTTTAGTTATCACATATAGAGTCAGCTTTTTAGCAAATAACTGTTCATAAAGAAATGTTAAGGTCCATGAAATAAAACCAAAACACACCAACATTCCTTTACATATTAAAAAAAACCCCTAAAATTTAAAACTATTTCATATCTAGACAAACACATGAAACTCTAGAGAAAACTGAAAAAAGAGGCCAATTCCAGTACAAACAGATGGTTCTCATGCCTGTCTGGGGTGGGAAAGACAAATCTGCATCCTAGATATGACTATGGCTATACAGGATCTGAGCTGTACTTCCCACACCTCCAATAGCACAAGCTAATGCCTCAAGCTAGTAACACATGCAGGACTAGATGTTCAATATACAATATTCCCAAATTCTAAAATGAAAATTTTTCTAGCTGACAATATGCTTACATAAATACAGCCTCAATTTTAATGAATTAACATATTCCTACTAAACTGAACTGAACTAAACTAAACTAAACTAAATTAAGATTCAGCAGCTAATCTATGTACTCCCAGCCAGATCTTTCAACAAAAATTTTTGGTATTGCCCAGGCACTAGTAACGACATAAACCCTCTTTTTAGCAACAACTAAAAAGCCTGTCTGGGCAGAAGGTGCTGGTGGATCTGTGTCTGCCCATGGCCTTCTCACTGAGTTATGCCTGCTTGTTACCTTTACTTCTTTTGGTTGTGGTTAATGAATAACCCTTCACCAGGCAAACCTCACTTCAGCTGAGATTCTTTTGAAGCCATTAAATCCTATGTATTTTTTATTTTCCCATCATTTGTTACAGTGCTGTGCACACAGAATGGAGTGGCAGCTTTGAATTCAGCAATCACCAAGGCTTGGCATTGATCAAGGTGAGTATTTTCATTCAAGCATTCTTAAGACTCTTGCCAGTACCCAGCTGTTTCCTCACAGGCTCCCCATAATCTCAGCACTATTTCTTTTGAATGAGATAAAAATAGCACTTATTGATAAAGACTACTGGAAACAAAACTGTAGTTTTTGCCTAGAGAACTGGGTCAATCCAATAGCTAGATTTATAATACCAACATGGAGATTACTCCATGCTGGCCTGATGGAGCCATTACACATCAGAGAACACAAATGGACTGAGCAGTGGACAGATGAAGTAGAAAAGCAACCCAACTTTAAACCCTAGGCATAGAGATTTACAGGAGAAAATCCAAAAAAAAAAAAAATTCAAATTATTTCCATTAGCTGAGATGGTCTCCCAGCCCCAATATATCTATACTATCATAGCAGCAAGGACACTGTAAGTAGACAAGTGGAAAGAACAAAGATGATGTTGAGTTCTGCATAAAGATGTGGATGGAGGCCCACAATTAGAAATTCAGAGCTGTGCCATGTTCTACCACTTAAATCTGAAGCTCCAGTTAGATCATGTTCGAAGAAAAGGTCAACCCCAAAGACACATCTGGCTATAGAGCCAAAGAAACCCCAAGAGTTGATATGCTGAGTCCCAACACAAAAGTCAATGTTAGGAATGCAAATAAGAAGAGTGCTCCTAAAAGGCATATTTGGAGAACGGCCAAAACAAAAGAGTCTGATTCCCTCCATCCCATGATGTTATAAATCAGTCATGCTGCTGAAAAATGGCAGTACCACTGGGATACACGCCCAGGTTGCGTGACAGTGGCAACGTGCAGGATACTCTCAGCTATGCTCACATCCCTCCTTGCAGACCCAGAGTTTGCAGGTTAAAGGACAAAAATGATCACGAGCAGAAGTGGAAAGAATTTAACAGAAGTCGATGTGGTAACGCTCTCTGTGCCTGCTCTGAATTCTCCCCTAGAACAAGAACTTTGAGACTCATTTCGCCGTAGCTCATGGGATGAATGTTGTCTCTTTCTTCTGAGTAGAAATTATCTGGAAATGGTGGGTTGCTAGTTTAGTTTTATGAGCTCCTAGAACTATTCTTTGAATAATAATTGGCCTGAAGTTCATCTGTTGAAGGAAGTTCAATATTCAGTATTCAGCTCAGGGCAACAGCACACTGGATCTGGAAGAGGAGTGCTTGGGGGGAATGACTCCCTCCAGAGTCACGGCCACACCACATGTGGCAAACCAAGTTTAAAATAGCTGCAGACATAGAGGAGATCTGTCATTTGGAAATTACTTGTGCGCTGTTTGAAGCAGCCGTTAGCTGTGCAGCAAACAGACTCTGCAAATAGAATTGCTGTGTGCAACACAACCTGGGACTAATGTAACCTCCTGTTTCCGATTACTGGGACAAGGTCTGAAGCCTGCCATCCACAGAAACTAATACCAAGGGCTAGGGAGCGGAGAAAGTTTTATGGAACACAGAGCAACAGAAGCCAGTTTGCATGATTAAAATTAAATCTCCAAAAGGAATTGATTGTCTCTCCTTGATACAGAGAGCTAACTCTAATAAGATCTTTCATCCTAAGGAGGCTTCTACAAAGCTGGCTTTGGACGAAAAAGTAATGATGTGAATTTCCAACTATGAGAGTATGAATTTAAATAAAAGTGGATATGCCTTTGTCTAGCTCTTGGGCAGTGACCAAAAAGAAGGGAAAACAAAATCTTCACTGATAATACAGCTTATTGAAATGGTTCCACACAGTAAGTTAAACCAGACAAAAACAATGCTGAGGTGAAATGAGTCTGGTTTTTTCTTTGATTTCTTCCTAAATTAGCCATTTGGTTCTATTAGAAGAGAAAATTTCAGCCTACACTGGACAAATTCTCTCCTTGACAACTGAGGCAGGATCTCAGTTCAGCCAAGTATATATTCCTTCAAAGTAAACAGTCTTATAAAGTGGTAGGTAGAGCTAAAGGACTCAACTATGGCACACTCCTGCTCCATGGGGAAGTCGCTCTATCTCTCTTCCCCACAGACATAACAATATTTCCTTGCACTTTAATTCTTATGACTCTCCCAAGGCTTTCAGCACTGGGCTTGGTCTCTCTGGGTAGGCAGGATATTGGCAGCTCAGTCCACTGATAGCGAGGTGAATACCCTTAGGAGGTGGTGTATTGCTGCTGGTACTGCCTTTTACATTTGCAGCAATAAGAGCAACTCTGCAAAGCTGCCCTTCCCTGGCCTTTTCTCACAAGCTCCTGCTCTGAAAGGTTTTGCTGTGGGCCAAACAAAATAATTTGTGTCAAGTGAAATTATGTTTTCCATCTTTTTCTTCTTCTCCTCCTATATGAAAAAGAAGAGCAACTGAAAAAGAGGCAAACCAACCAGTACAAAGAGGATTTAGTTCAACACATGCCAGTTTTTCTATCTCCAAATGTTTTGTTTCAGAAGCCAAAGACAACAATATTTGCACAGCTTTAACCCTAACCAGAAGAGTTTATTACAGAACTGGTGGCAGTCTACACACTATATAGGTGTTAACTTAAACTACACACATTTTAATTTGAGCAATTATGTTCTCTGGGCCTAATTCCCACTAGTTTAATTTGGGTATTTTCTGTCATCACTTGTTGTACCCAACAGTTGTAAAATGTAACCATGCACTATTAAACAGCTGCTGCCTTCCACAGGTGGCTGCCTTTCAGAATGAGGTGAGGATGTCTCCTGTATTTCACAGAGGAGTTGTGAGGTTTAATTCATTCATGTTTGTGAACAGCTCTGAAAGCTTCATTTAAAACCTGCTGTATTCTTTGCAGGCTACATTTCCCAAAGGAAAAGAGTGCAAAGTAAAATGGCAGCTTTCACAGACACTGGACACATCTACATCTAGACTGATCCTAAAAAAAATCCCCTGTATTGCACTGGAAAGCCCTGCTACACTGCATGTTGTGCATATGCATTTTCAATTTATACTATGCATGTATTTCAATAGAAATATACACCACGTTTCAATAAATTCAGTATTAAGTCCAATAGCTTTGACCCATGTGCATTCTCAGCTTCACTACTGTTACAAGCACAAGAAAAAATGCAACACTGGACACCCAAGAAGATTTTATGTACAGTAATATGAAATAAAAGCTATGTGGGAAATTCTTTCAGGTCTTGGGCATGTCTTCTGTTTCTTCATTGTTCAATACCACTACAACCACGAACAATTTCTAAGCATACAGTGACACTTATTTCATATCACTGTGGTATTGAATCTACAGCCTATATCCTGACTGGGATTTACTGCTGTGTGAAAGCTGAGACAACATGAGTACTTTTTCTCCTGGGTCAAACCCTTCAACCATGTCAATTTGATCAAACATTTTGTTCCCTTGCTTGAAAGTGTACAGCAGGGAAGATCTGGTTCCATGGGAACTTCACTCACAAACCAGAGCTACTGGGTACCAAGTCACTTCAGCACTCAGTCCACCTTCTTCCATAAGTCATGTAAGAAAACAAGCAACTTTATCCTACTCTTCCTCTGTGATGTGACTGAAGGATGATAAGGACAAGCCTTGTGATCTTTGTGATGGAGGGAGTAGGCAGTGAGGGAGAGGAAGGCAGAGAGGGAGAAAGAGAGGCATGGAGAGGTAGACAGGTCTCCATTACTTATCTCTGGACCTTGATAACAGACCTTTTGCAGAAAGGGTACCTTGTACCTCCACAATATAGTAACTGATCTCAACCTTTCTTACAAAGGTCCTCTCAGAAAGCCTCGAAGAGTATGAGCTGTTTACAGGAGAGTTAGTTTCCAGGGAACTAAAATAAATGTTTATCCATTGCCACCATCCAGGGTAGTTCCCTTTTAGCCTGGCTAGCATTTTCCAGCTACAAAGGTACATTAAAGCCCAACCGTGCATCACAGTCTGTCTGCTTGTGCCACCCAGGCTGAACCTGTGCCCCAGCTATCAATTCCAGCTGTGCTTGCCAGGCTGTTTTCAACACTTGCATTAACACTTCATGTTACGTTCTTGCTCTTTTGCCCCGGTTCACATGCAGAAAATTCTAGATAGTCCATTCAGGATCTTGTAACTCAGGCCCTGGATGACACTCACATTTGCCTGCTTTTCCTGTCACAGGGAAGAAAAGTAGCTATTTCACAGTTAGACTGGGCAACAACAAAAATGAATTAGTTGTGGACTTTGCATAAAAGCAGCAGAGAAGTATGTCATACTCTCCTGAGAGGGCAAATGTTACAAACTTTAGGAGGCCTTTGTGCTGCACAGGAAGGAGACACACTGAGAAGAACAAGAGAAAAGTGGGAAGGGAGACCAGGTGGGAGAAATGGAGAGAAGCTCGTTTAGGTGTGCCCTGCAGACAAAGTGGCAAGCAAATGAAAAAGCAGAGGGGAGAGCAAGAGAGATGGTGAGAGGAAGGGAAAGGACCACTGAGAAATCAAGAGAGACACAGGCAGTAGACAGGTACAGAAAGAGAGCAGAACTGGGAGCAGGAGGGAAAGAGCTGAAGGGTGAAAGGGTGTTTCCATTTGTATTTTCATCTGATCCAAAAATGTGCTCACATTAAAAAAAAAAAAAAAAAATTGCCAGCTTAGGGAAAGAATAGCTCAGACAGCAATGAAAGTGGTTTTGACAGAGCAGCCAACTTAGGAAAGAGCTGTCTGCATAAGTGATGAGCTCAAACCACACTGACAACTTGCACGGTCCAACCTTTCCTCTGATCCAGACTCTCTGGTCCTGGCTTCACTGACTGAAGTAACTGGGTCACTACCATGCCACGAGGGCGGTTATTCTGATTTCTCAGACTCACAACGTGATTATGGGGATACACCAGCCCTCTCAGTGCAAACACAGGGCTTTCTAACCTGTCTGGCATGGCAATTTCCTTGATGGACATGGTCCAGATTTGTTTCAAGTTTTGTTTAACTTTAATAGCTCAAGTTTACCCTTGAAAGATCAGAGCAGAAGAGGTGGTGCTAAATCAACAGAAGGGAGTCAATAAGCCTCCTTTCATTAGATAATGACTCTGCCTACACTGTACTCACATTTAACTGTAAACCCCTTCCATACAGTAAAATAGTTTGGCTTGGCTCTGTGTGTACGTTAAGGGAAGAAATAGATCAAATTCAAGAAAGTGCTGAACACTCCTGCCCTTTGCTTTGTTGGTTATTTTTCCTCCCTGGCAACTGGCCTCCCTCCGAGAACGCTGGCTTGTGGATGAAATGAAATACAATACAACTGTATTTTGTATAGCATCTCTCAAGTAAACAGGATCACAATTGCTCTGCGGGCTAAGTGATAGAAAACAGCACAGAGAGAAGGAAATTAAGAGACAGAAATGATGGAAGAAAACCAGCTGCTTCCAGAGGAAGGAAGCACAGGTCCATGGCTAAGGCTCTGGGAAATGGCAGGCACAGGCTTAGCTCTTAGAGCTGCCAGACTTTATGCTTTGACCTCGAACAACCTGCTTGACCTTACCAGGGCTCAGTTTCCAGTGCAAGACTTCTGCTTGTTAACTCTTCCCTGCCTTGGGAAGTCAGAGATTACTGCACTCAAGTCTGTGGGATGCTCTGACACTACCCAGGCAAGGACTTATGTGGCTGGGTGGGTAGAAGTGTGCTAGAAGGTAGTGGTACACAGAGGGATTTGAATCTTTCTGGATGCTAATACCTAAAAAGAATCACAGTAACTCACTGTGCGTGATGATGCCACTGAAACAATTTAGCAAATGGTGTTGAAACAAAGGGGTGAGAAGCAAATTTCACTGCAGTAGGACAGCCTTGTCTCATACCCAGTGCAACAGGAAGAGGTGGCTGCCATTCTATCCCTTAAAAACAGTTTCACTCTAGGGACAGATATTAAGGAATGGAGTAGCTGCCAGTGACAGAACTGTCTGAGCATGTTAAATTTGGGTAGCATGTGGTACGGTGGTCATTTATAACCATGATGCTAACAGTACAAAACATATTGCTTATCACTATCAGAGGGTTGGGAAGGATGGCTAGAAAAATGCCTTGCAATCTGCTGCTGAGCAGCTCAAATACAGAAAAGCATGAGAAGTGATGACCCAAATGGCTAATGAACGTGTTTCATTACATGTTGACTGTGAACAGCAGGCTGACATATTACTTTTCAAAATAAGACATGATTTTGAAAGCACTTTAATTTTTTTTTTTTTAGCAACCTATTTGTCTGTTTCAGTGAAGAAGGGGCTGGTGTGCTCTTCAGCCTGGCTGCGGAGAGGAGAAGCTAAGGCACACCTCAGAAATATTGATTTTTTGAGATCCATCCATTTTCCTCTGCATTCAATACCAGTCAGAAGTTCAGTCTCCCGTTCTGCTTTAAGGTGCATAACTAACAACATATGGACAGAAAAAGGGAAGGCACGAGCAGGTGTTGGCTGGGACACCTCCTTTTCAAAGGACAGATAGGGGAAAAACCTAGATATTAGAAGTTAGCTCCTTGCTTCTTTATATGGGATTTCAGCAGCTCTCCTCCCTAATTCTCCTTCCATTTCCATGTCCATTACCCTTTTCCCATCCAGTTAGTTCAAATCAGAGTGAATTAGAGTGGTTAGACACTGAGAGAGGGCTTTGCAGAGAACCAAGGGGAAGCTGCTGGTCCAGCTGTTGCCTCTGGAAGCAATGGGCCAGGGGCTGAGCCACCCAGAGCCTCCAGCTGCAGGGAAGCTGGCTGCTGCCTCCCTGCTTTCCTGCCGCATCCTTCCCTGCCCATCAGCCACAGGATTCATATGACTTATGCAATGCTGAGTGGGACTTTGTGGCAAGCACATTTCTCTCTCGCTCAGGATTTTTTTTTTTCTTGCGAAGGTAAAAAAGGGCAGTTTATTTCTGACTCTAACATTTATAGTTTTCTAAAGGTGAGAGTGGATTGGAGAGTAAAAGGGCTACCTCTCCAACAACACTGGACAAACTACCAGTCTATCAAATTTCTCCTTCTCTATGAAGGAATGCAAAAACAATAAGTTATTTACAGAAAGTTGCGTGAAAAAGTTTGCTACAAGAATGTAAACTCAGAAAGTTTGCTACAAGAATGTAAACTCAGAAGGCTTTAGAAAATCTTAAAAATCAGGGCGACAGGACCTGACCCCAGAAAGCACAGAGGGGGTTTCAAGGCAAGGGACTGCTGACAGTGCACACCTCCAGAGGACCTTGCTGTCCACCCCTGCCTATCTGAACAGTGGCAAGACCCTGGAAAAGTCACAGCACCAGGCTCATAGGACATCTTACATAGGACACCAGGCTCATGGGATACCTTTCCTCCTCTCCTCCCCAAGGCCCCAAGTCAGACCCAGCTCATGGAGCAGGAGCACTGTTTCCCTCAGCTTCCAGAAGTAGCGTGCATGAAGTCAGACACATCACATGTGCATCTCCATAGCAACGAGATCAGGCCCAGTGTGGAAAATGAGGGTCAATGGAAAAACTATGGGAGAGGGCTCTGCAGATAAGAGATAGCTGCTTCTGCCTTGGCTGGTACCAGGCAGCATAAACCAAGAGGAACAGGTGGGAGTGATGTCCACCTCTGCCACTGTCGGGGCAGATAGAGGCCTGTACATTGAGCCGCTTCTGCCCGCAGGCATTTGAGTTTTGTTATTTAATTGCCAAACCACATTGGTCCGAGAGCCGAAAGCACAGCTACACTGAGGTCTTAATCTTTACACTGGCATTTAAACCTTTGTCCTTGGCTGCAGCAGAGTCTGAGATCAACCCCCCTGGGACCCTCCTCTACCCCATTCCCATTGTTTCGAATGTGGCAAGAAATTCAGAGCTCCTGCTGTGCCTGAGAAGTAGCCTTCACTGCCTTCTCCTTGAGTATCCCCAAAGTGGCTAGGTAGCAAAAATCATTAGAAAGACAAAATACTGACACTTTGAGGAAAACCTTTTTTCAGGGGCATGAGTACTATTGGGACCAGATCACATACCTTGATCTAGTAGTACACATGGCCCTGATTTCATGCTGACTCCTCCCAACCAAGGCTCTACAGAAATGATTAAGAAACTGCTACCAGTTGTCACTAAGGGGAAGGAGGTTCTGTAAAAGACAGCAGAAAGTTTTGGCATTGAGGGGAGATCAAGTCTGATCTAGCCCCTCCAGGTGAATGTAAATTAAATTTTTATGTATCTTTCATTACCTTATTTAGTGAAGGCAAATTAGACCACAATCAAATGCTGTGGCCATCTTGCCTTCTTCCCTGCCACCCTCACAGATGGGACCATCTGTATAGTTTGCACGCTGGAAGAACCATGTCTTAGCAGATGATGTCTTTCTCCATGGTCTGGCTTTGAAATTCAGCATTTCAGCTTCTGTCAGCGACATCTAGACTCCATCCCTCCTTGGCTGTGCTCATGCCACTGCTTATTGCAGTAAGGCAATCAGAGTATAAGCTTTTTTCCAGATTCCATACTTAACCTGAGGCAGACCTGTGTAGCTTTAAGTAGCATATTACAGTAATGAGGGGCCATGATTATTTCTAAGAATATGCCCTCCTTCCCATTAGTAACCCCCCATGATAAGCAGCTCTATCTTTTCTGCTGCTACCAGTCACTAGCAGGCTATTGGGGCTGCAAAGGAGGACAGAGCAGCCTGTCATAAAGAAAAAGTGAGAGGAGCACATAAACTGGGAGAGAGGGTGGGGGAAGGAATAAGCATTGACAGTCAAAATGCAAAAGAGATTAAATGCAATTTTTCTCTAAATGCCTGGAGACAAGACAGATCTCCCGGCTTCCTTCCCCTCCCTTGCCCTCCTGCCTGAAAAGAGAAGAAGTAGTTAACATAGGAAAGCCCCTCAAATAAGCCCTGACAGCCACATATTCAGAAACTGATGGCATTTCCCTAAACACTGTTTGTAAAATGGTAATTATCCAGCAGGCAGTGACAGCTGGCACTTAGCTCTGAGAGAGAACATGAGCGGACAAGAAGAAAGGGATCCTGCCGTAACTGAACAAAGGGTAAAGAGATATATAAAACATAATCAGAAAAATACAAAAATTGCTGGCTGTGCTAATAGATCATCTCAGCTTCTTGGTTCATCTTGATATGATTGAGTTTGAATGCAGGTTCAGACTGACATCCTTCAAATCATTCCACTGGCAACAGCACCTCTGAGGGGTGCAGCAGCAGCAAACCCAAGGGGTTGAGCAGCTGGCAGTGAGCATAGGGGTGCAAAAAGAGTGACTGGCTTTATCACCAAGTGTCTGGAGCACCTGTTTCCCAACTCATGTCACAAGATCAGCTGTTGGGAATGAAAGCTTCTGCTAAACATTTTCTTCCTACTTCAGACCAGCTCAGCTATGCCACAACATGGCAAAATGGAATCCTTCACTGGAAGCATCTAGACTGGACAAAACACCAGGCAATGTGCTTGAGTTGGACAGGGACGTGTCTAGGCAGATCTTCTACTCCTTTGCTGTTAAACACAAACTCCACTTCTGGATCCACTTTTTAGGACAATGGAGGTGTCTGTCAGTTCAGATATAAGGTTTTACAGATCTCCTGTATGGCCTTGGGTAGGACTCTCCTTTCTTTGCCTTGTTTCTTTGCTTACAAAATCAATTGTGTGTTGTTGTTGCTATGCCATATGTTCAAACTAAGGCCCTTTTCCAATTATGTCCTACCTGAAATTTAGGAGGGCAGGGTCTTGGACTGCACTTGAGCCCTTAAACATGATCAGTAATACACATGAAGATATCTTCCCTCATATGAGAGTCACACTCTCACAACAGTCACAGAGAATAACTGAGGAAGAATGAAAATAAAATCATTAATGAGCAGTGTGGTATCTTTGAGCTTGGGGGTTTCCAAACTCACATTCTGAGGCCATTTTATTTGCTTTCTCATTACTTTAATTAGGATGTTACCTCCCTCCAGCCTAAAGCTGAGAATGCTCTGACCCCTCCAGAAGGCTTAATGACTTACTTTTGCCCAGATCCTTCCTGGGAAGGTTACTGCCAGGGTCCAGCAGCATGTACCTTTGATCACAACCTGTTATACGCCTCTGAGTCACTGAGTGAGCAATGGGCTAGAAGACCTAACAAATGATGCTCAGGTGAGTGTGGTCAGACAAGGACACTTGATGGAGTACTGGAATACAGGAAGGAGCTCTGCCTCTCTCCTTTTACCAAGAATCAGCATGGCACATAGATAGTCCATGCCTGGGATAACACAGAAATGGCACCTAAATTTCGTGTCATCCCTTGCCATTCTTCTTTGCTGTTGTTCTTTACCAAAAGACACTATCCTGAGAAAGATATAATTGTCTTAATTGACCCATACAATTTTAAGAACTGAAGGTAAAAGCTTCTGAATTTTTGCTAAGCCACCTTCCTCCTCTACCCTGCCTCAATTAAGTTTTATTAGGTGTTGCTATTATTTGGTCCATCACAGCAAATGACCTCTAAGCTTCTCTTTATGCCATATTCTCCTTGGTGCCAGGTTTGTATGTTAATAATTTTTTCAGCACACACACACATTTAAAATAGGATAGATTTTCTCTGCTGCAGACAGATACACCTCTTCACAGTAATTCATTATGCTACTATCTCCAAAGCTGTTTCTTTGAGAAATATGCGTAGAGACTTGTATTAACAGTGTAGAGTTTTCATGATGATAACTGATGATTTGTTTGACTAGGTCTCTTACATATCAATCTAACTATTTTGTAGTTTGCCTGTGATTTATTTTTGACTGTCTTAATAAAGTTCCAATATTACTTTCAGTAATCAATCTGCTTTCTCTAAACTACTGTTAAATTCTTTTTTGAATTGAGTGAGAGTTTGAGTAAAGAATTTATCCCATAAAACTACTGATCTGAAAGTTATCAATATATTTCTAAATGTCCAAGTACAAGTAAATTGAAAACTGAGATTTTTACCATCAGTTGACATTTAAATATATGCATGTTTTCAAGTACAAAGTAATTACTTTAAGCAGTAACAGAGCATTTCTCATAAGATATATTAAAGAAACACCAACAATGAAATTGCTAATGTTGCAATTTAATTATAAACCCTTCTATATGCCAGCATATCTTCACTATTACTTTTGCTGCCAGTCTTGATCTGTAGCAGGCTGTTTAATGCAATTTACTATGTATTTTTTGTACAAATTACTTTCATAGCTTCTGTTTATCTGCCATATATGGGAAAGCATGGACACACAAAAAATATGCATAACAGTGATTAAGGTTGAGGAAAAAAATATGAGAGCAACACTGCATTCTGTGAAAACCTCTGTGGAGCCACACACTGAAAGGGGGGAGCACATACTTGCAGGAGGCCAGCAGCAAGAGCAATAGTTCAGCTATAATTTTGGAAAGCAATTTTAGTGTAGCCATTATAAGGCAGGTCAAAATGATTTTGGTGTAAACATGAATATTCATTATCAATATTAATGCATTTACCACCGACTCCATGGTTTCCATGCAATGTTTCACATACAATCTAGCTTGGCTATCCCCTGGCTTAAGCACATTGAAATTTATTGGTTTCTTAATACAACATGTAGCTTCACTGTTATTAAAGTATAAAAAGGAAGAACTTAGCTCACCTAGGACTTCTCCCTGAGGGAAGCAGTGAGACTTTTCACCCATAAATTCCTTACTTCTGACTCAAAAATTTATGAGTGAAGCAAAGAAAATATTTTAGAAAGACATCTGACGATGACTTGAAAACTGCAAGTGATGTAGAGCTAAACACATCCTTGGGTAATCTAATTTATTTTATGAAATGAATACAGGCAATAAAGAGATGTGTGCACACATGTGCACACACCCATACACCCAAAATAAAAGCACCTTAATGATCCTGTCTGTCACAGCAGCAGCTAGTATCAGTCACTGGGCTTTGGTGACTGTCCAAGCATATTCACTGCTAATGGAGGAAACCTTTCCTGGTTTTTCCCTCTAAAACACACCTGGCACTCAGCACAAGCACTTAACCGATATTATTTTCATAAAGCACTCCCTATGCTGCGGCAAGTTCAGGAAGATGCAGCATATCACCATCAGCAAGGCTGCTGTCAGTGTCTGTGTGTTATTCCTGCTGTTGCTGTCAGATGGCCATGATGGCTTTTTCAGCTCTTATGTGGGGCTTGCAGAGAAGTGGCTGCAAGGAAGTCACAAGGAGGGGTGCAGGCCAACTCAAGCTTGTCCTGTGCACAGGCCTAGACTATCAGATGTGAAGCAGATCTATCAACCACACAGCAGATTTAAGGTTCCACCTCTTGTCAGGCATCATATGGGACTGGTGTATTTCCAAAACCACAGACCTCTTTCAAACCCAAACTGGGTGATTCCCAGCAGTTCTGTTATGGAGAGGAAAATCCTCCTCCTGCCTGCCCTTCTCCACCCACTGCTCTCACTGGAGGACAGGCAGGAGGAGAAAAGTGCAATAAGTATGAAGAGGGGCATGTGTACATGTGCTCAGGCACAGGTGCAACAGCATGAAAGCACTCACAAGTGCATGTGAAATGACAACAGAAAGAGGCAAGAGGGCACACTGAAACAAAGGATCAGCAATCAGGAATTAAATATGGAAATGTAGGAGAAATGGATCAAGAGGGAATAAATTGGCAAGAAAGAGAGAGAAAGCGTTTGGAGGACAGACAGCATGGACCAGGTACACATGGGGACTGAGCACAAACACACACACAGAATATCATGCACTAAAATAAGCACAAGTGACAGATCACAGACTCATTTGGGTGAGAAAAGACCTCTGGTGCATCATCCAGGCCATTGCTGCACATTGTGGCAGATCTGATTACACCTAAACCATCCCTGACAGATGGGTGACTCATCCCTGCCTTGAATATCTCCCATGCTGGTGGCTCTACAGCATGCCTTGGCAGCCTGCTCTGTCGCCAAACTGTTCCTAGAGTTATAAAGTTTTCCCTGATATTTTTTTACTAACTGTTCCCTGTTGTAGCTCAGGACCATTATGTCTTAGGCCTGGTTGTACCAACCACTGAGAAAAATGGATCCCCATCCTCTCAGTAGCATTTTTTTATGGATTTGCAGGCA
The DNA here is from genome assembly GCF_031753505.1 of Anomalospiza imberbis. NCBI lineage: Eukaryota > Metazoa > Chordata > Aves > Passeriformes > Viduidae > Anomalospiza > Anomalospiza imberbis. Next base: position 54,537,572 of record NC_089682.1, read on the forward strand.
GTGATTACATCTCCCTTCACACATCTTTCCTCCTCAATGAATATATACCAGTCTCCTTAATCTTCTCATTTATGCTACACTTTCCAAACCCATCATTTTTGTCACTCTTCCTGGAGCTTCCTTCAACCCATTGCAATTTTGGGGCTTAGTGGAGACAGCATTAATTCAGCTTCCTGCCTCTTACCTGTGCCATGTCCAGTCATGAAATGCTGAGGACTGGCTTTATTTTCTTTCCTGAACACCATTTGCTTTCCTGAATACCTCTGGCTTTATTCTCCTGAAAGATTCTGTTATGTGCAGAGACAGACAAACACACGCATGCACGTAAGTGCAGACCCACGCACCTATTTTATATATTTTGTATATATTTTTATTTTATATATTATACAGATTGATATAAGTTCCTCACCTAGTAGAGGTTCCAACATTAAGAGCTGGCTTAGAAGATAAGCTGGGCCAGCTGTGATGAAGAGCACCTCAAGCAGAGAACGAGAAAGATGACGATGTAACATTACACATTGGAAGAAGCCCCATTTGATGGTATCCTGATGGAGGACTGAACACTGAATATTATTCAAAACTGTGTAGACCATATCCATTTCATAGTGCTTATTTGTCTTCCAGATCCCCGCACACTGCATCTATCATTCTTCCCTCCTCCTTTAGAGCCTTTACTTACACGACTGGTTAGCCTAGTATTCAACAGGTAACCCCCTATTGTTAAAGTGATGTGCATGAATGGTTTCTACACAATGCAGAAATGCCTTCGGCACTATGATTTTAGTTGCAAATGGATAACCTACATGAGGAAGAAATCAAGAAAGAAAAGACTGAGTAGGTCATTTGAGATATTATGCAGCTGCCTCCAATTGCTCACTTCAGATTCTGAAAAGCCTCTTGCAGATTGAATTAGAAGATGGACCTTTAAAAACATCTGGAGAGAATATCCACTCGAGCACCCAAGAATGTCATAGTATGTCCTTTATGGATTTCACAGAGAGAGCGAGTCCCACGTAAAATGTATAACAAACACAACACACCCGGCCTTGGTGAAAAGAGATTATGACAATAAAGTGACAATCATTTCAAAGAGTCCCTGATTTCCATCTACAGTCAGTTACTCACAGAAGCATGCCATTTCTATACCTAACAGCTTGACCTGAAGGTCGGCACTGTGACACACTCTGCCAAGGCACTACTGGCCACGTTTTCCTTGTCACACCTCAGAACTAGAGGGTACGATGAACAGATAAAACTTTGGCTCTCAGGATTGTGAGACAGAGGCCAGGCTCCGAGAAAGTCATCTGTAACCAGTTATAGCTACAGCCTTATTGCCAACGACAGCAAGTTATAGATGTGTCTGTGTGGCAGACTAATGGTCAATAATATTTCTTTTCAATACCCTACAGCAACATCAAGCCAAGCATGGTGTTTATTAAGTCTCATGGAATTTCCTGTCTGTTCTAGAATCTGTAAGGTTTTACCCAATTGCTCCAGTCTTAAAAGAAAATCTGAAAAATCAGTTAAGAAATGGAGAAGCATCTCATTCCTCACAATGAAAAGAATATGAGATGTAAAATGTCACCGCTTTGATGTGCTGGCAAACTTCCTGGAATCAGTCATCCAAAGATAACTATGTTTATAAATATTTGAGATATGAAGATACTGTATATAGATTGCATTTTTATTATTATTATAAAAGTGTTTGGGTTTTTTTTTTTAAAATTGAAAGAAATAGCTCTGCAGTATATTCTAAATACACACATTAGAATATTTTGTGCTGTGCATAGCATGTTTTAATAAGGAAGAACCTTAATTCTACTTTCTCTCTACCCCTTGATCAGAGTAAAGAGGCTATTTCCTTCTCCACTTCTCCCAGCAAGAGATGCTAGGAGGCTGATGGAACAGCACTGGAATTGCCAGCAGCTATGGCAGCACAGGGGAGCAGCACTATGAAGGTTCCTTTATCTTAAGGCTTTGTGCTACTGACCCATAACCCCCCCCATCTAAGAATCTCCCATTTAAAATCAATAGCAATAACAAAATCCCTTGGAGAATTCATAGAGTTCCTTCAGATGATACAGCCAGGACTGAGTGGGAGAAATAGCTGGGGATGACTACAGCTTGTTTCTGTTGCTCCTGGCAGATTTTATTCAGGGCAAGGCCCAGGACTTGCTGCCCGTGGAACTCCACAATCCAGATAATTGCTTTTCTATTCTTTTTACAACTCACATTTCAGTCTTAAGACAGGAAAATTGCTGAAGTGCAATAGAAGTGTCTCTCACAGCCATGTGAATTCTCTTCCTGCCCAGCTGGCCTCCAAGCTATGCCAGTCTGGGACTTTTCACACCCAGCCCTGCCCATCCTTCTGCAGCATTCCCTGCTTTTCCTGGCCTCAGGCAAGCTCATCTGCACAGGTCTGCTTGGAGATGAACCTCAACCGCACCCTACAACCACACTCCATGCAAAGCCTGGCCCCTCTGCAGTCCCACTAATACACACTGATCCTGAGCAAAAGCTCTTTCTGCTATTCCCATTCCTGTGTAAATCCATTCCTGTTTAATTGCTGGCTCTCCCATCTTGCGGCTTTACTGACATCTACATTTTCATTTTTCATCTTTCCTTGATTCCCAGCCTTTTCCCCATTATTCTCTGTAACAACAGACAGCATGCCACAACCAATTTCACTTCCACTCAGCTTTCTAAACCTTGTCTGAAAAACAAGTATTACTCCACTAGAAAACTGACCTGAAATCTATTGAGCTGACTGTCAACTGGCTCCATGAAACAGAGGTAAACAATTAAGGCACAGTGTTTGCAATAATCACCCTGCAGAGCATTAACTCCCTGTCATTTGAGTCCTGGATTAATGGTGCCAATTGATGTCAGCCCTGGCTGGCACATCAGCCCATTCTTACCCACCAGAAGGGTCTCTCCAAACACAGGGAAGCTCTCACCTCTCTCATCATGGCTTTTCACCTTCTGCTTCCTTGACAAACTCCACAGCCCAGAACTGCAGGGCCTGACTTTCATCCCAGTCACTTACCAGCTTGTTTCAAGTACCAGTGAATGCCAGCATTCACCACCATTCAGCAGAGATGTAAGTCTCAAGGGATACTTCACTAGATAGTCAACCCCCCTCCCAAAGTAAGGGCAGAAACAGCTGGTAGGAGACCTTGCATCATTTCTCTGTTATTAAATATGACTTGTGTTGTGATTCTGTAAGAGGATGAAGGAAAATTGTGCTTACATTTATATACATGCTTATTTGTGTTTGGGGGAATCAGGATTGCCAGCATTCTGGATCAATCAGCCCTCAACAGGTTTCAAGGTTTGGAGAATCATGCCTCGTTTGCTTTCCCATTGTAAATGTTAACTAAACATAGCTCTGGGGAGAGGTGCCAGTTCAATAGCTCTGGAGATTACCCTGCCAAATTCTTTTTTCAGTCTCAGCACTGTAAACTCAGAGCAATTCCAACTACCATCAGCAGAGCTACTCCAGAATTGCAGTCAGGGTGGATTTTGGTACTGCAACTCTCTGTTCTCACCCACAGCAAGATGATGACCTAGTTTAACCCCACAGCAGTGCTCCCAAAGAGCTCAGTGAGACCCACTTTTAATCCCACAGCAGATACATCACTGGCAGCAACAATGTTTGGTTTATTAAAGTGAAAGTCATAATATGCCCCCTGCACCACAAACGTGCCTCACATTTTACCACAATCCCTATTGGAAAGACCAACCCAGCTTCATAGCTTGTATAGAATAAAGTCACAATTAGCACCAAGGAGATGGACTTATGCCTGCTCATGCCCATTTGAACCAATAGATTTCAATGGAAGGATAATTGCAACAAAATCAAGTGCTCTGAATAAAAATAAAAGCAGCAGAAAGAACTAGAGTACATGGATGTGGCCATGGGTGACCCTGTGCAGGTGTCAACAATATAAGCCTGCTATGCACTATGCTGAAAAGGACTATGGCATTCCCTGCCTCTCCCAGTTCACTTCAGAGTTGCCTGAACCTATGCTGGAAGTTCCTAAACTGCAGCTCTTGCTAGGTTTTGACTGTCTCTGTTCAAGGCATCAGGATACCTGAAGAGCTCCAAGGCAGATCAGGTTTTCTCCAGACTTCTCTGTGTCACAGCCAAGAGTCCACAAGCCCAAAGGAACATATTGCCCTCATTTCTCAATTTTCCTTTTCATTGGAAATGCCAATATTTAACCAGATCAGAGTCATCTACAGAGAAAAAAAAAATCTAGCTTTTGGAATCTGTTTTGAAATGAAGGAGTGAACTAGTTCACTGAACAATTCATTCTCTTTCTCCACACCTTCATCACTGTGGACTTTCTGCACTGCACATGTGATGATTTATGATGTTGACATCATTATGAAGTTCTCTCACTATTTCACAAAAAGCCTTAAAAAGAGAGTGTTTTGGTTCAGTAGTGTTGGGTGAGATTCAGTATTAAAGTAGCATGTGTTTGGAGGGGCTGCAGTCCATAAAAACCTTCAAACCATTGGAGATGCAGCCATCATTTAGGATAAAGGATGGGTGTGTTTTTCCACATGTGGTATGGAGAGTAGGTGTTTCTGGATCATGGTGGCCTAAAAGTGAAGAGTGGGACTTGAAAATTTTTGCGAAAAGCAGATGACTGTCACAACTCTCTTTGCTGTTCCATCTTGTGTCCATAAGTTCCCAAAACCGGAGACTTTAATCACCACTGAACCTTTCCTCACCCCCTTTTTTGTGTATGTAGAGTTGCCCGGAGGAGGGAGGGAATCAGTTTTCTCTGTTTGGAGCTCTCATGTGAGCACATGCAGGACATTGTCTTCACTCCTGAGCACCTCATTATGCAAAATATATTGACAAAAATGAACAAGAGCAGAGCAGAGCAATAAAACAGACAGATAATTAGAACAGTCAAAGAATGAAAGGGTCAAATATGCCTATTGTGGCTGTGAATAGGAGACAGGATATCAATATGAATAAAACAAAGGGAAAACAGCAAAAACAGACCAAACCTGAGACAAACTCCTGACAGCAACGTATGGCAGTAGGTTGTGGAACGTCTCCTAAAGTATGCAACTGGGTCCTTGCTGCTAGAAAACATTTCAGAGGAAACCCACTCAGTGCCCAAGAGGCAGGCCTGCTCTGCAGCAGGGGCCAGCTACAGTTAGCACTCCTTGCACTTTCAAATGGATGTTTCCATCCGTGTTGCATGTCCTGAGCTCACAGGCAGCCTGCCACTGTGCAGATGTTGAGCAGATGTCATCTCCCTCCCTCCGGTGGTTAAAGTGATTTCAGGATGAGATGGTAATTAGCCCCTGAAAGGCTGTGTGCAGAATGCAGGAGGGTGCAGTATGTCGCACTTTGGTGCGACTGAGAGCCGGGGCTGATCCAAGTAAAATGTTAAACCATGGTGACGATGCAGGCTGATTTCTCAATGCATTTGTGCACACTCCCTCCTTGAGTCACTGCTGAGAAAACTTGAGGAGAGGCTCCACTGAGCAGCACTGTCAGTGCCTGACTGTATTTGCCATGGCCTTCATCCAGTCCCTTATCCTGTGTGGGACAGCAGTCAGCACAAGATGCTTCAGGGAAGGTACAAATGCACCATGTGGATAGATGTAGAAGTGCTTGTCCCTCTATGCCAGGCTTTGTCCTGGGTTTTGAGACCTAGAGAAGCCTTAAATCTTACTGACTCGATGTGGCTGGCTCTCCTTCCCAGAATGTATTCTCCTTGATTAGGAAAACTCTGGATACTCTCAATGGATACAGGATCTTTTTTTTATTTATGAGTCCTGCTGAAAGATGGCTATTAATGATGTTACAAGACAATGATTTCTCCAGCCAACCTGCCTGTTACAGGGAAAAAATACTCCCACTTTTTCATCCTGTAGTGTCATCAAACATCTCCTTGTTCTTTCGTCTGAAAACTGAAGCGCTCTCCTATGAACGTACAAGCTTTTACATATCCCTTCTTCTTGGCAACATACAAGCTCTGTGGGTCCCAAATTTTCAAAGAACTTTCTCTTTGCATGAGAATTCTCCCAGGCACATCATTATTCCCATCACTCTGCTCTCAGATATCTCTTGTCTGAGACAATGTGGCTAGTCCTGCATGCATTTTTTTGCAAGTGAGGTGCAAGCACTGGCAGTTTGGGATTGATCCATCCACCACCATATTAACATGCTGCCAAGCTGTCCCTACAGTCCCTGTTTCTCTCTGCTATGAGAAGTAACACAGCAGTGCTCTGGCAGTCTCTGTATTTCCTTGTCGCCTTCTCTAACTTTGTGGTTTTTATTCAGGCCTTCCCTTTGTATGCCCCACACTTGGTGCTAATGTGGTGTGCATTCAAGAAGTGCATAAACAAAGGATGTAATTACTGTGCCTCTGTTTTGGGAACGGATATATAAGTGAGTGGCCTTTTCAGGGCATTCCTGTAGAAAAAAAAATTGTGTTGTGTTTTCACTAAAACCATCTATTAGTCTTTTCCATTATAATCAATAAATCAGTTCCCTTTTTATATGGTGATGTTGGCTCAGCTGTGATTTTCTGATGACAAAATTCATTACTCAATTGTCTCATCGCTTCCTTTCTAAGTTCAAAAACATCCATTAGCACCACTATGTGAAGCCCCATTAATCTGCTTTCATTATAATAATGTTCTTATTCTTTCTTAGCATCTTTATTGCATCCTACTCATCCTTGTTGTCTCACAGGAGCTTTTAATTAATGCACTAAGAAATGATATAAAGAACCAGCTTTTTTTTTTTTTTTCCTTAGATCTAGTATTTTTGGTTACTGGACAGAAATTAACCATATTTACTCAGGTGACCCTATTATAGAATGGAGAGAGCTGGCACATGATGTAATTTGGATGCTTCAGAGCTGACTGGATTTTGCAGGGGAAAGTACAGTCAAAATAACTTTTTACAGGCTCCAAGTACTCATTTGCTGTCATTCTACTACAGTCTCCTGAAAAATCTTTTTCAAAATGGCCAGGATCTATCACACCTATGCAATGCTGCATCCGGACTTTGATTTGTTTCATAATGCAAATCAACAAATGTACCCTGCAGCAAACGAAACTGCTGGAGGGCTTCAAACTAAGGTGAGAATGATTCCTCAGTTACTGAAGGCATCAAAAATGATGTCTTATTCTCCTCCTTTGCCCACAAACATGAACCCCATTTTGTCACTTACACCCATTTTATGAGAAAATAAAATATGGTGCAGAATCACACAAATTTAGTGCCCCTGTTCCATTTCCCACCCTTTTAGTTTCTTCCCACCTTCAAGACTTAAGAAAACAAACAAACACTTGCTATTTCTACAGCAGACATATACAGTGACTCATAGATAGGCTATGGTAGTTGTAAGGCTCCTGGGCCTTGAGTCAAAAAACTTATCTTTTAGTCCTACATCCAACACATTTCCAAAGAGGCAAAAACAGTTTTCTTGGGAACAAGGGCTTGGAACTGGTTGCAATTTGACTGTGTATATCCTACTTGAGAATTCCTTTCTGTGAAGGAAGATGGCATGCATTTGGGTGAGGGATTGAAACCAGATGAAAACTCTTTGCCCTGTCCTTCCAGTGTGTGTTAGCATAGGAGACAACAACAAATGAGGAATATTAAATTCCCTTTCTTTGCTCCTCACAAAGAGACAAACAAAATTGGTGAACAATGGTTTTCTGGACCTCTCTAATGAAATCACCCCTGCACCTTAAACATTGTTAGTAAATGGAAAATTGGCATGTTTACTTCCTTCTAGGAGACCAAATGTAGAACTGCCTAGAAAAACAGGCAAACAAAGGGATACGTTGTGAGCTGATATCTTTGACAAGTCAGAGGGAAGAAAAAAAATTGTACACATATTATAAAATTTATCATTAAAAAATAGAAAACCCAAACCCAAGAACTTTGCATGATACTTCAAAAGAAAAGAAGGAAAGGGGAGGTGGAAGGGGAGAACAAAAGGAAAAGAAAATCTGTCAAGAATTTTCTCACTGCATCCAAAATGCCTCAGTGAGCTGAGATACAGAAACAAGCTAATTACTGTCTTTCTTTTACCCTTCCAGTTCTGAACTCCACACACAACATTTTTTGTGATTATTAATAAAGGAACACTTTCATCTCTGTCTTATTAAGAGTCCTGGGGGTAGGAGAACGGTATCTGACAGATACCATATGGGATAGGGTGGAAACAGGAGGGAATGAAGGAAAGGAAAATAGAAGCAAGGAGGTGACTTAGAAATCCCTCCATAGTTCCTAGGATGTACATCCAGACTACTGGAGCTTTCTATACTATTGGAGCAATTTCTGCTCTTCTATACTCTTCAATATTTATTTCCAAGGTTCTGAAACTTAGGGTGGCAGGGAACAGGACGTGTCGTCTGCATGAATAAAGGGTCTCTGTGTCCATGGAAAGGCGAGTCCAACCCTTGAGAAGTTAAGGAAGCTGTGGGACAGACATGAAAAGCATGGGCAGAACTCTGTGTCGAGGCCAGGAATGCAGTCAGAGCTGCCACACTGGCAGAGGTGGTAAGGGGAGCCTGAGCTGAGAGTGGGAGGGGACACTGGCAGACCTGGTGTGGAAAGACCCGGTCTGGCTGCCAATCAAAACAGAGATCCACTGGTTTGTAGGGGCTTCATATGGCTCCCAGCCACACATGGTCCAACTCCAGCCTTTGCTTTCAGGTCCTCGCTTCCACAAACATCGCAATGCTGGAGTTAGAAAAACAACAGAAATTCTTACAGCACAGCCCCCCATCCCCTTTGGGGGACTGAATATTTCCTGGTTTGGAAGAACAGCCTAGAAAAGCTGCTTTTTTGAATAAGCCAGTGCAGATGCCAGGAACCAGGAGGCTCAAAGGAAGAACATCAGCTCCTGATTTCTGTCTGTACTGCACATGACCAGTTCAAGCACCTGCCTAACAAACATAAAAGCACTGTCTCTCTTTTCACAGTGCCATTGTCTGTCTTGCATACAGCCTTTGCATCCTGTCTTACCAGCACTGCAGACCAAGCTAAGCAGAAGATAATAGGCCCTTAGGTGCAGACCCCTAAACTTGTCTGACAAATACTTGCTCATAGCAAAACAAACCCTTTTTCTAATCATTCATGAGACACTGGCCAAAGATTATGGTGGGGAGAGACTCAGAATCTGTCAAGCATTTTTACCTGTGATCACAATGTCAATATTCAAACTCCCTCCAGGCTATAAATCCTCGAGCAAATGGAGATGCACAAAATATTGTATCCTATATTTCCCCAGACAACAGGAAATTTCTGCATGCTACATTCAGCCGACCAGAGCTCTGCACCTAAAAGTCACTATTTGTTCAAATCAAACCCTCATCTGCTGGGGTTTCATCATTACACTTACCCAGAGGCAACAGCAGGTAATGCTCTGCCATTTAGTACATCTTCCAAGAAATTCTTCATCACAGAGCAGAGCTTAATAACCACTGTTTTGCATAGAATGAAAAAACCCCTCACATCGAAATAAAATCTATTCTTCCTATGGAGCACTGTGGGCTTTTAAGACATGTTTTGTAGTATGCATAAGGATCTTTGGATTAGTTGTTCACATCCTTTGTTCTCCACAGAAATTATAGATATTGCATTACTTAAAGGGACCAGCCATGACAATGCAGCTGGTCCCATCAAATCCATTGCAATCACTGAGATTCAGCTCTCCTCCTGCCATTTTGCTTTGTGGCTGCAGGAAAGCCACAAGGAGAACCTGTCCCAGGGCAGATACCTGATAGAAATGTTCACTAATGCACTGTATGTCCTCTCTTCCTTGTCCTGACAGAAAGATGTTGGCTGGATTTGGGAAAGGGCTAGTAAGCACAAAAAGAGAGTTGTCAGAGCATTTCATTGCCATGCAAATGTTGTGCTGCAGGATAGTTCATAAGAGGCCAGCTAGGAGGCTGTCATAATTTAAACATCCCTAGTTATCCTGAGAGAGGATGCTCAGAGGACTCAGAAGCATTACTCCAAAAACCTGAGCTGGTTTAAAGCACCTTCTTCCTCCAACTAGATCAGTTTATATCTTATGTTCCAAAACCAACAGCAAAGATAGGTGGGGAATCTACAAGTCCTGAAGCTGTTTTCCTTTGTAGCGAGATGTATAAGCAAATAAAATTAAAAAAAAAAAAAAAAAAAAAAAAAAAAAAAACCACATTCCAATTGTCAGACACAATTACCCCTCCACCCACCCATACTCATGAATCTCCTCACATGGAGTCTTTGGTATTAAAGGTGAACACTAGAGTTTTTCACAAGAGATTAAAAAATCTGGGCTATTCTGCTACCACCACCACTGCAAATACTCAGAGGAATCTGTGTAAAAGAAAACCTTCTGAAAAGCTTCCTGAAAAATGACTGTTTATATTCTCTTTGGGTTAGGAGGGGCTAATAGGTGGCAAAACACCTCTTTCCAGAGTACAGAGCAATCACTACTCTTACATAAAACAAGAGTTAATGATTCTGCTGATTTACAACCTATTTTCCACTGATTCATCCAGCAGTGAATTCTCAAGAGCCTTTCACTCCACGCAAATCTGGAATACAGGACAGTGATAAAACTGTGTTTAGCTAAAAGAAGATGAAAAAACAAATGCTAGGTAGAAGCCAAAATTTCAAATCCAGGTTAATTTGTTAATGCCTTGTAACCTTTTTTTTTTTTTTTTAAGATAAGGACACTTTGACTAATTTTCTTCGAGCTTTATGGAAAAAAATTCCCTCTTGCTTTCAAAGTAAACTCAATAGGGATCAAGGCACATCAATTTTTCTAATGGAACCTGGTTGCAGCCTTAATTATTATTATCTCTTTGTGATAGATTAACCATTTACCCAGATTATATAGACATAGTGAGATTAGATTAGATAGCCCGGGCTCCATATGCCTTTTCTATCTCCCTGTGCTATAGCAGTCGACTAACTGAATCCCTGCTTGTCCTCCTGGTACTGAGATATCTTACTGCATTTACTTTAAACACTGTTTTCAATAAAAATTGATCAAGTTTCAGAAAAAAGAGGTAACGAAAGAGGTATTTAGATTTGAGGGTTACCCTAATTTCAAAAGCCTAATACTGATGGGAGGTAGGACCATGCAGCACTTGTCAAAGTCTGCTGTTATTTTCACAGCGAGTGAGCAGAGGTGAAAAGACCCACAAATGCAGGAGACATTGCAGATCTCCTAAAAAGGTGCATCTGATGACAGGCTCCTACAGGGAAACGGGGACACTTTAGTTAGCAAACTGTATGGGATACAATTTATTTGTAAGAACAAACCCTGCGATTAAAAGAGCATGCTTGGATAAATCCTGTGGGATTCTGAATGTATTTAACAGGGTGCAGCCAAGTTTTCCTAGCTGAAAGGGCAAGGAATAAAATTTCTGTCCTTATTGGGCTTGCAAGGTTACCTCACCCCCCCAGGAGGCTTTACCATCATGGGATGAGATAATAAGAAAAAAAGAAAAGTTTTCTTCCCTTTTAACAATCTGAAGCTTGGAAAGCAAGGATGGAAATTTTGCACAGACTTGGAATGGATACCCCTAAGAATTATTGCTTTGCAGTCAGAATGTCTGGCATATTTTTTTTTTTAATAAATAAATGTTTAATTATCTGTATGAAAATATTAGAGCTTTCAGGATAATTTTAAAAACCAGACCTTTTCCTCCAGAGCTTCTGTCCTACAATATTCATTCCTACAATATCCATTCCATATCAAACTGCAAATATGGATATAGCCTTGCACACAGAAACCTGCATTCTGAATGCTCTCTGTTGGGAAAGGTTGTAAGGCAATTTGGCATCAAAGGCTGGCAAGAAATATAAATCCCTTCATGGCATTTGTAAGGTCTTGATTCTGCCCTGAGACTTCTTCCACAAAAAAATCAGGAGTAGTAAACAGTAAAGATAGCACATCACCTCCTCATTCCAAGAACACCTGACTTAACACTAAAGGCAACTGTGCTCCAAATTCTTTTGTTCATTTTGCTTATGAAAGCCACAAGAGTCCGGTCACGTTGAGCAGCTTTTATAGATGAAAATGCCATCACATACTTTATGCAGAAGTTTTTCAAGGTTTTCTTTTGAAAATTCTGGTGAACAAGTTTCTTCAAATGCATCCTGCTAGCTCTCACGGAGTCTCCTGTTTGCCCCTTATGCACCCTATATTTTGCTTAAAAAAACCAAATTCTGTTCCCCAGGTACTTCTCAGATAGAAATAAACTTCAGCAGGTTATTCACATGGGAAAAAAATTATCAAAAATTTGGAGAAATGCTTAAAAATGGAATTTATTCAGCACAGGTCATCAGGATGCTCTGAAAAATCTAAGTACTAAGGACAGCAGGAGAAAAGTTAGAAAATCAAGCTACATTGATATTGCTCTCTGGTTCTTTCTTCCAGGAGTCCCATGCTTGGTGTTACACTGCACTCTGTATTTGAGTTGGCTTGTTCCCTTCCTCTGTCCTGCCTCATTACACAGCTTGCACGTACACCTGTCAGCTTAATTCCTTCAAAGATAGAAAAGACCAACATTGTTCTTTCTCCCTGCCTTGTAATAATGAAAAATTGCATGGGAAGACAGAGCAATGCATAGAGGGAACTCTCTCACCCCCCTTTCCATATGGCTCCAGAGTGTGGAGCTGGGGGCTGCCACCCACTCACTTGATAAAAGTGCTTCCTGCTTTTGAGATTGCCTTTTTCTTTTTCCTTTTTATTTTATTTTATTTTTTTTATTATTATTTCCCACGAGGTTGGGTGGAGCTCTGCTTTATTTCTTCCCTTCTTCGGGACTTGATTGTTTATATTTTTCTGTTCTGAAAGCTGTGTGAGTCACACTTTGATTTACAGTCTGTCCAGGGAGAGCCAGGAGACCCTAATGAAAGAGCAGGCTGCAAGGGTAATTAATACCTACCAGGCATTCAACTGCACCATTAGTGAGCAATATGTGCCTCTGTGTGTATGTGAGCACTGGCAGCTGGAGATGCACAGGCAGAGATGATGATATCCCTGAGCACCCCGTTAACCACAGCTACTGACACCCGAGGGAAAGAGACACACCCAAACGAAATTTCTGTCACAGAGAGCAAAGCTGGAAGGGGGCCGGGGTCATGGTGAGAGGAGGTAACTGCAGGAAGTCAGGGAATGGGCTGCCACTGAGAGATACAGGAGGGAGGCTGGTGCGGAGCATTGATTGGGGATGCTGCGATGGAGAGAAGTCGGGAGGGTGATGGATAACTCTTGCTTAAAACAAACAAAAACCAGGCAGCTTGCCAGGAACGGCTTAGGCCAGTTTCATTAAAACTCTTCATTCATCATGCTGAAATGAGGTGGTATTTGTTATTGCAGCGGTGGTGTGCTGGTGCAGGAGCTATTAGGAGAGTGGGTGGCAAAACAAGGAGGGGGCAGTGGGAGGAGATGGGAGGGTAATGAAGGATGGAGGCGACTGGGAGGCGACAGGGCTCAAGTATCACTTACCATCCACTGAAGGGACAAAAATCACCCCCTATCTCCTGCATGGATCTGGGCTGATAAGGCTTCACATCCATCCAGACAAATTTCCAGGATGGAAGAGGATTCCCTGCTTCCAGGTGTATTTATTCCCATCATTAGACCAAATAACAGCACCAAAACATGCTGGGGCTCACTGTGGTGCCAGGCTCAGCTGTGGTCATGAATCCACTTAATGTCACCTCAGGAAATCCTAACAGCATGATGCTCAAATAAACGCACTACACCTGCCTGGAGAGGAAGTGGATGGTTCTCTTACACCTTCTCCATCTCTGCTATCCGAATTAGATTCTGCTCTCACTGCCCATGCATCCAGGGAAAGCAGAAACTGCCTCACTACATGGCTGAGACTCCCTCACCCTTGAGTTTACTCTCACTTTCCACTTCATTGCATCTCCCAGGCAGCTCTGAGGACACAGCACTGTCAACAAAAAGCACACCACCATCCCTCAGCACTAGGGAGGGCATGGTGCCGCCCTGCAAGTGGCTTTGTGAGTGACCTTAATGCCAGCACCAAATCCCCTCCAAAGATGTAATCTTCCTGTCCACCTGCATTCAAACAAACCCCTCTCTGAACTCTTTCATCAGGTTCCCAGGCAATGACCACCCTGTAGCTGCATGGTTGGCATTAAGGCCAGCCAGCCTTTGATTTTAAATCTTGGTGACTGCAATTCCTCCAGAGAAATCAGTCTCCACATAAATGTACCTATTTAGTGACATCCATGCTGGCTCGTGCACAGGGACTGCAGCTGTGTAATGTCCATGTGCTGGTGTTTGTGGTGGGGAAAGAGAAGGTGAGAGCTCAGTTTGTTGTGATGTGTTTTTCTGAGCAGCAAGAATCCTTGCTCATAGACTGATGACAGAAATCCAGGAATACAACCATTGAAAGATTGAGACAAAGGGAAAAAAGGAAAAAAAACATGTGTGTGACAGGGAACATTTACACTCATTTACTCATTATTTACTTATTTTCATGCACACACAACAAAAGAGGCCTTGGGGTGTGCACATCCATGTGTCTAAGCTTTGTCACCAGCCTGGCTTGAAATCAAAGGCCTTGAATTATCCAGTCTGAGCTCCTGCTTGGAGTAAGAGCTGGTATTTATTTCCACAGTACACTTCCCTTCCAAGAGAAATGTTTTGTATGTCTGATTGACCTGACAACCAACCACAGAAAGTAAGAAAGCTGTCTCTGGGGAGACATTGGAAACACTGAAATAGGTGCCCACAGGGGCCTCAGAGGAAACCTCAGCATCCCTCTCTGCCATGGTGCTGAAGACAGGCTGGTAATGGTGCCTGTACATCATGGTGCTCACACTCCAGATATAGAAATAGGTGTGGTCTCATGGTGAGAGCAGCTGATAAGTTACACCTGCAACATCCCCAGTCCATCCCAGTTGCAGCTGACGGGTGGTTTTGTTATGTTCTTTGGTGCCACAAAGTACAGGCTACAAACCAGCATTCTCACTGGCTGTGTTTGAAAGGATCTGCTGCAGGAACAGCAGCTGCATAATGGTAATCAGCACTGGCCCAAGATTTTTGAAAAAAAACATTTTCTGGAAGAAAATTCAAGTGAACCAAAATGGCATATTTTGCAGGAAAGTATCAATTGTGCTGAAATCTTCAAGGCAAAATTTCATGACAGCATCTCATTTGGATAAGACTGAAAAAAAAAGTTGATATTGCATTATATGAATATAACACAAAGAGGAAGCTAAATGCCTTGGTAACTTGGAAGTAAAACAGTTTTAGACTCTTTGTGGATGTTTCCAATATTATAACTTTCTCCTCCATTTTTACTCAGGTCATGTGACAAAAATTTTGAAATCTTAAGGTTTTCCAAAGATGAAAAACTTGTTTTTGATCACTTAGAATTTCTCCAAGAATATATTTTTGGGTCATTTTTACCCATTTCCATCTAGTGAACAGGGAAATGAATGTCAACTCACCCTACAAACAGCACAAGTAATCTCTCAGTGGAGACAGCCCCAAATCTGGGCATAGCTGTATCTGATCCAGGAGCTTTCCAAGTCAATGGCCAAGTGGCTCCCAACATTTGTATTGCCCATGTCTTTACACATACATGTCTGTTCCTAGGTAGCAGACCTATTTAGGCTGTGGACAGCTTTGACTTGCCTGCAGGCACTAAAAATGGTATCCCTCCACAGGACTGCTATGACTCAGTGTCAGAAGCAGGGACAGGATTTAAGCCTTACACCCCAACATCCCACTTCCCTGTTCTTCTGGCATACAACACTCATTTGGTACCCAAAGTGCTGGGCTGGTTTTCCAAAGTATGCCTTGCCTTAGCTGATTAATAACTCACCCGCTAGAAACTTTCTCCTAATGCATGACCTAAATATTCTGTGCACTTCCTCACTTGGCTAGTAAGAATAATTGGTCTCTTCTCTTCGCAACATAATCCTTCATATATCAGCAGACAGACCTCACGTCTCCCTTCTGCCTTCCCTGCTCCAGACTTCATCGGCCTTACACCAGGGGTGAGGGTGTAATTTGGCCCATTCACACACAGCTTTTTCAGCCTTCTGCTCAGAGGGCTTCCAGCATGAAGAATTAGTCTGGTTTTCTCCACTTTGATGGTACACAAGGGTGTTCTCCTTTTTTCTCCAATGTGTGCATGACACAGCTGTGCCTCAGGAAACTAGATTTAAAGAGAATCATATTTGCCCATTTACATCGATTGTGGGACTGAAAGGTTCTAACAAAGCCTATTCTAAAATCAATGTTTTTCTGACTTAAAGTGGCCCTTCTGCATTCCAGTAATGAGAATAAAATACTGCATTTCACCAAAATCCTATTACACTGTCATGAATATCCCATCACACTGTCAAGAATCAGGTGATGGTGCTCTATGGTGTCTCCTTTATTGATGGGCAATCATCCTGCTTAAAGGTTCAGTTTGAACAAGATCTCAGGAAACCTAGATCTTTTCCTGTGGTGCATCAAAGCCCTGTGGTTCCTCCTGAGCTGCAGGCACCCAGGTGATCCCTGCCAGTGCAGATCCTCCTCCACACTGCACCAAGTGGGCAACTGAATATCCTCATTATTTTTCAAGAAGTGCCCATCAACCTACAGGATGATGTTCAGAAGACAGAAGTGACATAGGTGGCTGATTTCCTGCAGATGCCATCATGTATGTTCAGGAGTCAGGGCTGCAGCATTTCCTCTCAAGCACCAGATCTTTGGGTCTTCTTGGTCCAATGTGTTATTTTGATCCATGTCCTCCATCTGGTAATTTTTACCAGGAGCCCCAGGAAGCTGGGGAATTCTCATTTAATGGACACACAGGGATATGCCAGTCCTCTCAGGTATGCATATTCTTCCCTGCTTTCCATATTTCTAAAAGATTCCAAATCAAGGCTCAGACATTTCAGCTTGGCCAAAGAGGGAAGGGAGAAAAGCAGAAATAAAATCTGAATCAAAACTTCTGAAAAGTTAAGGAGCATGAAAACTCTTGGGTCCAGATCCAGGAATAAATTTTACAGCTGGCACCTGTTTGCCTTCATTACAAATGAAATGCAAAGCTCTGATTACACCACAAGCTTCAAGGCACTTAAAAGCTAACTGCGGATCAAACTTTTTCCGATGAAGCCATGTTCCACCCAGTCAAATTAGTTCCTGCTTTCTCCAGATGGCATCTCCCTTCTCTTATCTAAACTAAAATAAGTGTGTAAAGGAATCCTTCTGGGTTGTCTTCCCATTTTTCACTTCAAGGATACTGCTATTTCTTCCACTCCTCTCAGCAGAAATCGGGAAGGTAGGGCCCCTCTTGCAGTACCTCTTGCACCAACAAAAGCCCCAGAAATTCCACCTAAATGTAGGAAAACACTTTTTAACTAGGAGAGTGATCAAACACTGGAACAGGTTGCCCAGACAGGTTGTGGAGTCTCTGTGGAAATGCTCAAAAGCCAACTGGACATGGTCCTGGGCAGTCTGATCCATCTGGCCCTGCTTGTGCAATGGAGTCAAACTAAATGGTCTCAAGAGGTCCCTTTTTAAACCCAACAGTTCTCATTCATTCATTCATTCATTCAACATCTCAGGGCTCTGCTTTGCTGAAATCAAGGGGCTTATGCTGCAGTTTTCACAAAAAGTTATAGAATACAGAAAGTCTTTACTAATGCAGGACCTACCCTTCAAAATTCATTTTAAAAGTAGAAAAAAAATCCCCACCACTAAATGGATACACTGTAAGTGTGATAGCTGCACAAGTATGCTAATGCAAGGAAATGCTAGAACTACATGGCACATATTCCTTAAATAACAAGATATATTGTGTCACTCACTTCTCTTCATAACTTATGCAGCATACAGATGAGTGAGGCAAGATTTCTCGGCTCCATGACTTATATGTGCCTTATCAAACCTTAATATTCTGCTAGTGTAGTTTGTTCTTTCTTTCCTTCTTTCTTTTTTTCTCTTTCTCACTTTCTTTCTCACTCCAGTAATTTCCTTCCTTCTTTTCTTTCCCCTCATTTCTTCCTTTCTCTTACTTCTTTCTTTTTCTTTAAAAAACCCAATAAAAATCCAACTAAAATGCTGATAAAAAGAATAAATTTACTTTTCTTGAGCCTATAGTTGAGATTTACAAGGCTGTCTGAGGGATTTACATGTACATCTCCCATTTATTTACTTGGTAATTCCTACAAAAAGCTCTCTGACTCTATGTACAGAACTAGGAGTGGATTACCTTCTGCCCACCCACATAAAAAACTTCTGGTCTTCTTAGGGAGAGTGATGCTTCAACTTGTCTTTATTGATATTTTCTTGTGCATTGCAAGTATGGTCTTTTCCGTGGTAAGAGACGACTGTGCTAAGACCACACCTAGTTTGCAAAATGGAGAGCTGGATGTTCTTCAGGGAGCCCTTTTGATATCTAAATAATAATCAGCAATTATCCCAAAAGGTAGTGCCAACTGTCCCTACACCAATAAATACCTCCCCTCCCTTGCTACTCACAAGCACAGATTTCCAAGTTTCCCCTAACAAAAAGGCTGTGCTTTCTGCTGAGGTATGCCACGCTGACAAATCAAGCATCCAGAGGCAACACTCACAGACCTTCTGCAGGGCTTCCACAAATCTTTCAGCAGTGCCCAGTAAAAGAAGGGAAGAATAACCCACAGCTACCATTTCTGACAGTTAACCAGAAATCTGAGAGCTGCTCCATAGAAAACTGGACTTTTTGGGGGACTGACAGTGACAGACACTACCAGACCCCACTCTTATCTGGCAGGCATGGTTGATTTCTTCTTCCCTCTGCCATAGCATGGGATTCTCCCTGCTCTGTGGCCACATCCTGCAGGCTCAGAGGGCTTGATGGACTAATTGCCAAGTTCATATGGAGAGGGTCTCATCTGGAATTGGCTGGAACCAGGTGGGAAGAGACAAGAGACGCAGCAAGCGGCGTGCTGGTAACAGATAACCTGGGCCTGACAGCAGGGCTGGCATCGCCTGCCCTCAGAGAGGAGATGAGTGTGTTATCTTCCAGCTGCACATGCCCAGCAGCTGCTCCCACTGTTTCAAGGGGAGATTTAAGCACCTGCATGCACACACACAGTAGTTCCCATCTTCTCAGTATTTTAAAACAAGTGAATTTATCGGCTCCCAAGAAGAGGAATAAAATAGGAGTTCACTGTGCTGCCACACTTTCCTCAAAGGAGATGTCCCTCCTGTGGTCAGGGTGTTTCACAGGGCTGCTCTCATTTGGCTGTTCTTCAGCTGGGAAAGCAGATGCATTTTTCCAGGGATCTTTCCCAAAAATCCAATGGATGATAAAAGAGAGGGGATTCTTCTTGGATATAAGACTCTTTTGAATCTATCCTCTTTTGAATATATCCTACAAATATATGCTTGTATCTCTTGAAGTTTTTCATAGTTTTCAAACACCTGATAAGACAATATTGGCTTCTTTGAGCATGAAGCATCATCACAAAATTCTTAGACTCTTCTCTCACCTCCAAATATGCCACCCTCTAGAGCCTAGGACAGCTCACACCTTCACTGAACCATGCTATGTAGATCCACCATAGAGCACTAAAACCTTTATTTCTTTCGATTCTTCCCTCCTCCATTCCTCTCTTTGTCCCTCCCTTTCACATATCATCCTCAACTGGACAGATACTCAGCCTCAAAAGGCAAAAAAGCACAGAACATTTTTCTCAAATGCAGAGCCCTCACTCTACACACTTCCCTTCCCCAAAGCCTCACCTAAAATAAAGCAGGAGATATCCCAGCTCCTCACTTCCCACTTCCTGCCCTCATTACTCCACAGTCTGCAAGGGTATGGTTCCTAATTTTGTGTACAACATCTGCTTTAAACTAAAAAAGCAGCAAGAAACATCACGCATTGCTGGCTTTTAGGCAGAACCTATCTGCAAACAAAACAGACAATGTGCCTGTGTGCCCAATTGGGGTCTTTTGTTTCACTGCTGATTATTTAATTTCAAGTGCCCTGAATGTCTCAGGCATTTACCACAAATGAATGAAGATGCAGCTTCTGTGTGTCAGGAATATACAAGCTCAATTCAACAGAATACAATGAGTGAAGGTCATGAACAAGCAGGGGGATAAGCAGAGGCACGAGTGGGTGGTTAAAGGCAGATCATTATTACTCAGCAAGGCCTAGACATAAAATAATGGCTTCTGTTCAGTCTGTTTTGGAGGAGCTTTATTACCTCTTACTCTCCCCACAGGCAAAAGAGTGAGGATGGGTTCACCTGGTTGATCTGACTGAGATTTGGCAAGTGGTGTCCTGAACAAGCTTCGGGATGTTGCAGCAGGCAGTGAAGAGGGGACCCACGGATGATGAAAAGGTTAAGGAGAACATCCATGCTGTCACACAGCTCCTTGAGGCATCCAAGGACCAAACTCAATTTCTCTTGACTCTGCATAGCATTCAGGGACAGGGACAGGAATAGTCAAAGCACAGACAGTCCAAGCCCAGACCCCAGTGCCTGCTGCACTCAGGGTGCTGCAGAGAGCAGGAGGCAGGGCAAAAGCTGTGGGATTTGCAAACTGAGGGTGAGAAGCTGTTGCTGAAGTTGCTGAATTTGATTTGGGCTGGCTGCCAAAACCCATTCATGGCAATGGAAACACTTCCACCCTTTCTGTAGGTGCTGAGGGAGCCCTCCATCAGTCCTGAAGCTAAGTCTGAATTTCCTTTATGACCTGGTCTTGCAAAAGGCTCCAGATGAGTCAGGTGTGCCCAGCTCATCTCTCTTACAGTGGCACAGTCCATGTTTTCTGAATAACCTGTGGTCTGCAACCACAGGCACTTGCTTAGCAAACAGGTTTCCTACTTAATGATATTTACTTCTTCTGAACCTCTGAGGCTATTTTGCTATGAATGTTCCAGCTTCCAACAATATATTTTGGTCCTCATCAGATAAAAAAAAAATAAAAGAGAAAAAAGAAATAATTTTCAAACCATTTTTATCTAAATTTGACTGCCAGTCACAATTCTCAACGCAAAAAGCTCCTTGGCACGGCACTAGAAAAGCTATAAGCTTCAGAGCTTCATTATTTAGTTTTCTCAATCTCTAGATGTATTATTTAACTTCTTGGCAATAATGTCAGGGACATCATCCAATAGAAATGCAGAGAAACAAAAGAACCCAAAATTTCAGAACAGCTCAAAATGTTTTCAGTGCTTTCTTTATAGAAAGTGGAGGGGCAAAAAAAAAAAAGAAAAAAGGAAAGGAGGCCTAATATTATCAGTGTAGAGATGACAGAGCAGGCACACACTTTGGGAGGCAAATCTAGAACTCCCTTCCAGCAGGAAGTCTTTGTCTACTGAATCCAATAAAAAACTCCCTCAACTGCTGCCTGTCCCCTCCATGATTCAACAACACTCACCCACTCACCTCCTTGCCAGGTTAAAAGCTACATTTTTCAAAGAGAAATTTATAGAGTGACCAATCTCATTTACATGCCCTACTACTCAGCTTCCCCAGGGCAGGATAAATTTATTTTCACAGGTGTCCATGAGGCTGACTTTCCCAGAATGCACATCCCCATGGGTGAGATATCCTGAACATAAACCACCCATTGCCAGCACACTCCCTGGTTGTGTTTGCCATCTGAATCCTGCTTGTATTTCACCTCAGTTCTCTCTAGTATTCGTTTGTTCTTGCTGCAAGATCATCAGGGTAGGAACGTTGCTCTGTTTTATAGAGGTAAAATGCCCACAAGGAATAGCAAGAAGAAGGAGAATCAATGTTTATAGTTTACAGGGTGCCTTGAAATTCTGAGATTAAAGGTTCTTTTTGTTGTTGTTCTAAAGTATGCTCTTAAACAAATAACCTGCTGTTTTCAGCTACCAGGATGCATCCCTTTTCCTACATTATTATTATTACTCTAAAAATGTTAAATGGCCCTTCATTTTCTTCAAGGATCAAGAGTTTATGACAAATACCAATTTGTTCCTGACGCTGAGGAGCAAGCTGATGAAACCAAGTACACACAAGTCCATGGCTGAGACACAAAAATAGATGCCCCTGATCCCATCTGTCTGCACTGCCTTCCCTCTGAAATGCACTTTATCACTGCACTAACTGCACAAGGAGCATGCATTAAAGGTGGGGTGGCAAAGACTTTGAAAGTGCAAAGAACAAGACTGATTGGAGAAGGGGTGAGAGGATTTGCTGCAAGGGTGAAACATTACAGAGCAGATGATGCCAACAAGCAAAGATTTCTCTGACAGGCAGTGTGTCTGCATTCTCCTAGTCATGCTGAAGGGGAGAGGAAACATTTCCCTGGCTGATGCTCAGTAGCTCAGAGGTTATATATTTACAACATTTTTTATATTCTCAGACCTTTAAGTTCATAAAATATGCTCTGTATGGTACAGCATTACAGTTAGATGTCTTGGGTTTTAAAGGGTGGTGTTTAGGAATAAAAACCCCTCCCCACACATTGAGCAAGTCCAAAGCAACCTGTCTACTCAACAAGAAAAGCTCTGCAAAATGCAGGACAGTCATTTCGTATCAGAAGAGTCAAAGAGGTGCCAGAAGACCACATATAACTTTAATACAACAATATTAACATTCACCAGCTTTTTGTGAAGGTTTTAACAACTATGGGGCTACAGGGCCGTGCCTGTCCCAACCCAGCCAGTGAGTCTTGAGTAGATTTTTTGCCAGGTCAGGACTCCTGACATATTTGGTCCCAATACTACACATTAGTGTGGCATAGAAACCACTGCAAAGATGAAATTGTATTATAAAACTCAAATTGTCTAAAGACTTCCTGGGATTACTTCTGGATAGTAAATGGAGTCTGGATTCATGAGGCTGTCATTTGAATGTGAAAGCAGAGAGCTTCAAATGACATCTTTCTCACTGGTGCTGGTGGGATGGCCGAAGAGGATTTATTTGAACTAGGCAAAAATTCTTAGCAAAATCTTAGAGAGCTGAGAAACATGTTCTTTAGGATCCAAAAGTTTTAGCAATCTGGTCTACTAGATTGCTCTCCAGACACCAGACCAGGCCAGATCAAGCCCTGTGAATAAAAAGTAAAACCAAATCCCAAGCCCTAAAAAGAAGACACCAATCTACAGAGCTTTCCAGAGCATCCATGGAGGTCAAGGCCAGCACTCCAATTCAAGCCTTCTGCCTGCAAGATGCCATAAAAGCAGAAGAGGAAAAGAGAAGTGATGGGGTTGCAGGCACAGAATGTACCTGGGGAGCTGCTGCCCACCAGGTACTGCAGGATGGCCCAAGCACCCATGCAGCGTGCTACCCCCCGACATAGGGGACCAGCCATCGGGGAGAAAGACCAGGAGGTCAGGGAACTGCAGGAAACTGTTGGAAATGGCACACGATTGCAGCAGTCCTTTCTCCCTGGCAGCACAACAATCACCCATGCTTATTAACTAACTCGTGGTTATTTATTTTTAAACTCATGGGAAGGGCAGCAGCTGAAGCAAAATTGTCACCTGAGGATGCCCAGAAGGGCATGGATTCAGTCCTCATACCTGCTAGGGGTGCATGTTTTGTCAGGTTTCTGGCATATCAGCCCCTAAACTCGGGGAGCACGGCAGCAGGGAGCAGGAGCCTTAAATGGAGAGCTGCCTTGGCCCCAAGCCTATGAGCAAATTCCCTGAAGGGTAGGGTGGCAGAGAAAGCTGCAAGTGGAGAGAGTGCTTAAAAACCTCCACCATACCTGCCTTGCCCTCCAGGGACTTGCACAAGCCTCTGCATGAGGACAGGGGCACTGTGGCAGTGCCAGGTCCCGGGGCACAGCTCCCAGGGCCGGTGCAGGTCAGCCAGGCAGGCAGCAGCAGGTTCCCTGTGCCTGGCCCAGGGGACGCAACAGGGCGCTGCTCCTGGCCCTCTCTCTGGCAATGCAAATGCCATGGGAAGCGATGCCGCACATCCCCATTTGTCACCGGGGCCGGCATTAACAGAATGTTTAAAAGTCATGATGTCATTGCTATTAATCAGGGCCCTGCTGGGCCACGCTCCAGTGCTGCATATTAATCACCAGCGGCCCCAGGACTTGCTTATCTGGAGAGCTAAGTTTAGATCCATAAAACATGATTTATTTTTAAAAGTAGCATTATTAAAGATGAGCTACAGCCTTGTTCACACTCCCGCTGGAGTCTCCCTTAGGAAAAGGTTGGTATTTTGGAGTTGGTACGGACACGGTCCTTATTATTTTGAGCTTGAGAAAGCTGTCAGGTGTAATACTGGCTTTTGATTGTCTTGGACTTCTCCCCTACCAGGAGAAACCACCCAATGTCCCCAGTAGAGTCACTCACAGGGAATCAACTTGCAGAAAAAAATCCTATTATAACCACTTTGGACTACATATGGGACAGGGTTATTGCCTCAGCAAAGTGACCTGAGTGTCCCCACAGTGGTAACAAACAGCATTGTCCCACACCACATGCTTGGTTATGGCCTTTACCAATGGGTGAGCCTCGCAAATACTTGCCCATAACCAACATCTAGCATATTAAATTATTTTTTGTGTTCTTCAAAGTGCTCCTGTTGGATCAACATTGTGATTGATCCACACAAATGAGTTCATAAAAGCCTGCCTGCACTCAAATTTATATGAGTTTAACTCTAGTGACTTTAACAATCACTTCATCTCTGGTTCAATGAACACACAGGAGCTGTATGGGTTGAATAAAATAATTTTCTAAAATGGCCTGCTAAATTTGATTTGACTCCTTGCTCAACTGCTCGTAATTTGGATTAAAGAGGTTCTGGTGCCAGTTTGGTGCGCACAGGTGACATCAACATTCCCCAACCCAAATCAAGAGACTCCACCAACCTGTTACAGCAGTTAACTAATAGTACCTAAGCCAACCCAGTTAAAATCAGGGCAAATCCTAAACCAAGAGATCTGGCAGACAGAGCAGGAGAGTGGAAAGTGTCACTGGGACAAAGCAAAGGACATTCATTCCATTGGCAAGGGAAGATTTCCTGCCTTATTGCCCACAAGAACCGTCACCAGTGATCACAGGACTGTCTCACAGGAACCACAGGGTGATACCACATGGCTGCAGGAGCTGACTTGCAGCTGTATCATCACCACACCACCTGGTCCCAGTGGGCTTGCTGTCATCAAGGGAGAAGGTCCAAGACCAGCCCTACTCTTTTTGGTGACAACTGCCTGAACCCTGATGTCCCACAGGCACTGTTCTGCTGCTCTCACAACCATTCCAGGTGAGTGCTGAGTCATTTGACAGCTTCACTGCTCCCAAGCAAGAAACAGCTTCTCAACCTGCCTCCTCAGCTGCACAATCACCCTGGGCAGGGCTGCGCAGTGAAGCTCATCCAAATGATCACGGGGCCTCTTACTCATATGCAGAGAGAGAGACATAACACGGCAATCAGTCATGTTGACAAGCCTTGGGATCCCATCTGACAGCAGCAGGGGATGCAGCAGACCACAATGGTCATCAAAGTGCTTAAATATGAAACTGCTTGCCTATTCAGTGTCATCTCAAAGGAGACAAAGTTTGGCCTGCCAGTCTATAGTCAGTAGAAAAAAGAACCTCTCATGGTTAAGCTGCTCTTTCAACCTCTACCTCTCCCTTTGGGTCAGGGTTTTGATGAATGTGGACTCACACACAGCTCTTTCCCATTGCCTGCCTCTGAATTCCCCAAGTCTGGAGACTTTAACTCCTCACATTGCATTTCAGAACAGGCCCTCAGAAACCCAAGAGGCAGAGGCTCACATGATGCTACTGCAGAGAGCTCCTGTCACCATATGTGCTGATAGCAGGGCCAGGAAAAGGGATGAAGACTCATGGAGCATCCTAAATGAGAAAGTTAAGTTGCAGTCACCTGTTACCTCTATCTCGTGTAATGACTCTAGATGCTGCAGATAACAAACACAATTACCATAGCATTTACCAGCACATCCCTCTGTGAGGCAGGACCATAAGACCTCAGAATTTTTGGAGCTGAGCTTACCTTGGAGGGCTTGCCTTGACTGATACAGCTAGGATTTTATGCAGTCTTTAAAAAGTTCAAACTAGGAAAGAGGGGACATTAAATTTAAATAGGTGTGCTGAGCTTTTTAGGTTTTGCCTTTCTTCTTTTGGGTTCATTATATTTTGTGATACAAAGCAAAGGATGGAGAATACAGGGGAAAAATCTGCAAGGAAACGAAGTCCAAACCTTCAAAACTTTGATTTACCTTCAAGTGGAAGTGGGATTGAATAGCCACCTGAGACAGGCTGGCTCTGGTAGAGTGAAACAAACAGAAACAATAACAGCTCCAGAGATGTTTCTCAGGCAAAAGTAACAGGACAAGCACTTTCCTCACCAGGTTTGATTAGAGAGCTCTCAAATGGGGCAAACACAGGGCTTTGTTTCAGCTTTCCCACCAGAAACCACCAAATCAACATCAATGCTTACCTCCCTTTCCGCATGTTATTGGCACTGATGCTTTCTCTGGGGAGAGCTGTATGAGGGAGTTATCCCAAAAGAAGGCACTCTTTCCATCATCCACTCCTGCACAGCTCCTCTTTTCCATGCAAATTCCCTGGGAACCATGATATTTAAATCCCTGTTTAACTGTAGTTGGCTCGTCATGTTCATCTGCTCATTAGGCTGGCAGCGCAAGCTCAGCAGCATTTGCACTTCAACATGAAAATTTCTGCTGTGAGGTATGACTGTCATCCACTTGCCTGGACATGTTGTTCCTAAAAATAGCCTTATCCTTGTTTTTTCTCTCTCTAAAATATTAGGCAGTCTCTCTACTTTCTGAACCTTGATCACCAAATTCCCTTCTCATATCCTCAAAACTACTCCCTCAGTCTTCTCTTCTCTACAGAAATTATTACTCCTAAAACTCTTCCTTGCCAAGCCAACAGCCCACCTCAGACTTTCCAAGGAGTGGCTTCCTCCTCTAGTCCCTGAAGGTCAGAGGGTGAGCATCATTTACCCCCACCCATGTTGGGTTTCCTATGATGAACAGCTTAACCACAGACTGTCACTGACATTGTATGGTCACAGCTGGCTGGGGAAGCAGATGAGAACATGTAATTTGGGTGCCCTGATGCCCTAGCAGTATTCCCTACTCATGACTGAAATGGGCCTGCAAGGGAAAATCTCTCTTCTGACTGAGCCAAATAACTTATTTTGTCTGGAGCAGACTCATCTTGCAACTCAGAGGGAGAGGAAACAATTGTAACAGCTGTATCCCTCCCCATATTCAGGGATCTCAGCATAAGACATAGGCAGCCTGGGGCTGTTTGTTGTGCCTGTACCAACAGAGAAGCCACGATAAACAATGCAGAACCTCAACAGCGTGGATGTCACCTTCCTGCCTCCTCATCTCATCCTTGTAGGCTCCACTATGTCCCACACCCACAGTGCCTCAGATACATCTACCACACAGAAAAAGGTAGAAGCAGATGAGATGCTCAGCATGGGGGAGAACCTTTCTGAGTTCAAGATGCCACCTGCAGCTGTGCCCTACTGCCGGTTCCCTCCACGTCTTGTACAATCCTAGCAAAACAGAAAGATTGCATGAACTCACACTGCCATAAGGGGGAATTGGGACTTCATTATCTTGTGGAATTGATGATGAAACACAGTATCTCTGCACATCCCAAGGCTCCTGAGCAGAGTACAAACCAAAGCCTTGCTAACTGTTTATTATTAAGATCTAAAAATCTGTCGTGCGCCTTTGTAACTCCTTTTGTCAATTGATGAGAGGAGGACCCCGAGGGAAGAGAAAACATTTTCCAGGGAAGAAGCTTTTAACATCAGAAGACAGGAAACCAAACAGTGCTCCTTGTGCCTCTGCCTTGAATGCCGGGTGCCACATTTTCCTGTGCAAGTCTGGTGGAAGGAGCACGGTGCCCAGCTTGCCCCAGGTGGGAAGGGAGAAAACAAGATCTTTACTGAATGTTGGGCACTGTTTCTTATCACCTGGCATCCAGAACTGTAATTTCTAAATCTGGGCAAAGCAACTACTAAACAATCTCTTTCTGATTTGGTAATGATTTAAATACTTAATGCAAGCAGAAATTGGCTACAGCTAGTATAAGTGAACCGAAAATCTTGCTTGTATAAACTCTTCAAGAAGAACAACTTCTAGTGGTCCTAAAGCAGCTTCAGTTTACACATGCCCTTCTTTCTTTCCTTTCTCTAATAACATTCAACCTTTCTCAAAATCAAAACCATCAGGCTAAACTTGTCTGTGCTGTGCCAGAAAGTTTGACTATGTGACCATGTCACCATGCTTAGTCAGTCTCCTGCTGGCATCCACCATGGATCCAATTCTTCCATAGCTGCAGCACAGCACATCTGCACATTTTGCAGAACGGGTACAGAGCAATGCAGAAGTGCCAGCAAAGTGCTGCAATGTGTGAAGGGATCTGAATGTATAATGTATTGCACTGTGTTTTGATGCATTCTCCTGCTCAAATGGATGTAATTGTTTCTCTAGCTCAGCTTCAGGATGTGGATTCACAGACAAGCAGTGTCTGTGTTCTCCAATGTCACCACACAGGGTGCCCTCAAGTTGTAATTAGGATTAAACCACAAAGAAATGCACTGCTATGCTGCAACGCCCTCCAGGTGAAAATACTCTTCAATTCTATGACTATCAAATCAGGGTTGTTATGAAATGTGAGACTGAATGATGGCAAAAGTGTGTACCTGCAATTGCTTCCTTACTGAGACACAAATCAGGAAAACATGGCTGTGACAAATCCAGCAGAAGGACCAGGTCAGAACGGACCAAAAGAGCTAGAAGGATTCTTTCCGTATTGTCACCTCACTCCACAAGTGAAAGAAGTCAAATCTTTACTTTGAATATTTTCCTTTGGTTTCTGGTTACCTTTCCTTAGAAAGCAGATCTAATGAAAGCACAGGAGAGACTGTTCTCTGTGGCTACGAGGTTAATAAGAGTGGAACACAGGAGCAGCAGGAGCTGCAGGAAGAATAATTCCTTTTAAAGCTGGAGATCGGAAGCCCATAGGTGGTAAGTGTGACATTTCCGCACGGAGGAGTCCAGCTTAATTACCTACAATTCAAAGGTAGAAAGTTATACATTAAGGCAGCAAAAAGAAAGTAGTAGGAGAGGACAGACTTCGTCCGCTCACGAAGATTTAACATCATTAACTCTCCGGCTTCCAAGAATGTTCCCGTATTTTCACTGGCCAAATACCAATACAGCTAATTGCATTTGTGTTACCTGCAGTTCAGTGGGAAATTGCCTCTTTCTTATTGCCTGCACTGTTGTATAGTACAGAAACACACAGCAATACCAAGCAGAGTGGCTCTAGCTCATTTGGAGGTAGAACAATTCCTGTGTGCATGAAGCTTGGCTCAGCAAGACAGGCAGACAACACCAAGGGGCCAGAGCTGCTGTTATTCAGATGGCAGCCAGTCCTGGCGTGGTGACAGGGACAGCATCCACAGGTGCTAAATGCCTGAAAGTTATTTGGCAGAGCCTGCATGGCTGGGCAGCGCTGGTAATCGTAATATCTGGCCAATTAAATATGAGTCACCTATTCACCTACTCAGTATTTATATATGCTACCGACAGACATATGGTTTACAGCAAACTAGGGAACAGACACTGCTGCACACTCATTTCTTCATCTTTCCCAGCATTTGCTGATGCGTTCTCAGTTGAGACTAACACAGGCCAAACTTCCTTTCCAATATACCACAAAAAAGGCTATATTCTGACAGCTGTTGTTATTGCCTTAATCTCTTCTGTGTTGCTCATTCCTAAAATGAGGAACTGGTGGCCAACTCTGAATTACCAAGCTACCAAAGTCAGACATGCTGAGAGAACCAAGACTAGTTTGCCAGATACATTTTCTTGTGCTATGAAGTCAGTGTAAGAGCTTCCCACCTCCCCGCCCTCTTGTCTGAGTGCTATTGGCATCTGTTCAGTTGCACCAATACAGGTGACTGTGAGGACACACAAAATAAAATAGGTACAATCCATTTAAAAAAACCTGTAAAAAAATAGCAGCATTTCCCCAAACAGACTGATGGGAGCCCCTTTCTCAAGCACTGCTGCTCGCACAGCAAAAAGGAAAGCATCATTACAAAAGCCCTTTCCCTTGCGTTTGCTCCCAACCAGAGGAGCATGGGGAACCATTGCCCAGCCTAGGCTTAGTCCATAAACTATTTTTTTTTCTATTATAGGCAGAAAGAGAGAAAGCAAAGGGAGAGAATTAACATTCACATGTGGATGCCAGAGAAAGCAAAACATTACATGGAGTCACTTAATGCTTTCTTTGCAGGGCACTTGGCTGCTCTGAGATGAGCAGATGAAGGCAAATAGGTCCAACTCTCCTGTTCTTCCTGCACTTCTGCTGCTGGACACGAGACACCTGCAGGAAGAAACACTGCATACCCAGGACGTTCCCTACATACAGCTCCTCAGCTGCCAGAGGACAAGCAGCCACCACCTGCAAGCTGCCAAGAGCCAGATCTGATCAAACCCATTTCCTTAGCCCTGCAATGTTACAGTAAAGGCTGTTTCTGCCTGTGTCTGCTCTGAGTGCCTCCCTCCATCACCAATTCCAAGCTGCTGCGAGACCCGGGCCAGGGGATCCCCTTGACCCTCCTATGTCACTGTATTTGCTGGCTGGTAAAACAACCTGTAACCAATGTGACCAGAAGATCTCATGGACAAAGAAGTTGACATCTCTGAGGCAACTGAGAATGGACACCTCTGATTTCTGAACACCCTTCCCCACCTCAGCCTTCATGCATTGATTTAAGATTATTAGAGTGGCAGATCCTGGAAAGGCAGAAAACTTCAGGACTTGCCATTGTATTACAGAAGGACTGGAGTCTCTTCAGAGTTGAGGTTGTAATCACTTTCCACTCTCAGCTCTGACTTAAATAACTCTTCATATGCTTTCCTCTAACTTCATCTCATAATTGCAGGATTTTTTACTGAAGGTAAAAAGTTTGTTTTCCTCGCTTCCCTCCTCCTCACTGCAATTTGAAGAATTTGGATCTGTAATTCAAAGAGGAAGGCAATGCCAGACTGAACCTTTGCGAGACTAAATGTTTCCTTAGCTTCTTTCACTTAAGAAAACAAAGCAAAACATTCCCCCTCAAAAAAAAACCCCATCAAAACAGGGTTTTTTTTCATCTCTCTAAGTTACTCAAAATTCAAATCTCTTTGAAAACATGCACATAGGCAGCAGTTGAAGAAAACAAGGTGCAAGTCACAAATACAGTTAGGTATAACAAACTAAGCATGTATGTAGTTGGCATTCTCCTAGCCAGTGCTAGCTGAAAAGCCTTCCAAAAGCTAAAATCACTTGATCAAGGAGCTTTTCTAGTTTTAGACAAAATGAAAATCTCCTAAAACACAGAAGACTCTTTTCCACTGAAGACATGGAAATCTTCGAAACACTCTCCACTTGCTCTGGAAGTAGCAAATTGCTGCATACAGAAAACACAAAATTCATCCTGTGCTGCACTAAAGCAGATTAGACTTTCCATTAATTTTGCTCTGATTTTTTATTTCTAGAGGTTAAAATTTTGGCCCCAATTATATGTGGCACTTAGTAGTTTTGCTATTTGCATAAACCTTGTGTTTGCACTGGATTCAATATAAAATATAATCCAGGCAGTCAGTTTGCTCCTACAGAAGTGCCTCCACAAAAGTAAAAAATATCCACCTCTCCAAATTGTCTTTTTTTTAATACTGATTACTGTTTTCAAATTCCTGCAGGTGGCTAATTAATGAATTGTTCTTAAAAATCATTAAAAAGACAGAAATTTTGCACTTTCTGTAGCAAAGAGCATCATGAGGTGAAGAGCTGCTTATCTCCATCTGTCCCTAACAGGAGGACAAACAGGAACCTCAAGCTCATCACAAATTAGCCTGTACAGAGAACCAGCAGAAATATGGGCCCCACATAAAGAAATTAAACCTTGCACAGGATTCATTAATTTTAATTTAATGATTACCATGACTTGCATCTGTAAATAGTTATGCACATGTGTAGCTTGAGTCACACTTAGATCTTCTGATGCCAGTAAGGATTCAAACTTCATACAACTCACATATGCATATGGACACAGAAACCTCTGGATGATGCATTTAAACTTCCCTTCTAGACATCTAACACTTAATAAATATGTAAGGGGAAAGGGAAGCCACTGTATCTTGCTGTATAGGTCTGGTAAAATAAAAACTGACTCATTAAACACATTGGTGTATCTTCCAAAATACCCTAGTTCTGCCC
The DNA here is from genome assembly GCF_031753505.1 of Anomalospiza imberbis. Taxonomy (NCBI): domain Eukaryota; kingdom Metazoa; phylum Chordata; class Aves; order Passeriformes; family Viduidae; genus Anomalospiza; species Anomalospiza imberbis. The sequence continues at coordinate 54,569,831 of NC_089682.1, forward strand.
ACCTGGTGGGCAACAACTAGCCATTTCTGTAAGATGCACTTCTAATAACCACAGCCAGGCACTCACAAAAATCACTGTCTACAGGAAAACAAATTCATCGAAGGCATGACGTTTTGACATCCTTCCCACCTCCGGACAATTTAATCTGGCAGTAAGTAATGTACTGGTCTGGTTTGATGAAATGGACACCCTGAACCTTTCTTACACTTGCAGATTGATTGATTGTTTGTACCTGAACAATTACGCCTTAGCAAACAGGCAAAAAAAACAAAACAAACCTTTTGGCCACAACATTTAATTTCTACTAGCAACATTTCACAGCTGTTACTTCCCTGTTTACTCAAAGGAACTTATATTTTGCTTTGTAAAATGCCTTACGCTCCCATCCTCATTTCCATACTCTGCTGTAGGTAAAAACCTACTTCCTTTGAGTTCCTTAATTGAAATACATCTAATTCCACTAGCATTTTCCAAGATTTGTTTACAGCAAAACTAGCCACTTAAAAAGCAACAATGTTTTTTAAAGGAACATATCCCCTAATTCATGTTGCAAACAACAATTTAGATTATCGTCAGGAGGAGTATTCTTATTCTGTCTTTTCCCTCCCCCGATAGCTTTTTGTCTCCTCTCAGCCTGGACAATGAAAATCAATGTGGCAGCTTTCCTTTTTCTCTCCAGTGAATTTAAGTATCAGGTGACAAAGAAACAGTTTTTAAGACAACCCTTTGTACTGGAACTTTTACAAAAAATGAACTTCTTAATGGAAATTACTTACTCTTGGCTTGTGTGGGGGAGAAAAACCAACAACCACCACCTTTTCTCTTTTTTTTTTTTTTTTTCCCTTTTTAAACAAAGCAAAAATTCATCAGCCAAATAGGAATTGACAGCATTCCTTGAAAAAGCAAAATAAAGCTCGCCCCAGCTGGGCACTCACCAGGCTGCTATATTTATTTGTGTCTCACGTGCTGGGCCCATGTGCAATTCAGCTTCCCTTGATGTGAGCAGGCTTGCTGTGCTCTGCCTTCCCAAGTCCCCCCGGCACACTTAAGCTTTTTCTCTGGCTCCTGCTCCGTCTCATCCCTGTGCCCCGGTGGAACACAGCTGATCCAAGCCCCCAGGAGCAGCACAGACTCCATTGCTGGCTCCAGCCCCAAACTCAGGCAAAGCTCAAGCCCATCCTTGTCCCAGACCTCCAGAGCTGCAAGCAGAGGCTGGAAATTGATACTCACCCCTCTAGAAATGCATCCTAGAGAGAACTCACAGGCTCTACTGAGGTTTCCCCAATCAATCATTCTTTACTTTGACTGGCATAAGAAGCTGAAAAATCTGTAATAATACTAAAAAGCACTTTCAGTTGTATTCCGACTCTTTTTCCTCAGCACTTGGGGATATTTTTTGGGATGAGCCTGCTGTGCAGCTAAGCATCCTAACTCATAAAGAAGAAACACAACTGTTTTTTTGGGGGTTTTTTTTGAGTAATTAAAATTCCTCCCACTACCTGGTTTCACAATTGAAACTGACCAGTCCACTGTTAAAACATGCATTCTTGCTCTTTCCTGTGACCAGGCTTCTTCTGTTTTTTCCTGCTCTGTAAAGGCTCTGGCTCAGAAGTAAGGATGACAGCCATGACATTGACCTAAAATGCCCTGCCTCTGTCCTAACACAGAGAGACTTGAGATGCTCATAGGTAGCTCCTACAGCTCTGCACTTTGCAGCTTGGAATTTTAAGATGAATAGTCACGAATTTCTATGTGACTTAAACCACCAGAAATAAAAATTTTAATCACTGAGGATCTGCTCTTTGAGAAGCTCAAGTATCCAGGGATGGCACAGACATGAGGTTTTAGGATGTGCAGCATCACTTGGTATTATTACCTGATATGTTTGTTTTACTGGTAGAAGCTATTTCTCTTTCCCTCTTCCTTCTCTACAGAAAATATTCCTCAGCCATGTGTGTGGCTGTCCGTCCACCCTCCTCTTCCCCTCAATCTCAGGTTATTCCCATTTGAAGTCGACAGCCCAAAACTTAACGAGCTTCCCTTATTACACCAATCATTCGTAACAGCTTCTGAACACCAGCCACAAATTATGACTGCATTTTCAAATCAGCATAGGGCATTTCCATGTGCCTTCTACAGAAAACTTGTTTTAACAAAATCCAAAATGAACAATAACCTACTAGCTAAGGACTTGTTTCTGAAACAGAAAATGAAGTAATGGGTCTCCTTGGTTTGTCTATATCAACACAGAGCTTTTCAGGCAGACTTAATTCTTACAATCATCAGAAACAAAAGTCATCACCAGCAAATTTTTTCTACTGAAAGCACTGTCCTGAACAAAGGATGATTCAATTTAAAGGGAAGAGAGAAAACTGATGGTAGAATTTTGGGATTTTTTTCCCTCAGGGCTCAGTTCAGCTCCTCCTGAAGAGGGTTTTTGTTTGCTTGTTGCATTATTAAATATATGCAGGTCATCTGAGTGTTGCCAGGGGTTGGGAATTTCTGCTAAAAATTATTTTTGACAATTGCTTTGTAGTTTCAATATTTGCAAACTGCTAAACAAATTAAGAATAGAAACAGAAAAAAGACCTAGGTCTTCAGCAGTCATCTGACATCCTATTTTAAGCCTGTTTCTGATGGCATGTCCTCTGACATTTTTTTATAATGTCAGTGACTTTTAAAATTAGAGTTCAATCAACTAATTTTCAGTGCTCTTGTGCATTGGATTCAACAAGATGAGTTTACTAGAGTAGTTTTAATATCTGATTTGTTTTTGCATTGTTTGTTTGGTTTTTGTTTTTTTTTTTTTTTTTGTTGTTGTTGTTGATGTGCCATTAAGTAGCAAAGTGAATTAAAGGACATTTTTCCATATAACAAATTCTACCTTCAGGTAGGTATAGGCAGCAATCCAGGGAATCCTGTTCATTTCTTAGTAGGTAAAAATCTCTTACTCAAGGCTTCACATGGTCTGTCTTTTGGGGATGGTTTTATTCCTTTGTTTATCTATCTCATAAGGCAAACATCTGTTCAAAATAAGGTAAACTCCAGTTGAAACTTTAACTACAGAAGAGCTACATTCATTTCAGAATAACTTCACTTAGTAGAATTCATTCACCAAAGTCCTTGCAAAAATTATTCACTATAGGCAGAATACTACAAGCAGAAAACTACAAACCACAAATTTATTTTACAGAAGTAAACACTAGTTAAAATTTATAACACAACTTTTACGATTGAAATGTAAGAAGAGTTTCCATATAAAACAACATGGATGCAAAGGAACTAGGGATTAAAAAAAAAATAAAAAGAAAGAAAAAAAAAAAAAAAGGGAAAGACACTTGAGAAGCCACTTCTGTTAGAGAGGATATCTGAATGTGGACTTGAGTCAGCTGTAGGAGTGACCAGATTTGATACAGTAACACAATCAGATTCTTCCTGGTACTGATAGGTAAATAAAAGCAGAGCTGCAAGAAGTGGCTGTTCAACTTCAATGAGCATTAAATGAGAAAAAAAACAAACGCAAAGCATCCATGAAGTTCATGCAATGTGAAGCAAGCCCAAAGGAATACAAAAGACCAAGTAAACAAAACTGCTAACCAGTGACCCAGTGGGAGAAGGGCAGTTCTGCAGCAGCTCTAATCCTGTGCCTCTGCAGCTCAGCCACTGCTTACAAGCTTTGCTGTTTGACCTACATCAACTCGGGGACAGACAAGGAGAAGGAACAAGTGAGAGGGAAACACCATCATCACAGCAAAAAGCTCTGGAGCAGAAAGAGCTGCAGTCCCAAAGACAGGATCTCTTTGGTGATACAAGTTTGCTGAATACCTGGAACCTGGAACTGGGACTGCAAAAGCAGAAGGAAACTTTGGTGAGAGTGAACGAGCAATGATAGAGTTCAGACCCCATAAAAACAGTAAGAAGCAAAACAATAACACAAAAGCAGGAACTTTAATGAAGCAGAGAGTACACACTGAAAACAGGTAGGCTCCAATGGAAGTGATTCTAAAGGAAAAAAGGAAAGCTGGCAATTTCTCAAAGAAACAGCACTGAGACATCCAGTGTCCTATTGCAGCACATAGGAAGGCAGCAGGACATGACTGAATCATGAGCACTTCCTTTGATCTTGTATGAAGGGAGCACAGACCCAAGGTCCAGCTACTGGATGGGGGAGGATATAAATTATGCACAGATTCAATCAAAAAGCAACAAGCATCCCCTTTATTCACTAGCAGAGAGGAGAACAAAAAGAAAGTGTTAATGAAAAGGGACAGATGACAATCTAAAGGCTGAATAATTTCTGGAGGACAGTTCATTAAGTAGGTCAAGTGCAAGCATCTAACACTATGCTATTAATGCTAATGGCATGAAAGCCAAGAAAAAAACCCAGAGGAATGTGTATTCAAGCTGGCTGATCCTGACAAACCTCTTCCTTTGAATACTTAAGAGAAGCGGCTGAAGCAATTCCAGTTCATAGAGAACATGAATCATAGACAACAGAAAAGACTTAAGAAGTCTGGAAAGAAGAAACATGGTGCCTAGCTTTAAAAAATTATGCTAGAGAATTACAGACCACTCAGTTGAACTTCCATCTCAAGAAAAAATATTGAAACAAATAATCGAACTGTATGTAGAAAGCTAAAAGGATAAGTACAAAGAGATGAGTAACAGACCCTGTTGAATTGTCAGAAAGAAATTGTGTCAAGCCAATTTAATTTCTTTGTGTGACAGGTAATGGGCCTTGGGCAAAGGTGACAAGCAGTAGATGCCATATATCTTGACTTCTAGTAGGATTTGTGACTGGTGCTTGTGATATTCTCTTCAGCAATTTCAGAAAACACGGACTAGGAACTACTCAAGGGTAGGAATAAAACCAGTGTCACAGGCTGACTCAGAGGGCTGTTCTCAGTGGTTTCTGTCAAGAAGGGAAACTGCGCCCAGTGAGATGCTCAGGGCTCTCTCCCAGGACAAATATGCTGAACATATTATCCTCTAACCAAACAATGGTATGGAGTAGAGATCTGGTTCATAAATTATGTAGATGATACCTGACCGCTGAAAGCTAACGTAGGAATTGAAATTGATCTGTACAATGTAGAGAAGAACTCTTAAACACTGAATGAAAACAAGAAAGATCTATTAAAGCCTTTAACAGGGAGATACAACCACACAAACAAGATAACGGAACAATTAAATAGTCAAAAGTTCTTAAAAAAAATAATCTGAGGTGGGCAGAATGTAGTGATTTGCCAGCTGGCCTTATCTGAGCAGTATTATAACACTGAGAAAAAGACAAATACCATGTAGACATAGGGATCTGGACACATTATATGATCTTTCCACTCTACCAAGCACTGAGTGGCTTCTGCTGGAATACTGTGTCCTGTTTCAGGCATGACACTTTAAGAAAGATGTGGGCCCAAGGAAAGAGCCTAGAGGAAAGCAAATAAGAATAATTATGCTTCTAGAAAACATCTCTTTCAGGGCAAATTGAAAGTCAGCAGAAGAGAAGACTGGAGGAGATATGACAAGAATCTTCATGTATATAAAAAATTGTTTAGAAAAGGGAAAAAATCATTTGTTCTCCATGTCCACTGCAGACAGAGCAAGGAGTAACTGACTTCCATTTCAGAAAGAAGGATGCATGCTAACTAGCAAGCAGGATGAAAGCTCTATTAGTAAGCTTGGGAAAGTCCTAGAAAGTCTGCTTGGGAAGGGCATAGTCTTTCTGGTACTGGACAGCTTTCAAATAAATCATATGTCAGGAATAACAGATGTACAGGTGACTGCATCAAGGTAGACAGATTAGCTTGTGATGTTTTTAAGGACCCTTTGAGTTCCTATTTTAAGACTCTTTGGAATTGTTCACTTTGAATGCTGGCATCAACCTTGCTTTCCCCTAAAAATGATGTTTGAGAGATGCAATCAGAAAAGGAAATGCTTCAGGTATATTTCCTAAAATGTGTTTTCTCTGTCACTGCTCTGCAGGATGAAATCACCAGCCCTCTACCTTCTGAGTTTCAGTGAGAGACTGTGTCAGGGCATTGGCATCAAGTCAAAGATGGCATTTATTACAGAAAACTAAAACCTTTATTGTGACTCAAAGCCACAAAGTTAGCATGTGTTCTTATAAAGTCCCAAGCATCTGAGCAACATTTTCCCAGATAGAAGCCATAAACTGGTTTAGGTAAACCAAGAGACATTGTGTGGGACTTAGATTGAATGTGATATTCAGATTTCCATTGTGCAGACTGTCTTCTAATTTGTTGGTGGGTAAAGAGACATACTGAGATCTTAAGGAAATACTTTTAAGCACAATCTTGAAGTAATTGAATTAAATCACTCCCCCACACACCAAGTTTTTACAGAGAGAGCTAACAATAAATACACAAATATCTATATAAGGGCTTCATTAAGATCACTTACATTTGGAGTTATATTTTTTTTCACTCATCTCCAAATGTCACTGAATTTCTACAGCAAGTCTTTCCAACTTCTTGACAACCAGGACAGCAGATTCTGCTAAGGCAGTTTATTTGGGAGGCTGAATGATAAAAATACCTTACAGAACTACATACTGGCAGAAAAATTACCTTGGTGGTAGCGGGAACTGTCCCTGTGACCACAGTGCAACCTGAAAGCTACCAAGAGAACAGCCCTGAGTTCAAAGACAGAGACATGGACTCCATCTTTAGGGATGGGGAGCAGAAACAAAGGCCTAGATCCCAAAAGCCTTCCTGGGCTCTTCAGGACATCCCTGCCTTTGTGGATTTGGCTTCACATGACATCAGTGCAGTTACAAGAGAAGGCAGAGCATAGCCGGACCCGCTGTCACCCAAGATATCAAAGGAGAGACTGTTTCAATTAGCCCTGACACAGAAACAGTGATTTCCCATCTACTTCATCCATACAAATTTCAGAAATGTAGCAAAAAGGACAGAGGTCCAATGATGGCCTCCCCTTCCAGAAAAGGAAAGACTATGAGTTACCAGACATCAGGGAAGCCCCAAGGGTTGGTGTCATTACAACTGTCCTACCCAAATGGGACAGTAGACCACGCAACAAATGAGAGTGCATCTCATTCACTGCTCTAGGAATTATGTGTGATTTTAGCACGGCTAAAGCAATTTTAGCCAATTATCACTGCCATATTTGAAAAGTTTCTGGTTTCCAAAGGAAACTAAACCACTGCCAAATGGTCTGAAAGCATGACAAGAGCCATGGGTGAGATTCATCCTGGAAGTGAGGCTATGCCCTCTTCCTCCCCTCAGCCCACTCTAAGGGGCAAGGAATGCAAATGTCTTGGGTTTGTGTGGCCAGGTGTTGGTAGCGGAGCGGGGGCTACAGGGGTGGCTTCTGTGAGAAACTGCCAGAAGCTTTCCCTATGTGCAGCAGAGCCACTGCCAGCTGGCTCCAAGGTGGACCTGCTGCTGGCCAAGGCTAAGCCAATCAGAGATGCTGGTAATGCCACTGTGATAACATTTGAAGAAGGGGAAAAGTGTTATTGTGCAGCTGTGATTGCGGCCAGAGAAGAGAGGAGTGACTCTTCTTCCTGAGCAGCAGCAGGAACAACATGAGATAAACTGACCACAAACCCATTCCCTGTCTCCCGGCACCACTGGAGGGGATGAAGTAGAGCTTGGGAATGAGGGAGGGTTGGGGAAAAGGTGTTTTTAAGATTTATTTTACTTTTCATTATCCTAATCCCATTTTGATTGGTAACAAATTCAATTAATATCCCCAATCTGAGTCTGTTTTGCCCATGATGCTATTTGATGAGTGGTATCTCTTGGTTCATATCTCAAGCCATGAACCCTTTGTTGGATCTTGTCTCTTGGATCCTGTCTACTTGTGCAGGGAAAGGATAGAGTGGCTTTGGTGGGCATCCAGCCAGGGTTAGACCTCTACAGCAAGGCAGGGAGAGGTATCCCCCTACCCTCCCCACACCATGAACTGCCAGGGCCAGGGCTGAGGCTGCTGGCTTGTGGGCATGGCTGGCAGCTGAGGTGGTGGGTAGTGTGGGAGGTGTTCTAAACCTGTAGGGAGCAAAGCCCTGACCCGCCCTGTCCTGTGCAACCCTCCTGCATTTCCTGAGAGCCCCTATAGAAGGGGGAACACCAGAGGTGTTATGCCCAGCTCTTTCCTGTGACCACGAGGATCTCTGAGGGTTGCTAACACCTACTTGCAAACCTTTCTGAGTACCCAAAGGGGCCACTGTTCCCTGTCACTTCTCTCTGGAACTCCAGCATGTTCCCATGATGTCTCTTTACCACTGTGTTAGGAGCATTTAATCAGGATGGACAAAGAGAGCTTAAAGGTTTCACCAAGAACAGGTCACAGTGATCTTCAGTACCTACATCCTGGCTGGTGGCAAAGAGCTACAGCACATGGTGCATGCAACAACCACACTGCAGCACTAGAGACCAGGTCACAGAACAAAGAGGGAGTCAGAGGCTTGCAGAACCCTGCAGGTGAAAAGGGTTCACTTAAGGTTTCTAGTCCAACCCCCTGCTGAGGGCATGGCCAGATAAGACCAGTATTGACCCAGACTTGCCTCAGAAAGCCAAGGTGTTTTTTGGCTTTAATCCTGTGCATCAGTGCCTCTCTTCTGTGCTCAAAGTGCTTATTTTTTCTGCTTGCTTGCAATGTGAGTGCTATTCTACCTGGACTGCTAGCTGCCTTACATCAGCACTACTCTATGCTGAAATCTGTGAGAGCAGAGGTTGCCTGAAATGCCATAAAGGGAAGGTCCTATGATATGCCTGGGATCCCTGGAGCAGTTTCATTTCCTTGCTCTGCCAGAGATTTCCTGCAGTCACAGACACCTCCCACATACCCACCATACAGAGCAGGATTCATCTAGTCTAACATCCTACCTTCAAGATGGACTTCTATCATAAGCTCGCTTTACAAGCTATAGAAAAAGATCACAGGCTCAGACAACACTGCATCCCACATTAAACAGGGCATTTCATTTGGATGATTTGACTCATCTTCAGTCTCCCCCTTTCTGAGCCTCCCACAAGAAAGGAAAAGGTAATTCCTATTATTTCACAGGGGTATTAAATACTGTATTTTCAGGCCTGCAAATACTAACCATAACCAAGAACATGAAGAACCAGACACAAATATTTCCGTGAGAACTTTTGCTCTTTCTTATTCATCCTGATCACCAGAGCTGGCCAAATTATTTGTAGCCAAAATTTGGCAATGTTTCTTCATGAAATTTTGGCACATAGACATTTTTGATTAATTTGTTCCTTATGCTAATGTACCCAAAACAAAATTGATGAGAACATATTTCAGCCCATGGACTAAACATAAAAATTTCTCCATGGCTAGAGCAAATTAAAAATTTCAGATGTGAAATGAAATGTGTTTATTTTTGGCAAAGAAACGGACAAAACAACAGCATCCTCGCACATTTCTATTTGAATAAGTTGAAACACAACATACTATCATAACTCTTCCGAGAATTCATATGCTCTTCAAAAGCTGGCTAGTAAATCATTTGGTATGACAAAGGGAAGTAAAATAACACTGATAATTCTCCTTGGCTGGATGAGTTCAGCCTGACAGGACTTTTATAAGCACATACATTTTTTCATTGCTTATTTCTGTGATTCCATAATTGTAAACAAAATTCATCCAAAAAACACTTTTGAAAGAAAAATAAGCACAGTACTGAAAATGAGACTTGCCAATATGCAGGGAGAGAGCCATGAAACCCCACACTAGAGTGAGAAGACCCCTAAAATGCTGAAAGCCCAGGGTGCTTGGGTGGGTTAGGAGAGCCAGGGATAACCCAAGGCAGCAATGGTGGCCTGTCAGAGTTATGAATGAGATTAGAGGCAGCATCATAAAGCCTGTACAAAAAAACACCTCCCTGCCTGCTGTAGAAAGAGTTACTCAGGTGTACTAGTCAGGTTTAATCTCAGGGCCCTGTAGAAGGTGCAGAAGTAAACCAGCTCTGAGCACCATCCTGCTAGGAGAGTTTGATGCAAGGTCTGCAACCACCCTATTGCACTGCTGTTCCTGGGGAAACAAACATAGCAAATGCTTTTTTCATGGAATTCATTTACCATAGCACATCCTGAAGACAGGCTGCTGGGGAGCAGAGTTATGACATCCAGAATCTGACAACAAGAGCAATAAAACCTGACATATATCATGAAAGCCAAGCTATGGTACTACGTGTAATTAACAGAGAGTGTAATTATTCACCTTGAGAAAGACTTTGATAGATGCCTCATAGTTAATTCTTTTTTCCTGTTTCATCTTCTCTTGTTCATGGCAGCTAGGAAGGCTAGCTTGCAACTTTCAGCTTTTGGCCCTGTTTCTTATCCAATGTTGTATCTTTATGGCTCGCAGCCAGCCTTGGTTCAATCCTGGGCTGGATGCTTTGTCCAACCCTAGAGGTGTTTAGTTTCAGACCTAGCTTTTGGAGCTAACAAGGCATTACATTTACACAGGATGGACTGTGATAATAGCAAGTGTATTAAAATTCCAAGCATGCCCAGTATTAGTCAGATGTCTCCAGGATCCAAGTATACCCTTATATAAAAGAGCATAATCTTCCTTTTCATGACAACAGTGTCGCTCTCCCTTGGTGCCCACTGAACTCTGACACAAGATAGAGACGGGAGTGTTTATTTCCCCCAAATTCTGTGAATTGTCAAGAAATCTAAGAAATCTGAACAGAAAAGAGAGCATCAGGAAGAGTTTGAACAGTTGCCCAGTCCCAATAAGCTGCAGAAGAGGCTCTTATAAAGCTGCAGTACCATACACGCAGTGGACTCAGTGGTGTTTGTTGGCATGCACTGCTTTTGCATGGGAGGAGAAGCAACTGGGGAGGATTTGGATCAGGCTCTGAAAATCAGAGAGAGAAGCTGCTACTATACAAAATGTGATCGTTTAAAAACATTGCAACCATGGGTAATTGATCTAGCTGATGCACTGGGGACTGGATAGACATTTAAGCTCAGTCACATGAATTTGCAGAGCTCCACAAGCCTTAAATGAAAGAGAAATTTGTAGCCGTGGGACAAAATGACTGAAGCCTTATTTAAAACCTATTGAAGGCAACTAGGATGATTCCACAGGCTTTTGGGGGCATTGGATCAGACCCCAGATGAATGCAAACCTGTGAAGAAGAGGGTATATAGTCTTCACTCAGGAACAGAGACACTTTAAAAGGCAGTGGAATGCACAGTTGGGCTCTGTGTGACTCAGTGACGAATGAGTATCCATACTGCATCGTTTCAGAAAGCTGGAGATTATGGGAATCCAAAAAAGAATCCCGAAGGGAAATAAAAGTTACTCTGATAATCACAATACCCTAGCCACAAACATAAATATATAAATGCAAAGACAAAAAAAAAATTAGAGTTGCAGCAGATATATTAAAACCAGGAGAGTACGCACATTTAGAGAACAGAGAGACAATGGCATATATATTTCTGTAGGCACAGAGTGGAAAATAAATAGCTCAGACAGGCACACACTGCTAAACATTAATGGCATGGTTGTATTATTTTAAATTGGGTGACTGCAATGTGTTCCAGGGAAAATACTAGGACTTGAAATGACACAGTCCAAGTTCGTAAAAAGGGACGTGTGTTATGAGCACTACAGAATCCTAAACAGACTATGCAATCCTCGCATCTCCAAACACCACTTTGATAAATTAATAGCTCCCATGTGATGCCCATCAAAAAAAGGCACTGTTCGCCCTAATGAGCAGGAAAACTGAATTTAATCATAGGAAAAAAGTAAGCATTTATTGGTACAGAAGAACAATTTATAGTTTGAAAGAATTATGTGGCTGCAACTGAGAAGTCAAATATGCTATGGATGTGTATCAATTCACATAACTGAAATGAAGCCATAAAGTCTGTACAGCATCTGATCAAAATCACTACAGAAAGGACAGCTAAGATCTTAGTAGAAAAATAAAAAATATTCTAAAGAATTAATGTAACACGATCATTTTTTGAAGAAAAAAATGTTAGCTTGGGCTCTAAGCTAGTGATTTTTAATACACCATTTGGATACCATACAGTGAATTTAAGCAAAGACCATTTGGTAAAAGTTTTGATCCCAAGGTATTACAAAGAGTAATTGCACAGATCTTTGAGGGATTATGAGATGTCAGACTTTTAATGGATGATGTTTTAATTTGGGTACCAGGAAGATAATGCAAAGGAAGACTTTGGCAAGTATTGCAGGAAGCCAGAAAGAGATGCTGATCCACTAAGTGAAATATCTGGGGTCTAACACATTGTGGCTGGAGTCTAACACATTGTGGCTAAAGATGACTTAAATGGGGCTCCAGGTAAAACAAATACAGGAGGATAACCACCAACAGCAACCATCAACAGCAGGATAACCACCTTACAATGTAAATTAGATCTACAGAAATTAATGAATATGATAAACTGTATTCCATTATTAATTACAATTCTAACTAGGGTCAATATGTCCTTAAGGAATTATTGGAAAATTAAGCTACCTGGTATTGGGGAGATTAATATGATTAGTACGAACATGGAAATAAAGAGTTAAAGACGGTGACACTAATTCACCAGCTTAAAAATATCATAATGATATTTTCTGAAAAGCTGCGATACATGCTCATCTTACCTGTTTAGACTGAGATTTCTAAGCAGAACAGACAGAAACTATTGCCAGGTTGACAAAGAAGTGCTAGTAATTTTATTTGCTCCTCTAAACTTGCTTCAATCTAGATAAATGTGAAAGATCTGGAGAAAAGGGGCTACAAAGCACTTCAAAGTGGTTGTAAAAAATCTTTTGCCTAATTTTCACAGATACTAAGCATTAGCTTGAGTTGGAAATGCAGACAGTAAGCACCTTGCAAAATCAGTCCATTTGTCTTTGGCATCATCTACAACTTCATAGATAAAGCTGATGATCTTTTACCAGGGAAAAAGAATTCAAAGGCACAAATTGCTGTTTGATGCTCAGTGTCTAACACACAATGTTCCTAGCTTCAACTGCAAGCTGAAGATTTAAAAATTTATTTTATTTTCATTTGGATTGTAATTGGATTAAAAAGTGCACAGCAAATATTGCTATCATGGCAGTGAAAAGTGGATAGCATTAACACACCAAACTGTGTTTTCTGATACATTCTAAACACATACAGTAAAGATTGTATCAGCAAAAACTGAAATGTGGCTGTGGTATGGAATGAAACAACTGCTTTGCAGTGCTGAAGCAGTCTGGAAAGGAAAAGAAGAAGAGACAAATTTTAATTGCAAAGAGAAGAAATGCAGAAAGTAGCATGTAATGGCTTATATTGGAATTCGGTGAAATTGATGTTAACATCCCTGCTTTTATAGGAAATATCACATGATCTCTAATGGCCATAAATGATCCACACTCTATTTTTATATCCATCCAAAGGATTACTCCTCCATTAGCACTGGGATGCACAAGCTACAGCAGGGCACCTGCTCAATCTCGGCTCACAGAATTTGCCTTGATGGAGTTCCCACCTTGAGGTTCTCAAGCTTCTCAGTTTTGGGCAGCTGACCCTACTCTACACTCTTTGTGTTGGAGAGATCTATCACCATCCCCCTGCTAGGGGATATTGCTTTGTGTCATATCATATTGTGCCTTTAGAGGTGGGTGAAGGGAAGCAGTAACCAAGGTTCCAAGTTGGCAGTGTTTGCAAGAAACATGAATTTAGCAGCTTTCAACAAATGTCCATATCACAAAAGACAGAAAGCGTGATATCTGCTTGTCAGACTCACGTGACTGTGATAACAAGTCAAGATCCAGTGTATAAAGTATTCTCCATGTGAAGCCCAGCACTAGTATGCTGGGGATACTAGATCCACATAGAGGATCTAACAGGATGGGATAAAATTAGTAGGCCTGTAGGAAATGTAGAAGGACATAAAGGGTGCCAATCATTAGATCTGAAATACACTGGGAAAGCTGGTAAAGGGAGCCACAGGCTGGGAAAGTTGGGGGTGAAGGGTGCTGGGCAGAAGGAGACCCTGACAAAGTTCTTCAGTATGTTCTTGTTTCTAATCAGCTCTGTTTATCCTCCATTTTCATAGGCTGTGCAGTGTGGGGGCATCTAGAAGAGCAGACAGAAGCCCTACAGCCCCAACTACTCTGCTTTGATATCTCTGGGGACTTTATGGACGTCCCTTTAAGAAGTAATCTATGAGACTAATACACAAAGCCTGCTGAGCTACTTGATGTGGCTGAGTGGCACCGAAGAGCAGCAAGCCCTGTGCCAGGGACAGAGGTGTGCAGATCTTGTGGCAAAAGCCTACGGCCCCACACTTCCTGCTGTGACACTGCCTTTTTGGTCCTTTGCTTCTCTCACCCACTCATTCCCAGTCACATGTTCCTGAGGCTTTTCCTGATCCTCATAGAAAAGGTATTGCAAGAGCATGCAGGTTCAAACCCTCTGCTTTGTGGCCTTCCTGCAGTTTTGTTTCCTTTTCTGCACCCACCTCTCCATCCTTTTTCTTTCCTTCCCTTTGCCAATTATTGTGGTAAGAGAAGGAAAGGAAACACTTCAGAAATGAAAGATTAGTTTTCTGTATCATAAAGATGAGCTTTGTAATCACTTTCCTTTAAGCAAAGAATTAAAAGATAATAAAAGCCCTAATTAAGGACCTCGTTAGCTTAACTAGATTTTCATATGCAAAGTGATGTTCACCACGTGCTGCCGCCGTCTGAAAATGCTGCCTGGCACTACATGGGAAGCACCTGTGCCAACTCCCCATCTGTATTTCCCTCTTTCATTTCAGTTACCTTTTCATCCCTCCTTTCCCCTCTGTGCCAGGACACACACAGGCTCGGGCTGATGCGGCGCTGCCTTGTGCTGGGCACACACAAGACAGACTTGGCACTACCTTGTGAACCATGTGACAGAACGAGGGAGAGATGAGACCAAAGGGCAGGGAGAGATGGGGGAGAGCAGATAGGACTGATGAGGGCTGATCACACACAGACCCAAGAGGAAGGCAGAGGGAGCACCTAGGAAGCCCTGAGGTCAGACTGGTTTGATGACAGGTGGAGATTATCCAGATGGATGTTCATCTGAGTCAAGATGAGCACAAGAACACTTTGGGTGAGTCTGGATGCCACAGGGCAGAGCTAGAGGGAGGAGATGCTGGATGGGGCTGGCTCCCAACTTGGCCCCTGTACAGAACCTAGCTATGATTTAGGAAAAGACTTGTATTAAGGGTTTGGCTTCATCCTTGACTGGAAACAAAAATTGAATCCTTAGAGATACAGTCCAAGGGGCCTTCCAGGGCTCTGTTTTCAGTCCCACAAGGCCCCCAGTACAGTCTGGCAGGTGGACAGGTAGCTGTTTAGGAATGTGCTTAATAGAAACAATTAGGAAATCATTATACCACAGTAATGTGAGCAGGTGAGTGAACAAAATGACTGCTCGCTGCCTGTGAGAAATCAGCCTGGCCTGGCTGAGCAGAGAGCACTTGGCTCTCTGCAGCACAGCCAGCAGTCACTGCCCAGCAGAGGCCACGGCAGAGCCATGAGCCGGAGTCCGCCCGGCTGGAACAATCTGATAAATTCCTACAGCTGGGAACACAGCACGAGATGGGAATCAGGATTTTCATCCTCGTTAAAACTGTAATTGGAGCCTCATTCTACTTCGTTTAGAGCCTGCTGTGAGCGTGAGCAGAAGCTGCAGGGTGCTAAGCAGGGAGGTCACCCCAGGGCGGTGGCGAGCAGCCGGCCAGGAGCAGTGGGAGGCTGGAGGGAGCACACTGAGGAAGAGACCAGGCTGGCTTATGTGCGTCTCCTGTAGGTATGAAAAGGCCCCTGTTGTGAGATCCACAACTTTCAACTGTTTTTTGGTTTTTTTTTGGTTTTTTTTTTTTTTTGTTTGTTTGTTTTAATTTAGAGAATAAGAAAGCAAACATGGTATTTATGACTAGAGATGGTTTTGAAATGGAACCTCATGGCTCAGCCTTCTGCTGGCCACTTTGAGCTGAAACCTAATGGATCTCAGATCCCCATCTGAACCACCAGTGACGCAATCTAATAGCCCCTACCTCGGCTCTCAGACCAGGGCAAGACTTAAAACCTGATACAACATTATTAGACTGGAGACTGTGTTGATCCATTTATTAGCTGAGAATTTTCTTTGTTTAAAAGAAATAACAGAGTTGATTCTTGCCTTTTCTCTACACAACATGGGACTGGCTCGATACAGGGTATTCATTTAGTTTGCAAATGAATGAAGAGAATGAAGAGATGAAGAGCTCTAAACCAAAACCAGATGTTGCACCCAGCACTCAGACCAGCTCCTTCCTGGGCCCATCTCCCATCATCACATGTATTCGTGCAGTAGAGGAAATGCCTGATGTATCTTAAATATAGTTTAAAAGTAATCAGCAATAGTCAAATTACTTCTGCTATGTTATCAGTTGTGAGTAGGGCAATTCATTAGTGAGAGTCAGACAAACTACCTTAATTTGGCCTTCTACCACTTTCCACATCGTGGACCAACAAGTGTATCGTAACTATTAGAACAACTTTAGTGAATGTTACAATTACTCATGTCAAATGAAAATGTAATGCAGTTAACGTGCATGCTGGCTCCCTGCTGCTACTGCTGATGATTATTGCTATTAGAGCATGACCAAACAGTCATTCAAATATAAACAGCAGATTTGTTTTGATTGTGTTCGTGGCCCGTTTTACTCGCTTTCTGTGAACATTAACACAAATGGCTTTGGTTTGCAAGACTGTCCCCGGGGAGAGAAACAAAGTCAGGAGCACTATGGTGCTGACTTTGTGTATCAGCTAAACTACCTGCACTGGAAGATTTTGCATGGTTCTCTGGAAAAATTGACAGCCACCTCATCAGAGAGAAAAAGCAGAGCTAGGTAAGTCTGAGTGCTGGTCACGTAAGATGAGTACAGAACCTGAACAAAAAATCATGGCTGCCCACTGGACAGGCAGCTCTCACATTTCTGCCAGTCATTCAGTAAATGCTCAGGAATGGCAGTTACATAAAAATGGGGTACCCAGCTCTTTGGCCAGAGTTTCTGATCCAAAGCCTGTTAAAGGAAAAGGTGCAATTGACTTAAATGGTTTGTGTGTCATAGAGTAATGCGTCAAACTAAATTCAGTAAAAGCTCTGCTTGCTGTGACAAGATGCCCTGATTAAGAAGATTAATTATTATTATTGCTCACACTTTTGTGTCACCCTTTAGTGGAATTCCTTATCTCTAAATCGGTTTCCAAGATGGGAGCTCTTGATCTCTCCATCTTGTCTGAGCTGCTTACTTGCCTTGTAAAGCCAAGAGCTAATCCCAATGGCCACTGATGCGATTATGTTGTGCAGCTGACTGCATAACTTCTCCTTTGCAAAAGGATAGATGCAGAAGGTGGCAATCCCAGGATGCCAGGGATCCAACTAATTACCTAACTGCATCAAAGCCATGACTCTTGCCAGATGCTTTGATTACAGCTCCCGTTTATCTCTTCTCCTTGCTCAGGAGTATGCACACTGAGGAATGACTAAGAGTCTTGCACAGCACAAGACTGACCTTGAGGCCAGGCCAGAGACTCCCAGCTTACATTAATTTTGACAGGTTTGTGAGGTGTCAGCCTCCTCTGAGGAGCATAGTGCTCTGTGAGGGGAGTTTCTGCTTGGTGCAGAGAGGACAGAAAAGGGCCAGAATGAGGAAAAATTAGTAAGAATGCAGGAAATGCAGTCAAGACATGTTCTTCAAAAGCTATTTTAATGGCAATATGCGATAGCAAAATCTCTGTATACAAAAGACAGACCACAGACAACTTCTGCTTTGGATGTGAATATGGACTTTTGAGGAGTTACTCACAGGTTGATTTCAAGCACCAGTTTGAAGGAAAAGTTACTGTCTGAAACATGCTAAAAGCTAAGGATGTTTGGGGTGCCTTCTCCTGCTTATTCTTGTTTGTGTGTTTCTTCACACAGAAAAAGATAGGTTTCTTCAGGCTAGAGCTTGGATGATGGAGAAGAAATGTGACATAGAAACACAAAAATCATGAGCATCATACATCAAGTGAATAAGATCTTTCTTTATATCTTCCAGTGGGAGCAGTGGAAACTCAATGAAGCAGACAGATGATGATCAAATGCAAAAGAGACCAGGTAGAGCAGAGTTCAGCTGTGGAACTCATTGCCACAGGACACTGCAGAACCTCAAAAAGCTGTGAGGCAAATCCACAAGGAACTACTCAGCACAAAGTGAACACTACTGGCTCAGGAGGTCCCTGGCCTGCAAATCACTGGAGGCTCAGTGAGTGTAACAGAGCAGCATCATTAGTTACATCATATACTTACAGCACTCGTACATTTTCCTCTTGGCATCTACTAGAGGTCACTGCTGGAGACATATGGGGGAAAGGCAGCTAGACAGATTCTTGGTTCTGCCTGGTATGGCAGTTCTTATGTTACTGACTAATTGGGTGAACTCTATGGCTCAGATCCTTAAGCAGGAAGTTGGGCATGTCTGTGCTTATAGAGCTATGAAATTGTGTGTTTCTTTCTCTCTCTCTCTTTTTTTTTTCCCCCATTGCATTTCCTATTCCATGGACCCAAAGACCACCCCAAAGAATGAGCAGGAGCTCCTGGCAAAGTCTGAGAAAAAGCAGTTACACATCTACACATGATCAGGATGAGGTGTGATAAGGGGACATCATCCACATCTACACCCACTCATTGATTACCAGCAGGAGAGGGTGTGTGAGCAGCAATCCTGCTCTACATAAATTCAGGAGCTGAAAATGCCAGCACAGCATGGCAAGGTACGCTGAGGATGATCTTCCTATATGTCAATGTGAGTGTAAGATAGTACAGGCATGCACTGCAAGTGTGAGATAAAAATATGGAGGTGCACAGGTATCTACAAAAGGAAGAGAGGAGAGAGAGGACCATCTTTGCAAACATTTTTTTACAGTGCACGTATTTTAGTGTTTATCAGAATCCACCCATCCATGCACTCTACAGGAAAGTGCAGCCTGCAAGGCAGCAGTTTGTCTGAAATCAGGTGTGTGTGAGAGTATCTACCAGGAATGTGCAAAGGTATATGCATACCAAAATACCAAACAAGCAAGGAGCAGAGAGCAGCAGAAGGGTAAATTTCATAGGGATGGAGAGCAAAGTCACTCCCTGGGTGGAGCAGAGTATCTAGGAAGCAATCCTCAAGGAGACATTTCCTATACAGGCAGAATGAAATTAATTGCTATCATAGTGTTTCTGTGAGCAAAGTGAGGTATTCCAGGCACACAGAAGAGGAAGGCATCTGCCCCACTCAAAGAGCAAAGAGTTGAGCAGCTGAAAATACTTGTGTCAAATGCCCACTTAGGCATCTCTTCCAGCTCCAGCCCTTGTCCTCCCTCCCCTCCACTTTCCCATTCATTTCTCATTCTGCAGCTCTTCAGCACTAGGCCCTTCTCCTGATTAACATTTCAAACCCATTGATAGTTTGTGCTGGCTTAGACAAACTAATCATCATTAGCACTCCTAAAACCTGTCCAGCTTTCCCTCCCAGAGTCACAGGTGCCACCCTCAGCTGCTTGGAGAAAAAGGAAAAAATAGACCAGCCACAACATGTTCTTGGCAAGCCCATCAGGAGGTACCAACTCACAGCTATGGCAGGCAAGCAGATCACAGTTCCCAGGCTCTGCTCTCCCATGGATCCAGGCTGCAGATAAAGCACTGGGCCACCTAGGAGGCAGGAAGTGGGCTACTTCTTCTCTCTAGGTGTTACACCAATGTGCTCTTGCACACTGGAACCTGCGCTGGAAGCACTTCTCACTTTTCAGGGAAGAGCCTGTGTGCTATATACAGCTGTTTTCTTCCAGCCTGGCCAAGCTAGAGAGATGTTCGTAGCTGGAGTTTGAGTGGGATTTGCTGGCCTGCTGTGGATACAATCTGCATACAGAAGTCTAGGTGTTTTTCCCAGTGACCCATTGACCTGTATCTCTTCTGTTTATAGAGCACAAAAAGGCAGAAAGTAAATCCATAACCCAGGGAGACCAGGAGTGATGCAAGAACAGGTGTCTGGTGAGCTGGCCATGTCTGGTTTGAGCTGCAGCCAAGAGATATAAAGGCCACAGATAAATGTGGACTAACAGGAGGAAGAGAGCAATGGGCCGGAAGATGCTCTCTGTGACACTTGTATACAAATCTACTATTGAACTGCCAGGACGGCTTGGCTGTGCTTCTTTACCTTTTTCCTGAAGGCACCTAAATCCTCCCCATCAGGCAGGGTCATTCCACACAACACCCATTTTCAAAGAATGACATTGTGCCCTCTGCAGTGGGGACCAGGTGGCACTAACATTGTCCTGGGGATGAAGGCTGTAACGGTGCCCATAGGATTTCTACCTCACCTCAACTAATGCCATCTGGGCCCTGGAGAGAGCTCAGGACTGCTCCAGAGAAAAAACTCTCTTGACAGCAGCTGAAAAGAAGCAGGTTTGCCCCGCAGACCTGTTTTTCAGCTGTGATGGAAGCACGGGGGTCAGCATAACTCTGAAGCACACATCCTCTTAGGTCTGCCTTGGATTCAAAATTTCATTTCAGTCAGACTGACATTAAAATAATGACTGGGCAACCACTGGGAAATTCCACACCACTGGAATCATTGTACCTTGGGCAGCTCTGTGGGCCCTCATATGAAATGTTTGTTGAGTACACATCCATGAGAAGGCTCTGAAATGCCACTAAGCCTGTGTGCATTGCAGTCATGGAAAAGCCACCACCTCTCGTGTAGCTGCTTAGCAGCACACACAGAGCCCACACAGAGGTCACATTGGAGACAAAGGGATTATTTATAAGGTGACTATAACCTTCCTACTAAAGCCCAAAACTAATGCTGAACAGCCAAATAAAGGAAGAAAAAGCTGTCCCATGCCTCTGGAACCGAAGCCTGAGGAATGCATGCGATTCCTCAAGCAAAAACCATGCAGGCAGACTGGCGGGGAGAAAACACACACCCACAAAACCGCACAACTCCCCATTCTCTGCAGCACAGGACATAGTGAGCATCCCTAAGGCACATCTCCTTCTCCCCCACTTGCTCTCCTGACATCCTCTCTTCCTAACACTCACTCCAGCAAATGCTAGGATGAGGCTTATCTCATAATTTTGCATGGCCAGTATCTGACAGCAATGGCAAACTTTGCTGGCATGTGAGGTACAAGGGGCTAGGGTAGGGTAGGAGGTCTGTGCAATAACAGCTATTGCTTTAGAGGCTCCACACTCTTTGCTATCCACCAGGAGACTGGGCCTGCAGGTGCATCCTGCATTCGTGTCCCTGCGAGGCAAATACTCAGACACTGACAACATTTAAGACAGCAGCAGATTTTCACAAGTGAATCTGTAGGCAAAAATATGTTGCCATCTTCCAAGGCCTGTTCAGAAACTGACAGTCACCCCTTGGCTATGGGACTCCCTTGTTTCTGCATATATCCACTCCTCCCACATGCCCACCAGCTTCCCTGCCCCAGACCACTATCTTCTGACCTGAAAATAAAACACCCCTGTCTGTGGCACAATCGTGTGCCTTTAAAGCTGAGCCCAGAGGCTTCTGTCATAATTCCTAGCCTTCCTGCCTGTAAGCAGCAAGAGGCTGGGGAGAGGCTGCCAGTGGCTGTGACAGCGTCTGTAGAGGCACACGCGCCCCGCTCGGCAGTGCAGCGCCGGCCGGAGGCAGCAGCTCCGGTCTGTTGCAGGATGCTGTCAGAAGGGGGCAAAATCCATCTGCAGTCAGCGCTTGTTCCCCGCTTTTGCTGAGCTTGCTTTCTCTGTCACCCTGGCATCCCTTCAGCCCTGAGCCCTCTGGCACCCTCCGGGCTGCCCCTACCGAGGGGACACTGCCACGGCCCTCCGCAGGGGCTGCCAGGACAGTCTGCAGCCTGGCCCGGGGTGCTCCCCGAGCCCCAAACAGCCCACGACAGCTCGCCCCATCCCACCTGCCTCCACGGGGCTTTCAGAGTGGCCCCAGGACAAGAGGGCTGCTGGATGAGGGTTAGAACTGAGCCTGATCACTGAGTCTCTGTTTACTTTCTGCTGAGACGGCTGCTGGTGCTGAGAGCAGCAGAAAAGCTGATGGGAGTTGCAAGGAGGTTCCCCAGGAATGGGTGAGAAAAAGGAGGCAACAGGAATGACAAAATTTTGTGGAATGGGGTCACATTCTCCATCACCTTGTACGTTCTGTAGTTCAAGAGATCGCAGATAGAAAACATGTCAGAGGTGGGATGGCAGAGTCCCGCTGACCCCGGTGCTAGGCAGTGGCACACAGGGCACCCTCACCCACAAGATCTGGGGCAGGAAACCTCAAAAGGGATTTGCAACTCAGGGAACACAGAAGGCTTCCAAACAACAGCTTTAAATCCTTCTCCACACTACTTCTGGAGTCAGTTTTCGCTTTTAGAAAAGCCCCAGTGCCAGGGACACCATCACATCTCAGGGCACTGTAATTTTCAAGTGCCTGTGAGCTAGTCATCTCGGGATGCTTGTGGGGTGACTTCCACCAATTTAAAAAGTCTGGAAAAACAGGAACATGGAAGGAATAGGAAAGCAGACAATACCTCTCAAATGCTAAAAAACACACCACCACCACCACCACCCCCTTCTTTTTTTCCTGTGAGTAAGCAACATTTTTTCTCTCCTCAACTCCTCAGCTGGCCTGGTGAAATCTATTTCTGTATACATCAGTGAGTCCCTTCTCCTTACATCATCTGACATGCCTACAGCCAACTCCTGTGAATTTCCTGCAAGTCTTACTATAACTGGCAGCTGCCCTTGAAACCCCTCAGATAGCAGACTTGCAAAGTTCACTGAGAAAGAGCTTTCACTTCCCTCCTCCCTGTCTTCTAAGCTTTGCATTTGAGGAGGGCAGGGGAGGAAAGGAACAGAAACAGGGACATCCCTAAGCCCCAGGCTGGCTTAACTATTTCTACACCTGTGGCACAGCACAGAATGAGAGATATTATCCTCATCTCCAATTTCTGAGTTACAGCATGGTCCCAGAGTGACACAGGATGTTTTGGGACTGCTACCCATGCTGGCAGTGGAATTGCTCTCCTTTACCTGCCAGAAAGGTGCAGTGACCTCTGGGCAGCCCTGGCAGCAGCCACACTGCTACCTAGGAGAGAAATTGAAGAACTGCTTGGTATCTAACAGAGATGGCAAAGGTGGGCAGGATGAACAGATAGCCACCATACAACAGGACCATCACATGTAGTGTAGTAGACTTGCCAGGGGATCGCAAGAGGGCATGGTCTCAGTTTCAAGATTTTCAGCTTGCAGCACACCTGACATGAGCCCCAGTCAGACACAAACCCATGAGGAAACCCAGCTGGGATCTCTCCTCCTCTCTCAAGCAGCTCTAAGGCTCTGATCAGGATGACAGAGAGTTTATTTTTGCCTGTCTCTTTGGACAGCCCCCTGCTGAAGCTCTCAGGCTGGGCAGGAGAGAGGTTAGCAGAGATACTGCTAGATCAAAACACAAAGAGAAAGTTGGGAAGGCCTAGACATCCCCAGCCAGGAAGCCACCTGCTTCACAAAGCTAGGCTATGGTTGGGAGTCCCTGCATTAAGTCCCTGCAATAGCAAGCCTGTACAGCAGAGCTGGAGAGAGGAAGGGAGGGAGGGAGGGAGGGAGGAGAGGGAGGCATAGAGCTGGGAATTAAGAACTTTCACACCCAGACTCTGAGGGCACCCTCCTGACATAAAATATGCAGATGTGAGCAGAAGTGTGTGCAAGCTTAACAGATAGACAACCTAAGGTCTTTTTTGTATCTTACACATGGGATGTGCTGGAGCAAGGAGATTTTGCACACTTTGTTGACGTAGTCTGCAGCCTATTTCCGATGATCTGAAGTTTTCCTCTCTTTAAAACATTCCTTGAACAGACAGCAGCCCCTGTGTAAAACAACTGTTCACAGCAATTACAGCAGTCAGAGAAGGAAAAACATTTCATACCTTCAAAATGAAAAACCCATTAGGGAAAGCTGTGTTCTTCCCTGAGCACACCAAAAGAGGGAAAAAGAGGTGCTGTCCTGTAGCAAGCAGAAGATGTAAAAGCTTGGCAATATTTTCTTAGCCCCACAAACCACCCTACAGACTCACAGTATGGGGGCAGGCAGAATGTGAAAAAATATCCCTGTCTGTCTGACTCTGTCCTTAAAACATAAGAATGCTTACATTGTAAAAACTTGGCAAGCATCTTGTTGGCCAAAATATTTAAGAACAATTTCCTGAAGAAATTCCTTGCAAATAGTTACATACAATTGTGTTATTGCACAATATCTGATTCCTGATGTGTCCTACTAAGTTGCTGGTCACTCTTTAGCCTTTTTGTCAACTATGCAGATCTAAGAAAAGATATATGGATCAAACTGTTGCTTTGGGGATTTCTCCCCCTCGTTTCCAGGAACAACCCCAATTTTTCATTTAGACTTTAGTTAGCTATTCTGCTGAGAAACTGCAGGTCTCTCTCTTGGACCTGTGTGAGAAACAGGAGAAAAGTGGCAAAAAAAACCTTTTTTTTCCCATCTGTAAGCGAGCAAAACTGACCTGGAGTCATACAGAAATCAGAGCAACAGAGGAGAAAGAGGCTATTTTTGTCAAGTCACTTTTTCTTTCTTTCTTTTTTTTTAGGCAAGAACAACATTTTAAGCTGCTAGTCCCTATTTTTCTTTAAATTCTCTGAGGAGCTGGCAATGGATGGCAGGGACTGACCTCCAAAAAGAAGTAAAAGCAATTAAGAGGATAACAAATCCAGGGTCATCCAGGAATTTTGCAGCTGTCACTGTTTTGCAGCACATCAAGGCCTCCCCAGACCTCACAGTGGGGGTGAGGACGGGATTCTTGTTGCTCTGTTTGCAGCTCCAGCGCTGCCTGAATGGAAGGAGGTGCTCCACCAGCCACCAGCTGTAGAGGAGCTGTAAAAGAGGCTTGGCATTCCAGGGGAGAGGGAGGGAAAGATGAAGGATGTTAGGTGATGAAAGACTGGTTAAGTTAAGATGGCTGTCTAAAACATTTCAAAGAAATTAGAGAAAGGAGAAATTAAAAAAGATGTTGAACCGTAAGCCTAATTAGTGTAGCAGTGTAGTTATAGTCATGATAGCCTAAGGACACAATTAGACATGTCTAGAGAGGGAGGCTGATCTTGTTGGTAAAACATAAAGGTAGGGGACAGGATAATATCAGCTGTACTCTGGTGCTGGCTCCTGGATGATTCTGATGTGTTGCAGGGATGCCTCATGGCTCCAGCAGGAAACTTCCAGTCCCCTAATACCTTGGTTTCAATATTTCCAAGTGTTTCTAAATTAACACGAGGAATTCCCAAGACCAAGCTGAGGCATTTTTATGGCGTTCAACCGTCAGAGTCTCTTTTAGAACACCTTGGTCTTGCAATTGGAGATCTTAGGGCAAAAGCTGCTAAGACATAGCAAAGCTGGTTGCCAAAAAGAGCCAGGAGCAATAAAACGCCAAAAGAAGATGCCCTAAATTAGCATAACACATCCAAACCAGCTATTTTCTAGTCTCAGGTAATCACATCTCAGTTTTGTGGAAGAGATGCTGAAGGAGACACAGCCTTTCACTTTGATGTTACAGAATGACATTCTAAGCACCCTGACTTTGATGATGCTCAGTCTGGGCCTTGGTAAAACAAGCAAAGGTGTCACGGTATGCAGGCATCATTCACACCTCGACTCTGAGGCCCCAGCTGTTTGTCAGTCCCTCTCTACTCTCTGCCGCCCTCTTCACTCTGCATTCGCGGGAAGGAGTTGTGACAGGGCGAACAGGAGGAGATAAATCGGAGATTGAGGCTGACACAAGCTATGTCTCTACAAACCTCAGCAGCCGGGTGCCAAGAGCTCAACCCACCCTACGTGCAGGGCCAGCCCCAGGCCAGCAGCAGCCTCAGCCAGCAAGCCTCAGCAGCACAGCACTGCCTCAGCCCACACCTGGACAGCTCTAGCAGCATCCTCCATGCCTCCACCTGCAACTGCTGTGGGAGACATGCTTTTTCCTCCCCAAATCACAGAGGTGAAAATTTTCTAGCACATGGAAGTGAGAACTTGTGGGATGCAAGGGGAGATGCTGGCACAGCCCTGCTGCAGAGAGCCAGGAGAGATGTCTGGCTCAGTGGCACCTGACAGAAATGAAGTCCTGTGGCTAACGTGGACATGAACCCAAGGCTTCTCAGGGATATACTCAGGCACACCACAGACATCCTGACAGAGGATTTGCCTTGAAATCAGATACCACCCAGGGACCCAGGCAGGTAAAAGGATGAGGATTGACACCAACACTAGATACATGGTCGTGGGCAGAAATCCTGCAGAGGCCCTGGACTTTGATCCAGCCCTGAGGGGTCTCAGCAGGAGGCAATGTTTACCACACCGCTTCAGTGCCAGTTCTGCATTGTCCATGGCATGAAATGACTGACATGCTGGCGCACAAAGGTAAAAAAGGACAGATTGATTTATTGATCAGGGAAAGACACAGTCTCCTTGACAGAGATGCGCTGTCAAACGATGGCAGGATGTGCTGCTAAAAGCCCTCCAGATTGATTACTTTACCTGCCACCTGATCCTTCATTGCCCTGGGCGTTGGCAGGCGAAGAGCAAGGAAAGATTTACATGTGGCTGGGAGTCAGAACAGGAAAACATGCAGGAATGAAAACTCCAGGGGTCTGGCCAGGACACACTGGCCCCACTCTCCTCCACCTGCCACAGGGCTGGAAGGTCCCTCAGCCCATGGGCCAGCCAAGGTGGCAGAAAAACCAGTGAAAGCTCATTGTGCAGCCAACCGAAAGTGGCACCGTGGCAGGTAACACCTGCACATCCTGAAATGCTGCCATTTCCCTTCCCCATCTGTTCCCTTCTCTAGGATTAAACCACTCCTATCTGTATGATTATACAGCCTGTGCCTGCCCAGGGGATTGTGGAGAGTGCAGCCAGGCACTTGGCCTCGTACTGCTGTCAAACCCTGCAACGCAGGTACTCAGTCCACTGCAGGAAGTAATGCCACAGCCCACATCCCCACATGGGACATCACGCTGGGGCACCCATGGAAAATGGCCACTTCATCAGCTGCAGCAGGTTGGTGCCAATCCATGAGGGAGCTCTGTTCTGGGGCTGCTCTCCTTTGTCACTGCCTGTGCACCCTGGGGCATCCAGAGTGGCTCTCTCTTAGTGGGGGCTAATGACAATAAACCTAACCTAAGGAGAGAAGAACATTAGAAAAAACATTTTCTTGAACTTCTAGGGCCCAATTGACTATTTCATCACTGGTTCCCTCTCAAGATACAGTCTTGCTTAAACAGGATCCTCCCCTACTTGACAAGAAGTGCAACTGAGCTTTTCTGTCAGCTTGCTCAGGAGACAGCCTGAGCCACATTAGGGAAGAGGCAGGGCCTTATCACAGCAGCAATTTAAGGCAGTCTTCTTGTGACATGACATGGATGCACCACTCAGCACCATATCAAACCCCAAAGTTACTCAGGTAGCCTGGTCCCAACTTCACTGCACAAACATGTTGAACCAAGCACATCACAAGTTTGTAATGAGCTTGTTTAGAGTGATGTAGCATGAGGTAGGCAGTAGAGAAAAGACATAACAAAGAGTGTCCCTTAAATGATTCAGTGCTGGCCAATTTACCAGGCACAGTATGTTGGGAAAATGCCACTCCAGAGCTGCTCTCATACCTGTTAAAGGGCTTGATATTCCCAATACATAGCAGCTCTGTCTTAATTCTGTGGACAATCTGACCAGCTTTGGCTGTGCACCAAATCCAGATGGCTCGCCACCTCTTTTGTGGAAAGTGTAAATAATACAGCAGACCAACCACAGGAAAAACAGTGATCCCAAAAAGGCAGAGATGTGAGAAGCTAATTTGACTTTTGAACAAGCATCTAAATTAACATCCTCCCAACAGCCTTTTTTGGACAGCAGCAAATGCCACGAATGATTGAAGAATGCCCAACCCAGACACACTGGGAAAGGCAGGAGTACAACTGGAGATGGCATGAGGAGCAGCTGTGCACTAGACAAGGCAGGATAACATTTTGATGGACACAACTCATGCCATCTATTTTTATTTCTGTAATGCCTTTGACATGGTTCAGGCCAACATCCCTATTGATAAATTGGAACAATATGGGTTTGATGGATGGAGTAGTAGATGGAAAAGGAATAAGTATGGATGGAATAAGTTACACTCAATGGCTTAGTGGTCCAAACTGAGATGAGTAACAAGTGATGTTCCTCAAGGGGCCATATCAGGCCTGGTACTGTTTGACACCTTTATTAATGACATAGTAAGGTCGAGTCCACCTGAGAGTTTGTACATGACAGGAAGCTGAGGGACACTATCCACAAAGACCTTGACAGGTTTGTGAAGTGGGTTCACAAGAGTCTTATGAAATTCAACAACACCAAGTGTAAGGTCCTGCACCTGCATCAGGGCAATCCCTAGTATGAATACAGATTGGAGAATGAATTGATTGAGAGCAGCCCTGTGGAAAAGAATGTGGGATACTGGTGAAAAAAAAACAGATGTTCTTTCCCAGCTCAGAAACCCAATTGCCTTCTGAGCTGCATCAAAAAATGCATCACCAGCAGGGCAGGGGAGGTAATTTTCCCCCTCAACTCTGTTCTCACGAGACTCCAAATGAAGTACTGCAGCCACTTCAGGGGTCCTTAGCACAGAAAGACATGAGCCTGTATGACTGAGTCCAGAGGATGGCCATAAGAAGGGCTGGAGCACCTCTCCTATGAAGAACGGCTGAGAGACTTTGGTTGGTTTAGAATGGAAAAGATAAGGCTCCAAGGACACCTTATTGTGGTCTTTCAATATAAAGGGTGCTCATAGGAAAGATGGAGAGCGACCTTTCACCAGGGTCTGTAGTGAAATAGACAAGTGGCAGCAGTTTTAACCTAAATAATGGTCCCATCCAACCCAAACCATTCTGTGACTCTGTGAAGTTCTCTAATCCCTTATGCTAGAGTTCAGTTTGTCCCTGAGATGTGAGATCATCTCCCAGCCCTGGGATTGAGCAAAGCAGCGAAAAGGAATAGTATCAATAAGAAGAATCATAATTCTATTTCTTCTTTCACTGGCAACTTCTATTCACAGAACTTGAAATCTTTTTAAAGTAGTGTGAGATTAATCTCATTCATCACCTCATCTCATTCCCTCCACATGTCACAACCCAATTTCACCCTGAGCTCATACATATGTACAGTTAAGTAACAACCAAGTTTTTGGAAAGAAGATGGTGATTTGAGTGTTTCTGGTTTTGGAGGGTACCTGAATATCTGGAACTGCTGCTGCATCCCAAAGCTAGGACCCCATGTTTGCAATACAGCATCTCAGAATTTCATGACAGAAAGAGGTTATGATTTCCTGCCTTGGCCAAGGAAACTTGACCCACAGCTTCTTTCTCAAAAATTTTTGTACTCAAATGTATTTTTGATTCTGCATCCTTTTGACTATAGAGCTGGAGAAAGAGGTAACAAAAGGAAGTCAACTAGAAATCTGCCTACATTCACAAGAGCAATAGAAGAGGAAAAAAATATGGTGAAGTTTCCCTGCAACAAAGTAATGCTTTGCCTGTGAAGGGATTTCCATTGATAATCTTGGAGATGGGAGAACAGGAACACAGGGAGACATCTGTCATCATATTTAATGGTGCTTCTTGTTGTACAGTTTAAATAATTAAAGAAGATTCATCCAAGTAGAAAGAAAGATAGGATTAAGAAAAAAAAATGGAAAATGGAAAAAAAGATCCTAGGCAGTTGTGTAACTATTTTCCCCCTGGGCCTGGGAAATGTTTCCACTAAGCAATCCAAGACACTGCTTAAGATTCAAAGTATTGCTTGCTAGGAAAGGGAGGGAGGGCAGAGGGAGAATACTGCAAAAACATTTGACTACATCTGCTACCCACTCATTATTGTAATAGAGAGAGGTAGGGATAAATCTGACTGCATGTGTGAGGGCAGCAATTTGTTGTTAGGTTTCAAAGATGCTATTACACCCTGGAGGAGCAGGGACATACACAGGTGACATTCACCAATTTCAATGGGGCGGAGGGAAATCACACACTGGAATGAAGTTAATAAGCAATGCAGAGGGCAGGGTCCATGATTGCCAACCTGATTTCTATAATTGGTGTGATTACTACTATTGTAACTTAAACACAACAGCAAATCACTTGCTTAATTGAATTTTCTTTCTATGTGTGGCTGGGAAGGGGGAGGACACAGAGGAGGATGCAAATTTCTCCTACAGCTGTGTGTGTCTTCTCAGCCATGAAACAAGCAGAGGGGTCATGGGATTGGGGGGCAGCCCCAGGGACAGAAGGGGAGATTAAAGGGGCCTAAGGCAAAGCAGGGCAGCTTTACATGCATGATTTTCATGGAGGAGAATGCTCAGAGTTTCTAAGCAGTGCCAACACCTTCACTGCACTGAAAGTGATGATTTTGCACAGGACTTAGTAAATGCCTCACAGCACACCACGAGATGATAAAGCTTCTCACTGAGTCAGGCAAATGGCCATTCTGCATCCAGCACTCCCACTCTCAAATACATCCCCTTCCACCATCTGCAAAAGCCAGAAAGGAATATCTTTTAGATCAGCCTGTGGGATCTGTTTATTCTCTGCAGCATTTTTTTCCCTAAAAGACATTTGCAACAGCCAGGAGACTTTTCAGAAAAAACCCCAAAAAATCCCCCAAAAAAGGCTGCAAAAAACCCCAAACAAACAAACAAAAAAACACACAAACAACCACAAACAAACAAACCAAACCAAAACCAAACCAAACAAAAACCAAACAAGAACATACTGGCCTCTGAAATGCCAGGAAAAAAACCCAGGACCTAAGGATAAGTGTTATCTCTGTGTTGTGGCATTCAATCTCTGCTGTATCTTACTTGGAGATTCACACAGGGATGACAGTAAAACAGAGCTGCTCATGCCCCCTATACCTGGTCTGAAGGGGACACCTACTTGCCTCATTGACGGTTTTGAGATGATAACTCATCTGTT
Organism: Anomalospiza imberbis; assembly: GCF_031753505.1. Lineage (NCBI taxonomy): Eukaryota > Metazoa > Chordata > Aves > Passeriformes > Viduidae > Anomalospiza > Anomalospiza imberbis. The sequence goes on from NC_089682.1 coordinate 54,600,903, forward strand.
TTCAAATGCTGTTTTAAACCTGTCGTTACAGACTCATCAGCACCTTCATACTTTGGCAAGCTGGAGAGCAGTGGGTTTTTAACAGGACCAAGCAGTATCTTGTATTTGCAGATTCTGTGTTGAGGGACAGTGTAGATTTAAAGTGTGTATTCAAAACTTTTAGGTCACCCTGTCTCATCTGTGAGACTGCACAAAAATATCTGCTGAATTGATTAAATTCAGTGCACTTGAAGTATTCTTAATTCCCTGGATAAGAAACCCTCGGGTCTGCTCCAGAAAAAAAAAAATAGTATTAAACACAACACAAATGAGCAGCAAATTTTGCTTTGCCCAAGAGGCAATACCACAATACATTCCTAAGATTTTTTCATGCATGTACTTTACAGCATGGTACACAAATTGAGAAGCATTGTTTTTTGACAGGGATCCTGAGACGTGCACAGGTGCAGAACCCAAAACTGCAGGCAGGGCTTTGAGCAACACAACATTCTTCTGACCATACCCCAGACCTTGGGCATCTATATAACTTATTAAGAGCCAAACTTGATATACCTGTCTCATGGGAGCCTTGTTTATGAGTATGTTGAGTACAGAAAGCCAAGAAGGACTTGAGGCATAAATGAAACCTAGCAGAGGGTCTTTCTATGAGTGTTCAAGTGGAATTTTTGGAACTTCCACAACTCCAGCCCTACAAGTCATTGTTTATTTTTTCCTCTAAACTTGCCTTAATCTAGCACAGAAAACCAAGGAAGGGGGAGGGACTCTGGGAAAACATGATCCCTGATCCCTTCAATAATACATCTCCCCTACAGCTGCACAAAAATAAAATATTAATTTATCTGATTTAAAACAGAAAGAAGGATGGAGGGGGAAAAATTGACTGGGGCTATGCAATGTTTTCCATCATATATTTATGTTTATGTTCATACATAATGCTTCCATGTATCATCTGTTACCTTCCACTCCTATATCTGCTTGTCACTCCACGTTTCTTTCCTTGAGAAAGGAGACAACAAAAACTGGGCTGTGGCCAGAGCACTAGTGGTAAAATTATTTTTCCCTGAGAGCCTTAGGTTGTATTTTCATGGACTTCATCAGAGTTCTTACCTATTTGATTGTCACATCAAGCCTTCTTCATGCCCTGAGCTTCTAAGAGGACTGAAAGTGAGGATATATGAGACTTCTTTGTTACCTAGAGAAGGCATGATGAGTCTTGGAAAATAAGCCACTTTCACACCATCCAGCTCAAGGAAAAATGTTAATATGTCTTGATGGGATACTAAAGTCTTTATGATAGTATAAAAGCACTAGGAAAAGACATAAGTATGAAGCATGTCTTTCAGATCAGATTTGGGAAATGGGCCTCTAGTAATGTTAGCATTTCAGTTGGGAAATGTGCAAATACAAGTCATTTATCATCTTCAGGTTTTTCACTCTGTCCAAATAGATATCTGTCTAAAATAACATGTTCTAAACCCCAGCACTCTCCACTCCACAGGAGAAAATCTCTGTCATTCTACAGAGTCAGCCCAGTTTATCCCCAAGGTTATGGGGGAAATTACCTATTTTTCTTTATTTATCACAATTTTGAAATAGGAAAAAAGCCCCAAGGAAGTCCCACTATTAACAAATGGGGCAACAAAAAGGTAACAAAACTAATGCAAAAACGTTTTTCTTCCCCCAGAGACTCAGCTCTCTGGTATAAAAATTATCAGCCTGCCCATCTATTCCCATCGGAGAGAATCCCACTCCAGCTGCACTAGCACTCAACAAATGGCCTGTCAAACAGATGGGCTTTGCAACAAGCTCGTTAGGTCTTTCTTTTTAAAGACAGCACTACTACATGGCTAAGTTTGGCTTCTGTTTCACCTAGTTTTCAGAAGGGCACATGCATGCAAATATATATCTACAGTACAAAAAGACCTCAGCATTGCTAAAACATTAAGACTGAAAAATCAAGCTTAGAAGTCAAGCCATTCCATATGTTAAAGCTGCTCCTGCACCATTGATTCTAGGCCATTGTACATCCTATTTATCACACATTATATATGAAATTGTACATTTCACAGATAAAATAAGAAGAGAGAACCTATATATATTCTAGTGTGCAATGCAATCAAGTTAATGTTGCAGACAAAAACCAAGCTCTTGGAATATTCTCAATTCTATATTAGATTTATATTCTTAATATTACATTACATTGTTACCTTATGCTTCCACCTATATCTTTGTTGTATCTATTTCTTATCTTTTCCCCACTTTATGCACAGTGTCTGCAAAGTCTTACACAGGCACTGAATTTCTGTGCACTGTAAGAAATCCAACAGAGGGTCAATGCTCAACATTTTGACTGTAAACTTGCTGGTTCTGGAACTCTCCTTATTGTGTATTATTAGAGGGCTCTGTAACCTGGGTTTCTGACTGATATTTAGGAACTGTATTTTCCACAACAGCAATTTTAATCACTGATAATTGAAACACACTGCTAAGCAGATTCTCAATGCTTTGTAGGATCTGGACTTTAGATCACAAGCTTTCTGGGGACAGGAGCTGTTCTTTAATATATCTTTGTACACTGCTAATAATGACACCAAGGCTTCTAAGTATCATTACAGGACACACAGTAAGTTAATGCTTCAGCTAGAAACAGGTGACAGACAACATTTGGATTCTACTTTTTTTTAATGACAAGAAGAAAACAAAAGTCAAAACAATTTTGCTGTTTCCATAACCTGAGGCCTTCAGCAGCAGAAGAGCTTTAAAACTGTACAGTGTTTACCACATTTTTCTATCCCAGTTACTCCAGCCTCTTGATTATCTACATGCCAAGGGTGATGCTCAAGTTAAGAGTGAAGGTCAGACCCTGTAGAGTGTCCAAGATCTCCAAGAGTGGAGCAGCTGAGCATTTTGGCCTTGAGAATTTGTGATTCCTATCATGCACAACTAATTGCCCTGAGCTTCTAGGGTACATCAGCTGCATACAGAGCAATTTAGTCTCTGTAGGTAACCAGTCCTGGTAGATTCAGCAGTATAATTCTCCACGTGACTGCATGGTTAAAATGGCCTGGCAGTAGAAGGTCAAGATGTTCACCTGTACATTGTTTGGTGTCCAAGTCAGCCACTTTTCCACATACTGGGATGACTCTTTTAATACTTCTGAATAATGAAAACGTCAACATCTTTCTTAATCACAAGTAAGATGTTGGAATTGGGAAGCTGTGCAAGTCAGGATTCTGACACGCTGCTGGTACTGTGTGTAATTGCAGAAGTGAGCTGTCCTATGCCATCAGGAAACAGTGACACACTGCAAGTCACGTCTGGATCTTCCAGCAGCAAGGCTAAATATCTCAATCAGCCTCACTTTTATTTTACATTCAAGAACACCACAGAGAGAAAGAAGAAAAGAAAAACAATCTCCATGAAAGAGAGCCAGTGAATCTCTTCCTGAACCGAGACACAAGAGAGCAAATGCCCAAAACAGAGAGGGACTTTTCTGTCAGAAAAGATGCAGAATGCAGAAAGCAGGTGGCAAGGAAGACAGATGCTGAAAGCCAACATTAACGGGTGCCTTAAGAAATGTAATGCTGATGGATGGGTAGACAGATGCTAAATATGTAATCTCCTTGCAGATGGACAGTAACATGCAACAGAAACGCTATCAAGGAAGAAATGCTGCACATTTGAGCAGATATCTGTAAGCACAGGGAATCAATGAATGGCTGTATCTTTGGATTTTTCCATTTGTGTCATGTTTAGCCTAAAACAGAGACCTGAGTTGAGTTACCCAGTTCATGCTCTCTTTCAGTCATTCCTTTACCACAGACCTTCCTGTTCATGTCTGATAGTAAGTGCCAAAGAGCCTGGATCTGCAGACATTTCCAGATTACCAGGGTGATTCAGGTGGAAAAAAGAACTAACCATCTCTGAACCTTCTTGGTCCAAACAAGTGGCAAAACCAAGCCTGATTACTTCTACCTTCCATGACTTCCATCCACTCATTCTCAAACACTTCTGTAGTTTTAAGCCACATAGAGAAGTTGCTTTCTGACTAATACTAATGGAAATCTCCCAAGAAAGTGTGTTCTCTGCTGATTTCCAGATCCAAGAGATGTCTTGATAAATGCTGATATTTGGCAATGTTTCAACCAACCTCTGAACTTTGAGGGCAGATAGCAATTGCTGTGATACTCCATCAGCCACAAAGAGCCCAGACAAACATGTGCAAACCATCAAGACTCTCTAACACATCTTTTGAAAAGGTGGCAGATGCTACCAATCCAGTATGCAGCACTTCCTCAGAGCTTTTCTTCTGACACACACAGAAACTAGATGCATGGCAGAGGAAAAGCATGTGCAGCAGCCAGCCTAGCAGAAAGATAAACCAAACAGCAGCTGCAGGACCATTTGTACTTCTGGGAGTTAAAATGTGTGGCTCATTGCTATCCACAAGCAAAACTCATCAATGTCATTAGCAAGCACAACTCTGCTCAGTCAGATTGTGCTCATTCCAGTGGATTTTTCAGTCACTTTTCTTGTACACAATTATGTGACCAGCAGACCCTAAACTTCCCAGTGTATGTGGCTTTGTCTTGCCATGAAACTTTGTCTGTACATTCTGTGGACATGGGAGCTCAGGACAAGGGCAGCTGTGGTCTGCTCCTATCTTGAAGTTAATGACAGATATCAGCCACTGCCTATACCAGCTGGTGAATGTCCATGTGTCAGCAGAGCTGAGTGTTCTCGAGCTGCAATGATTTTTGAGATGGTTTCTAGACAGAGCCCCTGCAGGGTGGTGCCAGTGTCCTGCAGGACAAGTTACCACTGCCCAGTATGGACCAAGCCATCAAGTGTCACAGGCCTGGGAAAAAGCATTTCAAAACTGCTAGGGAGCCACTGATTTGCCCATGTAACCCCTCTTTCCCTAATGCATAGTCTTCTCCAAACGTCCTCCTGAGAGTAGGCAGTTTCACCATGCAGCTGATGGAGGCAGAGACTGCTATCGGTTTGCCCAGCAACATGATTCCAAAATGTAAGGGAAAAAGATGCAGAAGGATCTGGAAGTTTACTTCTGATCTTTCTTTGCCTTTCTTCTCCTGGGACATCCCCTGTTGTGGCCTAGGAAAGAGAAGGTGGGTGGGCATGGTCTACTGTGGCTGTCCATCTGTCTTAGAAATGGAAGAAACCTCTTGTAGCCCTTCCCAACTCAGGACTCAGGCAGAAAGAGATTGGGAAAAAAAAAAAAAAAAAAAAACAAAAAACAAAAAAACTCCTGAAGACATAAGACAATGACTGAGGAAAATATTAGTTACAGGGAAAAAAAAGGATAGTGGAGAAATGTAGGAGAAAACTAAGGACCAGAAAATGCAAAACTAGCTGTGTAACAAAAATATTGGCAGACACAACAGTAAAGACAACACTTATTTTTTCCAGATATTTTAAAGACTGCAGACTCTAGTGTGTGGGCTTAATAAGTCTTTCATACAATCTTAAACCATTTATTTTCCTTATTTTTCTGGTTTTTTTTCTCTATCCCTTTCCTCCTTCTGTAGGTTTTGGAGCCTTTTTAAAATTTATTTTTATTTCTGGGTTTTTTAATGAATCTTTTCCTTCCTCCTTCTCCCTCATACAACACTTTTCTCCCTTTTTTCCAAGCACATGCTGCCCATTGTCTCACCCTCCTTGCCCATCAGAGGCATACTTGTAGGAAGGCAGGGGAACACGTCTGATCTGAACTTCTCAGAGGAAATTTGATAAATGTCATGAGAATGAAAGACGATAGAAATTTAAGAGGTTTCTCTTTCCCTCTTTTCAGTAACTGTGCCTGAGAGGCCATAGCCCCTTCCCTCCCCCCCCCACTGCAGAGCTGACAAGCTAAACAGAGCTGAGAAACAAACTGTCACTGTTTGGATGGGAGAAACTGCAAATAACAGTGTTAGTGACTCAGAAACTCAGCAGTGCTGCCACAGAATTCTAAGAGGGACATGCTGGGTGCAGATTTGAAGGGTTCCCTCCACGAGCTACCAACCCTTATGCTATGTTTTAAATAAGTGACAGGCAATTGATAATGCTCATTTCACCGAGTGGGTCTTTGGGTTGGCCTGCACGGGAAAGTTTTACCACTCACATTTAAGGTGAGAATTTGAGAAGATATCCCTGCAGCCATTAACCCCACTGTGTAACTCATCCTCCCTCCTGAGTGGCCTCGTTCACCTGAGCTCCTCCTGAGCAGCTTTCCCAACAGGCTGGGTAACCCCAACCCATCACTGCAATGACAGCCACTAAAATCCGCATCTCTCATTACAGCTGCACGACCTGCCCCTACGGGCTAGCCCTTGGACTCTAAGGTCACTCCCAACACCAACCCAAGAAAAGAAATTTGCCAGTGTCATGGATGTGATGTAATCCCTCTGCTGTACGTTGTACTCGTACACAGCCTCCCCAGCCACTCCTGGTGGGGGCAGAGGCAGCTGTATGTTGGTTTAGCTGATGTGGTGGGAGGAAATTCTCACTCTGTTAAACACCTGTTATGTTCTGTGGCAGAGGAGGCTGCACTTCGGTACTGGTACAAATGTCACGCACGTCTGCTGTGAGGAACTTTGGGATCAATGAAATGAAATGAGCTACTGAAATATATGCTAATATTCCAACTAGATACATAAACCAGAAGACTGGGTGGTTTGAAATGTGGTTTATGAATATGCAACACTCAATTTAAAATAATTGTGCAGTTCAACAAATACAAAAAGGGAAAATTTGGGGACAGACTCTGTTTGGTAGTCTTGTTTAATTGGCTATAATTTCTACTTCACAGCAGTATGGATTTTAAAATGTGTCATAACCAGAGTTGGGAAAGTTACAGAATCTGTATTACAGGAGAATTTTCCCAGCTAAAACATGGTTGCTCTCACTGTCAAAACCCCCTCTCTTTTGCATTTGCTTTCTGCACTCACATTCAGCAGTTGGGAGCTGTTCCCATTAAACGCTGGCACAAAGCCATTTCCAGCTCGCCAACCCACACAACGGTAAAGGGCAGAGAACAAAGAAGAAGCTCAAACATATGCACACATTCGCATCGGAAGTTGTACTTTATATTGCACTGGACACCGCAGGTCACAGCAAAAACAAAGAGCTCCCAAAATCTCCTGCTGCAGCTCTGGTTCCAAAGCAATCAGAGAAGTCAGTTGCATACACCTAACTGTGGAAAACGTTTGTGTGCACAGATGTAACTGGGCATGCACAAGCTACCTCTAAACTCCCACACAGCCAAAGAGATGCAGAGATGCTCAGATTTCCTAGGAGGGATACTTGGGCACAAGCCTGGGGAGAGGAAAAACCTTTAAGCAAGATCCAAATAGTCTTATGTTTTTCTGTGTTCTATTTTCATAAATTGATTCCTCTTCCAAAGAGAGTGAAAACCACTGGTTTCTTCATAGCACCCTCTGGCTACAGGAAATATTCTCAGCAAATCATGAAAACAAGGGAAGAGAGTGTGATCTACCACAGCAAAGGTAGATTCAATAGCAAACCTCGGGAACTTTCTGCTCAACTGACTTTAAAAAAATAAATAAAAAGGATGGGAAAAAATAGGGAGAAAGAAGGAAGCGGGGGAAAAGGAAAGCAAAAATACAGAAAGAGCCATACAAGTAAGCAAAAGTCAAGGCAACTGTCCTCGGCTCACAGACATTTGTAATAGATGATGCAAAACTGCAGAGCCAGTGAATCGCCGTGAATTATCCTTCCAGGTCTAACCACCAACTTGATGCTATTCAAGGAAACAGAGACTACCTTGTTTACAAGAAAATAGTATGAGGCAAGTGGGGGACAGAAGGTAGCAGGCAAGGGGAGGAGAGGAGGTGATGATAGACAGATTAGTTTCAAAGCATAAGGATTAGGCTTTAATTTGTGCTGCCTCAGAGCACTTGGATAGGTGGATCCATTGCTCTGTTGTTGATGAAGAAGCAGCCCCTGCAACATCTGGGGTGTTTTTACAGCATGTTGGTTTGATAGGCTGCCTTCTGCCTCATTCTTCCATTTGTTTAGCTCCCTCTTTCCTTGATGCCACAGGTGTGCTAATGGCATCGGAGGTCTCCAGAATTGGCACAAAAACTAGGCAGAGAGCAAGGAGAAGAACCGGAGCCCCGATGCACCTCAGAGTCACCACAGCCCTTCCATAAGTCTTTGTCACCTATCTGTGCCCATAATTAGAGACTCAAGGCCAGACTCCAAGGAGGTAGGCAGGTCAGGAAGTAATACTAACTGTCCTGGCTGCTGCAGGAGAAAGAGAAAATATGAGAAAAATTAAATAAATGTATATCTGCTTTAGTTTAGCACCCTCTGACTTCACATTTTACAGTAATTCCATCGTGTTCTTCCACAGGATTGCTCTTCAACCTGCCATTCCTTGGCCCTTATACACGTGCTTCATTATCCCTGACAAACTGCAGCTCTTTGCACACACTCTCCCTGAATTTCAGACACAACTTTTTCAGGCAATTTAAGCATTTTGTTCTAGCCCATTCCACAAGCATGCCTGCAATCCTATAAACATTAAAAATAAGAGCTTCTTTGCTATCCCTATCATCAAACTCAGGAAAGAAAATACTGAGCAGTGACTTCTGTAGGACTGAGTCCTGCCACTCCACATACTTTCCAGTTTGACGGAGAACTGTCAGTAGCTCCTGTCTGAGCACAAGAGATGTTGCAACTACACTTTGTCATTTCAACTGACCTTCTCTGATTTGCTTATTGGGATGCCACAAGAGTGTCAAAAGCATTATTAAAGTGAAAGCCATGTATCAGATACCTGGCTGCTTAGAATGGCATCAATTTACCTGGCTCTGCCTTGGGACACAAGGATGCACTCTTCTTGATGCACTTCTTGATGTCACCTTAACCCTAACCCTCTGAGCTTACCCTGCAGCACAAAGATCTCAGGGTAGCAGTGCCTCAGTGCAGCATTGTACCAGATAACATGGACAGGTTTGCCTGGGACATGGCAGCTTGGTGAGGAAGGGGTGCCTTTGACATGCAGGGAGAGCCACAAGACCCGTAAGGCAGATGTGAAACAGAGTCAAGTGCAATGCATTTGAGATTTCCAGAAAGATTCAAAGTGCTAAAAGTGCAAGTTCTCACTGTACACATTATTTGCTGAGGGAAAATTCTGCATTGCTATTAACACCAAAGAGATGTTCTCAGTCCTCTGCCATCACATATCAGCAACTAGAGAGGCATTTACTGAAGACCTCTCTCTCCCTGCCTACCTAACTATCCTTCCCTTTGGAGGATGCTGCCTTTGTCTGGCTTACTTACCAAAGTTTGTTTATTGAGGGGAATAAGGTTGGAGAGGAGATTCCTATCTATTACTGAGCTGTTAAGAGCATGAATGAATGTGCTATTAGTGTATTTTAACCTAATTTATTGTTGAACATACAATAACTGTCAGGATAAATCATTTGTAAAGGCCAACAAAATTCCCTTGTACCTTAGAGAGCCATGTTGCTGTAAAACACTGGCAGCCTTGCATATTGGTGGCAATAATTTTAAGCCTCCCTCCCCAAAAATCCCGAAGAAAAAGGAATTTGCCTATGCAAATGCATCTTCTTCTGAAGATGATTTTGGCTGTCAAAGTCATCTGTATCTCCTAGTTTACACAGCTTGTTTCTGATCTGCCAGTTATGAAGTGCAGAAGGATTTTCAAGGGTTTCAGCTGCTCCGCCTCCTCACTTTCTGCTCAACCAACTTTCTCTGCACCAAAATCTCCAGCTCCTGCAACAATACCTAATATCAAGTAGCCCCTTAATCTGGACTATACTCCAGGCAACCTCCCACAGGGGAGGCATCAGTTCCTGTAAAGTACAGGTGAGCATTGATCCTATTTCCCACACACCGAGCTGCCACCAAAGCAGTGCCCATTCCCCAGGGCTCACCCTCTGATTCTCCCATCGTGCTGCCACCACTTGGGCAGTTCCACAGCCTTGCCCAGGAAAACCAGTGGCAGGGCACTGGGCACAGGAACACAAGGGCAGCGACAGGGAACAAGGAAACAACGGCCAGAGTGGAGGAGGAAGCCAAGCAAATCAGATTATGAAAAACTTTTTCTAAGGAGGGGGAAAATCCCCCTTATCTTTCATTTGCTGGGCTTTTTGGTTTGTGTTATTTTATTTTTTTCTCTTGTTTTTAATCTTGTGTGTTTTCAATTTCAATCTCTCTTTCGCTCCTTCTCTCCTTTTTCTGAATATATATATTTGTATTAGTGCCACAAGAAGCAGTAGAGATCTCTAGCAGAGTAAACTGTTCAGCACAGCAACCTGATAGCTGGGGACATCAGCAGATGGGAAATGCCACTGCTTTGAATATTCTAACCTTAGTTCCCAAAATCTGGGCCACACTTTTAAAAAGGCAGCATACATTCAAAACCAGAATATTGCTTTATCAGTAAGAATTCCTACCTCTTATCCTGGTGCAATTTGAGACAGCAGCATTTTTGACTACAGCTTAATGGTAGGACACTTTGTGCTCATGGTTTAATTGCAGGCACAAAATTGATGACCAGGCAGGCACTGATCAGGGGGTATAAAAATTGTGAAAAACACATATGAAAGCAAGGTGGGACCAGGTTTGGGGTTTTGGGGGTTTTTTGGGGTTTTTTGTTTGTTTGTTTTTGTTGGGTTTTATGTTTTTGGTTTTTTTTTTTTTTGGTTGGTGGTGGTGGTGTTTTTTATTTTAATATGGAAGAACTAAGAACAAAAAATTGAAGAGAAAAGCATGAGCCCAAATGAGATTTCCTGCCTCCCCTACTTCTAGAAATATATCAGTGAATAATATAATTTCATTACTGGGTAAAGGCAACAGGTCCCTCTGGTACAACACTCCCATAGAGCTAAAAGCGAACATCTCATATGATGCAAAATAACAAATCCTGCACTAGGATGCCAAGACCAGCACCTGCAAAGGGATGTTTGCACACCATAGTGCTGCTGTTGGTCTCCAAAGGCAGCAGTAGCTGAAGGAGCCAGGCTATGTGCACGGCAGTGTGCAAACATATGGAAAAATGCTCTGGTTGCCCCAAATACTTCGAAGGCCAGGCACCTAGCACCTTGCATTGGAGGAGACTGCAATCAATATAAAGTGTGACTCACAGTGTACTTTTATTTCCTTCAGTTTCCTAACCACTTATCTGACTGCCCTTCGGCCAATATTCAATTAGGGCTTAATTGGCTGTTAGTGGTAACTAAGTTGGGACACAAAAAAAAAAAAAAAAAAAAAAAAAAAAAAGCTCCTTTACTGCTGTGCTTTCCAATAGAGCAGCAGGATGAGGGCCAAGGATGGCCAGCTCTCACCTCGTCCCTCCTGCTGACTCCTCACATATAATCACACCACCCAGAGCTGTCCAGCTCTCCCAGTTCCCAAATGGCCTTGCTCTGCAGAAGCTTACAAACCAGAGAGAAGATTACAGATCACCATTGCCTTGGACTGCTCAGATCCCCACTGCAGTCCTACGGCACTAGTGGAGCCACAAAAAGAGACCAAACTGGGCAGGAACTTGAGCCCAAGCACATGGCAGCTTCCCATCAGATGAGGATGCTCCTAATACTCCTATTCCCTTATCATCTGCTCAGACTCTCTCTTCTCCCATCCTCTACTCCCCAGTTTGACCTGCAAGTAAACCCTGACCTGCAGCCACACCAGTTTATTAAGCACCTTTCCAGTAAAAATCAATCCATCTTTTTCTTTAGCTGTGGCACAAACCCTGTCTGTGTCAGATGGTGCCCTAACACAGATGTAACAGATACAGTGTTTCTTTCTGCATTTTTCACATTTGGACTTCTAAAACAGCTTGGCCACCTGCAACAACTACCATTTCATCAGACACAGTTAAAAGATGTGTTACAGACACATGCTATTTTCTCTTCTGAGAACTTTGCTTTTATTCTTTCTTGTTCTGTTGCTTTTCTTTGCTTAAATAAAGGCATCCAGAACAGAAGTGCAGGTCTGCTCTTTGTGCTTGAACACAGACAAACAGCAATGTTGCCATGGATTTTTTTAAACTCCAAATGAAAATAAACAAACATATCTTGGCAGTGTTTGGAATAGAAGCTAGTGAATAATTCACAATGAATAATTGATTTGTTGATTTGTTGAATTTAGCTTGGTTGTTGTTGGTGGTTTTTTTTTGTTTTGTTTTTTTGGTGGTTTTTTTTTTTTTTTTTTGTTCTGCTGGTGGAATGTGCACTACCAGATGGTGAGTTCAATGAATGTATTTGTTTTTCCAATTTATTTGATGGATTCCCCCACACCCAGTCTCCCTCCCCCTCTAAGGTGAAGTCTGAAATTCCAGATGGTTTGACTAGTGGCCAGATAAGTCACAATGTATTGTTTCAGCCTCCTCTTTAGAAAGGTGGCAAGAATGATAACAGGAGTGGAAAAATGCATACAGGAAACAGGAATGAAAGGAGGGGGGGATGTTTGTGTCAAAGAGAAGACAAATAAGAGGAGGTGTGATAAAGTCTATGAAATAGTGAATATTACGGAGAATGGAGGTGAAAAACTAGTTTCCTTTCTTTATAATGCAAGAAAAAATGAGCAGTTAATGAAGCTGAAAGGTGGTGATTACAAATTTACTAGTGATTTTTTTTTAACAGAACACTGAACTTCGGCAAGAGAATTCACTGGCAAATTACATTAAAGCCAAGAGTTTAGCAAATGGAGTAAAGAATTGCATATTTACCTGGAGAACCAAAACATCAAAATACAAACTACCAGTGCTGATGACATGGACTATATGACCTTATGCTTTAGGGAATAAACAAATCATTATTACTCATAAATATGTGGTATTATCCATCACCTACAGTGGTTCCCTTACTTTTCAGTTGAAAATCTGATGCTGCTTATTCTGATAAGTCAAATCAGGGCTCAGGGGACTTCAAGACTGATTCTCTTTGACAATTGCTAAGGTTGGCCAAATGAACAATTCCTTCTATGTTGAATATTCTCTGTGGAATTTAAATTATTCCATTTCTAGTAATATTTCCACAATGATGAACTTTTTTTTTTTTTGGCCATACAATTAAATTGGCCAAATATGTGCAGAGGGAGGATGTTAAGGTGGAACTAAGTCCAGTCAAAGCATAGACACTGACAAATTTGATCTGATGTTCATAAAAGTACAGTTTGCCTTATTTACCAGCAGGTGCTACATGCTGGGAGAAAGCAGTTAGCATTGTGCACAGGGTGAAATCTCACTAATTACATTGATATTCATAGTTGAAGGGTGTTCTCTGACTTCAGAAAGCACTCCTTCGGGGAAATAAAACTTAATTTCGCAAATGTTTATACAGGAGATTCTGTGGTGTACAGTTCAAACCTGCAGTAAGACATAAGCACCTGATGATCTGAAAGTGAGAGCTGTTTAGGAACAGTAAGTAAAGGCAAATTGAAGAATTTATGCTAACTGCAAAAACACAAAATCACAACAAAGCAGCAGTAGCAGAGAAAAGTACATAATAGTTTAAAGATGTGTTTGTTCACTTATGGGCCTGCATCTGATCCATCTGAAGCTCATGGAAACTTCCCTTCTACTGTGAATGAACACAGCATCATATCTGAATAATTCCCAAAAGAAAATCCTATCCCATCATGTACCAAAAATATCTCAAGTATCATGATGAAATTTGGCTCAAGTCTGCAAAGAAGCAACTGAAGTGAACCATATTATTCATTTCCATGAGTTCACAAATCACTGTTTTGAACGAGGTATCAAGGCCTCCATAAACCTCTGCTGTCCTTCTGCTCTGCTTCTGCTGACTAAAGCTTTGCTACCTGTTCTCCTATGGGAGCTCCACTAACTCACATTTTTTATATTTCATTCATATTAGAAAACAGAAATACAGGCTTATAAAATATATATATTTCTTTTATTTTTATTTTTTCATCTCAGCAGTTTCTGTGTAAACTCAGAGTGATCTAATGGGCACGGAGTGTACAAACAATGGAGGAGGGAGATGAGGATATTGTTATATAGGCTCTATCAATCCCACCAAACACTATTTGCTTCAAACCCAACTCCTCAATTGCCTGTAAACAAGCTTACTGTCTTCTCCCCTGAGGTCCTGCAGCATTCCACCACTGCTGTCTTGCTCTCATTCTCATTTTCTACTCCAGTTTTTGAAAACTAACACTGCAGACTTTGCTGTGTGTGAGGGCACCAAAGATGGGACCGATTTAGTGGAGATTTATTCCCTGCTGTTTTATGTGTCTTCAGCTCACACTTTAAGTGCCTCTCACAATGAGATCCTCACAATCCCAAACCTGGGCTGTTCCAGGGCTCTGGTTAGCCCTAGTCTAGGGGCACTGCATCCAGGAATCTCCATACTAGAATTCAGGGGCTGCTTCCCATTGTACTGAGCCACCCTGTGCCCCTTCCCTTCCACAACTTGAAGACCTCTGGAAATGGTAAAACTTGGAGACCTCTGGAAATGCACTACACATCCCTGACTGTCAGAATTCTTCCCAAAGAAAGGGTTAGAGCAAAGAAAGACCCCTTCTGGAAAGCTCACTGAGGACCCAGCCTGGGGCACACAGCAGAAACCAGCCCTCCTAAGCACACAACTTGCTTTTGAGCAGATGAGCCATAGACAATCCGTGTTACACTTTCTCCTTGGGGACATCTGAGCTCCAGTAAATGCCTGGCTCACAGATGACATGAGTTTTCTTGGCTCAGTCATCTGGAAGGGTGCTGCTACAGGGCAGAATTAGGAAGCACAGCCAGAGCCACATGTCTTGAGTTTGGAAATAAGAGACTGCTCCTTCTAGCTCCAGACAGGTCAACAAGGTCCAGGCATCAAGGCCCTGGTTCTCCCAGCTCCTTCAAGCTGACACCACTCTCATGAGCTGGCAGACTACGTTGCTCAGTTCCCACAGCAGTTTTGCATGTCAGCTCCTAAGAAAAAACTGCTTGTGTGCTCCACTGTCACCCCCCAGGTCCCCAAAGCACTTTGGCTGCCTTGGACAAAAAATAAATAAATAAAAGATGGATAGAAAAGAAGCCCTTCAAAGACAGGCACGCGAGCAGCCAAGTTGTCAGGGGACTCCCTGTGCTGCCACATTCACTCACCTCCCCCTCCACCTTCTTTTATTTCCCTCAGCCAGCAAGGATGGCGTGGCGGGACTGGAAGAAACCTGGCAAGGTCATGTTGTTTGATTTTGGTGCCAGTTTCAATTACATCCTGGCTTTTATAACCAAATCAAAAATACAAAAAGGGTAAGAAAACAAAAATAAAGGGTGGGAGAGAGACAAGGGAGGCAGCAGTATCCAGCTGCAGGCTGGGAAATGACATTTCAATTTGTCCATTGATCCTTACCCCTGTGCCCCCTTTTTTTTCCCTTTTCTCATTTTCCCCTGTAAATTAATTAAGGCCTGTTTATCATGTGGAAAGACTGTAAACAGGGCAGCCCAGATATGGGCTGAGCTGGAAAAAACTCTGATTTCTGCTTGGATATGGGCACCAAAGATGTGGCCACAAAGCATTGACAGCCAGGTAGAAGAAACGTCTTCATGTGCTGAGTTCTTAGGTTTCGGGCTGTCCTGGAGAGATCACACATGCATTTTCCAGAGCACCTATGCACATGAAATGTAAGTAGCTACCTTTCTTTGCCAGCTTAGACTTTTGTCTAAGCGTAGGAAATAAGGACTATAAAGGCATTCAGCTAAATGAAAAGCTGAATTCAAAGGTGCTGGAATACCTTTTTACTGCATTTTTCCCCCTCTCCACATGTTACATTATTAGACTTTGGGAGTGGAAGCTAAAGGAAATAATTGAAAGGAAGACTCTCACAGTATTCCAGAAGGGGCAGAAATAAGACACATCACAACATCCAGAATTGTGACAATAACTGACAGCATATTTTTGAAGATACATTAAAGCTCCAGAAAGTAAATTAGCTCCTCACTCTCATTGCTAGGGATGAGACTTACCATGGGACTTATCATGGGCCAAATATTCTACGTTCCTCCTTTTCCCTGATGTATCTCCTCACAGCCATCATGACAGCTGGGTTTCTGAATCAAATAAGTATCAGATCCAACCCAGACCTCCATGTCAGACCTCCAAGACTGTGTACTACCAGTGGCAACATGGAAGATGTGAAATCCCTTGAAATCTTCTCAAGATCTTTTCAGCTTCTGGCAAAGTCTGCCAAGATAGTCCTGGGTATGATTCAAAAATGCAGGTACTGCTGCAAAGAGGAAGCTACATAGTCCAGCTAGAATTTTTGATTTTGGCCTGTGGCTCAGTTCCTTCAGAGGTGACGATGACTGCAAAATTAAGAACTCTGAAGATTTCCTACCATTTGTCTGCAGCCCAGGAAATATCATGATGACAGGCTTCTTCTCAGGCTTCCTCAAATTTTAATTATCACAAGCAATGGGTGTTTTCCAAAGTCTCTAGGAGAGCACTGCCCTACCATCACCCTGCTAAGCACCACAGGATCTCTGCAGAAGTGACATACCTCTAGCACACTGAACACTAATTCTCTCCTCTCACACCCTAATGAGAAAGAACATCCTCAAATGAGACACCTGGGTAGTTAGACAAAATAAGTAATGTGATTTAAAAGCAAAACAAGGGGCTGAGAACAGAGTGGATGCAACGGAATACAACTCTGCTGAAGTCTAGACAATTTTCTCAGTCATACATTCAGCTCCATACATTTTCAGGTATTCAGTATTCAAGCATTCTTCTCCCAATCTTCTCTTCTTTTTATCCATCCATATCTATGCAAATCTCATTTCTTCAATCCAGCTCACCACAATAAGTATCTCACTCACACACATAAAGCCTAAATTTTATCAAGCATTTTATTTACTTTTGTCCCAGTGGAGAGAAGAAAAAATGGAGAGATATAGAAAAAGAGAGTGGAGATTATGACTGCCTCTTTTTTTTTTTTTTTTTCATAATTGGCAGGTACTAAGACATTTACATTATTGGCACAAACAAACAAACAAACAAACAAACAAAAAATCCACAGCAGATCAACTCAGCAGCAGCAGCAGCTCCAGGTGTGGACTCCAGATGACAACACTAGCTATGGGCAGTGGGGCCTCTGTATGCAGCTGACAAAATGCAGCCTGCAGACTCAGCAGAAATGGAGGCAGAAACCATCATTATCCACTCAGATCCTAACAGGGGACCCGACCCTCACTGTGCTGTGCTGGGTATGCACACTGAGTTAAAGAAAGACCCCAAAGAACTCATCCACAGCATGCAAGGACAGACAAAACTGGCAGAGAAAGGAGGAGGGAAGGAGGAAAGGCAGAGTGCCTGCCAGATGTCTCACTGTGCTTCAGTGTTTGCTCTGCTGGGAAGCAGGAGAGGGGCAGGTTGGTACGAAGGCCTGTGAAGGAGTTGTATTGTGGCCTAAGGAAGAAGTACAGACAGCAAAAAAGCCTCAGTTGCATTTGAAATAGTCTCCACACACTTTCTAATTCTGTATTCATAGTGTGGCTGGATACTGCATGTCTCCTGCTGGTCATAGCCAGGCAGTGGGGAGCTGTGAACCCTCTCTCCTTCCTCCCACAGCCTTTGCACTGCAGTGATGGATTGGATGCTGTTATTAACTCTCCTGCACCCCACATAGTCAAAAGTTGAGCATTGGGACTGCTAGCTTACTGGGACCAGTAGTGTGGTGCCCATCCTTGCAGCTACTCAGCTCTCCTATAGGTACATTTTTTTCCCCCAAAAAAAAGCACAATACATTTCATTCTTCATTAAACACTGCCTGGTGTTGCCCAAGGCAAGTGTTTAAAAACTCTCCAGTGGAAATTATGCCACCAGCGAGCTCAAGTTACAAATCCCCATTGGGAAGCTCAGCAACTTGTGCATGGCCAGCACACCAGGGCTCATTCCCAAAACTGCAGTTATCCCCACCTACTGCAGAAGAGGTACTTTGTGCTCCCAGCCCTAGCAGAAGTGCCACTACTGCACTGCACTGCACAGCCAGGTTTGTTACCCAGATACTCGTCCCGCAGCACACCACTGAGATGAGCTCAGGAAGGTTATTGCCAGCATGCTGTAGCCATTGGAAAGCAAGGTGGGAGCCATTCCTTTCTCACACTGCAGCCCAGTTACTCCCCCCAGACCTTGCCACCCCACGCAGTCATTCCATGACTCATTTTCCCAGGAGTGCAATGCAGATGATGGTGTTTGCAGTCTCAGCTTGGGCTACAAACCTCTTTGATCTGCTGTTCATAAGACTGATACACAAGGCAGTCTCTCTCCTCTTTCTTGCCCCTGAAGTTTTGTATCCAAGTCTGGAGCTATCCAGTGCTTTGAGAAAATACAATGTGCTCCAAAACTATCCCAAAGCAAGATGTTAATAGTAAGCAATTCTCAATAAAACTGAAAGTTAACAATTCTTTATCTTTGACTTGATCAAAAAAACAATACATAAATATTTTTCCCCTAAAACCTCTCACCAGGGATGTGAAATCCTTCTGAAAGACATTTTCAGACCAAAAGAGGTTTTTTAAAATAAAGAGATGTCTCTCTCCACCACTGCACACAGATGCCATTTTACTGCAAACCTTTGTGTTTAATGCCAAAACATATAGTTTGCTAAAGGTCAAAAAAAAAAAAAAAGACAAAAAACCTCCAACTAAATAAATACCCAAAACAAGGTGATGAAAATTTAGACATAGATTTGCTCAGAATGTACCTCTCATTGTGTGGACATGATTCTACACCTCAGTCCTCCTACATCTTCCAAAGTCAAGGACAGAAAAGCCATTAGAGAAATGTTTTTCCTCTTCTTGCACCACAACATTAATGAATTAAAGGATGTTCCTGGCCCAAGACATCTAATCTCACTAAAGCACTTCCAACGTTCCTTCTTGTCTCAGAGTACTCCCTTGAAGGACTATTGAGCATTCAGAAGAGATCAACAGGAAGTGCCTGGTCTGAGGGACTTTGATCTTCTTTGTATTTCAATCCTCCAGTTTTTCAGCTCCTTCCTTCTCCTTAGCTTCCTGAGGAGAGTTAAGAAAACTAGAGGAACTGTACTTCCCTCTAGAGTTTAATTCTGACACTTCTTCTCCAAAAGACTTTCCCCTGCTTTGCATGGGGGAAGATAGGAGATTATCACAGAATATGCTGAGTTGGAAGGGACCCACAAAGATCCTAAAACTCCAACTCTGCCCTACACAGGACCACTCCCAAGAATCACACCATGTGCCCGAGAGCATTGTCCAAACACTTCTTGTACTCTGTCAGGCCTGGGGCTGTGAACACTTCCCTGGGAATCTCGTTCCAGTCCATTTTCTCATGTCCTGTCACTGGTCACCTCAGAGGAGAGATCAGTGTCTGCCCCTCCTTTTCCCCTCATAAGGATGTTGTAGACTGCAATGAGGTCTTCTCTCAGTCTCCTCTTCTCTTCCAGGTGCTTTACAGTACCTCCCAAAGTAATCTTCTTCATAAATTTATTAGACACTGAAGTGAGACTAACAAGTCTGCAGTTACCATGATCCTTCTTTTTTGCCCTTCTTGAAAATCAGGACGTTTGCCACCTTCCAGCCAGCCAGGACCTCTCTGGATCCCAATAATGCTCAAAAAACATTGAGAGAGGCTTTGTGATGACATCAGGAGCTCTTTGAGGATTCTTGGATGAATTCTATCAAGCCCCATAGATTTGCAGAGATTCAGCTAGAGCAGCAGATCCTGCATGCCTCCCTCAAACTTACTTGGATCCTTGTTGATCCTTTTGGTGTCACTCAATCTCCAGACATGGAGTTCTAAGAGGATCTACATTATCCAACATAATGATGAAGGCATTTCCAAACTTTATACTCATTTCTTTATATGTGCTCACTGCCAACTTACACCCATTAATGCAAATGGAGAATGAAGGGATGAGAGTTGTACAAGTGTCTCAGATACATCTCTGATTATGACAGAAGCAGCACAGACCAGACTATAGGATTACTGTATGGTTCACAGAATCATGAAAAACCTTCTGGCATTTATCTGAACTTGAAAATATTTTAAGCTTTCTCTCAGGCCAGCAATAACAGACCTACCTAACTACACTGACAAACATCAACAAGACTCATCAGTCCTTCCATTTTTGCAATAAAAGAGAATTCTTCTCTTTCTTTTTTCTTATTTATTACATTTTTTGTCTTCTCTTATTATCCTGGGCTGCTGCTTTGTGTCTAAAGCAGTTCTGTTCTGGACCATGGAAACAATAAAAGAATATGTACTCCATGCCCATGCAAGGCCTCTGAACTGTCAGAGCTCTGCTAATAAAAGGTAAGACCAAAAATATACTAAGATCAGCCTGCTTCTACTTCAGACTTCAAGAAAGCCTACATCATTATAAATGGGGTGGAGAAGGAAAAACAGCTCAGAGCATAGCAGTAGCTTACCTGTCTGCTGGAGACCTCAAAGCACTTTCTAATACTAATGAATGAGTCTTTCCAGCCCCTTCTGAGATGAATCAGCACTGCTACTGCTTAAGAAGGGATCAGGAAACTGAGGCATTTGACAGGGATGCAATCCATGCACAGCCTGATCATGGTAGAGTGCAGAGCCTGAGCCAATGGCCTATCCTGAGCCATAGGCCATCCCTCTACCCTAAAATGGACTTTCTGAAACCAGAAAAAATTTACTCCCAACTAAAGCAAGCCAACACCACATGCATGCTGTGAAGAAATCTACTGAGCCAATTAACCTCCGTGCATGATCAGAGTCTCCAGGAAACGGGTACATGCAGTAGAGCATTGAAGGGAGGAAAAACAAAATCCTGCACAAAAGTCTTGAGTGGGCCAGCTTGTCCGCACATGCACAGCTAAATTTTCTCTCAGACCCCTGCTCATTGAATGAAAACCACATACAACTTACTACTTCAGCTCTGGAATTATGAAAGTATTCCCTTCTTCAGCCTGTTTCTTCAGGGATAATAAGAATTATTAGGGCCAAGGGAATGTGAGGGATCTTTTGAGGACAAATGTTAATAAAAGGGTGACAAAGTTTTTTTTACAGCTCTTGGAGTACACTCTGAGCTAAGAATAAAAAATTACCCTTCCAAATGGTTGATTTGACCCTTTTCAGAGGCATGATTCTAAGGGAAAAAAAAAAAAAAAAAGACTAAAAAAAGGCCACAAAATATATGCATCAAATGGTCTACAGCAGTAATCCTGGCTCCAGCACATAAAACATTTGTTCTGCCACTGGACAAAGCGTAAATCCCATTCTTCTTAAAAAAAAAATAAAAAAAAAGAAAAAAAAAGAAAAGATGAAAATCTCCTAAATGATTCAATATTTTATACCCACTCTCTGTACTGCAGCCTTGAAAAAGATGCCGCAGCATGACGGGCTTTGGATACTTTATCTTGCTGCAGCAACTGAAGAAGAGCAGTTTTAACACTGACATAATAATCAGGCATGTGTTTGTTTGGTGGTTATCCACAGCCAGCATTAGGGTGCTGGGGAATGTGTTCTTGGCAGTTTTGCATATGCGCAGGTTTCATTCCTAATGGGCTCTACTCCATGAACGCATATGTTCCAGGCTATGCCTGGGTGTATTCTGCTCATGCTGGCCCAACGGGGGGGCCAGAGCCGTGTGCATGCTTGTGGCATGTGGCTGTGAGCATGCACGCTGCATGTGTGCACGTGTGTGCATGTGTGTGCGCGTGGGCTGGGCTCTGAGGTTCTGGTTCTGGCTGTGTACAGAGGTGCGCTGCGAGCACCTTGATTCTGCAGTGTTTGCTAAGGCGTGCTGTCATTCTTTTCCCAGCTGACTGCGGTGATAACCACCAAGACACATCTTCCACTCCTGCCCCACACTAAAGGATTCACTCTTTCTTCTGCCAGAGAGCTTCCGTTTTATGCAACAGTGTCTTCTGTACCAGACAAAGATTGCCCCTATGCTGCACACACCAGGTCCAACTGCCCCTCAAACTACACCCACCCAGTCTGAACCTCAGTTTAGTCTCTTTTCAGGACCAGTTCCAGAAAAAAAACACTCTCCTGGGCATGTCCATGGACAGCAGCCCCTGCTCTTCATGACCTCAGGCACTTGGGTACAGCCTGGGGGAGACAGCACTGACCAAGGGACCACAAGGTGAATAATCAACCAAAGAGCCTTCCCTGGGTCATGCTGAACAAAAGTGCTGTTAGCAAGAAACTGTGATAAGCTGTTGCTAGTTGACTCTGCTTCATGGAAGGACTTGACATCTTCCATATTCCCACATAGACCATCTCCTTACCATGCCTTAACGACAGCCACAGACTCCCTTTGTCTTGACTAGAAAGATGAAGCTCCTGCCAAGGGAAGCAGCAAGGAAACCTTGCTCAGATTATCAGCTCTGGCAGAACAGTGGTACAAGCAACCCAAGTTTTAATATGGTGGTATGAGATACAGCCTTGAGGCAGGCAAAATATTCAAACTACAACATAAAACACAAAAAAGTAGTTTCTGATGTGCAATTCTTGCTTTTTTCTTTTTTACCTTCTCTACAGGTTATGACTGTAAATCAGGTTATGACTCTTACGTATCACGGTAGTTGTTAAATTGAACTGGGATCAGAGAAAATACCTCCCACTCCTGGTCCTCCAGTAAATCCTACCAAATCCATCTTCTGTATCACAGCACAGAGCAAAGGTAAGCATTCAGTACAGGAAAAAAGGTGTGCTCTCCTATGCAGAAAAACAGTTTCGTGTAACGTACTCTGTTTAGTTTATATGGCAAAGCTGAGAGGGAAGGGAGGCTGCAGAAGTGGCTTCTGTAAGAAGACAGCAGGACCTGCTCCCATCTTGGACTGAGTCTGGTTTAGCCTGCTCCAAAATGCCAGTCCAAACCTGTCACAGTCCAAAGCTGAGTCAACCACTCATGTAGGTAGTGCCTCTGCAATAACATAATTAAGAAAGAGTGAGAAATAACTGTTCAACATCTGCAAGGGAGGAGATAATGTAAGAAAAAAAGCCCTGAACACACCAAGGTCAGTGAAGATGGAGGGGAGAAGGTGCTCCAAATGCAGAAGCGGATTCCTCTGCAGCCTCGGGAGGACCCACAATGCAGGAGGTAGACGGGCCTTGGAGGAAGCTGCAGCCTTTGAAAAGCCCCTGCTGGAGCAGGCTCCTAGCAGGAGCTGTGGCCGTGGAGTGGAGCCTACACAGGGGTAAGCTTTCCATCAGAAGCTACAACCTATGGAGCAATCTGTTTTTAAAAATTGTGCCCCATGTGAAGAACTCACATCGACAGTTCCTAAGGAACTGTCTCCTGTGGGAGGGACTGCACGCGGCAGCAAAGGAAAAGCACAGAGAGGAACTAGCACCAAAGTGTTATGGACAGACTGCAACACATATTTCCTGTTCCTTTGTGTAGCACGTGGGGGAGAAAGAAGAGTTGGCAGTAAAGCTGAGCCTGGGAAGAAGGGAAGGGTGGGAAGATGTTTTTAGTTTTGTTCTAATTGATCGCTATCCTACTCTGTTATTAACTGGCAACAAATTAAATTAATTTTCTCAAGTTTAGTCTGTTGTTCCAGTGACAGTAGTTGTCAAGTTATCTTCCCTTGTCCTGCTGAGGAGGAGTGATACAGCACATTGGTGGGCATGCAGCAGCCAGCCAAGATCAGCCCATCCCCACCCCAAAATAAATAATGGCAAGGGAAAAAAACAAGAGAGAAGCATCTTTAAGCAACTGGTAGTACTGCTGCAGGTGAGGCACACAGAAGCATTCCAGCTGTGTGTAGCTGCTCTGGCTGGTCCTGAGGGCATGGCTATAGAAAGGACAAAGAACCCATTTTCAGGAAGATTAACATAATTGCTCCTAGGGACTTCAGACAGAGGAGGAGGTAGACTGCACTTCTGAAAAATAAAACCCTCACTCCTCTGACTAAATGAATAAATAATAGATCATGCTGTAATCAACAATAGTTCTCTTAATAATGTGTGCTTCAACCAAAGGCTGGGGTGCAAGAAGACTCTTTTGCCTAGGACGCAGAGTAAGGCTGTGGCTGGGAGTCCTTTTCCAGGGGCATTCCCAGGCCTAAAGTGTCACTAGCAAAAAGAGCAATCTGATTTCTTGGCAGCACAAACTGCCACAGGCTCATGAGCCACTTCCTCCCCTAGGACGTGATGCCATGGACAGCTCTGTTCATGCTGCCTGCCACTGTCTGCTGTCGTCCCCACTCCTCCATAAGGTCCCCTCCTCCCTCTGCTACTCATTCCTTTGCTCAACGAGGCTGGCATTTAAGAAACACTTATTCCAATCCATTTCTACCCTTGTACAGCAATTGGGTGTCATTTAGTTTGATTTAGCCAATTTAGTCCTATGAATTAATTGGTTAATAAGCCATCTGTATGCATCAGGTGACAGAGTCGCGCTCTTGCACACAGACACAGACAAGCTACTCACTTGTCCTTGTTTAATAACAGGCTGTGGGGAGTAGGAGCGGGAGAGGTGTGAGGGGTAATGTCATTCCCATGGAAAAGTGCCAGCAGAGGGAAGTGGCCATCACTGCACCGACCTTGACCTCTGAGCAGGGGAACTGCCTGTTTAGGGTGATTCAGAAATAACCTACACCGCAGCTGGAGAGGAGTGCCAGCTACAGAACAGCCACAGGAACCATGGGTATGCTTCGCATTGTAGGCTGGGGTTTTTTAAAAGAGCAAGGAAAAGAGGTTTAGTTTCTTCTTACCAGAGATTAGGAAATTTTCAGCTGCATTCCCAAACAGCTGAACTTTGTATGTGTGTAGGAGGGGGAGAAGGGTGGAAAGTAGGGGAATAGGAGGGGAGTGAGGTCTAAAGCATTTGATTTAGGTACAATCTCTAATTACAAGAAAAATGTCTCATCTATTTTGATTTCTTTTTAAATGCCAGGAAAAAAGAACCCCTTGCAGGCCCCAACCATTTCAATGTTATATACAGCCCTCCAAGCTATTCAACAAACAACAATACAACAAACCAAAATCAAATCCACCAACATATCCCAACCCACACAACAGAAAAACATCAACTGATCAGACAGAAAAACAACACTCCCTCCCGTGGCTGCCCATCCATCTCAGGCAGCCCTGAGTGCCCCAGAAAGCAGACACATTTCTCTGTAAACCCTGAAGATTGACAGAGGATTTTCAGACTGAGGGGGAACTGAATTACAGGACTATGGGACCCTTGGGGGAAAACTCTGCCAGTAGCTCCCTCTCTTTTATGCCCTGAGAAGTAGCCTCCATCTCAGCCACTGCAACTGCAACAACATAATATGGGGAAGGGGTCCCTTGCTGGTGTGAGAAGCTCCTGAATGATCTGGTACAGTAAATGCCAGCACTTGAGCCAGAACCTACAAACCCCAAGCCAAATGGCAGCACTTTGGTGTGACATGCTGGGCAACACACACCCATTAAAGAATTGTATCACAAGCTTGTGTACTGAGTAATTTCCAGTTGAAGGTGCAGACTGCAGTAGGATGTATCGTCCAGCTCTCCTAGAACAAACAATGGGCAGCAGAAAGAGGCTGTGGCCAGGGCCACTGCAGGGAGAGAAAATGGGGCTTAGACTGTGTTGTGGTGCAGAGCAGTAATGCATCCACAAGGGTCCCTCCAGGGCTCGCCTGGCTCCTGGCATTTTTCATTATCTGGGAGAGAAATGAGTATGCTGCAGACTTTGAGAGAGAGACAAAGAGTGAGCAGTGGGGATGTAGCTCTGAGGAGAAAGTGCTTTCCCCCCTCTCCCTAAGGAAAATGAAATTACAGTGGAGTTGGCTTCGAACATATCCCATTAACACAACAGGCTCCACAGGAAGAGCAACATCCTGTGTGTGCTTAAGTGAGGTACTAGCAGGAGAAGCAAAGCAGGTTGGAACAGCCCCTTCCAGAGAGGAAAGGTGAGAGCGTGCCCTGCCAGCCCACACACAGCAGGCAGGGCAGAGCTTTTTCACTGACTTTGTGGGTAGCCTTGGAATGCCTCACTGGGGGTTAATCCCTGAAAAAAAAAAACATTCATTTGCTCTCACTAGCATGTGAGTGTGTGTTTCCAGACACTATAAAACTATCAAAACCTGGAGGGAATCTGCCCTGCTTGAACAACTGGATGCCCTGGCTAAGGCACCTCTGTTCCATCTGCAGCAGGAATGCCTGCAGAATCAGTGAGTGAAGATACCAATCCATCCATAACAAACAATTTCACTTGACCAGTGACCACAAAAACCAAAATGTCCCAACCTGAACCGAGGAAGTGGTGATGCAGCTTTACAGCTTGTTTAATGGCTACATGGAGCATACAAATCCGACTGCTACACTTTCTTGGTTAGGCAGCTCACATGCAAAAGGCAGTTACATCAGACTTCACAAGAAGTCTGATTTTTGCCAATTGCTAAGGACTCCAAGCCCAAAATGTGTAAAACTACTTAGGAGATTCAAGGGTCAGAAAGATTTCTTTTTTTTTTTCCTTTCCTAGAAAAGTCTCACCAAACTGAATTCCTTAACATTCACTCATTTCAAAAAGAAAGACACCTACTCTGCTTGGGAGGACTTGGAAATCTCACCAGCTGCCTCATGGCAGCTCCCAGCACTGAAACACCTTTGAATTTGTGTGGCATGCTGTTACCCAAATAACATTAGTCACACTGCCAGAGCTTCTCTCCCTGCAAGCCTCACACATCCAGATGGAGCTGTGCAAATGCTGGTGCCAGCAGAGCAAAGGGCAATGGGGCAGCAAGAGGGACCATCGCTGCCGGAGATGTGGGTGGCACAGGACAGGGTGTTAATCTCTAGGATACTACCTAGGGAGAAAAAGCATTTGGGGATTAGATAGGACTTACAGGGATATTTTGGGGAAAGATCAAAGGAACAAAAAGAAAGGACCAGGATGGTTTGTGCAGGAAAAAGCATGGTAAAATAGAGGGATTAAGGGGCAGTGTGTCAACAGGTCAGTGCAGTCACCTGGCCATGCCCTGTGCCCGATGGGCACAGTCTGTCCTGCCCTCTCACTGAAATCCACTTCTATTTCCAGGGTGAGGGGACTGGTCTGTGTGTAAGCACAACAAAGCTGGAATACTAGTGACTGAGGAGCCTAGAGAGTGTGTCTCTCTTTGGGAAATAGAAAACTGGAGAAGCTGTCTGCTGGAAGAACCAGAGAGGCCAACTGTCCATCAGGACAACTGCTGGAAACACCAGCCAAACTGAGCCCTCTTGGTCCTGCTTCTTGTTGTCTCCATCCTCTACATCCTATCCAGCCTGGGAACCATCTCTCCTAGTTTCCTCCTCTCTTGCCCTCTTTTTTTAATCCTCCTGACAAAACCTTAAACTGTTTAAAAGCATCCCCAACGAGGATGAGTGAACGCAAATGTCTTAGCAAATGTGTATTTGAGCTCCACATGCTCCCAGGGATGGCGTAGTAATAAAAACCAATTAGATAACGCTCAGCAGTTACAGTGAGAGGGAGTGGTACAATCTTACCACGACTAATAGGGTTTTTAATAATAGATAGGTCTCTCTGTGCAGTGCTGGAGAAGGGAAGCCAAAGTGGTTTCAGTTACATTGCATCTTTCTGCCCAGTGAATTTGTGTGGAGGATTAATATTCTGTGAAAATGGGGATTAACTCACCCTCCATGCTTACTGCTTGTACCGGGAGATCCCTGCAGGGTCAAGTCTGGGCTCCCTATGATGGTGCAGAGTGGAGGAATATCATGGAGAAGCATGTGGGGCTCACTCCCGCATATCCTCACGAGAGGACACCGAGTCCTACAGGTACCAACTTTTGAGCAGCTCGGTAATGAAGAATGTGGAAAAAGCACATGCCTTTGCTCTCTTGCTCTCTCTCACATCCCAGAAGAAGTCCAAAGCTGAAGTTGTAACCGACAGCTGGAACAAGGCAGAAGAAAGCCCCACACACCAGAAGAAGCCACATGTGCCTGAAGTGGGTCAGTATCATGGGCAGGGTGCCACAAAGCCCCCTGCCTGCATCCCTTCCCGCTGCCTTCTGTTTACAAACCTTCACTTCATGCCTCCTTGCTCAAAACACAAACAAAAGCCATGGAGGGCATTTTCTTGTTGCCATAGAAACAGTTATTATAATATCAAACATACTTAATTCATCATTCTTCCCCCTCCAGTACCTTGCAACAGCTTGGTGTTTGATGGGAAGGCTACACTGTGAGAAAAGGAAAAGGGCAGGCAAAAGAGTCCTGATAGCTTCATATCCTGCCCTTAAGACCTAGCACTTCTGCAGTTGCCCATAATCTCCTTTCTGTAAGCATAAAAATTCTTTCTTTCTTTTCTTCTCCTTTCTCCTTCTGTCTTGTTTTCTGTTCTTTGGAGTGTCACATCATTTACATTTATGAAAGAATTTTCCTGGGGGTGCAGAGATAGTTCAAATTGTCGGCGATCAGATCAACCTTGTGCATAATACATTTGTATGAAAATAAATTCCCTGGGGCCTACACTCGTGGCTGAAAGTCTCTGTAATGAAGTATTTTACTCTAATTTAGTTAAAGATGATGGAGATAGGAATGACTGAATGCCTGCATGCATATAGAGGAAGGGAAGATAGGCAGGATACTACACACGCACACACACAAAAGCCAATAATTATAAGATTGCATGCTAGCTGGGAACACTACTGAAGTACCTTGTTATTACAACAAGTTAACTTCTCAACTGTTCCTTCAGAAAATCAGTCCTTCCCTATAGGACTTATTACGGATAAGGCCTGGACAACGTGCTAGCCCCCAGAAGGGGTAGGCAGAAAACTAATCTTCTATCCCATACCACTTGCTAAGATGTCATTCCCATTCCACAACCAGACCGAGCCAGGACCACACTGGGATAATGACCTTCCCTACTCCCTGCCCTGTAACAAATGCGAAAGCAAGACCTCTGCAACATTAGCCTTCTGTTTTCCAGCCTCTGCTCAATTTCATTCAGAAGGATGCATTCCCCATAGGGCTCCTTCCCACGTCTCCAGTCCCAGCTGAGAAACGTGGCTTCCAGGTTCCTGGCTACTCCTGTATGACCTCTCTGGCTTGGTGTGGAGGTACTTAAACCTGGAAATGCGAAACTGTTCCTGGCAAAACCTTGATGAAATGGTGACAATTCCGCACAAGGTTTCAATTAACTGGTATTTTCTGAGGATAACAGTTTTGCCTGCACACAAAAATATCAAGTATCAAAAGATCTGACTTTTAACAAAGCTTGAATGATGTCAATGAGCCTTGGATCAAGTCAAGCACAACTGCAGACAGTTGAGTTCTAGTACACTCTGCCACTGACTTGCTATGGTGCTTTGCATAAACCTCTACTCTCTGTTTTGTTTCCCCAGCTGTTCCATGGTGGACAAAATTACCTCTTGCTCAACAGTAAACCATGAGATTTCATAGATCAGCCTGCCAGGGTTCCAGCCACAGACTAAGAATACCAAAGGACATCCTCAGATGCACCATGTATGGTGAGGACAGGAAGGGAACACCAATTTGCCACTGCTTTCAGTTCCAGAGGATCATGTCCTCCAAGCTTCTTTATTCCATCATTGCAGACTCAGTACTTCCCCATATTTGAGGGATATGAGAAAAATGCAAATAAAAGCTATCAAAGGACAGGAGAGGGAAAGATGTAGAGACATAGAATGCTAGGAGTTCCTGATAAGGTGTGCAGGAAATGGCATGATTCAAGGTGCACAAGGAAAACCTGTCTGCATAAGGCAGACAGTATTCATAGCCAGGATTTGTTGTAACTGTATATTTCCCTAAAAGTTTTGTTGAGAGGATCCGCTTCAGATATCACTGGTGCTGTGCAGGAGTCTCCCATGTTTATATCAGGATGAGTACCCCACTTTCTTTTCCGAAGGCTATGTCACATGGGAACAAAAGAAAAAAAAAAAAACCAGCTTCGTAAGATGTAGATGCAGATCTATATGTAGTATTGAAGTACTAATTTTACCTGAATATTTTTTCCTTTCCATTTCTATACCCTGGGGAAAAAAAAAAAAAAAAAAAAAATCACCTCCTCTTCCTTGATAGGCATGGAAAAAATTCACATGTCCCAGTGAAAACTTGATCTTCCACCTGGAAAGAGACCCGATCAGCTCTTCTGAAACTACACAAAATACACCTTGAAAATGAAGGCAAAGGACTAAATCCATTCCTGGCAAGAAGAAGGTGCAACTCCCTTTGAAGCAAGAGAAATCAGTGCTGCTGAATTTGTCTGAGGGAGATAAATACTAATAACCAGTCCTTCCCAGAGGACAATCTGATAACACTGAAGTTGACACCCACAAACGTCATGCAGGATATATTTCCTCCTAGGTGCCAGTATCTAAGCTTATCACCCTATTTGCTTCTTCTCTCCCAAGTCATTTCCCAGGGTCAAAGGCTATCGTGGGGCTCTAATTAGAATGCCATCATAATGAGCTGACACTTAAATCAGCCTGCCAGTGGCTAAAGAAAATTAACCTTAGAGTCAAATGAGCTCCAGTCTGGGAGTTCATGTCACGAGGGGGCAACAGACACTTGCAGAGCTGATGTGCACGGTGGAGAGATAGAGAGCTAAACCCGGCATTCCTTTGAACCAGGAGATCTACTCTGGGAAAATCACCTATCCTAGCTGTCTCTGGTGCACAAAAAAAACAGTCTCCACTGAGCTTTTTACCCTGTGCTCACTGTGCCAAGCCAAGGAGAAGTCAACAGGGAGAAGGTACCTGGGACAGAAACTTCTTTTGGGCTCCTTGAGAAAGGATGCAACTTGAGCTCATACACACCTACAAATGTGTCACATGTGATAAACCATATCAGTTGCCATGAATGACTTTGTCATTATGACTGTGATGATTACATTGCTATTATGCAAGGGCTTAGACTGCAAATAAGGGCAGGTGCTTCATCCAGCTCAGGCCCTGTAAAGCTTAGGGAACAAATAAACAGTATGAGGATATCCCTTGCTGGTTAATAAATAGGAGGATTCACAAGGATGAATACACACAAAGGAATAATCTCACTCCTAAGCTTGCACTTCCTCTTTGCCACTGGTGCCCCTGCAACTGTACTGCCCCTTCCTATATGCATTTTGCTACTATTTCTCCCTGCACCATCTTTTGGCAAAGCTCACAAAAATGCTGTACTGCCAGTGAGTTTTGAATATGTTCTGCACAGTCAATCATGGTTTTTCCCCAGTGAACCCAGATATTCCCATTAGTACCATTTTTCTTTGCATCCTGAAGGCACCCAGTAGCCTAGAGAACAAATCCACTGTGTGTTACTCACAGGTACCAGAGAATCCATGAAGACTTACTGCCCTCCTTAGAGCTGAACTGCCAGTGCTATAATTTCCCATGACATCTCTTTTATGTCACTGCACTTGACAAATACCTTGTGCTTCTCCACAGGTATTTAGAAAATCCTGCCAAAGAAGGCATAGAGAACGCACAAATGGACGTAACATCTCCATCTATTCCAGACAGAGCTGTGCAGCAAAACCAAGAGATTTTGCTAACCAAATCTAGCCACAGAGCTGCCCTCATATAGCAGATTTAGCCCTATCTTCCTTGCCACAAGAGGACACATTTTCCTCCCATTAAGATCAATACACCTCAGAGGACAATTTACACAACCCTCAAATCATTCTCGGTGTGTTTCTAGTACAACCATAACTGACCTTTCTCTAAAGAGGAAGTATCCAACTGAGAACCTTGGGAGAAGACTCTACACTTACTGCATCATAAAGTTTAAAATGGAACCAACTCTTCTAGAGTCAATGCAGCAATAATATATATACAAAAAGGAAGCTAAACAACAGAATTTGCTGCAGGGCCATTTCCTAAAAGGAAAGCTGAAGCCCCCTCCTTTTGCAAAAGTATCCTATGAAACACTTGATTCCTCTGTTGCCAATGACACCTTCAGCTAACTGTTCCTGAAAGACTGCCCAACACCCCTGTTAATTCTTCTCCAGTTAAGGTCCTTGTTTACTTTCAGGATTTGCCTGCACTACAACAGTCAAGCTGCTTCCTTCTTAAGAACAGTGAAGGTCCAATGGGCTCAGTGTTATAGCTTCCAAATTAAAGGGCTAGGAATTTAAACTGTTAAACCCATCCTCCACCTCCTGTAAGGTCCTCTCAGGTTTTCATGCCATAGGGGCTGTGATACACAAGTGCAAAAAACATCAGAGTAGAACAGTTATCGGCATTTTTAAACTTAACATTATTTGCACAAGGGTATTTTAAAAATGGTATAATTTTTAGTTTATGTTCAGCTATAATTTGGTTGTTTTGAAAGTATTCCTAAACTGCATGATTCAGACACAAGTAATTTATTTTGTTATGCTTGCTTAAATGTGTTCGTGTCCTGTGAGGCTTCCAGATGTCCAGTGGTTTTTTGTTGTTAGGGTTTGTTTGTTTGTTTGTTGTTTGGTTTTGTTTGAGGTTTTGTATTTTGTTTGTTTTAAAATAATGTTATTTACCCATGGAAGGGGTTATAATGAAAAGCATGAAATTGTAACTTTTGCCTTGACCCAAATGTCTTGAACATAGAGGCAGGTAACAATAAGGACAGGTATCTGGGAACTCTTCTTGTGAGGCACAGACTGGGGAAGACAGTGCTGCTTGTTTCTAAGGTACATGGTAATTTGTAAGACAGTCTCATTTTTTGGGGCAGCAAGACAACTGATTTTGAGATGGGACATCTCTGAATATCAGCTTTGAAAGGAAAGCAATTTTAAGGCTCTCTTTTTCCCTTGCAGCTTTCTTCTTCTCTCACCAAATGTTGTAATATATGGATCCAACAGATGGTGTGATCTCTTCTTCCCTCTCTCCCCTCAAGTCAAAAAGAAAAATAGTAAATACCACTATACACACTTAATGCACAAATAAACCATTGCAGTACAAGAAAGAGGAGCTTGTGACACTTCAAAATTCAGGCACTTCAAAATAAACAAGATGTAAGAAAAGACAGGTCCTCATCCAAGTCATAGTTCCACACAGAAAAGTGCCATCTCTTTGTCTTCCTTCTGACAAGAAATGGTTTCCCTCGTACTCCCAAATAAACCTCAGGCTATTGGAACACCACTGACATTTTCTTTAAAGAGTTTTTAATTAAAGTAACAAAGTATGCCATGTTCAGCATTTGTCAGGCATTAGGAAAGGCTACTAAAATTACCACTGAGGGGTCTATTAAATATCATTGTACACTCACAGAGTAACCAATTACAGACATTGTGAAAGGTTCTCACTCACTTATCCTGAAAAATCCTTTAACTTTTCTTTATTTACTTGCATCAAATAACCAGTGTTAACAACACACTGCTATTCAGTACCTGTCCTGCAGAACAGGTAGGCATTGCCCCACTGCACCCAATGGCACCAAACAGTTTGCTGGCATCTTGGAGCTGAGGAGCCAATCTGACAAGATTTCTGTTACTTTTTTTTTTTTTTTTTCTTTTTGTTTATCCCTCTGCCTTCTATACCTGATGTTACCTGATTGCTTCACTTGGACATTTGGGCAGAGGCCAGGGGAATACACTGAAGCTTGGAAATAAAACAGGTACTCAGCAATCCAAATTCAAAAGCTTGAGGGACTTAGAAAACTGCAAGCTCTTTGAGAAAACTCCAGGAAAACCTTCCTGATATGCATTTGCACAGCACCTCAAGGAGCAGATTGGTGCTGGGTAGCTGCTGTAACTGCTGGCTACAGTGGCTGCAGTAATTAATACTGAAAAGGACTTGGAAATGAAATTTTCCTTCAGTAGGGGATGGCATCAGAACAAAACCAACGATGGTGGTTTGTGGGGTAGATGGAGTAGGAACAAGACCTGTGCCATTCATCATGGACCTTTTCTTCAGAGCAAAAAGAAGCCACCTGCTCCCAGAGCCATGTCTCATGCCACATCACATCCAGGCACACAGAGTACGCCCAGAGGCATACTGTTGGGCTTGCTAACTGCAAGGTCAGACAGAGTGGCATTGAAGCCACCCAGGGAGAGCTCCAAATTCCATGGAGACACACCCAGACACAGCTGGTTGCTCCCCACACTTTTCCATTGCCCAGAGCAAGCACCGGTGTGTTGTTCATCAGTGCAGCCCAGGTGAGGGGGCTGACCATGAGGAGAACAGCCCATGTGCTGATTCAGTCTAAATAGGACCTTCCAGCAGGAATCTGGAGCAATCACAATGAATGATGTTGCTGCTCCCCTTATGCACAAGGTAGCGAAGTTTCCCCAGTGACCTTTTTAGTGCTTATGAGGA
Organism: Anomalospiza imberbis; assembly: GCF_031753505.1. Taxonomy (NCBI): domain Eukaryota; kingdom Metazoa; phylum Chordata; class Aves; order Passeriformes; family Viduidae; genus Anomalospiza; species Anomalospiza imberbis. The sequence continues at coordinate 54,635,125 of NC_089682.1, forward strand.
GGGCAAGCATTTCAGCACCTACACCACCTGCAAATTTGGTATTCCCCTCAAGGATATAAAAAATTAGGTCAGAGGCTTTTTTCTTCCCTTTGCATTCCTGCAAAGCACATTAGAGCTCAAATCCTCAAGACAAAGCATTATTATTATTGTTGTTATTTTTTTATGGTGGAAAAAAATATTAATGTTACAAATAGCTGCCATTAGCATAAGCAGAGCTGCATATTAATATGCACATGGGTGTCTCCACTGTCAGGAAGCAGAGATGCCCCAGAGGCCCTGCTTTCACTGGGGAAAATGATGATGGCATTAGCTCTAATGATAACGATAAGGAAGCTGCCATAAATGATTTGACGATTTCTTTTGTATTCCTGTTCAGGCAAAGACTTCTTTCTTGCTCCCCAGTGTCCATAGAAGGATGCTGTTTGTACAAATGGCAGCTTAACTGATTTATTTAATTTCACCACAGCTTTAGGGTTTTCTTAAAAGTGCCAGCTCCTTGGGTCATGTGACTAAGGAACTAATTTAAATCCTTTCTGATAAATTGCTAATCGCCAAGATTTTGGAGAACCAGCTACTAAATAAATGGAATCCCACACCTATTTATGGTTTTTAAAACCTTGAGTCTTTTTGGACTAAGGATACTATATCAAAGGACAGCAGGAGCTATGAAGGAAAAAATAAGAGATATGAAAGAAATAACCAGTAAATAAAGTTGTCTCTGATGTCACACGTTCTCAACCCAATCACAGCCTGCCTCTCCCTTCACTTACTCTTGTCCCTAGGTATACATTTAGTATGTGACAGCGGAACTTTGTGAGACTGTGCTATGAATCAGATAAGAGAACAAATCTGGCTGAAGAGCAACAAAGCAAAAGAGAGCACTGAGGGGGACTTCCTACAGACAGGCTTTGGATGTGCTCAGTAGCATAGACCTGCATAGAGACATGTTGGTACAGGTAAGAGAGCAGAAAAGTGAGGGCTAGGCTGCTCCTCTTACTGAGAAAATGCACATTGGACTATAGAAAGAGATGCAGAGGGAAGATCTGGGTTCCTGGGGCCCATGTGTCAAGACTCTGTCACACCCTGTTTTGGCTCTTCCAGCTGAGATTCCTATTTTTCTTTAGGCCAGAGGGAAAGCAGAAATTGCTATCCCCAGCTGTGATGTTGAGGCATTGGTTATGCAATAGGACTTGGCTACAACAAATGCAAAAGCATTTCTTTGCTGAACTCTGCATCTGAACACGGACACAAGATGATTCTCTCTAGCTCTGTAGCTTCTGAACTAATTACACAGCTTTGTGAGATGTCACTGCATAAGGTGTCTCTGCTCTGGAATCGTCTGTCATGGCTACAATGTACAACAGGGATCTGAATGCATTAAAGTGTCAAAGAGATGGGGATTCTAGGTTTTGGTCTGTCAGTTTCTGTGCTGAAAACCCTATTGAGTTCAGCTAATATACTACACTATCCACTTTTCGGTTTTCCCGTTTGTTCATGTGATGTACATCCTGAAGCTCATCAGAGGGAAATGTCAGCTTTATACCAGCAATAATATTCTTTGCAGCAAACTTAATCCAAAGGGACGAGCCAGAGACACAATGAGCCCTAAAGAAGACTGCTCCAGATAAGATGGCCAGATGAAAATTCTTGATACAGAGAAAAGTCCAAAGCTTGGCATGCACAGGCCAGTCACACAGGTGTTACGAAAAGACAGCCTGCCCCACTCACATGCTTCAGGACACAGGGAACAGGCACAAGCCTCACAATCTGCCTCTCAGGTTAATATCTGCCCCAGATAATACAACAACAAATAGAGGCAACTTTGCAGTACAAAACAGCCATACTAAAGCTGCAGAACTGGGGGACTCAAGATGGAAAACATCAGGGTAGTACAAAACACAAATTCTATTTGTTCTTCTCATCTGCTCCTTACTCTCTTTCCCTTAGACTTAGTTGAATGTTTCAAGCCTGTATCTCAAACTCAGCCCCCACATAGCTTTTCAAATCCTTGTTATTCTATCTGGTCTGCTCAGAAAAATGTTTTCTCATCCATTTCCTTGTTTTGAAACAGAACCTCAGTCATCCAACAGAATTCCTCTGCAGAGACAGCAGGAATATCCCAGTAGGAATGCTAAGTAATGATGACCATGCTTGGGAAATGCCACATTACCATAAACCTCCACTTTTGGACCTAATCAGAACAAAGGGCAGTTCATATTTTGCTAGCTAAACCCAGTAAGATAGTGCAGATAATCTGGAAAGCTTCTCTAAACAAATAGGAGCACAACACTACAATTGTTAGCAGAAGCACATTACACACCCTTTACAAATGATATAAATTAAAATCAGTTATTCAATACTGACTCCTACGGTGAAAAGTTAAAATAATTAAACTAATATATGGAGTCTGTTTGATATTTCTGTATGACTAGAATTTATACATATACACAAAAGTCTGTAGTTCACTCGCACTTGGATTTCCAAACATGCAATTTGCTGGTCTCCCACACCAGCATTATGTGGTCTACCACATAATGCCTGCGGGCTTAAAAAGAGGAGAAGCAACCCTGAATCATACACTATTTGTACGATCCTGGAAGCCAAATGCACAAACCCAAAGCTATTCCCTGGAGAGCTGTAGGGCTCAGTATGTTACAAGGTAGATGGTCTAGAGGCAGCTGTAAGGAACTTGAAAAGTCAAAGAATGAACTGCAGCTTGCTGTATACTAAGTCCATACAGACATAAATCTTGATTTCAAATGTTGTCATCAGAACTTCAGTGCCAAGTGGAAATAAGAGTGATAAAAATACATTTTCAGAAGCACTTTGTCAGGCTCAGGTCGTGCACCACAAGAACATGGTGTCTGAAAGGGGAATCAGCCTGGCAGGCACACTTGCTACAGCCTGCTGTTCCCACACAACTTGCAGCTGTACACAGGCACTACAGTCACCACAAGACAAGAATTGTACAAGTGCTTGTTCCAAAACCAGCACACCCTTCTGCCACCCATGCTAAAGAGAGAATGCATAGGTAATGCTCAATGATCTCTGTATAAACCAGCCTGAGGGAGAGGAATAGTGACAAATAAAGATTAGATATGCTTTTGACTGCAGATCACATTCCTTTAGCCCAGGCCAGGACAGCCATGTAAGCACCCCAACACAGGCAATGACTTACTGACAAGGTATAAAGCAATGCAGCTTAACCATCCCAATCACTGGATCACACAGTCATAAGACATCTCTTTTTCCAACATTTTTTCTAGCAAAGACTTACGAACAAACAGGAGAGCCATGAACACCTGAGGTTGGAGACCCTTCACTGTGGCCTTTGAGCCAAGGAACACATCACCTTCTCAGTCCATCACGCCCCAGTCAAGTGGTACTCTATGCATAGGAAAATCAAAGTTTCACTTACCTAGAAGACAAAAAGAGAGAGAAAATATGGTTAGTGGATGTCTCTGAAACATACAGATGCTGCTTATCTTTATTTCCCGGGTGATTCCCACATCCTGGCACCTTGTTAGGAGATATCTGACATATTAAGAAACAGGAGTGATCTATGACAGCTCTCTTAGCATGGCCACTCTCTCTCTTCCCTGCTGTAATTGGTCTGTGGTGCCATTTAATTTTATACAGATAATTCATTAAGAAAAGCAAAACTGAGCAGGTGTTTTCATCAACATCTTGTTCTATTTTAAAAAATAGGAGAGAAAGAGAGGAGAGAAAGAAGCTCCATAACAACATTAACCACACGGATGGGCACAAATTATTCTGACTGTGAACAGCAGGGTGCAGGTCTTGAAGTCTACCAAAAGAAACTGCAGCAAGAAAATACCTTGTTAAGGGAAGGATTGATTGAGTCACTCTGCCTTGTGGTTCTCTCATGTACTACCTTAACTACAGCTGCAATGAAAAGCCTTGGTAGTCTTGGTTTAGGCAAAGTAGGCTCTGCCATAGGATGGAAGGAGGGAAGAGATGATGTTGAGGTTGGTGCCGTCCCTGCATTTTGAGATTTTCCTGAAAACAAAGCATCTTGGTGTGTGTTGGAATCCTGGATGCTGAGAATTTTAGACTTTCTGTGCTGAAAGGTACAAGCCCACAAGAGAACACTGCATTAGACCTGAGGCTGTGGAGAAGACTTTAAAAATTGATTGATAGTACTGGGATTATGGGTGTGTAGTTGGTTAGAAGTGTGTAATATCACAGGGTGGAAAACTTGGAGTTTGGGATTTTAGAATATAGAAATAAATATGAAGCAAGATGGAGGTTTTAGGGTGGAGACAGGTTGTTCTTCTTTACCTTCTTCTTCCTTCTTCTTCATGGGTTTGGTTGATGTTTTGTGATTGGACAGAAAGGTCCGCATTGCAGGCTTTGGGGGATCAGTTATTGGGTTAAAAGGGAAAATAATATAGGTGTCATTTCTTAATTGGATAGTTTAGTTTTAAAAGACCTCGTAACAAGAGTTAGTTAGCCATTTTGTGCCTTGCTAATGAAAAGCTGCCGAACTCATGGTTGTGAGGCTGTTCCACTGATAAGAAAGAATAAACACCTGAGTCCGAACATGGACTGCTGTCTCAAGTGCCTTCAATCCTGACCTCAAGAAACTGATAGTGTGGAACACAAGGACAAAAACCAAAGATGTGGTCCTGCAAAGGTCTATCACTTGAGCAAGCCAGAGAGAGGACATAAGACAGGGCTCTTAGGCAAGATGAGAGAAAGCTATACAGACCTAAAGCATTATTATGCCTTTCTTTCGTAACAGTTTCACGAACACTCAGAGTGCAGCAAGGATGTGTCACTTTCTTGAACACTTATTTATAGGTCTATAGCCAGGACCAGCAATCAGTCAACCAGGACTAAATCTTTGCAAGGAATAAATAACTTAACAAAGATCATTTATTTATTCTCAAGAGTTAACCTGCCTCTGAGAGGTAACTCAAATTTCCAGAGATGAGGGAAAACTGACCATAGCAAGGGTTAGGTCCTGAGAAAGTAAGAGCCTCCCTTCACCAACAAAGTCAAATCAGCATTTCCATGTTCCAAAACTGTGTGTCACATTTTCCCCTGCTTGGTTCTACCAGTCAAGGATAGCACAGAGTGGCGCTTAAACATCCCACACAAGCTTCATCTACCACCATGGGCTGCATTATTGGAACTGTAATGGAATATAGCTGCTATTACAGAATTCCCTAGAGGAGATGCAGCCAGGCTTGCACAGTATGGGGAAAGGAAAAATAGATTAATATACATTCATGGCACATTTGCAAAGAGATTACTTTACTCATAGTGAGATTTGCACCTGTATAATTGTATCACTTTCAAATTAATCATAATCATACTCTCAACCAATATATGATCTACAGAGTAGGCCTCATCCTTGGACTCTCATAATCGGGATAAAAATAGCTGGCTCTGAATGCAGTGAGATTTCTGCTGGTATGCAGGAGACAGTAAATCCCAGCTGACCCACTAAGCCTTGGTATTTTGTTTCTGCTAAGCCCTGGCATGGCACATATCGTTGCATAAGTAAGACCTGGTCTGTGTGACAGAAGAACTGTAACATTTAGTGATGCGTTCCTTTGCAGAACATGACGAAAGTAGCACAAGCCTTACTTTTCTGAGGAAAACTTAAGCTCAAAGATCGGTTAAGTGTTTTGCCAGCAGCTACACCATGCCTCTGTCACATGGAGAGACACGGGACCTGTAACTCTTGGCTTCCCTGACGTGCACATTTAATTACTGGGTATCTCCACACAGGAACAGCGACCTGCAAGCCCAGAGCAGCATCAGCCTGAAGCCTCCCTAGTGCCGTGTCTGCCCCTCCTCTGCCGTCCCCTCCAAATGGCTCCCAGCGAAAGGCGGATTTCTTAATTGTGTTATTAGCTGAATTATTAATTGATATGAAAACAGCATTTTACTGGGCATAAAAGTCATTCGGAAACGAGATAAAATGTTCTCGGCACTGCCTGCCTCCGAGCAGAGCTGGAGCATGGGCTCTGACAGCTTGATTATTATGCACATTAGTGCAATCTGGTGAGCTTCCAACGCAGGGAGAGCGGAGTCCCCCAGTACTGTATCCATCAGGCCACATCCCTCTCCTTTTCTCTTTCTTCCCCCTGTCACTGCCTGATTTGCATTTTTGTGGGAGACCTCAGGGATAAGTTTTTTCTTTCTAATCCAGCTGTCATCACTGCAGAGCTACTAATTTTAGCAGCAGTGGGCAAATAGCATTTTCCCTTCAGTCCTACACCAGGAAAGACACTCTTTGTGCCTCTTTTCCAAAACCTCCTGCACCGAAAAGGGAAAAGACTGTTTCCCAAGATTCTTCTTGCTGGAAAGAAGCTGCTTGCATTTCTCTGTCTACAAGTTCCTTGTGTTCCACTGTGGGAATGGTGGTTTGCATGCAAATATATGTGTATATATACCTATTTCTACAAAATGTTCCAGTATTTAATGACAGAGTAGGGAGTGTGTGCATGCCTCAATAGCCTTTCAGCCTTTGTTCAAAACTCTCTCACTGGACATGATACCACTCCAGACAGACCCTTTTCCCTGGTGCTGAGAGGGGACACCTCAATGGATGCTCACCATGTCATTTATTCCACTCCCTGGGTCCTCCCCCTCTCCAATCGCCTTGTCAGCCCCCCAGGGCCTAACAGAACCGCAGCAGGAGCAGAGCTGCCTGGCAGATGGCATCAATTAATTTTGAACCTCTGTTAAACCCCCACAATATACGTCCTTGTGGTAGGGGAGTGATAAACCTTCGGCAGTCCCCTCCCCTACATTTCTTGACCCCCTTCACTGTCACCCCATCAGTAAGAACCTACCCCTCTGACCCACATCTCTAACACACAGCCAGAGGAGCCAGCAGACACCAGTGATCAATCCTGTCTCTTACACGCAAACCTTGTAATTTAGCAATAACTACTCAACCACCATTGACCTGCTAATTAATCCATGGATTTTTTGTTGTGCCTTTAATTGTTGGCCCTGATATCTGAGTCACTTAGACTGCTCACTCTGCAGAGAGCCTAACCAACTAAATGCTACTTCAGCTCTGTAGTAATAAAACACTGAAATATATTGACTCCCTGCCAGCTCGTGCGCTCACTCTCTGCCTCTCTGCTTGCTGGCTGAGTGCTGGCATGTGAAGGGAATATAGAGAGGGGAAAGCAGCAGCCATGAGAGATGAAGTTTGGGACACAGGTGAGAGAAAGCAGTAATCACTCACCAGTGACAGGTCACCAAGGACAGCCTCTGAACCCTGCGACAGCCCTGCTCTGACAAACTCAAACAAGCTGTTCCTCCATCCCAAGTGGACTTGATGGCTCTGAAAATTCACAGGCATACTGGATCCTGCCTCCTTTCTGCTTTCTGCCCCTTAATGAGGAAATCCTTTTCCTCATGACTATCACTGTCACACTCACTATATATGTGTTTGACACAAAGAGCCGGGTGGTGGAGGCAAAAGAAAGACTCCTTACAGTGGAGAGCCACATCTGTATTTTCTGGCTAGCACTGTCCAAGGATCTCTGTGCAAACATGGGTGAATCACCAAAAATGCAGTTTTCTGAAGTGACTTGCACCGCTTGGTGCTTTGCACTGATTAGAAATTTTGGGGGATGGAACTGGTAGTTTGAAAGCCTGACATGGCAGGAGCTGCAGGCGCCTGGCCAGCCTGAACAGTGACTGATTGCAAACCAGGCCCTCACAACAGAAATCTGATAACATGGGTCACACTGGTGATGGAGGTGGGACAAAGATGAAGGGACTAGTGGGTGACAGTTTGGTGCTGAGAGTAGAGATCGAGGAGGAGGGTTGTTAACTCAGTCAAGAAAATTCTCCATTAAAAAGTATTCATTTTCATTTGGTTAAAATCAAAATGGAAGCCCTGTCAGCAGCAGCTTATATTTAACCTCCCACATGAAAATAAAGTGGAAAGCGATAAGCCCTTACAATTCCTGCCATAGCTTGCTACCTTCACTTTTGCTGTGGCTGATCTGTAGTCCAGAGCCATTCCCAGTGCCCACCTTGTGTCCTGCTGCAGGCAGGCACACCACACTACTGCCCTCCCAAACAGCCCACAGGCTCCCTTCGGCTGAGCCCCAGGAGCAGGCCAGCAGGTGGTGGGAAAAACAGACAACAGCGATAAAAGCCTATCGTAGGGAACTGGTGAAGATGAAATAACTCACAAATTCTCTGTGCCTTCCCCATGCTGGCAAAACGAGCAGTGGTGCCCTTGAAGAGCATGGTCTCAGCACAGCTGGAAAGACTCCAACGAGATGGGGTTGCACTGGCCCTGCCACAAAAACCTACCGTGCCCCCTACACCGACAGTATATTGACACTGTGACCGCAATTCAGTAGCTCAAAAAGCATTCTGCTAGCACACCCGAGATGCTGTGACAAGGGGGCAATGGCAGGACAGAGGCACTTATTGTCAGAGAAGGCTATTGGGAAAGCAGCCATATGGTGGCCCTATACTTCCTGATCCGAACACCGCTGTTTCCATGTAAACAGCAAGTGTTCCCAAGCCCTCTGCATCCCCCCATCCTTTTCTGTTTGTCTCTGCAAAGAGTGATGCCAGAGCATGTTTGGGGTACAAAGACTGGCCAGAACAAGGGCTCCAAGCAACAACAGGTCACACTGGCAATTCCAAGGGGGTTTGGCAGCAGCATTTCTAAAAGTTTCCTTGAGGACTTCCTGGGATCTTATTGTCCTGATCTGCCCTTTCTTTTTTAATACTGCAAATAATGTTTTTGAAATGAAGGTTATTTGGGGTAATTTATGATGTCTTTCACTGCCAAGAGAGTCTATCAGCAGTGAATTTCCTGCTGGTCAACACTTCAGGACTTTGAACAAATAGGATTTTTTCTGTGTTTCTCCAAACTGCATAACGGGAGCATACTTGTCTGGGAAAAAGCTGAGAGTTGCTTGTTTGAGTGCCGGCACACACTGGGTTTAGAAATGCTGCGCAGTCCATGCAAAATATCTCAGTGAAAGAATGTAATTTTCCTCATCAGCTTTGTCACTGAATTGCTTGATCAAAGATACCAAAATTAACTGAGTCACCATAGGTGTGAGAAGAAACGTTTTCTCTCAGTTACATCCTATCTAGTCCTTTTACAGAGTAATTATGACTGAGAGAATAATTTCCATCTTTACAAAAAAGATATGGACTACAAACAGCTCACCATTTTTAGGCAGGATGGACCCTAACCTTGTGTTCCAGTGGAGAACTGTTAGCTGGCTTCTGTTTGGAATCACACTGCTTTACCACCTTCCTGCCAAGCATATGGGAACAGTCTAATGGCTAGAAGATCAAGACCTCAGATTCAAATCTTCTTGAAGGACTGTTTTCTGTCTGTCCTAAGTTTCTTTGCCTGCAATCTAGTGAACTGCCTTGTCCAAGACAGGAGGATGGGGACCTTGTACCTGAATGGCTGCCTGAGAGCCAGATGCCAGCCTCAGGCAGGACTATAAGGATCATTTAAAAATTCTGCAGCTTGCTTCTCCTCCCTATTCACATGCATTCTGAAGTCAGGAGATGTTGTACTGCTACATCTCCCTGCCATCCCCATGTCCAAAACAAGTCCTTAACACCAGGGGGCTGTGATTTATGAAACGAACCTCCACACTCATGTTTTGTTGATTAAAGTGCTACTTTAATGGAGTAGACCTCAATGGAGTGCTTTAATCCCTGGTTGTGAAAACAGACCTTTGTTTAAATTAAACCTCAGCTCTTCCCTCCACAAAGAGACAAAAGAACTTGCACCTATGTTAATTCAACTGCAAGAACACTGTGCTGGGGAACACATACACCACATCAAACGAGCTAAACCACAGTGACTGGGCCACCTTATTTCCAAGTGAACACATTCTCAGAAAGGAAGGTTGTTTGCATGCAGGTTTTAAATAAAATTCAGCCCCTAACAGCTTTCCAATATATCTTTGGGATTTGTCCTATGGAGGTGCTGCCTCCTTTTCACTCTGGAAGAGCATCTTCCTCTCAGTGCTTGGCTGTTTTACAGCAGTCAAGCCCTTTGCATTTACATTAGGTTTTCCTTGGAAAAAGAAGAATTATAGAGTAAAAGAAACAGTAAATTGGTTCAGGACTGACACACAATGTTCAGCTTGATGTGTGATCTCCTATATTCCAACAGATTAATTAAGGCTGTTAAGAAAAATATCACTGCTTGGGACATACACAGGCAATAACAGCATGTAAGAAAGAACCTGGTAATGAGAGGGAGCGGCCAAATGGGAACTCAGAGTATTTTTACATCTGTGGTTGTTCCCCAGGAACTCTAGGCTTTTAAATCCATCAGCAACATCTTACCTGGGCACCTTGCATGTGAATTTCCATTCACCAGCCTTCCTGACAGGAAAGAATAACTGTGCTTGTTTGAAAGAGGAAAACAAGATTCAAAGAATTCCTCAAAATCAAATATGAAGCCTGTAGCAGATATGAGAATCAGAGACTCTCCAAGTCTGGCATACAGTCTGCAATGGAAAGTAAAACAAAAAGTTGGGGTTTTTTTCTTTTTGATTTGAGTCTCTACAGTCAATCCTACAGAATGAGTTGGACCCTTCCCATCTTAGCCAGACCCAGACAGCTGCCCTATCCTGTCCTCATCCCTCAAAAAACCATAAAGTTCACATCACACTATGACACCACAATGGCAGAACAGCATCACAGCAGCACTTCCCAAGCTTCCACCTGTCTGCCTGTAAGAGGGAACTTTCAGCATGGCTGAGGGAATCTGACAAAGATGATTTCAGCAGTGGGGATCTACCTCATTTGAATTAAATCTCAGCCACCACTTCTGTTCAAGCAGGTTCCACCTTGCCAGTGCCATACTGTCAGCACAAGATCAGGATAAGTTTTGAAACTCCTGCCTCCTAAAGCAGCAGCAAGCTCCCTGCAGCCTTCCCAGCTATTTGACCATGCTCTTGCAGCACAGGTAAAAATTCATCTCAATTGAAAGGGTATAGGGTATAGGAAGTAGAGTGGCATTTCCCAAGTGTCCTCCCCTCAACTCATTGTGGCAGGAGGAGGGAATGGTCCTGTTCAGAGAGAAACAGACAGAGTGACTGATTGCATCCATACCACTGAAAGATGCTGATGAGAAAAACCCAGGCTCCTGCCTGTCATATTTTCAAAACCCCCAGACACTGGCTTAGAGCCTTTCCTGTCGCTTTCCTTAAGCCTCTGTTCAGGAGGAAGAGTGAAGATTTTGGAGACAGCATTTAGAGTCATATACAGTTAGGCAAGAGACAATTTTTCACCCCGTTAAATCCCTCTGCAGAATATTATCTGCTGGTTTTCCCTCTTTTTTATGATTTTCTTATTATTATCTCCTGCTGTTTCTGTCCTCAGCAGCCAAATAAATAAATAGCACTGTAGCTGTCAGCAGCTTCAGCTGAGTAAGAAGGCCCTGCAGACAGCCTAGGTGGGCTGCCCCCTCCTTGCCTTCAGCACTGCTGCCCTCCAGGTAAATTCAGGATTCTGAGATCTAACGGCAAGAGGGAATGGGAAGGGGCTAAGAGTGCAGACATTTGCTTCTCTGCCCACATTTTGCTCTGAAGACTGGGACACATCACTGTCTCACCTGTAAAAGATTGATGATGATGATGATGATAACAATAATAATAACAGCAAGGTATGGAGGAGAAGGGTTGTGAATATTTAACCTGCACTTGGAGCATGTTTTTATCATAATCCAAAATCACAAAAATAGAAACATACTTGTTTCTCTTGTGCGTGCGTCCTCTCTTCCTTTCTTCCTACCTTACCTACTTTAGCTTCTCCTCTGCCTAGTTTATTTATACAACAGGTGCCCAGGTGTGCTGAGCACTTCCCATACAAAAGCAAAGTGTCTATGTAGGGGGACCTATGAGTCTTGCCACTGTGTTCATTCAGAGATCAGGAATTCTTCTGCATACTCATTTTCTACACTGCCTAGGGATTCTGGCACCTTTGGGGCCATGTTTAATTCATCTCCTGTGACTATGTGAGATCTGTTGCAAGTACTGATTCTGTCTTTTTTCATGAGCTTGGTGCTCAGATGCCAGGCTTTTTTCTTCCATATATAGTTTTCTTCTTCTTCCTACTTAGACAAAGCTCTTTCTCTACTCCAGCTCTTCCTCTACTTCTATCTTTGGTCTTACTCTTTATTGCCTTTAACTCCATCTTTGCTTTCAATATCATCATCCTCATTTTTACTTTCTGAGAATTCTTCTCTTTGCCTCGACACAATCTGTTCTCTTTTATAATAAATGTATTTACTTCCTCTTCAAATACCCTCCCAAGCCTCTACATCTATCTCTGCACATGCCTCCTGTCCTTTCCAACTTCTTAGGTATTGCTGGATCTTATCAAATAGACACCTTTCTAGGGGTGCTGTGTATATCAATAACATTATTAACTTCTCACTGCATATATACCAAATTGACTTATTTTTAACAAACCTATTAGAAGATAAGTCTCGGGGCAGTGCTAGAAGCTGCAACAAATCAAGTTTGGCTAGTTTTGGACAATGTGAGATACCTTAAACCAGCAGTCCCTTATTTGATTAACATCCACTTTTCAAGGAAAAAAGCATTTACTTCCTATTTCTGCCATCTCATATAATACATAAGATAAAAAAAGGAGAGGAAGGGCTGGAGATCCATGTCTAGGTACCTATTATTCCATGAACATGAAAAAGTCTCACATTTCCAGCCCTTCTCTCAGTATTTTCCAGACATCAAACTAGAGTGCTGATTGGAACAAAAGCGAATCTACTTGCTCAGGGAAGAAGAAATTTCTTACTCTTTTTTATATAGATGGTGTGATGCCAGTGAGCAAAGAAGTGCCAACCCACCCTCAACTGTCACAGGAACTGGCTTTTTTTCCTGACAACACTTTGAGAACCCAAAGTTTTTGAAGACCTGAAAACAGGGTCTTTGTGCCTTATCTTGCTTACTGATTGTGATCTCTTTCCTAGCAGTGATAAGAGCAAGGATCAAGTCAGTTCCTTTGCACCTATTTACACAAATTTTCAGGCACTGCAACCACTTGATGTAAATTTTTCAACTACTCCCTTCCCTCTATTAGGCACCATACCCACTGTGAAGGATTTTGTTGAGCTTAGGTAAAAACTCAAGATGTGATCATCAGAAGACAAAATCACCCCTCATGAAATTGGAGATCACAATGCTTTCAAACTTTCTACACCCACACAACAGGTCACTGCAGCAACTTCACAGTGACTCTAAGTTGTGCCTAGATGCCTGGAACTGCTGCAATACAGGCAGGCAAGTGGACATGTGCAAATGCCAACAATCTCAAACTTAGGTTTAAAAATAAATTTTTAATTCCACCTTTTTTGTAGTTGTTTACTTGATTTTAAACACTTTGATCTCCTTTACCTATTGCTACTAAAATTTATAAAAATATATTGCAATTACCACTGTCCTCAAACTGCAGGGCTGAGCTGATTTGTACCCTGCTGCCGGAACTGTTACCCTCCTAACCCTACAGAGTTCCCATCCATCTCTCTGAGCCCTCCACTGCTGCTTCTCCTGGCCCTATGCATCTCAGCTCTGCTCCTTTCACACCTGTGAGAGCCGGCACCCTGCCATCAGCAAGACTCCAATTCAGGGGAGGGCCATCCACTTCTCCAAAACCTGGAGCCGACATAAGCCAGAGAGAAGACAAAAGCAAACAGGCCAGAGAGGCTGAGCTCTCTCTTTGTTGAGAACTTAAAGCTGCTTGTTCTTCTTCCGAACTGAAAAAACATCTCCAACATTGCCAAAATACTTTGGGTGGATTCCATGGAGGAGTCTGTGGCTACTACCTGTGAAATTTCACCATCTCCAGGGAAGGCCAAACCATTCTGGAGCTGCTTGCAAGGACTCTGAAGCAGCTATGGGCACAGACCTTTCCTCAAGGACCACAAAGCTCCTCAGATAGGTCCTCTACCTAAGCCTGGGGCTGCTGCTTGGGAGTCTACCTGTCTCCAGAGAAAGCCCCAGAGGCTCCAAGTGATGACTTAGAGAAGTCCTGGAGAGCAACAGGGCATGAACCTGCCTTCAACACAAAGAAAAAGTTGTTTAACTAACTAACTATGAAAATTGTGTTGCTGTTACCTGAAACTTTAGTTATCTATAAACAAAATCAAAACACTCTGACAGATGTAAGAAAAAGCCCTGAAGAAAAAAAAACAGAGTATGAGCCCGAACAATATCCTGCACTGCCTCCCCATACGGCAAGCAAAGGCAAGGGCAGCCAAGTGGAGAGCTCTTTCCTCAGGGTATAACAAGCAGGAGCTGCTGGAGCTACAGTAAGGCAGAAGTATTTTTGGCAGAGATTAAATCAAGAATACTTAGGAACAGTCTGGCTAGCCAGAGAGAAATCAGCCATAATGGCTAGTTCAGCCTGCCATACATTCCACCCCAAGGACAATCAAACCAAAATGATGACTGCCATCTCACTACCTAAGTCTGAGCAAACATGCCTTGGGGTCCAAACCACATAGCATATCCCCTCAGAGCACTGCTACAGGCACAGGGGCACACTGGGAAGAAGGGGGTGTCAAGTCTGCCAGACAGCATTACTGAGGATGCCCTGTTGTTACAAGGTCAGCCTCAAAGCTCACCCTTGCTGCTCCAAGCCACAGTGGGCCTTTGGCTGAGAGAGAGGGGATCGAGGACCAAATTTCAGAGCCTGTTGGAGAAGACTGGGTGGCCTAAACCCTTGTGATACCCTGTGTCACAGACTGACAGGGGCTGCCTACAGAGGATCTGGCCAGCCCAAAAGGGTTTCTGGGCATCAAACATAGCTGTGTGGGCAACACAGCACCAGGGAAAGCAGGAGGGCAGGAGCCATTGGAGAGCTAAGGCTACTGAAATGCTAGCAGGCAAAGCCAGCACTGCAGGACAGCAAGCCAAAGGGAAATGCAGATAGAGCCCAGCCACTGGTTGTGCCATGAGAGCATTGGTGCCACGAGCAATAGAGCATGGCGAGACCTCCAGGAACAGTAGCTAGCACCAAACCTAAGAGTCCACAACTGGCAAAAGCTGGAGAGCTGGGCAGAAACCCAGGAAGCAGAGAGCAACCATGCTCTTGGGTGAGCTGGGTGATGAAGGGGAAAAAACAACTACTTCATGCAACCTCCACTTTCCAGACCTTTTACACTCAACCATCCTCTATCCAGCCCCAGGAGCTGGCACTCAAGCAGAAGAATCTCCCCAGGTAGAAGACAGAGGACAGTGGGAAAGCAGCAAGAGCACACTGTTTGTGCTGAGCACTGGTACAGATCTGCTGGGACACTGAGAGGTTTGATAAAGGAAATGGAGAATACACAGTGGGACCACAAAGCCATTGTGCCCAACCCCATGTGAAGACATATCAAAACTGCAGACCCTGCTGCAGATGTTAATACAAGACATTAAGGCAAGGAACAGTCACTGAAAGAGGAAGAGGAAGGAAAATAATCTTTAGGCTGGAACAAAGCTGCTGGCACTCTGGAGTAGAAGCAAAACCACAACTCCCTTTTCTGCAGCAATCATCAGGACTGTATATTGTATTTGTGCATTGCTATTTTTTCTCTATCCACATTTTCCAGTTACCAAGAAACTCAGTTTGGGAAGCTGTTGCACAAATCTGTGTTTCTTCTTACCCTGTTTCTGCCATGGATCAGCTCAGAAATGAGTTTTACCCCTGTGACCTCCAAGAAGCTTTCACACTAAAAGAGTACTGCTGAGCACCTGTCACTACAGGAAAACCAGCATTGAACCACTGATGAAGAGCTTGACTGTGCCTTGTTCAGATAATACCTTAACTGGCTTCAGTGAAAGCACTGAGGGAGTGTAGTGAGCAGCCTCCATCCCTAGTGTAGAAATACAACTGCCACTCTTATGAAGCTACAGCTAAATGGCAATTGAGCTGTTCCCTTCCACTGCACTGTCAAATGTAATTTACTCCCTGGCATTGTGTGATCAAGCAAAGGACGGGCAATAACATACACAGCAGCTTATCCCAGAGAATGGCAACTTCACCTCTTCAGCTTTTAACTGAGTCTGACTGCAACTTGATACATGTATCCATCCCCAGCACTCGTGGCACAGAGGCAAAGAAAGCAACAAAGGTCTTTGGTTGAAACTGGGAAAATTAGCATGTCAGTAAAGGTAAAATCCCAAGACTTTGCTCTGGAAGAGTAAAAGCTGTTTAGAGCATTGTGTAAATTCATGGCAAGAAGAACTACAGGTGAATTTTATACATTCCCATTATTGCTTGTACATCTTTGCAATATTTTTTATTGACATGTTTGAATGGAGCACAAGCTGTAGTTCAGTTCAACTGCCTGTGAAAATGGGAGATTTGTCAAGAAACAAACCTTACAGATCTTAGCAGCTCTTCTCTTACCTTTTATTAGTTGGGAAATACTAGAAAAGGTCAGAAGCACCAGGGAAAAGGTATCCACCAAAATGCCCAGGGTGTCTTGGCTAGCAATCCCTGAGGTGCAGAGAGGCAAAGCTCAGCAGGTTAATGAGAAGCATCTTAACTTTGCATTGACACTCATGCACAGACTAAAAATATGCATGCACATCAATTTCAGAATCCCTATGAGGCACAATAAAGTTAACCTTGCATGGCCAGAGAGACAGACTACAAACCTGTCTCACTGAAGGCACTTGGCATGGCTTTAGCCAAGGTACCCTGTAAGAACTTGGCCATGACTTCCCTTGACACGCAGAAATGCCCTTGCTCCTCCTTTCCACCAAGCCCTGTTCCATGAGGTGAAGAGCCTCTTTTAACTCCTCTGAATTTTAAAGACCCCTGAAGACATGCAGCACATTTAAAATTCATTAAATGCAAAAGACATTCCTTTCAGGAGCTACCATGTCAGAACTGAATGCCCCAAATTTTGACAAGGCTTGGACTCAGCTCCAAGTCTGGTTTACTACCAGATGCAGAAACAACATCAAGTCTTTCCACACCAAAACTTTTGCATTTGAATCCTTGTGCTGAGCTCTAAATAGCCAATGCTTCCAAATGTATCATGCTCCGTGATTCTGCTTCAGGCACACTTCACCTCCCATAACCTTATTTACACTAAAAACTCTTGGTATGCGGCTACTTCTGTTCCAAAAAAGCATGGCTACCACACAGCACATGTACTTTAGTCCCCTCTCTGTAGGCACCACCCTCTCACCCTGTCCCAGCAGCAGCTCTGACAGTACTGCTCATTCCTGAGTGAGAATTATTCCAGTCATACATCCTCTCTGCATGTGGCACTCGTTACTGGACAAACCAGACCTGGCCCTGTGGTCCCCTCCCTCCCCATCCTGCAATGTCACTTTTCATTAAGCTTCATAAGCCATTTGAGTGACAACTCTCTCTGCATTCATTGCTGCACCAGCCCAGGGAGTATGAATGGCCTCTGGTTAACATCACATCACTGCTGTGGCTTTGTTTTTGTGCATGTTGATCAGAAATTACCTGGCTTAGAGAAAGTAATTTAGTGATAAATGATTGCTCTTTCAGAGGTAGCTAGTTGCAGCCATAGCTGCCAGGTATTAATCTATTTGTCAATCCTTTCAGATCTTCTGCACTGATGAGCAGCTCCCAACTCTGGAAAGTGAAGCCCCCTCTTCAGAGGGCAGGGAAAAGGGCAAAGAACTTATTCCACACCTTTTCAGCTACATTTGTAAGGTGCTCTCCAAGCAAGGAGGACCAACTGGGAGGGATTAGTGAGGGCCAGGGTTCCAGCTTTGACCTTCAAAGGGGCTTTGGAACAGACCTCAAAAGCCGGAAGACCACAGATTAAAGTTTCAAAAGTACCTGGGAATGTCTGGATGAAACACTGAGTGGGAACATGTGAGCTCATACAAAAAATTCAAAATTCTTCTACTATTACCAGCTTTTACAGAATGTTCAATAGGAGCATTTCCACAATGAAATTTTTGGACACAGAGGAGCTAAAAGTTAAGTGAGTAGCTGGACTACTCACCTAGGACATGCAGCTCTCAAGATCCAGTTCCTTTTCTGCAACAGGAATTCAAAGTTCAGGCCTCCTACCTTTTCTGAGCAGCTGTACTGCTCTTTGGTACAATAATTCTTTATATAGGAGCTTTACACCCCTTTTATACTCACCAGTGATTTTCCCTAGGAGAGAGGAACCCAGAAAAACAACAACAGCTTTCCAACACCAAGACAAAGAATGCAACCTCCAGTTTCTCTGGGATTTGGCATAAAATCAGTCAGTCACCCAAGCCTGCTTGTTTGCAGAATGCTCACAGTTTAAATAAGGATTGGCACATGTAGCTCACAGGTCACACTGCACCTCTCCAGGTAAGAGAAGAGCTCCCAGAAACCATGGGGATGAATCTGAACTCCAGGTGCAAATACTTCTGAAATTCTATGGCACATCATTTGATATGTGGATCTAACATTCACATTTGTGGTTCCCAAATGTGGAGATGTCACAACATTCACCAAAATTTGAAACTTACAGGCTACTTTCATCATACCAGTCAGAATTCAAACTCTGGAAAAAGTTAATCAGTCTTGTGTTGGATTTAGTATATTGCTATAGGACACTAAAAACCCCCATGACTTTAAATAATTGTCCAATGAAGAAGTTTGAAGAGCAGACAGATTTCCAAGCCATTATCAGAGTCCAGATAATGAACCACACTCACACAGTGGTCTTCACACAAGCTCCTCTTGAAAAAAAATTGCAATAGTTTGATGGTGTTTCCTGATTTACTGTGTGTAAGGGTTCCTGGAGAAAACTGCTTCCTTTTTGTGACAGGAAACTTCTTATTCTCATTTTGAGGAAAATGTCTGCATTTTCCCTTTCTCTCCACTCCCTGCTGGGCTGCAGTCTTATTTTCTTGAACCACTCAAGTTTGGAGACTCCAGCGGTGAGCCAGTGACAGATCATGAACTGCCTTTCCTGACCATGCAAGTAACAGGGCAGCATGCACTTGTTGTCTTGAAAGCAGATACACAAGGCAGGTGGAACTCCTCCACCAAACTTCTTTCCAGCCTACCCTGCTTCCTTTTATCCTCCCCATGCTCCTCTTTTCTTCCTCTCCCACAAGCCAGGGAGAGTCAGTATTTGGAAATAATTACCTCTAACTTGGCCCCTAACTCCCCTCTTCCTTCCCCTTAGCTGGGATAGAATTAATTTTCTTCATAGCAACATGTGTTGGGCTGTGTTTTGGATTTGTACTGGAAACAGTGTTGGTTACAGAAATGTTTTAGTTACTCTCAAGCAAAGCCAACAGAGGGCCAAGGTCTTTCCTGCTTTTCACAACACCCCATCAGTGAGAAAGCTGGGGGTGCACAAGAAGCTGGGAGTGGACACAGCTGAGGCAGCTAATGCCATCTGTCCAAAGGGATATCCCACACCACAGGATGTCATGCCCTGCATAGAAAGTAGGGGGGAATTGGTTGGGGGTTGCTGCTCAGGGACCGGCTGGGCATCGGTGGGTTAGTGGTGAGAAACTGTTTTCATTTGCATCAGTTAACTATCTTGGGTTTTATTTATCTTGTAGTAAACTTCTTTTATGTCAACCCACAAGTTTTCTCACTCTTACTCTTCCAATACTTTTGTTTCCCCCATCCTGCTGGAGGAGAATAATGAAGCAGCTGTGTCACTCTCAGTTGCCAGCTGGGGTTAAACCATAACACTTGCAACCATGTCTCAGGCAGAGCCTTAACGGCTGTTGGATAAAATGGCCTGGGGAGGAGCAGGGCTACCCTTCCAGTTGCAGCTGGGATGGCTTCTCCCTCCACTCAAATGAGGGATAATGATGAGGAGGGATCACCTACATTGCCTCTGGACCTCGGCCGTGACAACACGCCATGGGCACGTGCATCCTGCCCGGGGCTGGCCGGGACTCCCGCAGGTGTGAGGGCACTGGCGGAAGCTCAGGCGGGTTCCCACGCCTCAGGAGTGCCGCTGAGAGCTGTTCCCCCTACCTTTGAGCCGGCAGGTTTACAAGCCTCTAATTCCCAGTTACAAGCACTGCTCCCTGTGCCAAGGAAGCAGCGGCGCGTGCTGTCATTCACGCGGCTGGAAGGCCGCTCCTGCCAGCGTTTGTGGCTATCGGACCAGCTGCTCGGGGCTGGGAGCAGATGGCCGGATGGCACACCTGACAGGGAGCAGACCTTCCAAGGACAAAGGGGGAGGAAGAGTTTGTGTGCAGCATGGCCAGCCACAACTCCCAGCCATGCAAAGATGAAGCAAATGTACCCACCTCTTCCTCTCTGCCACCCCCAAAGCTGTAAGAAGAGATTTTCACACTAGGATAAACCTGGACAAATGTCATTGATACCTCTACATTTGTACACTTTTCCTGCCTCAGACAAACTGCCCTTTGTTTGATCTAATTACCAAGCACGTTGAGCTAATTATCAAGCAAAATCCCAGTTCAGCCTTTCCCATGAGATATAAGAGCAGTTTTCAGGTCTTAGCTACTTTAAGCCCACTCCACCCCCCCAGAAACAATAGCGTTGGAAAAGGCGAGAGCTCCAGTCAAGGGTGAGCATATTTCTTCCCCAGACTCAGTCCATTCTGAAAAGAGGTGAGGACAGAGCACAGGCTACAGAAGTTAATCCCAGTTCCAGCTCCTCATCTTCCCATCTCTTCCAGATGAAGTTAACGAAATGAACGAATATGAAACATCACAGAATGCAAGAGATATAAAACAGTGATTATGTCACATACAATCCATCCTGAAGAACTGATATGTGAGTACACATACATTTAAATATTTGAAAAGCATATTTTACAATGAATATCAAAATGACTTGCAATACAAGTCAGAGAAAAATGCCCTTACTTCTCCCTATCTCCCTTTTCTCATTACAGAGATAAATCCCGGGTGCATCTCAGTTTTAGAGGGAGAGTGAAGAATATATATATAAAAACATATATATGTGTGTATGTATAAAATATACAACAGTAATAATCTCAATAATTTTAAGAGAAGCTTGCTGAATAATACAGGAAGTCTGGGAGAAGAGAAACTCTGGGTAATAGCCAGTCTCCTCCCTCCCATTGGCAAAATGAGAGGGAAAAGATACCAGGGAGGCTTGTATTGTGTACCAGAAAGTGAAAGGAAGGCAGGAAGAAAGAAGCTGACAGGATGGCGACACACATGTGCCAATAGTTTGTGGTCCAGAAACCATGGATAGTCAGCACTGTCAACACCAAGGATGCAAGCAATTCCTATCCCAAGATTTTAAAACACGTCAATTATAGATCTCTTTCCATTGCATTCTTGGATTATAATGAAAACTGAAATGAATCCTGACTTCAGAAGCTCAGTCTTGTTTGTTTTTCATTTTGTTTTGTTTCTTTTCTGCCAACTCCCCCCAGCTACTGTGGAATTCAATCAAGAATCTTGGCAGCACTGCTACCACTGCAACCATGCTGCTTCCACACATCACAGGGGATGATCTGACTTGGGGGGAGTAATTCACACTCACACACACAGAGATGGAGAGATGTTGCTATTTTAATTAGAGGGCTACACCTCTATTCCCAACTCTGGCCACACCTGCAAACATATGCAACATCACAACTACATCTCAATGTACTTGTCTCATTCTTCTCTGTGATTCCCAAGAAATTCACCGGTGATTTACGTGGACAGATTTTGTACCTGAACCTCTCAATTTTGAAGTGCTTTTCCCTATGTAAATACATATAGATCTGTAGGTTTTAATCTGAATGCCTTCACTGTCAACGTGTGCCCTACTGTATGTGCACCTCTGCATCAGCCCCCTGGTACCATACAAGGGCTTGCAAGGCTGCAACGCCTTTCACTGGAGCAACGCAGTGTCCTGCCTACACAAGGCTGAAGAATACTGTCACTACTCCAACATTCAGTACCCTGAATCACACCAACATCGTTAATGAGGGTTCTAGGAAACAGAAAGGATTCCCAAACAATAAGAAAAGTTCATTTTCCCTCTTTGTCATTAACGAGCCTCAAGGGTGGTTGCAAGCCATATTTTCAAGCCTTGCTCTGTCACCAAAACCACAAAAGGTTGAGAAGAATTTACTTTCAGAAGCAGAGGCATCTGGTAAAGCACAAATTATCATTGAGACACATGACAAAAAATTCCAGAATTGGTAGTGCTGCAATTGCCTTCTGTATAGAAACCAGGATAAAAAGACAGTCCTGTGAAGTGGCTTCTCAAAGTGTCACAATAAATAAGGGGGACAGTGAGAAATGCAGCATAAGTCTCCTGACCCACAAATGTGCTTTTCCAACCAGACCATGCTGTCATCATAACATGCACCCTCAGGACCCTCTGCAGCCAAATGAATAGTTCTTTGTTGCATTTCTAACCATGCATGCAGTGGATGCCAGAATTCCATAACTCTGCTTGCCATGCACAGAGCACACAGTCACCTCCTCCTGCGGATGCACCTCTACGTTTACACAGCTGTACACACCTTTCCATGTATGTATCCAGCAGCAAAGCACAGTGCCTGGGAAGTTATAAGCACAAGCCAAAGCTCCCACATGTGCAGGATGCCAGAGCCCAGCATATGTGCCCTGGATAACTGACCAGAACCCTGTGCTATGTCTCTTACTGTTTGAGCTTTGTAAAAAGTGACAGACACATGCACTTCTCCTCAGCTCTGCCTTGCAAGTATAGCAGTGCTTGCACGGACCCAGGTGTTGAACAAATGATCAGCCAGCTGTAATGTAACTTGAAATGCAAGTTTGTGTATTGGCTTTGGGAACAAGACTGAGAGATGCACTTGAAAGGAACACAGTCACTCTGAGTACAGGATCTGCATAAATCACTGTCCAGTATATTCACTCCTATTGACAGATTAATTCCTTTCTCAGGTTTTGCTTAAAAGTGTACCACTGAATACTAATAACAGTTCCCAGAGCTGCAGTATTGTCACTCAAATCAGGGTGAAAGATGCCAGAGGGAATGATCTACGGCCTTCTTGACAGGGGAAGCTCCCAGCTGCTCCAGCTCCCTAGACTGGCAGCTGGCAGCACTGCGTGGAAGGAGCCACCTCCTCACCCTTGCAGGTGGATGGGATTACCCAAGTCTCTAATATTGGCAGGAGGTTGCTCTGTAAGGAAGAGTGAAGAGACTTTCTTTTAGACCTGGAGGAAAACCTCTCAACGTCTGTTAGAGTAAAATTGGAAATAGCAAAGCAAATCTTCACCTCCCCATAAAACTAGCTGCATATGCAACACAGAAAGGCTGCTGGCCTGAGAGGTTAGGCAGGTAGCAGAGCAGGGAATCTCTGTAACGATTCCCAGCCCCAGATCATTTCATATGTGCATTTCATTCTCTGCACCTGAAAAAAAAATGAATGCAAGGATATTTTCCCTTAATCAAGTATCCCAGCCAAGGTGTCAGGAAGAGAGAAATCACTTGTCACTCCAGTGCTTCCCAGCATGCACTCACTGCACCAAGGAACGGAGGGCAAAGGGATTACAGAATTAAGTGATACTGGTCCAGCAGCAAGAAAGTGGCCAAGATTTACCTGTCACTCGGAAGAAAACTCCATTTCATTTTGTGATTTACTAAGAGTGAAAGTGAAAGTGGTGGGGCCTGGCTAAGTCCTGGGATCTATAAGCAGGCAATGTCAAACCATCAGCCCATGACAGCCTGGACGAGGCAACTTAACCTTTCTCTGGGCAAGGCAAGAGCAGCAGCAGGGTAATCCCTTAGTTCAGGCTTAGGACAGGCTCCTAGACTCCTGTCAGACTTCATCACTGCCTGCAAGTCAATGGAAGGACCAGCCTCAAACATTCCCAGAGGACCAGAAGGAGTGTTTTCTGGGAATTGGGATAATGGCATTAGCCCTATAGGGCTGGAAAGGTGGCTTCCCATCTTCATTGTGTTTGAATAAAGACAGCAAGTCTGAAGGGAAATGGCTATTTAAGCTGTGAGTAGCCCACTGGATTTTTTGCTGATGATAGCACCAGGACCAGCCTGGCAAGATTCGTCACAGGAGAGGATGAAGTGCAAGAGCAGAGAAAAAGGCCCAGCTAGTAAACTTCCTCTACTCTTTCTCTCCCTTTCAAGCTAGCTGCTTGCACCAGGCTGTCTCCAGCAGCAGAACTGTCAGGACTGTGGGAGTTATACTGCTGCATCTGCCCCTGCTTATGACCAATGACCCTTAAGGTAAAATCTGTTTCGTCCCATATACTTTCTTCAGTGAAAACTCTCTTTTTTTCTCCACCAAGAAAAGTTTTGACCTCTATCACTCCTAGCTCTCTACTCCACTTACTCATACAGAGATATGATCAAAAGCCCTTGGGACAAAGACCTCAAAAATAACATCTCACTCTTATATTTTTAAGTGCACACCTCCATCATATTTCACCTCATCAGACTTCCCTTCTCCTCTTAAGATCCCACCTGTCTCTGTCCATGACTGCTTCTCTTCCTTCTCCAAACTGTCCTTCCCAGTTGTACACTGGCTGGATGGTCTAATCAGAATAAATACCTATTACACCTTCTTTGCAAATTATCGCAGCCTCTTTGTTACAGTTTCACCCTCATTTCTCCCCACACTTTTGATCATGGTGCTTCCACTACACAAGATCTGAGAACTCAGAAGGACAAGTGATGAGCTCCTGCTAAAAGACAAATCAGCTATTTCACAGGTACTGAGGGGAACACTTGGATGAAAATTGTAAGTTTGCAGCTGGCTGGTTGTTTTTCTCTAGTTGGCTAAACCAAACTCCAGAGCTGGACAGCTCTCAATTTGGAGAAAAACCCAGTTCACTTGACTCTATTTCAGGTTGTAAAAAGCATAACTAGAACACTTTAAAAGCCAGGTGTACCTGAAGGCAGATTAATCCCTAAGTGCCATGAATCAATGCAGTGTGGTTTCATACTGCAATGATAACCATTCTCAGGCTCTTTATCTGTCAGCCAGCTTTGTTCCTATTGATTGCATCCCATCATAAACTTGACAGCACCTTAGTGCCAGCCAGGGCCTCTCCCCTACCCTGTTTCAGTGCCAAGGGCACGCTGCCTTCCAGCTTGTTGCAATGGTCCCAGCCCTGCACTGCTCCGAGTCCACAAGTTTCTGCTTGCTGTCCTTATTACAGTAATTTTGATGCTCTGCTATGTCGCCATCTTTTCGCATTCCTCCCTTCCACGTTAGATGTTGTGCTTTCTTCTATTTAGACTAAGTCCTTGAAATCCACCAATGAACAATTACCTTTGTTCTCTTTCTGCTTCTTCAGTTTCTTTCCTCGGCCTTTTCTCCTTCTCTTCCTGACTCCATTCACCTGTATCTCTGCCTGTACTCCCACCATGCATTTTAATCCCTGATACTTCTCTCTCATGCCTTCCCCTGCTTTCAACCTCTTCTACCAGTCTTTTGCTTTTCCACTTCTATAATCTACTCTGAATTGTCTCGTCTCTGCCATTTCTAAATAAAATAGAGGCTGTCCATGAACACTTGAAATGTATCTCCCTGGATTTTTTTAAAATCTCCCAAAACAAGCCTCAAGGCTCAGTCAAAGCCTATTTGCCTAAGAGTAGCTACACAAAAAGACTTGTGCCAGTTACAGGTATAGTTAGTTTTACACACGCACACAGACACACACACACACTTGTCTTTTCTGCTTTCTCTTCAAACACTGGCAATAAAATACTATTCAGATTCTCTTCCTTGTCCTTCTGTGTGGGCCACTGCTAGGCAGAGCTGAAGGGTAAACACAGATTAACTGGTTTAAAGCACTTCTGATTTGGCCAGCACAAGGCTTCTCAATGTACATTCACAGCTGTGATACACCAAACAACACATAATTTATCTTATTTATATTGCAGGTAAACTCTCGAGACTGCTCATTTTAGATACAAATTTGTGACATTGCTTTTGCAGAAGTGAGGCCAAAACAGTCCTGGTGGGGGCTGACAGTACAGCCAATCACTTGGGTGCAAGATGTTCAATCAAGCATGCTTGGATTTGACATTTTTGCTTCAAAATTCACCTGCAAACAGCTGGAAAACCAAGGGCCTAAGCCTGGCTCCACAAAGGAAAAAACATGGCCAAATGTGGTATGTATCTTGATAAATGGGAGGACCAGGGGATTATAAAGCACAGAACTTAGCTTTGGTTCCCAGAACAGACGGGAACAAATAACCAGACTACTTTCAAGCACCTGCAAGATAACAAGGAGATGAGTAACAGGCAACATGCACTTGTCAAGGAAAATCATGTCAAACCAATCTAATTTTCTTCAGTAGAAGGGTAATGGGTCTTGTGGACAGCAGAAAAACAGTTTAGTCATATATCCTGACCTTAGTGGGCTTTCTGGCACCTTTTCTCCAAACATCCTTAAAGGCAAGCTCAGAAAATATGGTCTAGATGAATGCACCATGAAATGGCTATACAACTTGCTGGAAAAGAGTACTCAGAAAGTAGTTCCCAATGGCTCACTGTCAACATGCAGGGATACTCCAGAGGGTTTCTGCATGGATATGTTCACAGTCTGGTGATATTCAATATTTTTATTAACGACCAGGATAAAATGTGTTTATTAAATTTGCAGATGGCAGCAAGCTGAGCCAGGAGCACATGTGCAAGATAGGTATGGAATTGAAAAATTATTTCATTTACAACATGAACTGGTAAAAAGTGGAATAAATACTATATGGGCATGAGCAAGGTATTATGCTTTGGCAGGAATAACAGTCTCCATTGACAGAGGACGAACAATCAGGCCATTAGCATACTAGCAGAAAAGAGGCTTACAGGATAAAAGCCAACAGTAGACCATAAGCTCAGCATGAAACACCACTGCCTTGCTAGAAAGGAAAAAGAGAATACAATATACTTGTACAAGGATGGAATCTGCAAAACACAGAAACTATCTTTATACAACAATAGTGGGAGTGAGCCAGACTACTGTGTTCACCTTGGGAGAATAAAGCCCCAAGGAAAGTGTGGCCCTGTGGGAGAGGCATCAGAGGAAGGCAATGATAATAACCAGAAGCTGAGAAAACATAATTTCTACGGGAGCTTGAGTGTATCTGGAGCTGTTTACTCTACAGATGATAAAGAAAAAGATGAGACATTAGACAGTTTTCAAAAACTTGAAAGGTTTCAGAAAGAAATGCAACAGATTGTTCAGCATACCCATGACAAATACAACAAGAAAAATGGAGGCTAAATTGCAGAAAAGGAGATTAAGGTCAGAAGTCCCCTCTGAGCTCTAACAGTAAAAGCATTAAGCACTGGAAAAAAATTGTTTTGTGTTGCAGAGATCCCGCCAATAGAAGATGTTTTAGAGTCAGCTAGATCAACAGGTCAGGAAACAGCCAAGTAAAGCTGATCTCGTCTTTCAGCAGTGGGATGAATGAGATCCTCTCACCAGGTTACTTCTACCCATCTCATTGTAGTTTCTCTCTCACACAAAACATTAGTCCATGTACAATACTCTCCTCACCATCCTTGCTTGCAGACATGCAAGTTCTGAGAAGTAAGCTGGGCTGCTGGTCTGGCACACCACAGAGTGCTGCCACCACTTTGTGTGGTGACAGTGACGAGCCTGCAGTGCTTCTTCCAAACTGGACACTGGTGATGGCTTAAAACTTTTCTTTCCACCTGATTAAGTAGATCAGCTTATGACACAGCCCATAAGGGATTTACTTTTTGGCATCACCGGGGATGACCCCAGCAATGTAAGAAGCTAAGGCAGCAGATCCCAAAATAGGGGTCTTGACTCCAACAAAAAAAGTCTTAAATCTTGCAGGAAAGATCACTGCCCTAGAAAATGGAGCATCAAGAAGAAAAGTTTCCAAAACTCCTGAGCTAAGGGGTTTTTCTCCAAGAATCCAACAACTTTCCCTCTCAACTGAAAGCTGTTTTGCGACACAAATCCCATATTGAAGGTAGTGGCCTTTGTAACTCTATATTCCTCTGCAGTATAAGGAGCAGCAGGACAAACACAAGCTCCCATAGCAGTGACCTGGGTTATCAGGCAAGTCTGTGATTAGACCTGCTCAGAAAATGGAATTTTGTCCATGGGGAGATCACACTGTCCAACACTTTTCAAGCAAATGCACTCTGTCTGTACATTCCTATCCTCTTTGCCTGTAAGTGGTTACAACAGGCACTACTGACCGGGGACCAGTTACGGGGGCCAGTCCTACCCCCAATACTCATATTTTCCCTGTGTATATCCCAGGCTTAGCTGTATAGGATCTAGGCAGTCTGGACTTGAAAGGTAAATCACAGGACAACAGCAGAATGCCAGAGCATTTTTCATGACCTTTCTAATGAAGATATTCAGATCTCAAAATGTTACAAGCTGAAAGGACAGTCAGGCCTTCTCTAACAGCTCTGCGGTGGGAATATGAATGACTCTGAACCACCAGATAAAAGGTATAAATGCCAAGGGGAGAGAAAAATGGCTTGGGTCAGTCCAAATGCATTTCATTAAGGAAGAAATAACTGCAAAAAAAAAAAAAAAACAAAAAAATGAAGGGTTGGGGTGAAGGACTACTTAGCTCAGAGTGTGACAGCCCATATAATTCTCACCAACAAAATGCATGATGCCTTATCTCACATGCCTTTGCATGTGTGAAACATGGAAAACAAGATTAGATGCCTGCAATCATGCCTGCTTGTACAGATGCACACATGCACGCCTCCTAGTAAACAGAGCTACTGATTTGTGAGACCACTTCCCTTTCTGTGTTTTTCTGAACCTCTGCTGATTTCCTCTTGTGGAGTTTCCAGATGGTGTCCTTATTGAAATGGAGGCTCAATGTTCCCCTGGACCCTCACATAGTTAAGCACTTAGCCACTGCCACAATGGGAAACACCTTTTACAATTCAATTTGATCTTTTTTGAGGATTACTAGAAGCACCCACTCTCACTGTAGCAAAATTTTAGGCTGCAATAAAAGATTTTACCATAAGAGGTTTTAACTGTCGTAGGCATCAAAATGGCTTTGCAATGGCTATGAGTAGATTTAACTCAGAAGTCTGACAGTCCCATGTGCTCAACAGCACACTGAATGAATCAGTAATGATAGTATACATATCTCTCCAGGGCACCCCAGTGTGAAGATGCACAGAGCTTGCAGCCCCATTCCTAGAAACAACAAGGCATCTCACTCCCTTGGCTGCATTTGGGCAGGGAAACAGCTTTTCTTTCAGATCACACTAAGCATCAGTGAGCAAAGGCACTGGGGATCGTTACACTTCACTTCTGGATGTCCATGACAAGTCTGCCCCTATTCATTCAACTCATGTTGCATTAACTGTATGCAGGGGGATTTTTATGCCATTTGCAAAACTGTGGCAGTAGAGATAAGCAGCAAGGTGTGGCAGGAAGCATTATCAGTTGAAGAGATACACAACCCACAGCTGATACCAGACCAGGGCACAAACTAGCTATCATATGCCTGTGTTGCAAAAGGCAACATCTCTCCCCACAGCACAGTATTTGTAAGCTGGGGTGCTGGAATGGGTCCAGAAAGGAAAGGATAGATTTTCCAGCACACTACCCTGCTTCACATGATGCCTGGGGCATGGGAAAGGAACCCCCCCTTGCTCTATGCAAGATTAAAGGCCTGTGTTGGAAAAGGGTTACTCCAAGCTTGGTATCTGGAACAGGTGCAAGTATTTGGCTGGCTTTCTCAGCAAGTGCAGCATTCACAACAGGAAACAGATTTTTTTCAATAGAGCTGATATCTCATTTGGGCAACAAACCTAGCATCCAGGTTTCCAAAACAGAGCTCCTCATGCTGGGAGCAAGCAATGGGTGAAAATCAGAAGCTATAATGAAAGTCACTGGAAGTCTTGCAGGACAGCACTACATGTGCTCAGCAGCTGTTAAACACCCTTGTGTGGATCCTTCAAAATTCCTCTTGCCCTTTTTTGGGACTAATTCTTGAGCATTAGTCACTTAGACAGCTGACTTCACCTATTCAAGCCTCCTGATATGGAGATAAGTATTTCTACATTTTAGAAACTAAAATGCAATTAAAATATTTTCTAGATAGACTCAAGGAGTATAGTAAGAAGTTTTAGAGATTTTGTAAGTAGAAACTTAAACCACAAATTTATTGTTTCAAAAAGATTTCAAAGAAACTTTTCACTTACAAACAGAACATAATTTTCTTCTGCATATGGACCTACGGCCAATCCCTCTTTCCTTCCCAAACGTCCTCCTAAAATTGCTAACATAAGGAAATCTGAAGCACTCCAGCTGCTAGATTAATCATCTACATGCTATACACAAGCCACACAACTCAATTTCACCTCTGAGATTGAGAAAAAGACTGTTTCCTAAGTAATTCTCCTGTTATGGCTTACAGAAACCACAACAAACAGAGAACATGTACACAGCCATAATAAGGTAAGAAATACCTAGGAATGTGCCTGTGCAATTAACTTCCTTCTTGATGAGGATATGCTCAGTGAAAGAAATCTGCAACAAGCACAGAGCTGATGCATTTCAGAAGACAACATGAATGTTAATAACTAAAAATAATTTCACAAGCTTATAAAACTAAAATAGCCAGCTCCTGTAAAAATGCCAGCAGAAGAAGATAGGTGTGAGCCCAGGAAAGTCAGTTATAAAAAAAAAGGAGGTTCCAAACTCTGTTTTTATGATTCTATGTAAAAGGAGAATTCAGAGAAACAGTACCACTTCTGCCATGGATGATTATTTCTGCAAGATGATGTCTGGTTTGAGTACAAAGTGACAAAAAAATTTCTACAAGTGACAGCTAAAACTACTGACAAATGCAAAGTATGGTTGCATTGTTTTAATAACTGTGTTTCCAATTTTATAATAAGGAATACAAAACTTACTTGACTAGAACAAACCACTTTACTTTCGAAGGAAACCAGTTTACCTTTCAAAGCTGCCTCTGTTAGAGCTGACAAGTGCTTAAAACCACAAACACCTTAAAGCAGTGAACTTAAACCAGCTGTGCAGGTGAACACACGATGCCTGTAACACATGACAGGAGCACAACCTCAGACATGCATCCTAGTAGATTGCAACAGTCAGTCTGACAGCTGATACTGCCTTCAGAATGACTGTACCTGCAACCAGCACTACGAGAGCTCTCCTGACAATATGCAGATTTCTCTTGAACAACTCCCAAGTGCAGGAAAAAAGTCCTGCTTTTCATGCCTTCCTAATTATTCCCAGTCATTATCAACATCTCATCTTTCATGTTGTCTTCCACCAAAAAAATCCCAGGATCTTTGGCAAAAACTGTTACATCAGTGAGAGGGTTTCCCCTAAATTTAAAGAGACCTTGATAAAACCATTTGTTAATGATTCCAGAAACTTGTAGGGACTGCAAAAATTCTGTGACAGACATATGGAAGACAGAAAGACTCAAAATGAGTGCATGTTAAACATTTCCAAACCCTTCCAAGTTTTGGAATGCTAAAATATGTTGGAACATTAAAACATTTCCAAAATGTTTCAACATTTTAATGCATACAGAAGCTTTAATCAGAATATTATAATCCAGGACCCAGAAGTGAATACTGCATGCCCCAGTAGGGCACTGCCAGCTTCCCTTTCCACATGAGAAAATCTTCACAATTATTAGCTTCTAGTATGTGCTGGTACATCAGAAACAAATTTATCTCAGAACTAAATCTTCCTAGGAATCTTTCTGGGGAAAATACACATTAAAAAAGAGTGTGTATTAATTTGGCAGGGAAATCTGCCCCTGTTCTGCACATGTATGACTATTTGTGGCAGATCATGAGTTTGCAATTGGTATTTTTGATCCTGTCTGCCAGGAAGAAAATAGACTCCTGAGAGCTCTTCCAACCTTTCATTTTTGCTATTCTAATATTGGATTGATTCCCAAGCAAATGAATTACTGGATGCAATGCAGGTTAGACACACCAGGGTACATAATGAATGGGAAGTTTATTATTATTTTTATATATATAATGTGTGCATGCAGCTTTGCAATTAGCTCATGGGTTTAGCTTCCAGACATGTGTGAGCAATAGGAAAGAGAACAAGCAATGCCTGCGTCTGTGCTCATAAATCCTTCCCACATAAAATTTGTCTCCTCTTGCTCTGTCCTTGACCAAGTTTCTCCAGCCCATAATCCCAGAAAGGCCCAGTTGAATGAATCCTACCCTGCTGTGGAAGAACAAGTCTTATTGCTGTGATTTGCGACAAGTGCTGAGGGGAAAAGAGAAAGCCAAAAGCACACAAGTCCTCCCCTGGTATGCACCTGTAACACACATCTCTAATACACTTCAGTGAAAACCCACCTCCAAAAAGCTCCTCAAGTGGACATCCTACAGCATGGTTAAGCAGGCCTGCCAAGTGTGCTGGCACTCTGGCTCAGCTCAAAGTCTGCTTTCAAGGCACAATCCAAAGCATCCAACCCCCAAAAAAGTGGTTCCACAGGAGCTGAATGGGGTCAGGGAAACCATACACAGCACTTCTAAAACAGCAGCAGCTGCTGCTCAGCCTGAGCAATT
Organism: Anomalospiza imberbis; assembly: GCF_031753505.1. NCBI lineage: Eukaryota > Metazoa > Chordata > Aves > Passeriformes > Viduidae > Anomalospiza > Anomalospiza imberbis. Next base: position 54,667,619 of record NC_089682.1, read on the forward strand.
CCCCTTTATTTTCCCACTGGGAAACCTACTCTAAAGACAACATTCACAATGGGTCTAAGTAGAGGACTGGGAGCTGGTACTCCTCATCCCCGTCAGCCTAGTGCTTCCACACAGCACAAGAGCCCTCTCAAAATCCTGGCCTGTACCTTGTTCCTCCAGCAGACGCCGAAAGGCAGGTTGCCTCTGCAGGTCCCTGGGAGGGCAGGCTGGGAAGCACCTCCAGGCACAAAGGATGCTACCAGGGAAAGCAGATTTGCCAATGGGCTCAGCCAGCTCTGCCTCCCACAACCATCCCATTCTGAGCACCAACAGAACAGGCTGCGCAGCACTGGCACAGCCCATGGGGGCTTGGCATACCTGTCTTGGCATTCTGCTCCCAGCCACTGACTGCTCTGATGTCACAATGGAGTCGAACAGCTCCCAAAAGTGGCCATGGGAGGGGGGGTGGGGCTGCCATGCCCTGGTTCTGAGCCGCGGGACCCTCCCAGGGCTCTGCACCCAGCGAACCCACACAACCCCAGCCCTGGGAGGGGCTGCTGCCATGCCCGGCCCCCACAGGGCTCTGCAGCAAATGCAGAGCAAAGGCACAGCTGCCACTGGAGAGGGAAGCCATCACCTGAGTGTAACTGAGTTACAGTTACACTTACAGTTACAGTTTCAGTACACTTACAGTTACAGTTTCCTTAGGATGGGGCATGAGGGGTGGCAGGCTGAAGGGCTGTACCCGGTGCTGGCTGGCAGGCACAGTGCAGACATGGGGAAAGAAAGAGGAAGGCTGGAGCCTGAAGAAGGCCCAAAGAAGGGAGGAATAGCTCAAGTGAAGCTGATGCCATGGCCAAGCAATGGAAATCACTGGCAGCACTCCTGCAAAGGTGTGATTTTGGCACAGCTGGCCCACTGCCAGGAGAGCTCTGGGTCCCTCTTTTCTGCTTTTACCCTTCCTTTTGAGGGAGCAGCATGCCTTTTTATGCTGCAATTCAAGCCTCTCCTCCCTAGAAAAATAAAGACAGTGATTGTAGAATCATAGAATATCTCGAGTTGTAAGAGAACCCAAAGAATCATTGAGTCCAACCCCTGGCCCTGCACAGGATTCCCCCAAAATTGGGGGAAATTTTGCTTTTGGCCCCCAGAAAATTCACACCATGTGCCTGAGTGTGTTGTCCAAGCACTTTGTGAGCTCTGGCAGGCTTGGTGTGGATGGGAAGAGAGAAGGTGCACTTTGGCTTTGTCTAGACTACTGCTTTAACTCACTTTAATTGCTCCCCAATTAGCCAGAGTTAGCTAACACATTTGTAAACACCAGTCTAGACACTGCACAAACATTTGTTCTAGACACATACGTAAAATAGTTAAGTGGATGCTAAAGCAATTAGGTATAATCTTATTACTTCCCTTTCTCGCATCCCCTTTTCACCTTTAGCTGGAGCAGAGACTGGAGCTCTGTTCAGCGGGACCTTTTTTCAAAAGGCACTACAAAGGTAAACCTTAGGGCTATCGCATGCAAAACCCTGATAAGGTGCTATTAGTTCCTAGCCAGCTTTCAAAGACACAGTACCGTAGGGTTTTACATCAGCAGACATTCAATGCACACAGAATCCACTAAGTAGGAGTAAAAGCCTTCTGAGTTTCTCAATTTTGATTTATATTCTCTTTTTAAAAAAATCATTAGGCAGTAGATTTTGTGGTGTTCTTTATACAGACAGACCCCTCAACCCCTTTGTTATGGCTGTATATCAAAATGTAAGGTTTGAACATGACATTCACACTTCTGCTACTTTAGCACGCACAGCAACACGTTCCCCTCTGATTTTCTTTCAAAGATGCCTTATCAGTCTTTATATATGATCATAATGTGGAACATATATCAACGGGATTCTTCAGAGCTGGAGAAGAATTGCAATCTGAGCACTTTCACAATCCCGTGAGCAAAAAAGCAGGTTAGGGTCTTCCAAATCTAGCTTCCAGCTCCCTGCTCCACACACACACCTCCCTCCCCACAGCTGTCAGAATTCTGTAGCTTGTATCCAAAGCAGAACAGAAAGAGGCATCTGGATGGAAAAAAATCCATTTCTGCAAGGTTCTTAGGATACAAAAAAATATACTCTTCTCATCCCAGGTCCAAATAGACAATGCAGCCTCTAAATGAACCTTGTTTCTCTTCTGCAGAGGTTGCAAGACAGGGGCAAGCAGGTTACAAAGGCCTCACCATCAATGTCCCAGGGTGTGCTTCCACTAAGGCTGACAGCAACTACCACCCCTTTTTGCAAGCATATCATTTGGCATGCTTTGGTTTGGATGGCCAAACTTCATCTTAGTAATGCATTTCCCTAACCAAGTCAGCTCTCATGTGAATTCAAAATGACACCAATTTCACAGCTAACTCGAATGGCACAGACAAATTTCAAAATTATTCACAGAAATTTTATAATGTTTTCCTTCTGGGTCTGAAAATAAAGAAACTTCAAATTCATATCATCCAATGTTTCAGTCGTATTTCTTGAAATGCCCCAAACTGCTCAATTTCAAGCTGTTTTAGTGTTATGATGCATTTTCCTTTGTCTTATTATAAAAGTCTGAGGAATGTTAAACGCCTCTTCTTTGCTACAGGCTGTGCTATGTAGATCATATCTCTTGTGATTTAACTCTGCTTAGTCAGAAGGGAACCACCATCATGTACCATTTTGGTTTATTCTTAAAGTTCACCTGACTAGAGAAGAAGGTGAAAATGACAACCCCCCACCCACCCTAATAAAGGACAACAAAGTTAGTTTCATGCTCTTTTGGAACTAATTAGAAAAGTTCAAGCATACTAAAAATTAGTATGATTTTGCCTGGATCAAAACTTGACTCAAAATCCTTCACTTTCATTTTATTAATAACAGCATGGTGGGAGAAAAAGATAAAAATGTTGAGAAATTGGCTATGCTCTAAAAATTCCAAACCTACTTTAGTTTCAGCTCTCTCCAGGTGCTTGGCAAAGGAGCTCACCTGTGTTTTGAACGAATGATCTTTAGCTGAGATACGCTTGTCTGCACACACCAGTTCTAGCAATCAGAAATCACTCTGTTCATTTGCAGTTTTTTGGTGTTAAGGGAAGATGGCAGTCGGGAAGATGGCACCTTGAAGAGGCCAGGTTTCTGCTTGCCACATGGCAAGTAAGCTGTGGGCGCTGGGAGTCAGCACTGCCCTGCCTTGCTGCTGCTGAGGATGCTGGGTACTAGCGCCAGTCATGACGGGACTCTGCTCAGCACGCACAGTCTAGCAAAGTAAAGTTGTAGGCGGAGCCTGCTGTCGAGAGTTGTTAAAAAAAAAAAAAAAAAAAAACAAGAAAGAAAGGAAGGGGGGAAAAAAGTACATTTTTAACCTCATGGCAACTGTCAGAAGTTATCTCAAGTGGAAAAATATCATACTGATAGCATACTTTGGCTTTACCACAAGATAAACTTGGTAATGTCAGCCTCAGGCTCAGCTAACTCAGACTGACCTGACCTAGATTATTAAAAAAAAAAAAAAAAAACAAAAAAAACCAACCTGATTTTCTGTGGTTTTCTGCTCATTAACCACATTACACTGAAATAAAAAATACCTAAAATGCACCAAAGGTGCATTTCACAAAGGTGACTAAATTATTTTCAGATTATAACAAACAATTCCTTTTCCACATCAAATTGAGGCCTGTATGTAAGAAGTCGGCCACCCTCCTGTCAGATAGGGTCCGAAGTTCCCCTCATTTTTGCCTCAGGATCACCACAATGGCAGAGACTTAGATCCTGAAGTTTGGAGTTCTGGCCTGCGTGAGGTGGATGCTCATCAAGTGATTGTTTGTAGGCATGTTTGCTGTACCGCCACACTGCACTGCTTCAAGCAGGGCCTGGAAAGGAGCGGCTTGCTCTGTATGTTTACCCCTGCTTCACGATACGCACTCATCACAATAGCCCGTGAATTTTCCCACCTCTTGGCCAAATGAACTTTCTGGGGTAACTTTGGTGATCCCTCATCTGCCTCACGATCACCATGACGGATGGAGATTGAAGCTCCAACCCAAGGACTGAGACCCCTACAATCCTAACACAGGGGCGCTGGCCTGACTGAAGTGGGATGTCTGCCAAATGTTACCTGCAGATGTGTTCACTGGATCAAGACTGGTTTCCCATGGTAACCAGTCCCAAAACAATGGGCCCTGCTCACTGCTGAATTGACTTGCCCTGCTTCAGAACATGGACTGTCTGTACCCGTTTTTCAATAGATTCATTTCTCCATTGCCTTTTACCTGTTCCCACCTCGGCAGAGGACTATAAGAGACCCCTAAGTTAACGAAGACTTTGAGACTCTCCCAGATGGACACGATGGATCTATTGGCTGGACCACGAGGATTTCGTCTCTCCATTGGTAGCTATATCCCCCTTGCCGTCTTTCTCTCTCTCCCTATCCTTCATTTCCTTTCTAATCCTTCTATCGCGTTTGCTGTGGGCACTCAATAAAAGGTGCATTTGTTGTGATTAAACTGATGGTCCTCTGCTGTTTGTCTTTTGTACTTTTGGGATCGGCAAATGAACCATCACAACCCTGCTTGTCCTGATGGATCGTGACACCTCCCCATCCACCCCCCTGCATACTAGAAATATTATGAAGCAATATATTGCCTGGATCAAATCCCCCAACACCAGGATTTACCCTGCTGGTTTCTCTGAGAGATCACCAGGACATGTGACAGCATCCTCAGAAGGCTGCAGGTGACATATACTGACCCCACATACATGGAAGGCCATGACGCTCTACTCAGCGTGGATATTTTAAGGAGGAAGCATTTAGTCCAGTGACTTTAAAAAGTTCAGGGGCCAGCTGGTCTGAAAGGGGAGTGGAAAGAGGAGTCTGTGTGTACCCTGAGACTCAATGCCCTTGTCCAGGCACTGGCTCCGGTGTGGGAAACTGAATGTTGCTTTTGGGAATGAGCAACAGCTCTTCCATTTACATACATTAATCCTTGGAAGTACAGGAGGCATTATCATTTGCCAGACTTGTTTGCATAATGAGGAACTCTCAAGAGAAATTTCTTGGAGAACTGTTGCCATTAACGTGCGGATGTTACCACGGCATTTCTATGCAGCTCCCAATCCCCTTCTCCCCTCCCGCCCCACTCACTCCCACTCATTGAAAACGTGAAGTCCCTGCAAGAGCCCCCTGGAGCAGCACTGTTGGATGGAGCTCAATGTGCCCTGTTCTCAGAAGGCTTTCAGACTCCCTGACACCCTTCACATCCAGCCCTGCTCACTCAGGCCAAGGGGTTATGCTAGGCCAATGATTTACTGCCTCCCTAAGCAGGCAGCAGGTCAGGCAAGACATTTTCCCTGGTGAACAGCTATCACCTTTTCAACCCTTTCTCAAAGAAGTGCATTGGGCCACATGGAGGTGAGAAGGACTGGGTAAGTTAAGGGATTAAACAAAGACTGTTTTGTAAATCAGGTGACCGACACTCTCCTGCAGAAATACAGGGAAGGAAAGTGAAAGAAAGCAAAAAGGTTTTTCAAAGCACAGGGAGTGTTTCTGAACTACCACTGGTGTCCCCTTGAACCTGAGCAGGGGCAGCAGAGGAGCTGCAGTGCTGCCCCTGGGGAGGCTCCTGGCATTACCCTGAGGGACCTCTGCTCTCCCCTCTTTCTGCAGGGATGCAGTAACCCAGACCCTCCAAGTCTAACAGAGGGTGAGAGCCCATGTTGCCAGGCAGCCAAAATAATGGACTCTAGTGGGTTCAGCAGTATTTTAAGAGCCTGAAAAATTGCCCAGGAAGCTATCCACTCCTTCTTCCTCCCCTGCCACTGCCCCTTCCAGATGCATTATTTGGATTGGAAGTGCCAGCAAGCCCCTCCTCTCCCTCTCAGGGGCTGGCAGCGCCAGGGAAGGGAACCCCCACCAGCCAGTCTTGTCGGCTTCTCCATTTGTTTTCATTTTGTCACCAGACATTTCTATTTAAGCTACTTGGAAGGATATCTCAATAACAGCCCTACTGGGCTCAAGGAAACAGAGGCTCACAGTGAGTACGCCTTCCTCCTTTCTCCTGAACATCACTTTCTTGTCAAAACATCCAGTCATACTGTGAGGGAGATGGGGAGAACCAAGCACACACAGGAGCTCTGTTCCCAACTTCCTACACCCCCTGTACCACCTCAGCCATTGATGGAAACTGAGCTGTTTGTGAATCCCAGGTGCTACCTTGCAAACAATCTCAAGACAGCTCAGCAGTTATGGTGCTAAACCAATGTCATCAGGGGCTGAAGAGATGGCCTACTCCACTCACATAGTTTAGACTGCAGAGTAGGAACATTTACAGTCATGCACACGTGCCCATGCAAAATGCCTTCAAACTCATTCCTGCAGATCCTTTGGGGGACTGCGTGGTTTTAGCATAGGGTTCATCCTTCTGCATACATGGAAGTGAAGCCAGACTTTAGAATGAAACTTGTGTACCCACCCTCTAAAAAGAAAACACTAACAGGGTGTGAGCTGCAGCACACACTGCCTGAAGAGATTAGCTCAGGTATCATTCCTGCGTGACGCTGCATTGCACATAGTGTAAGTGTTCTGAGCTGACCCTACTGATGACCACTGCAAGACAGTCTTGAGCCAACCCGAGCTACCACAGCCAAAGGTCAGAGATGCAAAGAAGTTGTTTGTTACACTTCCAAGGAAAAGTAATTTCCAAGGATGATACATAATTACAGTTAGGAGTGGGAAGTTTACCCTGTGGGAATTATGAATGGAAACTCAGGATCCCTACCCATGAGATCCAGATTTTACTCTCAGCTCTGCTGCTGACAAACTGTTTGAATCCTGGCACTTCATCTATCCACACCTCGCTTTCCTTTGTATAAACTTGTGGATGTCTTTGCAAACCTGTCCTTGAGGAGAACGCAGCACACAAGTGCTTGTTATTGTCACCGGTGTCACACTGATGGCCCGTGCACAGTTTGCACAGCTGAGTACAGTCAGGCTGTATGGGGCCCACGGTTCCCTGCATCAGTGTTTGTGCCAGGCAGTGCCTGCTGGGCAGTACCTGCTGTGCAATGCCTGCCTGCACCCCCTGGGGCAGCCTGTGCACAGCTGTGTGCAGCTGTCACATCATCTCTGGAGGAGACTGCATCTTCTGTCACATTCCTCTGCATGCTCAGCGATACATATTCAGACTCTGGATACAGATGACTGTAAGTGGGATGAATATTTAGACCTGACTATCTCTGAGTGTATCTCTATGTACACATGCATATGAGAACTGTGTCAGGAGAATCTCTCCCCTTTCATGTAACTCATCACAAAATCCCTATACCCAATGTCACCTTTGCAAGTTGTTTTGCAAGGCCCTGATTAAAACATCTGCTTCTCTTCCTGCTTTGCTGAGTGAGGACAACATCCACAAAAAGAAATGGAAGAAGCCATTAGCTTAGTCTCCAAGGAGGAACCCTTGAACAGCTCAGAAAAGCCTGTGCCAAGGGGAGGACACTGGAAAGCGAGAGCCAGCCAAGGAAAGAGACAGATGGGGCCAGCTCCACTCCAGTTCTCATCTGCCTTTGCTGCACTGTGCACATAATATTCTTACAAGGTCTAATTTATAAACCCAGCTCATGTTTATAAACTCTCCTGTCCTAATGGAAATAAAAACATTAATACAACCCAAGGATTCTTCACTTTCCAGGTTTTAATTAAAATCATAGGTGTTAAGAAGCAAGAGTGTCTTAGTGGAATACAAGTCTAATGAAGTATTTCCTCACATAGCACAAATCTCTGTGTGCAGTCCCAGATCGCTGGCACCAGGTGCCCAAAACACCAACACCCCTGGAACCAGGAGTTCGCTTCTTGAAAATTAGAAAAATAAATTATCCTGAAATTTGTTTCAAATAAATATAGGTGCCAAGATGGAGCTGGAAAAATAATACTAAGTAGGTAAAAGAAACCCCAACAACCTAGAACAGCCATAAAACTTGATCTCTTAATTGACTAACTGGAGGCAATTGTGACTTCACTGCATGCCAGTGAGAAGGGGCTGCATGGCAAAAAGGAGAGGACTCCATGTGGGGGCAGTGCATGAAGGCACAGAAGAGGAAAGGCAATGGGGAGGAAGCAGCAAAGTGGAAAAAGGCAGCACAGAAAGTTGGAGAAAGGGCAATTAAGGACACTGGGAAGGCAGGTAAAAATGTAAACATATGACAATTTGCAAGACCAGATCACACTGACCTGTTCCCTTTGTCTCCAATGGGGACCAAAGGAAAAAGCAGGAAAGGAACCAGCGTGGAGTGACATACATGTGTAGACACAGATGAGGGGACTGATCTTTGGCAGGTGTAAAGCTGGCTGGAGGTCAAGGCTGATGGCAGAACACCAGTTACTGCAACATGAAGCTCAGCAGAAGCGATTTCCTTTCACCATCATTCTCCAGGGGAAAAAAAGTCCAGTCTGCCAACTCCTGGACTGCTTTCTATCCTACTGCGTAATGGTGCCTGCTTTGTCATAGGAGGCACACACAAAGAAGGGCGGAGACACTGAAAGACAAAGCCTGTGTGAAAGTATCAAAGCAGTGTAGAGAGTGAGGTTTCATAATGGGGAGAGGGTGACTTTGCCTCTAAGTCCACCTCAAAGAAGAATGATGGCATTGTTGACATCTCTCAAACAGCTGGAGAGCAGTCTTTTATGGATTTGTTTTCATTTTAAATGCTTCCATTTCAGTCTAGGGGAGCTAGAGACAGACTTCACTCAGAGTAGTGTGGGTGTGTGGTCCCAGGCTCCAGTCAGGACTCCAGAAGTTTTCACCAGCCACATTTTGGTCTGAATCTTATTTCTAGAAGATTGCATCATATTGCTGCCAGTAGGTTGCTTGTCCCACATTCTTTCCAGCTTCAGGCAAGTCCACTTGCCTAACAGTTTCCTGTGATGCTTCTATGATGCTTGATTAATTCTGTATCATGGTGAGATTAAAAAGACAAAAAACCTTTTTTCCCCCCTGCCGTTCATTTTCTTTTGTACTTGTCACCTTGGGAGACAATGGAAATGTAGAAATACATTGGCCAGAAAAATATGACTCATAATTGAGGGAGCTGCAGAAGATGTGTCCTTGGCCTTACATTCTGGGTTCACTGTGTGAGGCAGGAGCAATGGAAAAGTGAAGCACCATTTCCTCATCAAACACTGGTCAAGACCTGAACATGCTTCTCTCAAACCCAGATCTAGCCAATAGAGCACATCTAATCACCAAAGATACGTCTTGCTTCTGACTCCTGTGATTCCAGAGGCAGCAACATTCATAGCTGGAAAATCCCAAGATGCTGCATAAATGGAAGGACTCCTTTCAGCCTCAGGGGAAGTTGCAAGCAAGTGCCTTCTCTATCAGGAGGGAAGAAGTTCAGGAGGGAAAAAAGAATGTCCCCTCATCATTAACTGTACTATGAGATACAATGCCTTTGACTAAAAGAATCCCCATGGCTCACCTGAACCAATGGGCGTAGGTGCTTGGAACATGAGGGAAACAGGATTTGCTGTGCTTGAGAGGTAAATGTGCTTTCTGACTCTTGTAGGCCTTGTAGCTGTGTACGGTGCTGATGAGGCCAAAAACGGGACCTGAAAGCATCACTGACCTTTGCAAATGGATTCCTAGTTACTGGCCTAGTGTGGGCAACTTACAGTTTTATTTGGATACTCCTTTGGTCAAGGTCTGCTTGATTTGTATGAATTCTATCCTGACAATAAAGGGGAGCTTTTAGCATCATTTAAAAGTGCAACACTGCAGAATCACATGGAAATGACCTTGCAGATCTAGGGGTTATAAATCAGCCAATGGAAAGGAACGTTGTGCAGTACTAAGAGAAACAGGACAAAAATGTGCACTTTGATATTCTTGACTAATGGTTTGTATTTTATAGCACCTTCCTTTAGATCTCAAAGAGCTTCACAGTAAACAGAAAAAAGAAACAGGAAAAATACATACTTTGAATGTCTTATCCTGCATTCACAAGCCCCATTCCCAGATGGTTACACCAGTTGATACCATCTGGAGACCAGAATTGATATTTCCCTGTGTCCAAAGCTGAGGTAAAGCACAAAGAAATGAAAAAATCTCTGTCTATGACATCAGGCCCTTGAAGTGATACAAGGATCTGGCTTTGTACAGACCCACTTGGGAAAACAGTAGAGAGCCAGTCTCCACTGCCACAGTATAAATCTCATATCTTACTTTAGGTTTTTCTCTGGGATAGTGTCATCAGAATGATGAAGGACAGGCACTAAGAAAGATCTTCTGAATTTGGTCTGTTCCTTTTACAAACAAGCACTTACTATGCATCTAACTAGCAGATAAATATTCTACCCCAGTCATTGCTGTAATACCTGAGCACCCATTGAAACTGTCCTTACTCCCTTCAGTTTAGTGACAGATAAGCAGCAATACTGTAAGACCAAGGTCAACTTTAGAATCATAAAAGCTCAAAGAAAATTCACAGTTCTTGCAGGCTGGACCTGAAAGAGATGCCAGCAGATGACTCAGGCGAGATCACAGCTACAAGAAAGTCACAGTGCTGGGGACTGCCCTTCCTCCCCTGAGAATTAAACACTAAACCCCAAGTAAGCTGCTAATACTGACACCACAGCAGTTTATCTCCTGACGCTGACTAATTTGACAATGTTTTTTATACCTAAGAGTAGAGATCTCCCTAATAATATGATATATCTGACTGGCACGTTCTGGTTTTAATAGCCATGGACTCCCCCTTCTAGACAAAGCTATGGAAACACAAATGTACACATCTTGGTTTGTTTTTTTTTTTTTTTTTTTTTCCCAGTGCTATGTTAGGGAAGAAAAAAAGGAACAAAACTAAGATGTTTGATTTTGACAGTATCTATCCTGGCATCTCATGCCACTACTAGGGAGAGCTAATGGAGAGTGATCACAATGCCAAAGGAACTTGAGCAGACAGAAAGAGCTGTTAAGGAATCAGAATAAGTTGCAAATGCATCTAGACAAGTGATTAGGAATCTCACCTCCTACCTACCAGCAGTCAGCGGCTGTGTTCCTCCTACCCCACTCAGGCAGGGACAGGGCAGACCTTGCCTGAGCTTGAGATGCCCCAGCTGTCTGAGGAACCTGAGTTTTGCAAGCAAAACTGCATTTGGATTTTGCATGCAACAGTTTTGGCTCAGGGAGCCATCCTCAGATTCCCTCCAAATCCTGGCTAAACAGAAATGCCTAAAAAGACAAAAACCAGGCTGTGGCATTTTCATAAATAGCTCTCTCTTTGTGGGTGTGTACATGTAAAAAAAGTAAGAAGGACAGCCTCAAAAGGGAAGCCTAGTATTAAAGGCTCCAGGAATACATTTTTTTTTTTAATTTTTCTATTTCACAGTTGGTTGATTTCAAGCATTCGAATGGCTGCTTCCTACCTCAGTGCCCATCTGTCTATTTTAATAAATGTTCTTGGTAGCACCTACCTGGCAAACATTTGAACACCCAGCAGCACAACCAAATTTCACCTTAAATCAGGGGGCTGGAACAGCAAGCTATATGGAAATGATGCAATCATCCTCTCCCACAACATGGGCACTGGCAGCAGCAGATAGACAGATGGGCAAAACAAACAGACAAGAAAATGTGACGGGCCTGGCCCCATCTCTCCTTCTTCCATTTTCTTCTGTTAAAAGTCTGGGTGAGCAAAGGACAGGTTGCTATAGTACTTGGGTACCCTGTGCAGCCACAGAGGTCTGCTGGGTGGCAGTCAGCAAAGATTCCTCAGCTTCCTTGGAGATGCTGAGATAACTGATGCACTGAAGGCACCACATGACAATGAACTGACCCCCTTTAGGATCCATTCATTGTCTTTGATCTGCCTGTGTGTCTCTCTGGATCTCATCAGTGGTGATGGACGTTAACCTTTGCTCCATTCTCTGGGCATTCAACTGTGTTCCCTTTCATTTGTCAAAGGGTCTCCCACCTTTCCCCTGCACACCCTCTATCCCACATGCACATTCAATACCAGGTAAATATTTATCCTGCTAGAAGAGCTGCCTCCATTCATGACCAGCTTTCCTGCCCCGTTCCCTTCACTCTCTACCTCAAAAGGCAGCATCCCCACGTGTTTGCTCTTAAAATGGTTACAGGAGCAGCTCACATGAATGCTGATATTCTGTTACTGCCTCAAGGACATGAGCACATGGTTATGTTTTGGCATTTCACCTTCATCAATTTAGCAAGAAATGTGTACAATGAAGGCTTATGTCTTAGGCCTTTTTCTTATTAATCCTATTACACTTGTCTTTATGAGCTCTCCAAGTTCCTTTTACTCCCTCCGGGGCTTGGCTGCAAATGAGATTTTGCATCTCAGTGTAAAAAACCAGAACATTTTTCTATAAAATTAAATAAAAATCCTCCATCCTGGCAGTACATGCCCAGAATCCAGTTTCTGGAGTATGCATCTTTCCAAGTCCTTCATTGTCTTCTCAACTTCCTTTAGCTTTGGGAACAGGCTTTCATTATTTTCTGATGAATATTGAGAAGAAAATTAAGGATCAAACTTTAAACAACTCAGATGAACAAGAGGGAGAAAAAGTGTGAGCAAGTTGCAGAAGTCTCTGACTTTTAGCAAACCTCCACTTCTTATATATGCCTCAGTTTTCCAATGCATAAAATGATAACAGTGATAGTCCTAGCCTGCAATGCAGGTGGATGTTCAAGACTATGATGTTCAGCTCATGGATCTTCAAGACTACAATGAGATTCTTTTATAACTGATAATATCAATAGTTTATTATTGCGGTTACACAACTTGTAGGTAAATATGTTGATTTCTGAACTTACCTGAATCTTCTTTGCTTTGAAAAACAGGACTGAGATATGTACCAATTCCAAAATTCTGAATCAGCTAAATAACTCTTCTGTTTTGTTTTCATTTTTTGTTTTTAATATGTTGTTTTGAAAAACCAAATTCTGGTGTCAGATTTGCATATATATTCAGTAAGGAAGCTATACCTGCTCCTAAAAAGCTTACCATAATGACAAGAAAAAGCAAAATGGAAAGTGTATTAGAACTCTTAATGCCATCTTGAGTTAGTAAGGCAGAGTGGAATGACCAGAAATGAAAAATAATGGCTGAAGAAAGTTAATAGCATCCCTTCCTAGAGCTTCAACTGCTTTGAATTTAATCTTCCAGAGAAAGGTAAGTATTGTGTGGAAAGTAATTCTCACCATATTAAGGGAGGGGGATTTTTACTGTACCATGTTTGAACAGGTTTGGTGCGCTAACATTATCATTTACCTTTGATCTGTAAAATCTGGATATGTATTTGCAATTCACCAGTACTACTCATAATTTAAAGCCTTTAATACCTGATATGGCAGGAGAACTTGGGCTGCAAGAATAAAACAAAATCAAGGACAACTTGCTATGCCTTAAGAAAACATTGACCTAAACCACCTGAGCTCCTGTTCAACACCGTCTCAGAAGCTCCACCAGCAGATTTCCACCTGCACAAGTGTTTTTCTGCTCAGCCTCTGCAGCACACCACTCTTTACCATAAAAGTTGACATTTAGATATGAAAAAATCAGGAAGGAAAGGGGATGATTTAAAAATAAAATGCAATTTACACTAATTATGTCATTACATAGGATGCTCTGCAAAAAAACATTAGCAAGTGAGATCATGTCAGTAAAGCTCAAGATGAGCTGTATGAAAGACTTGCAAGTCCCTAAGTCAGAAAGCTGTGGCTTCCTGCTGCTTCTCATTTCTTGTCCAATCAATGCTTCATAAAGACTTTTAGGATACAGTTAAAGTAGCTCTGCAGTCCTAATGTCTGCAGTATCTAAACAGGAAACCAGTGGTAACATACAGATATATGTAGCAACTTGGTGCAGGAAAACACAGGAGCATTCCTGTTACAATGCCAGGGAAAAGACCAAGTGAAGCAGTCCTGAGTCACCTGTGGCAAAACAGCCAAACTAAAGACTTCCAAAGCCCAGCATCATGCCACAACCACTGACTACCCTTCATTTCACCTCCAGAAAATTGCTGAAAAGGAGGTGAGTCCCAGCTCATAGCATAGGGCCCCCACATGTGCAGCTTGATGCATTCCTGATCAGGATCAAGGCCTCTTTGCAAGTCCTCTTCTTTTCCCAAAACACACCCTGTACTGAACTGAAAGGCTGCATGTCTTGTCTTGAAGCCATCAAAGGCTACCATTAGCAATTAAAAAAAAGAGCAGGATGAATTCACAAATACTTGGTTAGGTCCAGCAAAGCAGTTCTTCAAACAGCATGGTAAAGACCTGATATGGTTTTAACACATCTCTCAAGTACCTTCAGCTCAGAACACCTCAATCTGCATGTCAATACTTTTCACTTTGCTCTTCAGTAGCCTGGAGAGGCAAGGGGGGATCTTGCTTTTTTTTTCTATCCCCAGCCAATCCTGCAAAAGTATTTCCGGGCGTTGGGAACAGACCATTTTCCCATTTAAAACTTGTATGAAATCCATAACCTGGCCCCACCTGCACATGCATTCCTACCCTATGGCAGGCTTCATGCAATGCCAAACAGACCAAGTTTAAAGCAATCTTGAAGACAACCATTTCAGCAATCTCATAGTGGATTTAAGAAAACTTAAGCTGTAATATTCTAAAGGACCACAAGCTGCCTCAGGAATGCAGGAGACAGCAAACAGGTCCTTCCAACATGTTTTCAACCTGTGTTTCTCTAATCCCCATGCTCTAATTCACTTGGCAAGGTGATGGCCTCAGAGATTCTGCCATCCAAGAGATGATCAGCTAACAAACAGAGCTGACACTTATATTTTACATTTCATAGTATACAAAATCTCAGAAAATGGGTTTCAGCTGTGCTCTTCTTGCTTTTTGCTTTGCTTCTTTGTTTTGTGTTACAAAACTGTTCGCCATCAATCTACCTAAACCACTTCACTAACTACATGGGCCAGGCAGCTATGGACTGTGATTATTTGTCAAAGCTTTTATTTTGGAAAAAAAAAAGCCCCAGACTGACAAAAGTAATTCAACAAATTTTTCTGACAAATACATTTTAAAATTGTTAGGCTACCTCAGTTAACCAGATGAATAATGCAAAATGATACGAGGTGAATAATTTATTACAAAATAGGGGGAGAAAACACTATATAAATTATTGAACTAATATTATTTGACAAGTGCTTGCCCTTCCCTGAAGTGAAGCTTTCTCTGTGATGGAACAAAACAGCTGTTTAAAAGCAACAATACTTTAAGACAGCAAATTAAGAAGAATAACAAGTGCTAAAAGAGTACAAGATTAGACAGAACACAATTATCCAGATTAGAAACTGGTTAAAATTGGGAAACAAGGCAAATGTCCTCTTATAAAATATATCATACAATGACAACTACAAGTTGTCCAGATACCTTCTCTTACTTGTTTTTTGTTTGTTTGTTATTTTGGTTGGCTGGTTGGTTGGTTTTGGCTGGGTTTTGGGGTGTTGTTTTATTTGTTTGGTTTTTGTTTTTTTGTTTTTGTGTATTTTGGGTTTTTTTTTTGGGGGGGTATGGTTTTGTTTGTTTGTGGGGTTCTTTTTTTTTTGTTTTGGGGGTTTTTATAATTGTGGGGGGTTTCTTTGTTTGTTTTGGGGGAGGTTGTGGGAATTTTTGGTGGGAATTTTTACAGTTTTTTAATGTTTACTATATGGAATGGAATGGAATGGAATGGAATGGAATGGAATGGAATGGAATAGAATAGAATAGAATAGAATAGAATAGAATAGAATAGAATAGAATAGAATGGAATAGGCTATTTTTGTTGAAAGGGACCCATAGTTAGCATTTAGCCTGATGGCTTCACTTCTGACACAGAGTTAAAGTCTGTTGTTAAGGGCATTGTCCAAATGTCTCATAAACACTGACGGCCTGGGGCATTGACCACTTTTCTAGGAAGCCTGTTCCACTCTCTGACCACTCTCTCGGCAAATAAATGCATTCCAGTGTCCAGTCGGAACCTCTCCTGCAACAATTTTGAGCCATTCCCACGTGCCCTGTCACTGGGTGCCGGGGGGTGGAATCAGCACCTCCCTCTCCACTTCCCCTCCCCAAGGAGCTGCAGAGAGCGAGCATGGCAGACCACGGAGGTGCATCGCTCACAACAGCACATGGAACCGGAGGCTGAGGAGAGCGGCCCAGCGCCAACCTCACCAAGACCACGGGCTCCCGGCCTTCTCTCGGCCCTGCTCCGGGCCTTGGCTCCCACTGGCATCGGCGCTGAGCGACGGGAGTGCACACCGCTGTCATGGCAGCGGCGGAGGCGTGCCCGCTGTGAGGCGCCTCAGCCCAGCCACCAACGAAACAGAGCTGCCGGCAACGCTCCGGGACTCTGCGCTGGCAAATTCCACACCTTGTGAGGAGCCGTTTGCTCCCGCAGGGTGGAGGGAAGTGAGGAAGGCTGGATTGTCCCAGCTGACACTCAGGGCTCAGCCGCACACCTGTGAACTCTGACTTATCTATGTCATCCATGATTAGTTAGGAAGGAAGGACCATCTGCTGCTCTTCAGGCATATTTCCTCCATTATAGAATTAAAGAATTTTTTAGGTTGGAAAAGAACTCTATGATGATCTAGTCCAGCCATTAACCTGATGGTCCCAAGTTCACCACTAACCCAGGTTCCTAGATGCCACATCTACACATCCTTTAAATATCTCCAGGGATGTTGAATCCACCACTTCCTTGGGCAGCTGCTCCAGTGCTTGACAACCCTTTCAGTGAAGAAATGTTTCCCAATAGCCAATGTAAATCTTGTCTGGCACAACCTGAGGCTGTTTCCTCTTCTCTTGTTACCTGGGAGAAGAAACCAGACCCCACCTGACCATAACCTCCTTTCAGGAAGTTGTAAAGAACAATAAGGTCACCCTGAGCCTACTCTCCTCCAGGCTAAACAACCCCAGCTCCCACAGATGCTCCTCATCAGACTTGTGTTCCAGACTCTTCACCAGCTCCATTGCCCTTCTCTGGCAAAACTCCAGCACCTCAATGTCCTTCCTGTCATGCATGGCCCAAAACTGAACACAGGATTCAAAGTCCAGCCTTGACCAATCCGATTAGACTTAGAGGCAGCCAAGATGGCCTTACTCAGCACCATGGAATAGCACCTTGCATAGCTATTATTTTTTGCTCCAGGAGCTGTTGCTTTAAAGACACTACCAGTCCCTTTCAAAGGGCAAATCATAACTGTGGCACCTTGGAAAGATTTGCTTCTAGTAGCTAAGTGCAGAAGCTGAGCTACCCTAAGTATTGCAAGAATTATTTGGGGAATTTATGCTCTTGGGTCCTGGTTCCCGGTCACTAGCAAGGAAATGCTGGACTGCACAGAAGCAAAATTTACAAATCTCTGTCACCGTATGGGAACGCTGTGATACTCCCAATTTACACACACACACTTTGGATGTGTAAATATTTCAGAGCTGCAGTTTAAGGGCACCAGTGATTTGCACAGCACTATATATCACTGCTTCCCAGGGACACAGTGCTACTGAAAAGTAGCACTCAAGTCAGGGGTAGATTTAACATTAGCATCTCAGCACTACGCTACAAGTTTGATTGTTTATGTACATCATGTCGACTGATTTAAAATCTATATTTACACACACTGAGATGGCCTCCACTCATTAATAAATTAAGACACTTGTATACCACTGGATCTGCGAGTTGGCTTTCTAATTTACTAGCATCTGAGTATCAGATTGCCCACCCTTCCTAGGCAAAAGCTGATGAGGAACAATAAATTCTCCATCAAGTTCTGTAGACTGTGGTTGTCCAGTACCACTGACATCCATGTTCCTCATCCTACGCCTCTCTGCAGACTAAATTTTTCTCTGCTGACCCGAGGGTTATTAGCCTCGGATCTTTCGCCAACACTTAAGTCAATCATTTAAATGAGTTTAATGACAAAGGTTAGTTTTTCCAAGAGGAAGCTGGAAACCTACAGCAGTAAGTTCTTGGGGGCTAAGAACCATGCAGTGAGCAAGTTGCCATCACAGCTGCTCACGAGAGCCCCTTCTGCCAGCAGCTCTCCAAGCTCATAACTCCCTTCTTCCCCTCAGCACGAATGATGAAATATTAGAGGCTCTGATCTCTGCCTCATTAAATAGAGAATATTCTCACTCTGTCTTGACCTGCGCTAGGGCCAGTTTAAGGAGCAATCTGTCATGAGATCATTAATATAAAGACTTGCTCAGAGGGCAAGGATGTTCATCCAAAATTAAATTCTTAACCTTTTTGGGAAGGACTTTGGAAAGGATATTTTACCTTTCCCAACTGGAGGAGTCAGTTATATATTTCTGCACTGCAGAGATGATGGACTCAAAGTCAAGAGACCAGTATCATGCTGAGACTTTGCCTCCCCAATTCTTTCAGCACTGTGAAAGCAGTGATGCCCAGCACTGTGTGAGCAGAAACCCTAGAGATCAGGAAGTAGAGCAATGGTCAGGGAGCAAACCAAGGTCAGTTAAAAATTGAAATGAATACAGTTCAAATAGGCCAAAGACATGGCCCCATAACAGCAGCTTGGCAAGGGAGAATATGAAGACACTGGCAATGCCTGTACATAGAGAGATGCTGTAAAAACACAAATGAATCATAGCCGTGCGTTCAAGACACAGATCCAATTGTCAGACACAGTGCTTGCAAATCACGTGAATTACAAAGGTGGCTCTGGCTCTGCTTGAATTGCTGCTCAAAAACATTCTGGGAGAAGGTCTCTCCTTTAATATATGAATTTATCATATTTAATATCTAAGTGGTTCCTTGGCCTTCCTCGGCCCCTCTCTTCACTTTTTTCCTACAAAAGGTTTTAATGACCAGAGATACCCACAGTGTGATGATGGGAGCAAGCTGTAAGGATGGAGGCAGATGGAGAGCAAGAGATAGGAAACATTCAGTACAAACATTTTCTCCTAATAGTATACAATCGACACAGACTGCTGCAGGAATGGGATGAATAATAGAATCACAGAATTTTCTCATCCTCTGTCACTGTCAAATCCTATTAAACTCACTCCAGGTAAAAGGTACACTATTGGCACTGCTAAAACTACACTACACATCGAGGTTACCCTAAGCAAATGAAAGAAGATGGGTGTGAGAGAGGATAAAGAGAAATCACAAATCATCATCTTCCCAGTGAAGCATCAAAAATATACGTATTGGGGCTGAAGTGCTATTCCTGAGGACATATAAATGCTATATCAGGTTAGGACTGGAGCTTGATATTAACCCTCTCGTCACTTTTTTATTTTTCTATAAATATTGTCTCTGCTGGTTCTTTTGAGGCTAATGTGCTTTTATAACAAAGAAGATACAGACAACTGGATTAGTATGGGATTTAGGGAGCAGACTGTGTACCGGGTGATGTGACAGCAAACAACTAAATTTAATATGGCAGCTTTATCCATTATGTATTTTATTCCAAGAAAAGTCAACATGGGCACATGAAACCTGGACTGGATCTGGCATCACAGTGGACTAGGATCCAGAAGTGTCAGTTCTGGGCCACATGATGATCGCATTTTAACAACCACTTTTGCTGCCACTAAGCACATTTTACATGGCTTAAGCTTATAAATGCACATAATCCTCATTAAAAATCATCCTGACCCTAACTTTAAATAAAGATACATAATATTTAGCACCTTTTTGGCATTTTTACTTATGAAGTTTAAAGATCTTTAATCAATCGATATTGTTACACTTATTTCCACAGAGACACTAAGCGGGGAGGCTAACACGTGCAGGGTTGCCCAGTGAATCAAGAGGCTTAGGGACTACACAAAAAGTTCCCAATTTTTTCAAAAACCCATATGCAGCCTTTGCTCAGCTTACTATCAGAACTTAGACTTTATACACTGTCACCAATTGGGCTTGAAATTTGCACACATAACCAGAATCCTAGTTCTGATAGTCTTGGAGGGGTATGAAAGTAGTTCAGGTCCTACCAAAGACACAGTATGGTGACTACTGCTCTTCATCAAGCAATTACTGGATTAATTAAAGACATGCAGAGATAACTTTCTTTAAGTACTCTGAAATACCTCTGTCTTCTCTCCTGGATCTTACACAGGTTTAACTTCCTATATATAGACTGAGGAATACATGGCACAGTAAATATTTATCATCTGATAACACTCATTACACCAAGGCCTGGCCCAAGCTTGGCACCACAGAACAAACTTGCTCACTAGAGATAAGCAGCTTCTAAGAAATGTAAAGTCTCTGTTATGTTTCATTAAATTAAAAAAAAATTCAAAAAAATTATAATATGAAGAGGGCATGCTGAATTTGATGCCAAGTTGTTCTTTGCATATCACTGACCTGATCCTTCCCAAACCTTTATCAGTTCTGAGAGGGACACAGCATGCAACTATTCCAAGAATCAAGGAGAAGCCTTTACAGAAACAGGTTTTGTAATCATTCGCAATTCATTTAGCATACGGAGCAACATTCTGGGTGTCATGTCTCCCAGCTGGTGGCCAGACGCTACAGTGGATGCGACCAACTGGCCACAGTCTTTCAGGCTGGCAAACCAGGCTTCTGTGTGTGCATGGCCAGCGTGTTTCCATGGCTGAGGCTCAGAGCACCATGGCCAAGTCCTGCAAGCAGACGCCAAGCCAGCTGAACCACAGAGGAAATTAGCCTCTGGTCAAACTGCACAGAGGAATGCCAAAGTTTGGGAAAGAACACCAGCCAGCCAAGAGGATCTCAATGTTGAGAGTAGTCATCTTTCCCTAATGGTCTTAAGTCTAAGATAGATGGAAGGAGGAACAGATGGCTTTCACATTCAGTGCCCAGCCCAAGGATTCAAGGGGATGTGAAGTAGTTTTTCAGTAGCTTCCCTAATATTGCACACCTTTTTGAAGCAATACATCAGGTTCTGGGGCTGGCATCACTTAGGCTGGAGTTCCTGCTGCACAGTGGACCAAGAGCTCACCTCCCAGAACAACATACCATACCCAGGGCTTGGTATTGGGATAGACCCAAATTAATTTGCCCAAATTAATGTGCTTAGGGCCCAGGTGAAAAACAACTTTTGTTTAATGGCAGCTTAGAGATTTCTTCAGGGCTTTATCTGAATGCTTCTCAGTGCCACTTTTTCTTCAAAAGGGAGGGTCCTGATCTACTCTCAACCATTGCTCTAAGAGCCAGGAAAAAGCTAGGTAAATACCACTTTGTCTGGGATGATCTATCTGTGGATGTTGAGGAAGAAGACAGAGAATTTTAACATGCATTCAGCGTGGAGAGCTCCACAGGTAGAAATGTCTCCTCAGTGATGAGCACTAAGGCCCTTGCAGCCCGGAGGATGGGTTGCACTTAAATTCTTTGCCCATTTGCAACTGTATGGTTAATTTTTAGCTAATTTCTGCCCTGAGTATGACTTAGCTATCACTGCCATAGCATTACAGCTAAAGACTCGATTGCATTTCCAGATAGGCTTGTCACTTAGAAAACACTAATGCCTCACTTTTGCAAGGCAATTATGAAGCGTTACTCTGATTTTATAACATACCAAATTTCTGTATGGCTACAGACTGATAACATTGAACCAGCAGCAGCATTGATTTAGTGCTGCTGGCAGTCTGACTTCTGGAATACTGCAGGCCACCAGTGGCCATAATACAGGAATAATTAATAATAAGGCTTAATCTTACCCTCTAATGAACAGAGGAAAACTTCTCTCTCACCCTTGCCCATCCTCCTCTCCATAAATTCTAAGAGGAAGCAATACTGTGATTTAGCAGGCACATCTTAAGGACCAGAGGCCTGAGCACAGAGGAGCAGGAAAATGGCTGTCGTCGTACAATGTGCGGATTGTTGCAGGTACTGACACACTGAGAGGGAGATACATCCACCCTTCACTGGCTGTGAAAAAAATGCTTGCTGGGAGTTTTTGAGGGAGCAGTGAAAAGGAATGATGTCTTATTTCTATTGTATAAAACAGCTCTGAAATCAAGGCACTTTTGTTTCTAAATAGTCTGTCTTTGTTTCCATGTACTGGCAGTTCAAGCAATCAGAAATCCTGAGTGTAACCTCCCCAAACCATGAAAATTAGTTTTCTAGATTTCTTGGTTTTGAATCATCAGGTGACATTTAGGGCTGTATTTTCAAGCATTTCATCAGATGACATTATAGTAAAAAACCTTCAAGCCCTCCTCACTTCCCCTAAAAAGCAATGAAAGGAAAATTTGTCTTCTCACATACCTAAGAGGCAGCTGAGCTCGAAATTAGATATGGAAGGACTAAGAATTGCTGCTAAAATTGTAAGCGTCAACAGTGCAAAATTTCCAAAATCCCCATCCCAGTGTTGAGGCTGTGGTAATGCTGTATTTGAAATGGAAAATGCTTTATTGTGTTCTACTTGAATTCTCCCATGCTGCTCTCCTCTCCTTGTTAAAGACGTTCACGGGGGAAACCTCTGCATGTTCTTTGTGTGTGAGAGAACAAAGTGTCCTCTCCCCTGGAGGAAGAATACAGTGCTACTGAAGCTAAAAAGGCCCAAAGTGCCATATAATGCTAAAATAACAGGGAGTTTTACCTCTACTTATCTCTCATAATCCTGAGCTATTTTTCCTCCAGATGAAATGAAAGATATAGCCCATCATCTCCACTGCACACAAATATCATAGCCTGTAAAGCTACACATTAGCAACTTGGGAGATTCCCTCCTACAAGAGCAGATCAACTTGGGTGAACAATGCCTACGAATTTTGGGGTTTCCCCCCCTCAGACCTCATTTTATGCCCAAAACATATGATACCTGCTAATAACATATGTAGCTGTGGGAGACACAGTAATTACTAAGGCAAATGAATCTCATGCCTCAGGAAGCAGAGTGCTTTCCATAGGGCTCAGGAAGGGAGTCCCCTGCCTGAAGCATTACCCTGAGACATGAGGGGCCTACAACCTGCCTCTTTGCAGCAGCTCTCACTGCACCTCCTGTCTATCAGGCAGCTCAATCCAAAACCCTTGGCAGGAAGCTGTGCCAATAAATATATTCTCTATTGGCAGGATATTGCACTCCTCTGAAATATCACATATTTGGCCATTAGGGAAGGCAGAGTCTGATCTTGTATGTCAAATTCTATGTTCCCATGAAAAATGAAGGAGCCACTTTGCTCTACTCCACTCTCCTCTTCTCCCAGCTAACCAGCCAAGGATGCTGTCAGAAGTAAAACACAATGCAGGGCTTGCTTTGCCCTGGCAACAGCTGTACCCAAAAGTAGCATTGACGAGCGACTGGAGAGCACAAAAGGGGCAGGAAATACCTGTGCCTACTTGCCAGATGAAACTGCTGAAAATTTTAATTTTAGGCCTCTCATCAGTCCTGACACAAAAATTGTAGCATCAGTTAAGTTGTAATGAGTTAGTGGTGCATGTGACATTTACAGATTGCAGATTGGGAGCAAAAGTGCAGGACTCCACACTAGCCTCACTTAGCATAGATGGAGTGTTTGGACCCAAGGCTTAAGTTCAGGAGTTTCAACAAGAAATTGAGATTCTTGGGGAATAATAGGATACAAAGCTTTTCTTCTGTACATTAAACTAGCTTTTACCACCCCTCACTATAGGTGACCAGAAGCTCTTAACGTGTGCCTGACTCATTTTTGGCAGGTATTAAGTAGCCAAGGGCTAGTTGATTTCAGTACAGACACCAACACCAAGCCCCAGCTATTGCAATAATTGATTTCCTCATTATAATAATAATTGACTCCACATTTTGACCACTCTAGGGCTTGATTTTCCCCTCAAGATCAGTCAAAACCTAGACACCTTCAACACACCAGCAGATGAGCCTGCAAACATTCTGAACTTAGACCAGATCTCCTGGATTTTTCCCACACTACATCACTTAGTGTGCCATAATGTTAGCCTCAGGATAGATGCAGGGTGCCTGAGCCACCCTTGCTTGCAAGGGGTTTGTACAATGGAAGAGGGGCCCCTGGACCTCCTTCTCTGGTGGCTTTGACTGCCCAGGAAGCCTGGGTTCCTGTTGCTGAGAGGACCACTGCCACCAGTGGCAGGAATGCCAACGATAAGTGGCAAACTGTAGGGATGCTGGGTTCTGCAGTGCAAGGTGTTTGTGAATCCACAGGCAGGGAGATGGATGCTAGGGGGAGGGGATTAGATTAGCTCCCATTCAAAAATGTTCTGTATGCTTTGATACTCCATGAATCCTCCTTTTTTGCCCCGCTCCCTCTTCTTCCCTCTCAAATCTCAGCCTCTTCCCTCCTGCCAGGTTTCATCACAACTCCAGATCGCTTGAACAAGCTGCCTGATAAGCCCACAGATGCCAACAGGAAACAATGATGTTACAGTAAGTGTCACAGGGAAAATGTCAACTGTATCATTATAATGAAGGTCATGTCTCCCTCACAGAGAGCTCAGGGCTCTGCACAATTCATGTGTTGTTATTAGGTAGATGTTGACATGTGTAACTTCTACCTTACAAGATTCACAGCACAGGGACAAAGTGAGAAAAAGCTGGCTCAGATCTACTCCAAGGCTCAGCCTCATAGAAAGTACAGAAGAAAACAATTAGCATGCATTACAGATGTGGAAATTCACCATATACTCCAGTTCCAGCTCCCTGTGACAGACAGGATACATATACAGGACACCAGGGCAAGTGCACAGCACATAAGCAGCCTCAGACAGCATCAAAGCAAAGCACAGAGAGATACTAAGTGCAAGTCAGGCACAAAAGAAACCAGCCTGCATCCCAAAGTTGATACTAGTAAATGGCACTTGGACACTCCATGTAAAACAGCTCGCTGCCTCCCTAATGTAGGGAATCTCCTCCTTTTAAACCTAGCAATAAAAATGATAAAAAGGGGACTATAAAAAATAAAAGCTTTGAATTAATACTCTAATGAAGTTTTATTATTTTTCTAAAAAAGATTTTGTTCCATGATGAGAAAATATATACTCTCCTTGGCTCTGACTCTATGCTAGGAAGTGGTTGTAGGAGTGGTGGGGGATGTTTGTGCATGCATGTGTGCATGAGATGAAGGAAGGCATTGAATGCAGAAGGCAGAGGCCTTTTAGTTCTCCAGAAAGACACAATGTTCTTTCTGTCTTCTCTCCACATCCAAACCTATCAATATTTTGCTCAATAAAAGATGACATGTTGGCAAGGATTTTCACCTGCACACACAGAGGCACATATGCACATGTACCCTGCTGGAGCTGGTAGAAGTATATTAAAATCTGAGAGATTTGACTAATATGAGGTATCACAAAGTGCTTTCAGAGATCCACAAGACTGCCCATCATTCATTTGTCAAGGAAGATTGTTAGGGCATTGCTCACAGATCCCCCAGGACATCAAAACTACTAATGTACAGACAGAGAGGAGGAAAGGAGTGTAATATGAGAATGATCATCTGAAGAACTGGAGGTGTACAGCTTTTGAGGGGCAAGGGCTAAGGTAGGACTGGTGTATCGGCACACTTTTGGGTGGCTGAGCACCATTTTACTCTTCCTCCAGTCTTTCCTCCAGAAAGCCAAGGGAGAGGTAAAGCAGTGGGATCAGCAGGTTGCAGCTAAATGATAATTGCACTTCCCTGTGATGTTGGCTTGTAATTTATCTGCTCCCTCCCATTCCCACAGTGCTATGGTATATCCCCTCCCATCAATTTGTTCCCATATGTACTACTGTGAGGCAAAATTGCTGGTTGGACTGAGCCTGATATATTTTATGGCAGACTGTGTCCACTGAGTTGCTTGGAGAAATTCTGCCTCAGGACTGAAAGTACAGGAGATATTGAAGCATTCATTTTCATTTTATTTTATTAAGAACAGAAGGAAAGTTCCATTTTATCCCTCCATCCATAGGGCCATATTCTTATGCCTCTAAGAATAAATCAGTCAATGTGGAATTAGCAAGAAATAGGTGAACACAGTGGAGATGCACTGAGAAGAAGCTGGGATGATTTGGTTTCAATCCTCCACTCCCTAAAAGGTAAACTGCAGGAAGATGAGAGAAGAAAGGTTATTTACCTCCTATTCTAATTTTCTATCCTAGGATGATCCACCTTCCCTGTCTTTGCTCAGTGCTGTGGAAGAAAAAACAGCTGAAACTCAGAGACAACCTTTGCAAGTCACTCCCAGGCTGCATCTGAAGCCCATCACATGGACAGGTGCTGCGAGTTCTCTGCAGAAAATACTTACAAAGAGATATCACGTCCTAGACCAAAAGAGACTGTACTTCTGAGGGAGACCTTCAGAACAAAGCATATTGAAGGAATCTCCACAAATGTTAAGTTTGGTTTCTAATATCAAGTTGTCATTGTCTTCCCCACCATTCCACCATCCTGTCATACCTCTGTAGTCCAAACAGAGAACAAAAAATTATTCTGTCTTGTGATTTCCCAGATTAAAGCCAGTGAACCATACTCAAGAGATAAAGGAGGAGTTGAGGCTTTCCTTCATCATGGGGAAGAAGGTGAAAAAGAGGAAGTGTTTTGGGTGTTGGCCAGCAACCCCATTCAGCACAATGGATTTCTGAATACAAGCCAAAAAAAATATTTACTGGATTAGCGTAGCAAGCCTTCCCTCAGAGAAAATCACCAAGGGACTGGGTCCACTGTCATCAGAAGCAACCCCCTGTTGGTCCTGCTGTTGCAAGCAAGTTAATCCCAGTGGCCCACAAATTTTTTCACTTGGCTCCTGATCTGCAAAGTAATCTGAAATGGAGTGCTTCCTGCATTTCTGCCTGTGATTATTTATTCACTTATTTTAATTTGAAAGAGGATTTAGTGGTTCTTGGGAGTCCAGGATCAATATCCCTATCTTGAGCCAAGAACAGCTCTGAGCAAGAGTGGTCACGGGATTCTGTGACTGATGGCACACCTCAGGACTGACCTCCCAGCAGGGTCTGGCTTCCCAGCGAGTGTTTGGCCACTGCCCCTGCTATGCCACAGCCACCCCAGCACCTCCCTTGGCTGTTCACTCTCCCTCCTGCACTCAAATCTTCCTTGAGTAGAGAGTATAAGATACAAACCAGAAGGTGAAACTATGGGTTTAGGATGATAAAATTAAGATGAGATCCACCAAATTCATTTTTATTTGCAATCATAAACCAAGCTCCACTTTACAAGACAGAGAAATTAAAAAGGAAAATGAGAAAGAGTTCAAGTGCGTCAGTTGCAGGTTGTTAATAGAACTAAAGTATTTTGTACTATTTATATTTTATGAAGCGCTACTGCTGTATTTTGTTCAACAGCACATCCCAATAAATGATTTACCAACTCCTAAAGGATCCAGGAAACTGATCTCTGCTCATTGTGTAGAAGGCCAAAGATCCTGCTCTGTGTTACAACATCATCCCCCCAAATACACTGATGCACTTTAAAACTGAAAAAAAATTCCCAAACCCTTATCACTTGGTTTTTAAAACTTTTCTACTGATTTTTTCAATTGGTGTAAGATAGTGTTCTGCCAGAAATGAAGTAATTTTTCAAAAAATGATAGAGAACATTTGAGGAGTCCATAAAAGAAATTACAACTTTCTAATGAAAAATAATTTTTTAACATTACACATATTTGATTTTCATATTTCTGACAGAAGAAATAATTATAAAAAGTAATTAGAAGTATTATTTCTTAAGCTTAGAAATATTCCATAGCCTTAGAGGTTTCCTTTAGAAGACCGCAGCTAATCCTACTCCCTTCCAAACACCCCTGAGCTAGGATTTGCAGGACTGCTGATAGATCAGACTCACTGTAAGTAGGTGGTTCAGAGAAAGCAGGCAGTTTTCCAAGCATGCAAAGCTGTCTCTGCTAACTTTCTCTATGTTTTGGGTTTTATATTATCCTAGGCAAGCACAACATTTCACATTTATTGGCATGCCTGCATCAGACTATGATGGTATCAGATGGCATGTGATGGAAGGTGGGGATCACCATCTACTTTAGATTAAGCAAAAGTGATGCTTGTGAATGAGAGAGGCAAGAGGTGTGCGATGTCCCTGCAGTGTCCAGTGGATGAGGACAGTTAGCACCTGTAGATGAGACTTCTCTCCCTGCTCAGCAGAAAGTGTGATAGGAAGGAGGCACGGATACACCTGATCACATCTCTGGCAAAGCAAGAGTCTGTGTAGGTGTCATGGAAGAGGATGATGTGTCATTTTTGGAGGCACATCAGATAGTTTGACTCCTATGTCCTATTACACTGACCCTTTGCTCCAACCAAGCTTTGTCTGGATCAGTAAAGCAGCAATAGCAATGACCAGCAATTTTTTTTTTTTTTTTTTTTTTTTATGTTAACTTCTACCTTATTATGGTCTGGGAGTCATTAGCCTCTCAGTTGTCTTACACCTACTTTCATGTGCTCTTGAATGAGTTATGGCAAACAACAGGAGCTCTGCTGGCACAGTGGTATGCTTGAGCACAAAGGGCCTGCCCTCAGGACTGACAGTCAGTCAGTTGGGCTGGAAGGGCACATTAGAGGCTGCCTCTCTGCACGATACTGCTCTGCCCTGCCAGAGCATCTCCAGATGCAGGAAAGAGTCATTTCACAGACCAGATGCTCTGACTATGAGCATCTGCAAGACCAAGTCAGACACAAAACAAGTCAAGGTCCTACTTAAGCTCTGTCAGAAAGTACCAGCACTATTCTGGCCAAAGAGGTGAGCTTTAGAGACCTACCACAAGCTGGACTCACTCCCACCCACAGTGGTCTCAGTTCCTCTTAAGTGCAATTATAGACTGGGGTGGTTGCATCATTGCAGAGCTCTGCATGGACCCTTGTTTTAGCATTGGATGGGTCTGGAGTTAGCACGAGACTTTGAGGGTGCAGGGAAATGAATGTACTGCTGTGGGCTACACCTTGTTTGGGACTGACTGTGCAGACTTCTGTTCTTACCCCGCAATACCTCAGCCTTGCTCACAGAAACAGGCCTGCATTCAGCCAAAATAAGAATAGCTACATGCCCTGAGCACCAGTTTACTAAAGCAACGCAGTCAAGGCCAAGGGGTATTGAAATCCCAGGGACCAAATGTTTCCTGTCAGAAGGCCTGGAGGCGACCGTCACTTTAGACAGGGTCATCAAAAAAACACTGTGTTGTGAGGTCTGAAGGGAGGAGTAGAAGCCTAAGACAGATATTGAAGGGAAGCCGAAGAGGCAGCAAGCAAAGCGCCAAGGCTGGGATTTGAGGGGAGCGCATTTACTACTGGCTGAGCTTGCTACTGTTTCGGTGCAGTTAGCTCCTGTCTGTCACTCTCAATAAAAGTGTTATTGATTAGCATGTGACTTTATTGTAGGGAGCTGGCCAGGAGCCAAGGTGGAAGGACTCCAGAGGGAAAAGAGGACGACTGAGCTGGCAGGGAGGGGAGGGGGAAGGGGGGACGGAGGAGGAGGAAAAAGGAAGCTTGGAAATATAAAATCGTGAAAAGAGTAATTAATTATGATTGTTACAGAAATCTATCCAGATTTTCAAGAATATTATAAATCAGTTGCCTGTACCCCTCCTATTAGCATTCACAATGGGGAGGGAACCTGGGGAGAATTGATCAGCTGAGAATGCCAGTGCCCTGGGGAAGGACTATGGCTCAGAGAAAGAAGGATTGTTTTGGCTGCTCATTTCACACCAATCCTGTGCCCAGGTCCATGGAAAACCAAGGAAGCTGGAGACATGGCCCTTCAGGAGAGAAGCATGGTCCCTTAGCCCACCTCCACTGCTGTTCCCTTGAGGGCATGCCAGAAGAAAAGGCAGATGGCCTGCAAATCTTTCTGAAAGTGAGAAACTGTTACTATCTCTCACAGCTTAACTGGAAAAGGAAAAAAAAATACAAAAAGGAAGTCCCTACAGAAAAAAATACATTGTAGAAATTGAAGGGCAGAAAATGTATACTTTCTACATTAAATTAGAAATAAGCTTTATTTTTAAAAAATCAACATTTTCTCTGAAATTTTTCATTCTAATTGCTTTCTTTGGGAAAATTTTCTTTAAAACCTGCTTCATTAACCACAGAATTCCATTTTTTATGAAAGAATTTAACTTTTTTTCCCCTCCACCTGCAAGCTACTTTCTCACTTCTACTAGCTTTGCAAAGTCATCTGGAGCTCCTAGGAAGAACATAAATGTGGAATAGGAATAGTAGTGAAAGATTATTCATTTAACTACATGACAAAAGTTAGTCCATCATTATCAAATAAGTCTCGGTCTACCATTTAGAAAGAGAAGAAATAAAATTTTGATTACATGACTGATGAATTTCCTATTTATGTATCTCAAAGACTTGTTCTCAGGTCCCACCTTAAGGCTGGCCCAACTTCCAGCAGGCTGTGCACTGCCTCCTTGGAGACTCAGAGGATGGAGCAGCTGTGGAGCTCTGATGGGAACGACTGGAGCTTTGTTCAGGAAGCTCAGCAAAGGAGAGCAGACAGTGTTGAAGGCTGGAGCCAAGGATGCTGACAGGGCTGCAGGACCAGACTTGTTCACTGTATACTCAGAATTTAAAAGCATGCTTGTTTGGCTCATTTGATTTCCAGAGAATAAAAATAAGCATGCTTCTGATGTTTATGAGACATGTCCTGGCAGTGCAAATCCAGATACCAACAGGGACTTTAAATAGAACACAACAGTTTCAAAAGACAACCACCATTAAAGCACAACTCTTCACTTTCCCCCTTTTGAGGCTCAACCCTTGTATTTCATGGTCTGTTGTTGCCACACACTAATTTAATGGCTATCAATGCCCTGACCTTTTGTTTTTCTCCATTTCCTCACCACTTTAATAGAAAACTCTTCTGACACCCCTCTTTCCAAAAACACACAAGTTTTCTATACTAGCTGTCTAGCCACTGCCACAGGACATCAGTGTGACAGCAGGCTGGTTCAGTGACCAGGTGTGGTGCCAGTTGTTCTAGATGGCTGTGACAATACCACTGGTAGCTGAGATCCTGCCATAACTATGAAGATGTAGCCCAGGCAGCTTGCACCCTGCACTGAAGTAGCATTGGTTGCATTCTCTGGTCATGTGTGGCAACCTTAAGGCAGCATTAAGAGAGCATTAACTCTGCCACAATATCAACACAATCACCGGAAGCTTCAGTCCTCAAGCTACATGGAACATGAAACCACATAGAACTTGTTTGTCACATCTGTCCCTTCTGTCCTCCCCAGCACACCTTCCCCTGTGACCTTTGCCACGTCCCTCCCTCCAGACTGTCAGCAATGAAGTGACTCCATTAAACCATGGCCCAGATGGCTTTCTCCTTCCTCTGAGTCCATCTGTGGCCACACTATGCCAAGCAGGACATTTCCCTGCGGCTCCCTTCACTTGCCTAAACATAGGTTTTTGGTGCCATTTGGGATGCCTTGGGGTGCACAAGACATCTGCACAGAAATGGTAGATATGACCCAGGACTACAGGAGACCTGTGCCCATCTGCACCAGTGGCAGGAAGCCAGGCAAGAAATCAGAAATCTTTTAAAGCAAGAGACTTGAGCACCTAACACTGCTTCCAACAAGCAAACTGGGGTTTTGGTGTGGGGTGGTTATTAGATGTTATTGGGAGGAAGGACAAACGAGTCCTTTCTGTTGATACTTGCTTGACCTTGCCTTCCCACCAGCAGGTTCAGGAGTTTCTAGAATATTTTTCCAGCAAAGAGCAGGTAAAGATCTGGCACCATGTGCTAAAAATGAAAGACACAGTTGTTTAAGTAGGCGAAGAAATCTACAGATTCCCCGACATGTTCTCCTCTTCCTTCTCTTTGCACTACCTGAGCCATGATTATGGGGAAAGGGTACTGGAGAGAAGGGAAGATATTTTCAGAGAAGTCCCAAATTAAAATATTAATAACTTGCTTGAATGCCTTTTTCTGCTTCCCATTTTTTCCCCAGTACTTCCCTCTCCAATACCTGCTTTTTATATTAATTTTTTATTTCTATTCCCTGTTTCCCCCACTGCTGCCAGCTCTTAGCTTCATTTACTAGTTTTGATTGCATGTTATTTACTTAGCACCTGTTGATTTGTGCCCCCAGGGCTTCTCTGTTTTAAGCAAAGAGAATGTATATGATTTTAAATGGACACAATTTTATAGAAGAAAGGAAACCATCACTGTAAATGTATATGATTTTAAATGGACACAATTTTATAGAAGAAAGGAAACCATCACTGCAACTTCCTTCTTACTAGGAAAAAAACAAAAGATGTTTCAGCAATTGGTCACAGCTGAGCTGATCCCAAAATGGTGACCACAGAAAGGGTCAGGGTAGGAATGACAGGAAATCACAACATATGGAACACATCATCGTATGTGTCATAGGTCTACTCAACTTTCAGTGCCCTTTAAAATGTTCGTGACTTGACAGACAAAACTCAGCTCTTCCGTATGAGGTACCCTCCTTGTCCTCCCCTCAGCAGAGCCATGAAGTATACAGAGTTGTACTTTGGAAACAAAAAAGACTTGGGAAAGTAGGAGGCCAATAAAATTGCACAGATATTGCAAGGTGCAGAGCTAACTAGAGGTCCTAACATGTTGCCAACAAAAAACACAGGAAATACTACATTCCAGCATGTGAAAAGGGTTTACTCCCACTTGGATACTGGTCTGACTGCCAGCCTCAGTGTGCCTCCTCCATCAGCACAATGATTTCCTGACCACTCCGCAGCCACCACTGCCTTCATGCTGATGCCTTCCTTGGGAAAACATCCTACAGCCAGCTAAGAAATGGCAAGGGAGTCTAATTCCTTCACTGCCCAAGAGCAGGGGTCTGCCAAAATCTTTATCAGAAAAATCAGAGCAGGGCCTTAGCCATTTCCTCACCTTTTATGCTACTTACAAATTAAATTACAACATACTTCTCAAAGAATCATCCAACCATTCATTAACTAGGTAGCCTACTTTGAACACATATCAGCCCATGGCATGTATTAAGACAGCTTGCTTCTAGTATGGTTAGGGTTTGGGTTTTTTTTTTCCTTATAGACAAAAGAAAATCTGCCAAGCAATTGGAATTTTCTTTTTTTTAACTATAAAGGTAAAACATCGCAGGAAGTAAAAGTCCTAGAAACACAGCAGCTTTTCCCTGTCCCTCTCTCTCCTTGCTCACTGTCTCTGGGAGGGTCTGAGCTGTTCACAAAATGGCAAGCTGACTCAGTGCCATGTCTGGACTAGTCTTGAGTACTGACATTCCTTTAAGTCTGTCAGTTTATGATACCATCTGATGTAGTAGGTCATTAGTCACTTCAGTCATGTGGTATTTGTACTGCCCCCTTACTGGATGAGAGATGCTTTAAACAAAACAGAAAATGTCAAGTCATTTCATTATATTGTGGGTGGTTTTTCTAATGAGCAAGCATTTTGGCCAGAGATGCATATTAGCTTTTTAGGACTCATTTTCACAGGCATTCGAACACTTTTCCATACTTAGTGACAGCAAAAGAGAGGGTATTTCTCCCATTTATAGCAAAATGCAGTGTATAAATATAACTTAGTATCACTGTATATATTTTCTTTTTGTAGACCGGCTTTTCCAGTTGTGTAGAAACAAGAACTGCAGAGGCACTAAAAATGGAATCAAGTTCAAAGACCAAGACGTTGGTGCTTCTGACAGCACACTTTGATTCTCAGCATTGGGTCATCATCGACTCCTTGGTGTTCACTTGAAATCCTCTCTTTTTAATCCATGCTCTTTCCTTTCCCAAGATGCAGAGTTTTACCGGTAGGATACTCAGGAGCACACAGCACTGGCTTATCTTTGACTTCACTGTGAGCACACACAGGCCAGTTGCAAATGTTTTTAAAACCTTTCCCAATGTTCATCATCACCTTATATCCTTTCCTGCTACTTAAGCTTCTCACCACTCTAAATCCTTCCCTACCACCTTACAGGTTACTTTTCTGCAGAACTTTCTTAGTCAAAGTCAACTTATGATTTAATTCACACCAAAAGAAATCGTTACAAAAAGTCATGAAGCAGCTATGCAGGGTACAAGGAAGTACTTCTGTTTCTGAAAGTACATGGAAAAAGGTTCTTAGTTCTCAGCTGACAAGAACCACTTGAAATACCCAACACATGCCCCATTCACCACTAGACCTGAAGATGCCCTACAGAGGAGCAGTAGCTCACTGACAACAGGAAAAAGACATGAAAAATTGCTCTGAGAGGGAAAGGAGGAGCTGCATGGAATAAAGTGTTCTCTTCCACCTTGTAGATGGAGTGTTCAGAGCAGAACTAAAGCCTGCAGTGAGCAGACTGCCGTGCATGGACTGACTGTCCACAAGGTGAAATGATACTGAAGAGGCATTTCCATTGTGAAGACTTTCTGAAAGGTCTGCTGGATCTGATGGGAAGAACATTTTTCAAAGAGATTCAGACAACAAACTGTGCTTTCCACAATAAAAATACCCATTAAGCTCCATTATGGTTATTTTTATTGAAGCTAGTCTAGACATTCGAGTACAATTTTTATTAATCTCCAGATAAATAGAGATCTAGATAAAGATGGAGCCATTGCTGCTGTGTAGGGTCAGACTTCATAACAGCCCAGTCATTATCCTATCTCCAACAGCAACCAGAACACAAAAAGCATTCAAGCTTCCCTCATTCCCAAATGCCCTATGACTCATACTCTGCCTCACTGTGTTAAACAGTTCCTCACCAATTTTTTTTCATTAAAGCATTTAATATTTGGAAATAAAAAAGGAGAAAATTTGGCTTATTCTTCTGTTGATGAAATGAATCTCACTTGAAAGCTTGTTTTATTCTAATTTCCAATCTGCCTGAGATCTTTCAAGTCTTTCTAATCCTAAAATACCAAACACTTTAAGAATTATTTTTAAATAGTTTTCAGAAATTGGAAACAGTCAGCAGTTTCTCCCAAGGATAATACAAGCCTGAAGATATCCTGGGCTTTTAAACAACAAATTATGAGGTTCAGGCTTCAAAAAAGTCCTTCCAGCTAACTTTGAACCCTTTCAGGTTTGAAAATTATTGTCTCTAGTAGCTTTCTTGGCAATGAAAGAACTGAAACCATGATCCCAGCCCGGCCTGCATTATCTTGTCTTGTGCTGGTAGTGTCTTGGTACAGTGTAAAGGTCATTTCTGAACCTGAGAGATCCATGAGATTGAAGCTTCTAGTTCTGGAAAGCGCTAGAAACTTTCCAGACTACATCAGCCTGGCTGTTTCTGGAGAAACTGGACGAGCTCATCAAGGATTGATGCTGAGGTTAAGAAATCTATCATGTTTTATTGCTCCTGCTGATGTATGACACGCCATCCTTCATCTCTTTGTAATGCAGAGTGCCTGCATGTTGGCTCACA
Organism: Anomalospiza imberbis; assembly: GCF_031753505.1. Taxonomy (NCBI): domain Eukaryota; kingdom Metazoa; phylum Chordata; class Aves; order Passeriformes; family Viduidae; genus Anomalospiza; species Anomalospiza imberbis. The sequence continues at coordinate 54,702,934 of NC_089682.1, forward strand.
TTATACTGTCAGCTTCACTTTTACTCCCTCCTCCCCCAACTCTATTTGGTCTGTTCATGCTAAAAATAACATCAAGATTCATGAGTATGAAAGGGATGGGCGCCAGAGAGAGGAAAACTTGCTGACTTAAAGACTCGAGGCCATACTTACCACCTTCTAATGCAAGCCTGGATCATCTCTATTCGAGGAACTTAATTTCAAACTCTGGAAATTGGGGGACAAAGTCACAAACTTGAGGAGATTGTCCACTATCTATATTAAAATCTTTTCAGCAATGCAGGTCAAGGGACAGATTGACACTTTGAGGCATTCCAGGCTCCTTTCTTCTCTGTGGCGTGATCAAAGGCTGTTGAGTGGGTTCAATGTGTGGCTTCTTCGGGAAAGGACACCAAAGCCCAAAGAAAAGTTCTGCACCTTCATTTTAAGGCTCAGTGAGGTTTGCACCAGGTCTTGGACATCCCCCATGTGCATGGTCCATCTCTGTTTGAAAGCCTGACTGACAGCTCTTCCTTTCCAGACAGTAAGCACATGCTTGCAGGGAAGAAAGAGCTTTAGCAAAAGTACGTACAAGGAATTTGTTCTGTTAATCAAGTAGCAGATGTCTGCTCTCTGAGCTTATAACAAAAGCTTGTCCCTTTGTGGTATTCAGGGGCTCCAGGCCAGTGGAGATGTGCCTTCCCAGTAAGATTTCTAATGCTGCTCATCTCTAGACATTGAAGACCCTGGGGTTTTTCTCTTCAGTTATTGTTCTTTTCTAAAATCAGAGGTCTTTTCTTTCTTAAAGCGCAGCAATGGTGTCATGATGTCCTAATTTGTATAATTGCTGTCTATCCTAAAGCTTCCCCTGCAGTTTCAATTACGTGTCTCACTTCAATTAAACTCTTTAATTCTTGTCCCAAACTGGCATACAGCATGGCTAACAGTCATGGTTATCCTCCTCTACCCCAAAGCTGCCTGCACTGTCCTAGTAGGATGGCTGAATAGAAAGCAGTTTGAAGCGGGATAAAATGCATTTGAAGAAATGCCAGACATTGATCCTGAGCTACTCTCACCTTTGTTTTGCATCTGGAGGAACACAATTTGAACCAGAAAACCTTAAAGGAAATTTCAAACTCAAGGTTTGAACCAGAGAGTTAAGGGAGTGCAGCAGAAATTGAATACCCTGCCCGGCTTCCTGGGGTGAAAGGCTCGTTTGAGGGGGCTGAAGACCCTCTAGAAGGCATCCAGGGGATAAAACCATGCACTTCAAGCCCTGCAAGAGGGAGATAGAGGAGAGGGCTGGGGTAGGGTTTGCCACACAGGCAGTAGGGCCTGTTCCATAAAGCATCTTGTCGTGTAAACAAGATGTACCTTTGACATCCTCCCCTTCAGGGCACCAAGGCATGAAGCAGGCGATGTATTTCAAGCCAAACAGGTGATTTGTAGGTGCTAAGTGTTCATAAAGACAAGATTAAAGAGCTCTCTGATAGCAGGGCAGTAAATCATTCCCCACCTGCAGAGTTGAGTGCCGGGCAGGGATGCTCCTCCAACCCTGATTAAATAAAGGATGGCTCAGCAAGATGGGGGCTAAAGTTAGCTGACAGCTCACGAGTGAACTGGTGTCTTGCCTGCTGCTGTTGCAACTGATGGCTAATTTTCTCCCAAAGGAACCTTTGCAAAGCCTGGTAATTAAAACTGGTGGAAGGCAAACAGGCTCATGGGAAGGCAGACCCATCTGTCCACTATCCCCCAACCATGAGCGTCCCCTGACTGACAGCCTGTGTGGGTCAAAGCTGCTCCTGGATGAAAAAAATCCCAAGGCCTGGTGCTTTCACTTGCACCCATGAAAGAAAGCTACAAATAAATATCTAACAGCTTTATATCCAGCATGCAACAAACCCTGGCAAGCTCCAGGTGTCCTACATAGAGTGTTGGGGATCAAATACACACACGCATAAATATATATGTAAGCACATATATACATGTCTCCTAAACACCCTTATGTTCTCACACTATCCCAGGCTCTCCCCTGAGAATCATGCTTTCCCCTACCCAGTCAGATGCGTGTGAAAATAATTATCTGGGTGTTACAACCTGGGAAGTAATGGCCCAGAGGAGGGAGCTTTTTCAGTCAAAGATGCAGTTTGATGGCAAAGCAGGTAACAGAACCCAGGCAGCATCAACTCCCAAGTCTCCTTCTTAACCAAGCACATGTTTAGACTAAAGAAGCAGGTTTTGTTTTAAATTACCTATTTGACTAGCCTAGATAGGACCCAAAAGAACTTAATGAAAAGGAAGCTTAATGGGACCTCATTAGATTGTTATAACATTTTTTCTGCACTGTGCTATTAGCTCTTTAAAATAGATTATCGGAAAGAACACACTTCACAGATTTAAATTACTTGTGGCTTTTGCCATACCTGAGTTATTTCTTTTACTTTTTATTCGTCTGGAGTTTTCAGATTAGCTTGGTGAGATATTTCTTTTCCATTTCTAGATTTATGGATACGTGTCAGAAGCTGGCTCAGTTGAGTTGTTACTGACTCTACTCAATCCTAATTAAAAAAAAAAAATCATTTTAATTGATGGATTCAAATTTTGGAATATTTTTCTGTAAAACTAAACAAAAGAGGGTTTTTTCCCAAGTTGTTTTTTAAAGGGGCAATATACTAACAAGAAGATAGGCAGTCTAGGGTTTTTTAGGGGGTTTCCCCCCTTTTGCCATTGTATTGAAGCTAGTAATATTCAAAGATCATCTAAGTCTCAGAGTTAGACTTGAGTTGCATTTACAATAGCAGCTTTCCCTAAACTTGGGTGTGCTCAGATTTGCTCCACTATAAGGAAGGAAAGACTGTGCAAGAAAGATCTGGAGCATTGCATACTCATGATCAGGTGCTTTACCTCCAGCCAAGCTCTAAAACTGACCATATAGCTTTGTTATGGAAGCTTTGGCACTGAACTTTGGGCCAAGAATGGAAGTGGCTCCTCTTTGACATAAAGAGCAAATATTGCCTTCATGTATTCCAGGCATGGCTCAAAGGTATAATCAATAGAAAGGTTAAAATAGGGGATAGGGAGATCTAAAAGCTGAGAAGTCCCATATGGTTGCTTTTCCTGAAAGATGTCTGCTTGTTTTGATGCTCATCCAACTACTTAACTATCTGCACTGATAAAAACAACCCACAATAAAGGCAGCTGCTGCTTCACAGTTCATGATGTTCTACATTCAGCATCCTGTGTCCACTTTCATGAAGCAGAGCAAGAGCACATGCAGAAGCACTAAGTGTATTTTTTTTTGCACCAGTATCTCCTGCTTATAATTAAATTAATTACAATTAAATTAATTTCCCTATGGGAAGTGTTTCCATGTTTTATAAACTTTTCAAGCCAGTTGTCTTCTACACTGTCCATTCCATTCAAAATACTGTCTCACTTTCTGATGAGGGAAAATGGGTTCAGTCACTGCAAAATGGGTTCAGTTACCTTTGCATCTGTCTTTTCATTGATCCATGTCCTGGTTTTGGCTGAAGAAGAGTTAATTTTCTTCACAGTGGAGGGTATGGGGGTTTATTTTGAATTTGTGCAGAGCAGAGTAGCAATAATATAGTGGTGGTTTCTTTATTGTTGGGCAGGGCTTAGAGACAAGGCCTTTTCTGCTTTTTGTACTGCTGTGCTGGCCTGGAGGCTGGGGGTGCCTGGGAAACTGAGAAGAGACACAACTGGGGCAGATGACCCAAACTGACCAGAGGGATATTCCATTCTGTATGACATCCTGTTCAGTATATGAAGCGGAAGGAAGAAAGAAGAAGGGAAAGACATTTGGAGTGATGGTGATTATCTTCCCAAGTAACTGTTGGACGTGATGGCGCCCTGCTCTCCTGGGGATGGCTGAACACCTGCCTGCCCATGGGAATTGGTGAATTAATTCTTTGCTTTGCTTGTGTGGGCAGTTTTTCCTTTCCCTGTTAAATTGTCTTTATCTCAGCCCACAAGTTTTCCAGCTCTTACCCTTTGATTCTCTCCCCAGTCCTGCTGGTGGGGGAGTGGGCAAGCAGCTGCCTGGGGTTAAACCAATATCCTGAGACTCTGCTGCTACACTGTGGTGCACTCCAGAATTACTTCAGATTTCAGTAATGCTGAGATTTCACTGGTTGAACCCACTTTTTACATATACAGGCACAAACTCGTAGTCAGGTCTGTAGCAAGGACCTTGGCTGTGAAGGGAGTTACTGTACAGAAGAAAATTGTAGGACTCCTTTCATGCCCACCTCACCAAGGTGCTGTTTCATCCCACAACCTTTCCACGTCCATCCCCTGCTTGAAACAAAAGGCCTGCATTAAGTTATGGACCACATTTTAGTATTAGACCATCAGCTGACTGCTTCACTCCACCTCAGACATGGAATTTGATATCAAGTCAATATTTGCCACATTTCAGTCTTTTTTTTTTAAGAGGACTACTCCTCCTTGCCTAGAGTCAAAGTGAGCTTGGCTGCACCTGCACAGGATTCTTGTCCCCCTCTAATTAACCATTTTTTTATTCTACCCAAATATGGAAAAACATTAGTGTATGGACACAACCCAGATGTTTGGTCTCCAGTGTAAGTATTGGTGTTTTACCACATGCTGGTGGTTAGGTCTGAATCCTGAAAGAGTCCTTGAGCCTTTTTGAACTATGGCTGAATTCACTGACCGAGAGCAGTCAGCTGTTTACATTCCTCCTGTGTTTGCATGGATTAATTTTAACATATTAGTTTAGGATGAGGGAAGGCAGGGATGAAACCAGATGACACAAAAGGTACGGGGTGAAGGTCATTACAGTGAGATGGATGCCCCATCCCTGGAAGTGTTCAAGGCCATGTTGGATTAGGCTTTAAGCAACCTGGTTTAATGGAAAGTTCCTTGTCCATTGCATGTCCATTTCTAGTTGAAATGAGAAGACTTTTAAAGTCCCTTCCAACCCAAACCATTCTGTGGTTCTATGGGCAAACTCAGGCCATGAGTACCTCCGGACAACTCCACCCAAAGATACTCAAGGTATTATGAAACACCCATTGGGCACCCATCCATGGGCTGTAGCAGCCAAAGGCAACAACCTTGCATGCAGCAGTTGAACAATGTGTCTTCAGGAAGCTACACAGATATCTTCCAAAAAATAGATTTTCTCCCTTATCCAGAGGAAGGAGACAGTGCAGAGACTAAACCACAAACCCGCAGCTGGGAAAGAACAAGAAGAGAAGGCAGCTGGGTTCAGCGCCCTTCCCTGCCAAACCTTTGGTTTCCCCACATTTTGTCTGTGCAGCAGTGAGGTGAGCATATCCCCTTTTCTATGAGGGCCAGGCAGATGAATGTCTCAGAGACTACAAAGCGTTTTTTGCTTGTGGTATTAGCAGGGACCACCTACGTATCTTGGACAGTTCCCTGGAAAGCCGTGACGTGGGCCAGAGCAGCACGCCTGCCTCCCTGTTCCCGTGCCTCTCGCTGCCACCCCCTGTGCCTGCCCACCCTTGCCAGCTGCTGCTGCCGAACGTGGCACCGCCTGTGCCAAGAACAATGATCCTCCAAGCAGAGCTGCCCAAGCACTGCCAGTCCCTCAATCCTGCTCAGCTCCCTGCGTCTCTCCCGTTAATTTACGTATCTCTGCAATGTTATTTATCAACTGCTCCATAATTAATCAGACACAGAGCTTGGCAGCACTAAATGAGCAGCCTGTCTCTAGTGCTCCCACTGCCATCAGCCCCCTCTCCTCCCAGCTACCATGCTTTATCACACACCACAACACTGGAGCCTGCCTTCAGCCGCTCCTCATACGAGCAGCCAGGGGGGCTTTTCAAATGATCTCATCTCACCAGGAGAGCAGGCACTCATCCTGCCAGACTGGCAGGAAGGGAGGAATTAGCATACAGGTAAATGCCAGCTTCCTGCCGGTTATCCCACCAGCCACCTGGCTAAAGAGCTGCAGTCGCTCTGAGATTAAATATCGTGCTGTTCCTTGCTTCCTGACCTCTTCCTGCCCCTGCCACCCTAGCCTCAAATCTCTCTTCTTTCTGTCAGGTTGCTTTCTCTTGTTTTCTCCCCTTGCATCTTGTCCCAACATCTTTCTTTTGCTTTTCCCTTCTTTACTTTCCAATGCCTTTTTCTCATGTTGCCTTCTTGCACTCACCCATTCTTATTGCTGCTCCCTTTCTCCCCAATTCCTCTCTCACATAAGCCCCAGATCAAGTAGACTGTGCAAATAAAATTACACGGTACTGTTTTCATGAGCAAAAGCATAAGAGGAACTTGGACTCCAGAAGTCCTTCAGCTCAAATCTATCAGATATAAAGACCACAGATCCTAATCCAATAATAACATTTTGGCTCTGCCTCAGATTAAAAATCAAGGCTCAGGAGACATGGGTTATGTTCCTAGATACAGTGTTTGTGGACTGACATGCTATTAGCAAGACATACTGCACCTCAATTTACCTGTCATTAAAATATAGAGGACAGAAATGCTAACTGACCCAAACTGATACAGTGTCCAGGCATGTAAAAGTAATCACACACTCAGGGTTAAAGTGGAAGGCTTCCGAGATTGTCTAGAAATTTAAAATCTCTCTCCCTTTTTATTCAATATGAAGGCTTGCATTGAACATCCACTTTTCTGAACCAACCTGTGGGAAACCAAGTGGGGACTATAATATTAGGAAAACTTGGCTTCATCACTCTATAACCTTATTGCTGCTCTTTTCATGCTAAGGTCCCCCTGTGGGGGGTACCTTAAAAAGGCTTCTGCAGGAGTGAGATATGATACAGTGCAGACACAGTGAAGTCTTCACAGAGAACTTGGGCACTGAACAAGCCATCCTCTGCCAGAGGCCTCACCTGTGAGTGATGACTGTGCAGCAGCATATCTTGGTTTCTCACATCCTCTTGCCCTAAAAACACAGGGAACTTGGATGATTCCTAGACTTCAGATGAGTTCCTCAGGCTTCTTAACTCTCCCTACCCTAGCATGCTGCCTAATTAGCATATAATGACCACTAACTCTTCTGAAATAAACCACTCTTTGTGACTGAGGTGAGCTTTTCAAACAGGGCAAAGGAAGACAAGCATCAGCTTGGTCCCAGTGCAAAATAAGAACATAAAACTGGCAGTCTCTGCCACATGGCCACATGACAGCCTTGCAAAAAGGAAGAGACCTGAGCAAGGGACTCTAACCTAAGCATCACCAATTAATACGAGTCCTCTCTGTTGGCCCATTGCACATAAGTAAAACAGGACTGGTATCAGTCAGGCTTACCCAGATATTGAGAACAAGAGGTAATCAGAGGGCAGATAAGAATTCTGGTGCATCCACTTGCCCATGCCTTTCATGCTAGAAAGCATTGCTTTTATCCTGCATGAAGAATAGAGGTGGGAAGCAAGAAATAAGAGGAAAAAAATTGAAATATCTAGTGCAAAATTTCATTTATTTATTTAAAATCAGATGGGGTATAATGGGAAAAACAAGAAGAGAGATTAGAAGGAAAGGAAAGACTAGTAAGGAAGGCTGTAGAAGCTATAGAAAGCTGTAGAAAATTGAGGTAATAGGAAATGAGGCAGATAGAGAGAGATGTAGAAAGATGTAGAAAGCCCTGTTGAAAACCTTTATTTTAGCTTTACTGTGCAGATGCTTAGCAGAATTTTTGCTGCCAATGATGGGATGTTTCTGTTTCTCATGGATTTCTAGCTAACAGACTCATATTTTCCCTTTGGCTGAGGGTGTGGAGTGCGTGTAAAATGCCAGTATTGCACCTCCTTGGAGCTTTCTCTGTAGGACTGCTGCTCTTTCAGGGGACTCTTGGAAAGGGTGCAAAAACAGCAGTTCAAAAAGCATTAAAGAAATGTAGTTGGTCCTAAAAGTCTCAGGTGGAAAGAACATTATCCAAAAAGAGAACTAATTATTTGGTGGATTAAGGCCACTGGCTGGGTTTGCAGAGTTAGCAGATGGACAAGAATGCAGTGGAGTTCTTTTTCAGGATGGATGACATGGTGAGAACATCTGTCTGCTGCAAGCAGGAATATGTTCCTGGTCCACTTGGTCTCAGAAACAGAAGTGCAACCTCCTACTTGGACTCATCTCACAGAAACCAGAACTGCATTGAGGGGCTTTTTTATGTTGTGAGATCAAAAGGCTGGGACTTGGCTTTGCAGAAGGGGCTTGGATGAGCCTCACAGTGTTGCAGACTGAGAACTGTTTAGATTAAGCTATAAAAGTGATTGCTAAAAAGACATTACCTTACAAAACCTTTTGCCACCAGATTATGAGTTTGACTCCTGTGCATTCTGGTAACACATTAAAATCATTACCATTTGCATCTGACCACTGTGTGGTGGTCTTAGTGTGAAGGAAGGTTTGTGGCCCTCAGCCATATCCCGCTGAGCACATTTAAATCACTAGGAGCACAGAGTGTAAGGAGAGCTGATCCTGTTCTACCTGGCTGAAGTCAGTGCAAACTGGCACAAATGGGACATCCACCCTACAGGAACTCACAGGGGCTGAGGCAGATCCATCCACAGAAAAAAAGAGGTCCACTCCTTAACTATGCAAAGATCAGGACTAAATAAACAGCCCTAGAAACACCGGTTCCTTTAGTTGAAGTCTGCCACGTCAATTAGAAAAACACATTATATTCCACCATAGCTCAGCAAGTGGAGCTTCAAGTATTCCCAGAAGAGCCATCCTGCACTTGACACATGACAAAAAACATGGAAAACCACTGCAGAAAGAGAAAACCATGGTGTGTTCCTTGGAAGCTCCTAAGCAAGAATTGCCAGAGTGCTTGGCCAAAAAGGCAGGAGAAAACCAGCGGACATCTGATTTCTGTCCCCCTGTCACACATAAACACACTGTTTCTGGTAGCAGCCAATGCAGGGCAGAAGCAGCACTGCCACACTGAGTGCAGGCGCACTCAGCTCAGCTGTACAGGAGCTAACTCAGCTATGGGCAGCAGTCTGTACCCAGCAGCACAGTGCTTGAGTTGGGCCAGTTGACCCTGCTGGGACCCAGCATGAGAAAACTACAATATGCCCACAAGGATTTGAACTCCATCGATCTTCAAAGTAAGGAGTAACGAGTATCCATTTTGCAGAGGAAAAGGGCAAGGAGAGGGGAGAAAGGCACACACATGACACAGAGGGACCATGGCAGGCCATCCCAAGCAGCTGCATGTGTCCTGTTTCCAGTAATCCCACCATGTTGTTGCCCTGATTCTTGCAGCACATCTGCTGCCCTCACAGCTCTGCAACAGCCATTTCCCCAGTGGGCCCAGACACATCACAACTTTTTAGCAGCCCAAAAGACAAGGCAGAGGAAGACTGTCTGAAAATGACAAACAGAATTATCCTGGTGTTATGCAGGGCAGCAGTTGGAGCCAGCACTGCTATTTACAAGGGATGCAGCTTGCAAAAAGCAAACATTCCTCCGTGGCCCACAGGGTCTCTGCTTTAACTAACATGTCGTGTGACACTGAAGGCAGATAATTAATCTCCCATCACAGCACCTGTCTGCACCCCCCTTTTCCCTTGTCTAATATCTTCCTCCATCTCCCTCCCTTTACAGACACCATTTACAACAAGGGGGGAGTGAGGTTTATCACTGCCACCTATTGGCATTTGCCCTACAGAAGAACATGAGGACACGGCAATACTCTGCACAAAACCATCACCACTTCTCCATGTTTATTCTTCCTGTAACCCTGCATACACTTTAATGGCCAGGGTGTAAAAACACAGCACTTATTCTGGATGGGTCTGTAAACTAGTTGTAAGCAAAGCTGCATTAGCAAGGCCCCTTGTTTTGAGGGTGGTGGTTTGGTTTTTGTTTTGTTGGGGTTTTTGGTTTTGATTTTTTTGGTTTGTTTGTTTGTTGTTGTTTGGTTTTTTTTCCCCTTTTTCACTTGTAGGACTTAAGACCAGAACTGCACTCTTGCACTCATCTGGAGCTGGATCTTTTAATATGACATGGCATTATGTGTTTTAGACATACTCTGCAAGTCCTATAATCTGTGAAGAGCTTTCCCCTCAGCACTGGAAGCCAGTCTTATAGGGCACTCTGAGAGCATCCATGTTGAACTAAATTTGGGATATCTGGCACAGTTCTGTATTAAGGTCAACTTTACTTAGCTTTAGACATCCAGGCGAAAGGTCTGTTTTCCTGCTGGATTCTATAACACACATACAGGCACAATGCAGAAAGCATTTTAAGTTTTCAACTAAATCTACCTCCTGCTTTGAAGCTCAAAAGGTCACACTCGAGGTGGGGGTTGACACCAGCACTGGAATAGAGAAGAGGCAGTAGGAGCATTGCTGGTCAAAAGCTGGGGGCATTGACAGAGCTGTGTCTGGGGAGCTCTGAACTGAAATACCAGGAGGGCTGCAGGGCAGATGGGGGGCACTGGCAGACTTGTCTAGATGGGCAAAGCTTGTTTGCTTTACACAGAACATGCCTGGATGCTGTCCCTGATGCAAGTCCCTCCTTTAATAAAAATCAGAGCTCTACTCTGATAAAGCAACTGAAGAGAAAGCCATCCCTTGTTCTCTAAAGCTGACCTTTCCCTTTCCCCAGCATAGTTAGATCCCTTACTAGATTTGGTACATTTAAGAAGAATTTTTAAAAAACATTTTTACAAACATGTTCTGCATGACCGCTTCCACTAATCCTGCCGACAGGGGCGATCAATGCCTTTAAAGGAGATTTGTGGAAACCACAAAGAGTCAAATGCTGCCACTATGGAGATAAATGCCCCTTCAGTTCCTCAGCTGATGCTCACCACAACACACCTCCTCGGGGGAAGGTTTTGCTCCAGACTCAGCTTATTATTAAGGTGGGGCATAAGTTCAGGACTGACTCACTAAGAATCGCTCCCCACCTGGTTTAATTTCTCACTAGAAAGAACTGTGCTTAAAGCACAGCTACAGCACCCTCTTACACTATGCTGGATTATTAATTCAACATCGATCAGAGGAAACACAGTCCACTTCCTACAGCACCCTGCTTTTGAAGGTAACCCATTCTCTCTATCGACCAGGCTGAAGGTTGCTTAAATTAGCAAGAATAAATAAAACCTCAACTCCACTGAATAGCAAAGAGATCTGAAAAAATGTTCCTTTTTTTTTTTTTTTCATCCAAGATCAGGATTTTAGTACACTGTCCCTGATTAGCTCTTTACATGTGAAACATTTTTACCCATCTCTTTTTTTGAGTCAGCGCAGGCAGCAAGTAATCTGGGCAGAAGCTCCTGTGCTCAAACCAGATAACAAATGAAGCTATTCAAGATTAAATGCATTACCCTGTTTCCCACTATTTTAAAGGCCAGAGTTCTATAAACTAGTGCCAGATGTTTTAATTAGCAGAAAGCAACAGCATATTCCCGCACAGCATGTTCCAGAAGGGATACTGAAGCGACCAAGTAAAAAATCTCAACACAGAATGAATGCATGTTTCATTATACATCTTTGACTTCTTCCCCTGCACTCTGCCCACAAGCCTGCCTTTCCTAGGACTTGTTCCAAAATACTACTTCAAGTAGATTTTGTTTTGTTCTTTACTGTTTCCAGGAAACCTTTGTATATATATATTCCACTGGCGTTTCTCAACTTCCCCTACTCAATCAATCTTTGTCCCACCCCAAATCTATTTTACTTCATTTCAAGAAACTAACTCTGCCTCCTGATCTAACAGAGACTCCATTAGGGATGCAGCCACAGCACACTTAGCAATCTGTTTGAACCTGTGGACACAGCAAGGCAAAAATTAATACTTCACCTAAAAAAGTCATACAAAAGTGTTTCTTACATGAGGCACATGTAATCCACAGGGGGATGGTGCAATATGATACAGGCGCAGCTCTGTCACTAGTCACCTGATGAGGATCTCAAGATCTAATTTTGCAGAAGACTTGTGTGCTCATACAAGTACATAACACGAGGGATTTCAAGTGACGTCATAAAGAACAAGAGCAGTTTGGGATGTTTGTTATCAAGATGATACTGTTACAGAGACATGACTTAGGCATGATATGTTGGAGAACAGAAAGAGTGACCATTACCTCACAAAAGACCTTATATATTTTCTCCTAATGTTCCCGATTTTGTCTTCAGCATAAGTTTCTGCATGCATGTCTCTGCAAAACTGGGGAGAAGCACTGGAACCCCTCCAATGACTACTGGACAGGTGCAGTGTGCTTTCTGTTCCAGCACATTGTGGTGCCACACTAGGGGACATCATTTACACTGCCCACACTTAGCACAGTAGGGAAATATTTCTGAAGCTTTTAGTGAAGGTTATAAAATTCTGTGGGGGATGGCTATCCCCAAGACAAGAGCTGTCCTCAACACCAAGATGATATTGGTTTTTCCACCATCTCCAGGGTTCTGACCATGTTGTTCTCTTCCTTGTAGAAACCATCATAGCTAGGCAGGCAATGTTGAAAATATTGGGTGATAAAAAGGAAAAGATACAGCAAAATAATACCCTCATCAGTGTATCTGTACTGGAAGAAATACACAACAAAAAGCCAACACAACTAAAACATTTGCCACTTCCTAATACTCAAGTATGAAGTGAAAAATTAGAAAGGAAAAAGAAAACAGAAGTTGTGGTTAATGATATCCATTTGGTTTCCAAAATAAGCTTCAGGTAAAGTCTGATGGTCTACTGTCATATTGTGTTCTTGGAAATCCAGTTTTGCACTGCTGCATCTTTCTAGAAATGCAGTGAGCTGGGACAATCTGCATGCTTGATCCTCTCCTGCCTCTCGTGCTCTTGTCCCTTGTTTTCTCCTTCCTTCATCTGCTTCAGTGGCTTATTTCTGATTTCTCCTGTCCTTTGGAGTTATCAGGAGTAAGACACAAGATTGATTCTCCAGGTCAAACTGTTCCTCATCAATTATAGTAAACAAACCAGGAACGTGTTTTCTAGCCAGTCAGTCTCCTTTCTCTCTCTTTCTCTCTCACACACACAGATGTCCTTCTATTTCCAAGGAAAACAGGAGTTGAAATGGGTCAATTTGTTATTTTCTCTTTAATGACGACCAAAGCCACATTTCTCCAATTTAATAACTTCTATGCAAAATGGCATTTCTTGGTGAGAAACAATACCAGGTATTGATACAAACAGATAGGATTAGAGATACAAACATCTAAATTCATTTCTGGCAACTCATATTTATGTATTTCAGGTTTTGGTTTACTTCAGGAGAAAGGATTAGGGGCACATGGAAAGAATAGCAAATCAAGCTGATGAGAACTTTTTAATTGGAAAGCTAATGGCACAGAGATTGGCTTCCAAAAGGGCTATGAGGAAATACCTGAAAGAAGGGGAGGAGCAAAATGAAAGAGAGAGAGAGTGAGAGAGAGCGAGAGAGCGAGCAAAAAAGGGAAAAGGTCATTAATTTCTAACTTTCTTTCCTTTTTTATTTCCTTAGCTGCTTATAGCACTACCTTTTCCCTCAGCAGCTCCCCATAGCTAAAGTCATGTCTGTGAGAATTTTTTTCACCAGTAGTCCCCATCTCATTCAGCAGAAGGGTCAATATTCCATCCCTTCAGACAGAACTGCACTGGTGCATGAACTCTGAAGATGGTTGGCACAAGGCTGTTACAGTGGCTGGGTGGCACAGTGTTTCTATCATGCAGCCAGCAGCATCCACAGCTTGGTTTTGGCCATGGCTAGCAGTGAAGACAAAGAGTGCTTCTCACTCACAAGCCCTCAATTCATTATGGCCCCAGGAGAGCCAAAGGTGGGCTCATTCCATCCCTCCTTTCTCTGAAGGGACATATCCATCTCCAGGGAAAGGGGTCTCCTCTCACCCTTTCAAAAGACCGCCTGTGATTTGCTATCACACAGAGCTGTTTCATCTCTGATGCTTTCAGTGCTGCAGCACAAAATCATTACATTCTCTTTCTGTCCCAACAGCTTCTAGAGGAAATGTCATTACAAGCACCTTTTTCTAGGTCAGGCCAATTTCTGCCTTCTCCCTGGCCACAAGACAAACCTAATGTCCAATTTTATTTAGGACAAGACCATCTGCATGACTCTGAGAATGTTGGTGCCATCACACATGAAACATTACAACATCACAACACATCTCAGCTAATGACAGAGCTGAATCCTGAGATCTTCAGCCTTAAGGATGTTGTTAAAGATAATAACAGCTTTGTTTTAAAATGTAACTCACATGTGGGATCTAGACACCTTTCTGACAAGGCAATAAGGAGGAGGCAGGACCACTGCACAGCTGAATTTCCTTCTGGAATAAAGAAGGCCAACAAAGATCCAAGACCAAAACCATACTGAGTAGTGAAAAGCTACAAAACCACTTTGAAAAAACACATCTCCTTAGATCATCCACAGCCAGAAGTGAACAACCCAAGAAATAACTACCAAATCCCAGCTTTTTCCACCATCACCATCACTCACATGCTGACAATTAGTATGGATTTCAACAGCAGACTGTGTGATATCATCACAACCAAAACTCTCTTCCCTAACACGTATGATTTGCCTCTTTAGTCCTTTTTATGAATTCTTCGTATGTTGGCACTAGCACAAAATACTCTTGCTATGGTCTGTCTTGTCTCACAGTGCCTCTGAGTTCTTTGATAACACAAATGCCTGACTGACTGGAGTATGTACTTTCCATGACAATCAAGCACGTGAATTTGAAGGATCCTTAACAGGTGATAATGATGCTCAAATAAGCTTTGGCTGTTCTTACACATATTAAACTAGTGTGATATTAAATACATGCCAAAAGTGAAGGAGGAGATCTGTGAGGCTTCATAACCCTTCTAAATGAAGAAGCTTGTTATAGAACCACAGAGAAGTCTGCAAGAGTAAAACCCTAAAAACTAAACAAGTCCTGACTCCAGACTTTTCCTGAGTTTTATGTCTTTTTTTTCCCTTTCTTCCTTTCATTTAATAAGAAAAAAATAATAAGTGGAATGTTCTGTAGTAACTTTGAAAGAAGTAATTTAATAAAAAAAAATTCAGAGTGCCTCAAGTTAATTTAATTCAATCCTAGGCTCACGCTGCTGCCAAATTGCACATTTCAAAACTGCATAGCCAAAGAACTTTAGGTGCCCTCTGAGAATGCCTGAAGTGAAAGAAAAGGCAGAGAAAAAAAGACCCATGAAAACAAATTAAGGCAAATACCTTGTTGGAGGTTGGAGGGAAAAGAGAAGAAAGAGAAGGAAGAGGAAGTTTTGATTAATGTGCAAGTGATTCAGTGCTTAAGAACAATAGCTGGGTAGAAGTGTTGCTGGGCATTTATTTAATTATTTAACACCCTTTGAAGGGAAAATAGTGTAGGTCAGGCCAGTCAAGAAGAGGAAAGCTCATCAGTAAGGAATAACTATTTTGCAAAATGAAAGTACACCATAACAATAGAGTCCTGAGGGTCAGGGCTTCAAGCAAGAGAAATCCAGACTCTCTGGGCTAAATGCTTCCATAGAATGTATTCAGCAAGGGTCTGCAGACATCCATCCTGGGACATGATCCAGTCTGGAGTCTGTGAACACACATTTTTGGTCTGATCCACTCCCACTGAGGCAAAACCACAGCGAAAACAGGGCTGAGTACAGTGAGTTGTTAGCTGGCATCTGAGGTAGCTAAGAACTTGTCGTGGACAGCTAGTAGGCAAGAAACCATCTTAGAAATGTTCAGCTATAATTCAATGCCCTAATGTCCTTACGTCCTACACCAGAAAGAGCCTAGAAATAAAGAGGTAGGATGCAACTTTGGTCTCATAACTTTGCTCTGGAAGAACAATGCATGATACATTACCAAGCCAAGATGCTTTTCACCAGTCCTGTCTATCCATACAAGTCCCTAGATCACATTGTCACCATACTGTGCTTCTATTTCATTTGCAAAAACCTGTACTCCAAAATCTGCCATCTGAGGCACAGTCTTTAAGTTATGAATAGAGTTGCTAGCATGTAACTTGCTCCATCTCACAACTGCCACTGCTAAGCAGACCTACCTGTCATCACCTCTGCCATCTCTGTCCCCTGGGTCTTTCTTGGTGTCATCAGTCTCTTAACAATAGTGTGGGCTTAGGTGTTAAACCCTTCAGAACAGAGCGTGTTGATTATTATAAGTGTGTGCAAGCATTCTGCTGTGTCCTCAAGGCTTATGAAAAAAGGTTACAACATGACTGCCAGTAATACCAGAGGACTGGATTTGATGACCCAAAGAGGTTCCATGGGGCCCTATACCCCCAATCACTTGTGTATTGTTTCTTCTATTACTATTGGTTCTAATCTCATTATTTACTTCTTGGAGCAGGTGAAGGTAAATTCTACTGGCTTTCTTCAGGTTCAAGGTTAAAGCAGCTCTGCTTGAAAAAGGTATGGAATCCTAAATAAGCAATACAGTTTTGTCCAAAGGCCTCAGACTGTCTGCTATGATTTCCTCTTCAGGAGCATACAAGTTAAGTTGGATGTCATTGGAAAGTCAGTACTTTCAACAAGATTTTTGATAAAGCCACATAATTAACAAATGACCTTGATGTTATCATACAAACTGGGCACATTTTCCATTGTAACAAATACCTTAGCTAGTGTCAGAAGATTTTCCAGTGTGCTTTTTGTATATGTGTAAAAATACATGAACAAAGAGAAATAGAACACTGAGATATATATATTATATATAAATATAAAATCAGTGCTTCCTAGCTCATACTGTTTCTCTTCTATTTTCTTTTTTTTAATCTACTTGTTTTCATTTTTTCACATTTATTTTTATCTTTCACAGTCTACTTCCCCCCTATCCTATCTGCTTCTTTAGTAAATTATGATAATGGCTTAAGTTCTTCAGATGTATAGGCTTTGATAGGAAATATCATTTCCATCTACAACAAAAAAGGTGCAAAGTTGTTCCCAGCTTCACCTATTTTATGCAGTCTTTGCATCCCCTATACTCCACATGCTGATGACTTGATTGCAACTTAGAGCAAAATTTCAAAAAGAGATTGTCTCTTTTTGAACTATACAAAACTTAATTTTCATGAACAACCAATATTAATGCAACAGGCTGAGTTTCAGTAAAAAAGATTTATAATACACACACTACTATTTACTGGCTTTTCTAATATTTACTGTGGTATCCAAAAGGGCTTTACATGCATCTCTGAAGTTATCCCCCCATTTGGCATCTAGGGAACAGGAGTCCATATCCTCTAAGATAATTAGATACTTAATGATCTACGTGTCTATTTACTTTTTGAGGATCTCAGCTGCAGAGAATATTAAGCGACTTACCCAAATGTCAGACAAAAAGGTTGCGGTAGTATCTTAAAAAAAAAAAAAAAAATCACAACAGAACCACAAACCAATCTCCTAAATCCATATACTTTGTTTTAACTACTATCCTTGTGAATTACACTGTTATATAATGTAATTAGAAGAAAATAGCAAGTTCTATTCTAGGAACTTCTAATCAGCGACAAGCACTGCACTCCTAACGATCTCATTAGAAAAGAAATGCATAATTGCACAGTAGCACCATCGAACAAGCTCTACCTCCAGCCAGAGGGGCATCCCTGTTCTGCATAGACAGCACAACTTCAAGTAGGGCCACTTCTGCTATGGGTAACACCAGAAACACAGAAAAGTAAGAAGCAATAAGACCACGTCTCTTCTAAACATGAGGTAAGGAGTTTTGAAAAATAAAAGGAAAGGAAAGGAAAACTCTATTACCAAGGTATTGTTTATTGATAATAAATGCTAAGCTGATGTTTTGCTGTAGTTCTCAAGTGCAGCAGTTTTATAAGCAAAGCCTCCTTCCAATAGGAATAGATCAAGAAACATTACTGGCACCTTGGATTTTGATCCAATTTTTGCAAATACATTAATATTCTGTAATTGCTTTGTACATTTTATTTATACCTGTCTATTATTAGCTTGCACATTTCAAAGCAAGCACCTCACTGCAACACTATAAATTGAGGAGCCCAACCTTTCTACCGCATCTTTACAGGTTTGGTACGGCTCAGGCCACCCACCACATGCCTGATGTGACAACAACTGTTATGACCCAACCCTTTTTTCAGAGGATGAAAGAGACAGAACAGGCAGCTGGCCCAAACTCCCAGTGCCAGAGCACACATCTGGCATCATCAACAGCAGCCAACCATGGCTGAGCTATAAACCTTGACTTAGCTTTGAAGACCTCCAAAATATGAGAGCAATGTGATCTAGATTTTGTATTTGAAGTAACCACTGGATGTAATGCATCAGGCTCCTCAGCAGGACCTGCTTCAGCCGGTCCTCTTCAGGAAAGAGTGTGCTCCAGTGGCAGGGATCCCAGCTACACCTATGGGATAACAGGAAAGCCTTGCCAGATCCCTATGCAGTTATGATTAGTAACTCACAACACACGGGGAGACAGTTTAAGGTTTTCAAAACAGACATAGTAGCTGCTGAACGATATTTGCAGCTCTTTCACAGTTTCCTCTGCTAGCATCAGCAAACTCCTACTTGAGTGTGCCACTCTGTAAAATGGGAATTTTACAGCTCCACAGGGAAGATGTGAAGGAGTAAAGCACCAAAGCGAGGAGTTAGGCGCCTAAAAGCTTTATTGATCCAGGTCTGAGTATACTGTATTATTGGACTCTATGTTAGGTCATATCTGGGAGCCTAAGAAAAGCAGCTGTAAGAGGCAGCAACAGGATTGAACTCTAAAGTAAGGAAAGAATATAAGAAAAACCATGAACCGAAATGCTTTAACCTATGAAGGCAAGGACAATAAGTGGTTAAGAGGGGATTTCACTTAAGGATGGAGAAGAAAATCTTAAGAGATACAAATCACGACTGCTGATGATTCTGTTTTCCTCCTGACACAGATAATGGGATAAGTGGGCATGCATGGAAATCACAGAAAGGAGAATTTCTGAGAAGATGAAAGCCTTTCACAAAGCCGGCTCCGTTATACCATTTTTTTCCTGTGCCTCCTATTGGGAAAGGATGGAAGTACTACCCTCGATTCCTCCACCATCTGCCAGAGGAGCTGGAAACTCTCCTGTGCCTGGGAACATGCCCTAAGCCCTGATCCACCCACCTCACCAAGCAGCCAGGCTTGGAGCAGCTCTGAAATGTCCCCCAGCTGCTTCTCCCGCTTCATTTCCTAACACACTCTATACAGGAAGAGACAGCGACTGGAGTAACCGGGAGGGCTCACCCTGCTCATCCTGTCTGGCATGTGCAGGCCTTGAACTGGGAGTGTGCTAAAGGGCTCTGGTGCCCTGGTCCTGTCTCTGCTGGCTAAAGGAAAGTACTGAAGCTGGAACAGGCTCTGAGGGAATCTCCTGCATGTTCTTCCTCATATAGGAGAAGGCAGTGAGTGAATAAAACAGCATCTTCCTGCACTGGGCAAGCCAGTGTCAAAGCTCACTCACTGATGTGTGAAGCCTAAATCTCTATGAGGCTCCTCTTCATCCTTTTTTTTTTTTTTTTAATTCTCCCCACCCCCAGCCACTCTCCCATTTTTTTGGGTGTTGCCATGGAAACTGCATCTGGTTTCCATTCTCTGTCTTTCAGTCATGTCCCTGCTCAGAGTCAAAGGCAGCATCGAAGAGACATTGATCATTGATGCAATGAACCATCCCAGCAGGAGCCAGGCTGCCCTGTAACCCTGGGCCTCCCAACCACCTCCTTCCTCACAGAGAAGGTCCAATCTTACTGCTCTTCGGGCAAGTTTTAATTAAAAGTGAAGCAAAACCAGGCCCTATAAGGCAGCATCCTTTGGAAGGTCATGAGAAATGCCTGCACATACACACACCTCAAGCCCTTACAGAGCTTTGTCAGGAGATCCTGGGTTATTCCCATGTCCCTGTACGCACTGAAGTCTACCCCCAGCTGGCTACAGAGGAGCCTGTGAGACTGATGTGCTGTTTCTCTTTGAAAGGTAATCCATACCCCATCACCTGCCCCATTCCCTCCTGCGGTTGCTAGAGCAGAGATGCTCTTTTCTGGGACTTGCCTTAGGCCACACACACTGGCAAGCCTTGAGCTGAAGGTACCTCATAGCCAATACATCTGCAGCCTTACTCTTACGTGCCTTGCCTCTGCTGGCTGGAATCTCATCGCTTCCCTCCACAGAAGAGGGTGTGAGTAGAGCAAGCACCAAACCCAGAAACAGCTGTGGTGACACAAGAAGTCAACAGAGCAACACTTCCATTAGGAAGGGATTTCGGATGGCAAGCAACAAGAACAGCAACAGGCCAAAAAATGAGAAGGTCCATCAGTAAAGACAAAGCAATCCCAAAGGAAGGAAGGATGAAAAAAATGTTGAAACAGGACCAAAAGAAAGACTGGCCTGTTTTTTTAATTTCAGCTTGCTTGCTGCTAGCTGAATCCCTTTTCCTCCAGCCTCCTCCCACCACCTCCCCAAAGGGTATCATTGCCTCCTAATACACTGATGTGCCAAGGAGCCCTCTGACAGCTCTCTATTAATTAACTTCATGCCGATACAAATTTTATTTAAAGTTAAAAAAATCCAATTCACATTGATCCACCTTCATTGCTCCATGTGGCTGCCAATCAATGGCTGCTTGGCTTTACCTGATAGGGGAATAGATCTCACAGCTGTACAGGGAAGGGAGCGCTTGGGAAGTGGGAAATAAAAGCGCTGTCTTTGGTCCTCTCCCACATCATATGCCCATTCTGGAGGAAGATATAGCATCCCTTCTCCTTCCCTGATTTTTGTGCACCCTCCAATTTCTCTGCAGATCTCCCACTCCTGACAGTATGAAGTACTCTGTACCTGCTGTGCTAGGTCCCATTGTCCCAGCCCAGGAAAGGGTTTTTTCTCATGTGGCAGACTAGGCTGAAAGCTTATACAATGCACAAGGGCTCAGTGGGGACAAAAAAGGGATGAATTGACCCCCTGCATTCGGGCTTCTGACAAGATTTGCCGAATTTCTCAATGGCAATTGTTGTTTTACTCTCAGAGGGAATAGCTTTGTCTCTTCCCCTTCCCTCTACCCCAAGAATCGATATGGCTTCTACACAGAACAGCCTTTCCAAACAATGCTTTGTCCCTTAGGCCTTGTCTGCAGTAAGAAAATTGGCAAGCACTTTTTTTTTTTTTTTTTCTGCTTTGCAAGGAGCAAAATAAGATGCTGGATAGGAAACATAACACACACATCTTTACCCAAGGATGAGACAAGGGCTCCTGGTCCTTCATTGCATACACAATAGCATTTAATATTACTGGATGTTGTCAGTCAAGGTAGATGGTTTAGCTCTGATTGAGTTTGGCTACATAGTACATATGCCAACACAGACTTCAAACTAGCCTTTCTCCTAATGTTTGAAGTTATATGATTCATCTGTGACCCAGGAAAAAGCAGATGCATTACCTTGCATCTTGACACTGTGAGAAAGGTCATTTTAGAAGCAGTTATAGTGTACTCTTTCTAAATCCCTTCTTGAAAAATAATCATATTTCTCCACTAGAGGCAAAGCTTTCAGCTTGCCAGTATGGAGGGGGCTTATTGTTTTATTATCAAGATGCTAAAGTCTCACAGTCAGGAGCTCCAGTGTTAGGGCAGTACTGAAAGAGACTATTTCAGCAAAAAATATCCAGCTTTAGCCATCATGTGAAAAGTGAAGAGAGATTACTAAGCTAGCCCTGGGCAGCACCCTTGAAGTCATCATTAAAATTCCACCTTTGAGCTTCCTGGTGATATGTCCATCTCTGATGGAGTCGTACCATTCCTGCCAAACAACAAGCCCTGCCCATATAAGCAGGGCATCCAACCTTCACTCTTAATGCCTGACATGTACAAGTCCTCATATGCACCCACACATGTCTCTTAAAAGACAATTATATGCTGGCTTTCATATAACAGCTTCTATTTGTGGGTGAACAGTAAAAATAATCCTCTACCACTGCCAAACCATATGACCTGAGGAAATATGTCAGCCTGTTTGTCTAATTTAGGTGATGCTGGGCACACGCTGGTGGGTGTACCTTATAAACCTAATACAAGCTGCAACAGAGGAGGCTGGATACCCCTGAAATTGAAGTCTAAGTGCTTGTTGTATAATGTAACAGCATGGCTTGTGCAATTTCACCATGAATACTTGCAATCCTTAAGGCTGAATAAATACAATACAGGCTTGAACCACAGAGAGAGAAAATGAATGGGCAGGAGAAACAGAGGACTGTTAGGTTGATCATGTCCTTGGTTCCCAGAAAAAAAAACAAAAAATATTACCAACATGATTTTCATGCTTGATAACAAATTTTGGGACTAATTTTGGTGACACAGAATCCTCTCATTGCAAATGAAGTGATTCTAAAGCCTGTGACCTATTTTCTGATGGTAGATATTAAAATCCTTATCAACTAATCTGCTTTTACACTTGCTTTTCCATGAAAGAGAAGAGGAAGCCACAGAAAGTTTACTTCAGAAATGGATTCTGAGTTCAGGATGGGCCAAGTGGGAAGCTTGTGCTTGATTCTTATCCAGCAGGCTGGACTTTGAAGCAAGACAGGATTTGGAAGCAGCTCCACAAAAGATTTTGGAGGAAGAAAAACTTTGTAACAGGAGCTGCTGAAAAACTAGTGGGTTCTCAGGAAAACAGCTGTGCCAACATCCAGCCCAAGTGCACATCACTTTGTCTATCTTTGCTTGGTAGCACAAGCTTTAAGTTTGTTTTGAGGCTTTATCCAGGCATAGCTCACCTCCAGGTCACTGGTTTCCTGCCTTTTGGTGAAAGTATTTTTAACACCTCAAATCATCAGGATCTCAAGTTCCATCTGGTGGCCATCTCACTCCAAAGACACCAGGGCTGATATCTGCAGATAAGAGTATCCAAAGAACTCAACCTTACAGCAATACCGTAGCACTTCATATCCTGAAATGCCCTTCTAGTTTAGCATTTTAATTGCCAGAGCAAGGATTAAAGCACAGCAAAATTAAGTAATTCTCTTAAGATAAAAGAAAAAGACCCGTGGAAAGGCAGGAAGCTCAAACTTCAACTCTTAAGTCCCAGGCTAGGGTTTCATCCTGCTTCCTCCAGTCGGAGTCTGGCTCCTGTATCCCAGCTGAGACACCTGCAAGGTAGCTGTGAATGCAACTGAATGCTACTGAACTGAGCCAACCCTTCTCACACCTATCCCTGCAGGTCTCTCTGCTGATCCCTCTTCCTTCCTTACTTGCTCTTTGTCCATTTTCCCAGGTTCTCTTTTTGCTTCTCTCTCATCTTGCAAGGGCAAAGATACACACCAACTATGCAGAATATAAAAGAAACATCCACAGGCTGCTGAACGTGTGCATGGGAAGCAAACAGCCACAGCAAAGGAAACAGCCCTGGCCCTCACAAATCTGCCTTCAGACAACAAATCAAAGGCACTTAAGCTGGCTTTAAACCACCTTGGGCTTTTGGAGCTTGCTGGCAAAAAAATAAAAGCTGGAAGAGAAAAGGGAAAAAGAGAAAGGAGAGAGGTAAGCAGAAGAAAAAAACTCCAAAACCCCACAAGTAAACCAAAGAAGTCAGAGGGACAACACAGCTCTGCCTCTGGTGTTTGCTTTGATTGACGTCACTCCCCTTCTGGACACTGAGGAATCACCATCCACTCCCCTCTTTGGTACCCTCCTGTCTCCTTCCCCCATTCCCTGGGACACATGCAGCACTGTACCTCGCCACCTTTACCACTCTTTCAAAAACACTTTCTCCTCCTTCTTTCCAGCAACCCTTACCCCTCAACTCCATCCTGGTCTCATACTCATTTTCTTTCACAGGCCTTGAGGGAAAGGAGCAGGTCTGAAATCAGCTGTTATTCAGTCCCAAATTGCTGACCCCTGGGAGCAGGGACTGCTGTATGTGCTTATGGCGTCCCCAGCACCACTTAATGACTTTTGATATTGCTACAGGAAACACATCTAAAGGCAGAAGGGGTCATTTGGGCTAATACAACTTCCAGGATAACATGAACTGGAAAGCAACTCACTCAGCAGTTTCAGCACTCTGCGGAGAAAGCTGTTCACATTACATCATCACTTAGAAAGGTATCCAGATTTGCCTAAAAGACTCCAGCTGAAGCTGGTCTACCATAAACCCAGTCAGACCAGCTGGTATCATCCTTTTTAACTTCTGCTTCCTCTTTAGTACCAATTTGTCTGCCTTCAGCTTCTGATCAGCTTGTACCATTGTACTTATGCCTAAAATCATCACACTGTCAGGACTTGTCAAAACCTTTCTTTTTCTTTAGGAAAAATGGTGCAAGTTCACTTTTTTTTTCCTCCAGGAAAAAAACATGCTCAGATGAGAGACTTTCCTGTGAACTAAAGATATTGGGAAAAACCCATTTTGTTTAGGAAGTGTGAGAATCCTTTTCTTCACTGAAGCTGAAGTCCCTTGCTTTGATAACAGAGAGTTTCTGCTGCTGCTATTACACAGACTTTTTGTTTGTAATATGGAAATTCAGACTGGACACATGGAAAAATTTCTGTACCAGGGAGGTTGCAGCAGGTACTCAAAGTAAGTGTAGGACCAGCAACCTTGTCAAGGCTCAGCTAGATAAAGCCATAGTGACCTGATCTGACGTGGGCAGCAGAACAGTTGTATTTGAAGAGGAGGCCAAACTTGGTGACCTCCAGTGGCCCTTCCCAGCCAGCATGTCTGCAGTTCTATGAAATGCAAATCAAAACAAAATACTCTAGCTTACCTGAAACTGAGCATTTCTGCAAGCCTTTTTCACAAAAGTATAGTATCAAGGAAACGGTGCTTTCCAAGGGAAAACTTGGACAGTGTTTTAGCAGGAACCATAAACATACAAACACACTCTTGAATTCAACTCCTGAGTTTCCTTAAAAGGGGAAAAGCACATTTAGCTCCCTTCACTTTTGCTTCAGCCCATTCCTACCTATGTAGAGTACTTTATTTAGAGTACAATGGTGCACACCATCTTTTTTTTTTGTGTGCATGTGGAAGAAAAGCTCATCTGCAGCAGAATATCATATTAAAGCACATCAGAGCAGTCCCTATACAACACCCAATTCGCAAGCTGCAGCGCCTCCTTTTTTCCAGAAACTCTTTGGGGAAAAAAAAAAAAAATCAACAATTTTGTTCACAGAATTTCAGCTGAAAATTCTTTTGAGATAGTCTTTTGTATCAAAAAGCTGTCAGCTTTCTCACTGAAGTCTGGAACAGATTCAAAGTGACAATTTTTTCCTTTGTTTTGCTTTAAAGTGTCATATTCCTATTTTTTTTTTTTTTTTTTTTTTTTTTTTTTTTTTTTTTTTTGGAATGGAATAAAAGCAAATGTGACACAGTGGTATTTCCACTCCAGCTATCATTTTGTTTCTCCTTTTTTTTTTTTTTTTTTAAAGCTGAGAAACAGAAAAACAGAAATGGAATATTTTTAATCAAAACACTGATTTTTAAACTGTTTGTTTCAAATTCCCCCTTGGAAAACCCTATTTTTTTTCTCCCGTAACAGAACTGATTTTGTTCTCCTTCTCAGAAAAGTTCATTTTCAACATTTCTATGTTTCTTTTTCCCTGCAGGAGCACTTTCTGCACATAACTTCAATCTATGCAAATTCATTTCTCTTCCTTGGCCAGACATGGGCCGCAGGAAGGGTCCTGGGAAAACTCCTCTTCAGTTTGTGTCAAGGATGTAAAGAGAGGCTGTAATCTCTCTCTAGCTGACAAGGGTGGGACCCACTGCCTCTGAGCACACTTCACTTCTGCCACAGTGTACATCCAAACATCAGGGACAGTGCAAAAATTACTGAAATGTTAGTAGCTGCAGACAAGTAGGGCAGCAACCTTTTGTTGGTGGCTGACAATAAAACTTCTTACAGAGTTTGCAGTCAAACACACGTGGCTTTGATAGTCCTCAGAGCTCTCCAGAAAACCATATTTCCATCAATAAATGAAATGTTTAGGGATCAGTGAGAGACCCTGCTGACTGAGCGTATCCTTATCCTGCCTCCCTCAACCTGAGGACCTGGCTATCAAAATTTGTTCAGAAATCCAGTGCCCCTTGCATAGGAGATGTAAAAGCCTTTTTTGGTCAAGAGCACAGATCCACAGCCCAATTTAATGCATTTTACTTTGGTGCCAGGCCTGTGGCAATATCAGTGTCTCTGCCTGCATTTTCTCTTTGGGACTTAGGGAAATTAAGAACTTCCAAACTCCTTAGCAAAGTTGACTCTGCTGCACAATCCTTCTTTATATATAATCCACACAGTGATGGTAATGTGGCTAGAAATATTTGCCAGCAAGGGGTTGAATGGGTGTGAAATGGGTTTGCAGAATTATTGCTAGACTATTTAATTTTGACTTTAGATACATATGCTTCTCCCTGTTTCTGCACATTGCTTACTTCATCACTTTGTCTTCACACCTTTCCTACAACAGTCCTGGTCAAGCTTGGTTTTGTCTTCTATTCACTGTTGGTTCATGAAGCGCTGTTTCTTGAAGGACATTTCCAAAACCCTGGTTGCAGATTCACCACTCAAGAGCACTCTATCCATTTCCACTGAGAAAAACTGATTAGTCAATCCTCAGTTCCCTTTCCCCAGAAGGCATGTGGAGGCAGCACACAGCAAATCAAAAACTAATGCCTCTGATAGAAGAACTTTACTAAGGATGAATCTTGCATAACAACTTAGAGCTAGAAGACTGCCTATGTAACATATAAAGCATTAGAAAATGCCCACTGGAGTATCCCTCAGAACTTCAAGGTTGCTTAATGGTCCAAACAAGTTGGTAGCTTTCCTCATTGCTATTTATGTTGCACCTTCATTTTTAAATTTTAAAACAAGCAGAGCCTTCATCATTAAAAGTGGCACCTGCAGTGCTGAACTCACATCTGCAATAGGAGAAGCCCAGTAAATATTATGGAGGAGATTACTGGTGGAAATGCTGCTGCTACTGCATCCATTGCAGATCCACACACAAAAAGGCACTTGCTTTTTCAACCTCATGTCTATTCATCCAGACAGCCAGATTAGCAAAATGAGAGGTTAGAGCACCTCCTGGCCACCTGGTTTAGTGCAGTGCCTAACCCTCTCTCTGTGGTTTAGCATAGACTTCCCCCTATATCTTCTTTCCCATCTGTCAGCATGACCTTCCAACCTGCAACACAGAATCTAGCTGAAGTACGAGACAGCTCAATTAACCACTTCAGAAACTTGTGCATAAAAACTAATTCAAAGTCCAGACCCTCATGCCTAAAGGAAGCACAGTTCTGTGGGTGTGGGGAAAATGAGACACAGAAGTCAGAGAACACCAGCTACAGGATAAGCACATTCTGTCCTTATGCTCTTTCTTCAAAGCAAGAGGAGAATGTAACTCTTGCTGATGTCAACGTGAGATATTTTGTACCCTGAGGAAGGTGAGAGAGCACAAAGTAACTCCTAGCACCTTCCCCAAGATCTGAGGAATCAAGCTGTTTATAGTCTACTCCAGGTGTTAAAAAAAAAAAAAAAAAAAAAAAAAAAATCCAAAAAAACCCACAAACAACAGATAAGACTGCCCAGATAAGACAGAAAGAAGTGCTGGGGCATTTTGAACAAAAGGTGGGTTAGAAATTGAGTTGCAGTAATATCTTGGGAAAACAACTGCTCTCAACAAGCTCTGTGTTTTTTAAGGTAGAAGTGGTAGCAGTCAGAGCTGAAACACTTCAGACAAATTTTAAACTCAGCTCTGATGCAGTGACACTGCTGACTTCTTTCCCATGCACCCAAGCCACATGAAGAACTCTCCTTATTTGGTCCTCCCCCTGCCTCCCTCCTTTGTGCTTCAGAGCCATCTCCCAACCTCACACACTCTTACTTCAAGAGGAGTCAAGAAATTTTTTTCAAGGCTAGATGTAAACAGAAACTGTACCAGAGCCATGAAGGAATGCACTCCCCAGTTCAGGGTTATGTGCTGCTCTTGCACGGAATCCACATTCTCCAGGGCCCGTAGGGTCACTAACAATGCATGGGTCTTCCCAGTTATGTCATGTGCCTGCACACACACAAGAACCCTGCTGTTAAAGAATACATAGATCACCACACCTCCACGGGGTTTACACAACACTGATAAACTCTATTACCCCAGGTCATAACAGCCAGGCAAACTGCTTTTACTCATATTTATACCCAACAATTCCCCAGTGCTGGGGCCTCTGAGCTAGACATACCCTGGGTGTGTGTGTGTGTGTGTAGCAGTCTAACCAAAGAGGGGTACAACAGCTGCATTATACTGCTGAAAAGACAAGGAAACCCAGATGGGGCAAAAGTCCTCAGCACATGCATAAAAATGTGGCCTCTCTGAGTGACCGCCCCACCTCCAAGCAGAGGGGCAAAAACTGTCTCAGCAAGGATGCCATCCATGCTTCTTCCTATGGTGGGCTGCAATTTTCCTCTTAGGGCCTTGAAAAAAGAAAGAAACACATAGAAAGGTAATCTTTTAGTAGATACTAATATTTAGGGGTTAGACTAAACCAAACTGAACTGGTTTAGCCGTGTGCAGCAGTGAAGCAGAGGTTTCAGCCTTCAAAGAAAACTTTGCAGGGTGTTTGCAAGGTGCAGCAGTGAGAAGGGCCTGTCATGGATGACTCTGGCTTAGCCTGGTGGCAGAACCCATCAGTGCACAGCTGCACTAACTGCACACTTGCACAGATCAGTACAATAGAGAGTCTGAGTCACCATCATGAGCAGATGGATGAGACAATCACAGTGCCAAGTCATGGCAGAAGAGAGTGGAGTACGCAAATGTCACCCAAACCTTCCCAGCCAGAGGGTATGCAAAAGAGGAAAAGGGAAGCACATCACAAAATGGTGTAAAGCTGTGCTTTGCAAATCTGGGGAAGGGTACACCATTACAGGTAATTTTGGTATATGTCTAATGAACCAGATCAGCTACCCTAAAGCAGAAGCTAGCAGAGAAAGAGGATGACAGGGGCTCCAACACAATCATCTGGACTGAAGCCAAAATAGCCCCAGTGCTGCATGAGACCTACTGCAACACCTAGGAATGGACACCTTCCCATCAAAGTGTGGGCTTGATAGAGAAGTTATTACACAAGGCTACTGTAGAGCATCTGTTATACACTCACGGGATCAAAATCACAAGTCTGAGAGGTAACTGGATACCCAATTTTGTCAAACCATATACAGCCACGAAAGGAAGTCCAGGCTTACACATGTTCAGTATGCTGCTCAGGCCACTGCAAGCACACTTAACAGTTGTTCAGCTCTACACTGGCATGGTTTTCTTATCTGCTTTTTTCAGGCTGCCATTTTCATGACTTCACCTCATAAAGAGGCCTATTTAGTTCAGGTAAAATGAAAAAAATGCCACAGACAACATAAAACAAGATGTACATACTCTCAGTGTTGGATGTGAAGGTGGGATCTACCAGGCATGCCCTCAACCCTTGCAGACATCAGATGACTCTGTCAAGTCTTGCATGCCTGGCGTACAATTCACGTAATCACCTTTTTCCCTTTGCTCTCCTGTGGCTGGCCTTGAGCCTCTGCTTTTGATACATCCCAGCTTCTCTTCTTGTGTAACTCTCATCCAAAATGCATTTGCCTAAGGATGTCTGTGGCTGGTGTGGGGATTACCGGATAAGAGAGAAGCCCCGATGCAACGCAATATTCAGGATGGTGCTGCCAGGGAGGGCCTGCTAAACCACTCAAGCCCCACCTAAGTAGTTGTTCCTTTTCAATTAATCCTGTTCCCCTGCCCTCACACCCACCCCTTATGTTTCTGATTGGAATGGAGCTCTGGTGTTGGGAAGGATCTATACACATTACTTTGCAGGACAGTCAAGTTGAGAAGGTACCTAAGATTGAACTTCTGGTGCAGAGAGAGCTCCAGCGCTTATGCAAAACTGCTTCGCAACCTGGGCAAGGTGGAAGACTCAGATATAGTGAACACAACAGAAGCCAATTCATTTAAAAATTGTTGAACGTGGAGAAAACCAGAAAATTCAGGGACCTCATACTGTAGTATCAGTTCAGTGTGATCAGACCAGGTCTGAGACTGGACTCAGGGGAAAGAAAGTATAGATAGCACATGAATGGCCTACATCCTCATTCCTTACTTTTTTCTTGGTGCACAAGAGAAAGAGCAGGATGGGAAGTTGGGCTGATCATTAGGACACACTTTTAATCAGACCTTCATGAAGATCACAAAGTCATCAGCTTGCAGTGACGGATTGCCAGGGACTCCATGATGAATGCATTTGCAAATATTGCTGCAGAATAATTTCCTTCCGTCGCCAGAGCACTCCAAACAAATTAGATTCCCTCTAATCACATCTCCTGTCTGTGGATGAGGAAAGATGGGCCCGTCAGCACAAATGCATTTAGGGGATGGGCAGTGGAGGGGAGAGAGTGGGAGGTAAGGGGTGAGGTGTAGTGATGCAGCAGGCAGGCAGATGAGGTGCTGGAAAGTTGCCCAGCTTTGAGGAGAGTCTTTGAGCAGTGGTGTGGATACATGGTAATCCCAAGCATGTTAACAGCTCTCCCCCTGCTTGCACACACACAGACAACATGAATTCTAGAGGATAGAGTAGGAAAAGCCAGCAATTCACCTGGAATTCTATAATGGTGCAGAATAAGAGGAAGGAGAATAATCCTTTGGCATCATTTATGCCAGAGGGTGCAGCCCTCACTGAAGTTGCAGAGATGAGCATAAAAGCAGTTTCTGTGATGAGGCAAAGCTTGTGCTGCTTCCCAGTGTCTTTCCCATTACCTACCCCAAGCTGGGGTTCTTGAATCAGAGAATCAGAAGATTTGCTGATAATCCAATGCAGGTGACTCACAAGATGTGGTACTCAGATGGGGACCTAGTTGGGAAATGTTAATTAGTGCCAGGTGGGCATTATGCCATGCTGGAGGCAGTCAATAAAGTGGCAGCTCTTTTAATTCAAACTAAGTCTAAGCATATTAGTTTAAGCTCTTTGAAAGGAGGGACATAACAGGCCTCAAGTTTAAAGACAAACAAAGGATGAACAGTACTGCTTTCTTAAAAATGGAAAAAGGTATACCAAGGAGAATGGCCTAAGTAAGATGTCTGAAGGCTACTGTACTTCTCTACACCACATTTAGAATAAGTGCTGGAAGCTGGCCAGAAATATTATTGCAGAGTAGCACGCTCATGCCGATATCGTGTCTATCATCTACAATTTTCCTGAATGCATGAATTAACCCAACAATAGCTTTCTCCTCCCTTGCCTGAAAATTAAAGTGTCACCGCTTAACAGCTGACCTGACAAGTCACAAGAATGGACAAATCCAATCCACTGAGGTAAGTTGGTAATACAGCAAGCTGAATATTTCCTTTATTCAGCTATTCTCCAACACTGGCTTGAGAACCATTTTTGCTAGGAAATTGGAGGAGCCTGATATTCTGAGAAAGCTGATTTTGCCACATTTTCACACAGAATATGAGAGAGTGCAATATGGTGGAGAAGACAAGGATCACCTGCACATTCTCTGAATACACAGCAGTAGGAACAGGCTGAGAGAGTTCAGTGCAATGAAAAGTCTAAGACAAGTATGTAAGGAAGACTGTGACACTCACTGTGCTTGCAGGCCTGTGCGTTATCTGTTGAAGGACCAGGGAGTTGTGCTTTATTCATTTCCCTGCTCAGAGGAGCTAGAGTAGTTTTTGGCTTCTCACTCCCTAGTTGGTACCAACTTTCTGTTCAGTCCCCATTTCTGGCAGCTCAGAAACTCTGCCAACAGCTCTCTACTGAAGAAAAAAATGTAAGCCCAGTCCATGCCCCTTTTAATTAGCTTTGAGATCTGAAACTGAGTGAACCAGCACAGAAGAGAGAAAGTAAAGACCAAGTCTTGTTTCAAATACAGCAGGGAGCGAGCTGTGGAATGGCGAGCAGGGGGAGGGGAGGAAAGAGAGGGGAGCTGCTGCCCAAGCAATTGGCCTTGTTTGCTCTCCTGGAAGCCTCTGTGTGCTTTTCCTCCAACGTGCACTGGATTTATATAGGGGGAAAACCCTTATGGCCAGTGGCTCAGAACAGGCTCGGGGCAAAAAGCAGGCAGACTGCTGCCAGCTTCCCCTCCTCTTGTCCACTCATACTCCCTTTTGCACTCTGGCACAGCAGGGCCTCCTTATCAGGTATGATAAGTAGCATTCCAGCGCTCAGCTGGCAGGCTTCCAGCTCACGTTCCAAGAGCCCGGTCTCGGGTGCTGCCGCTGTGTGAGCACACTTTAATAAAACCCTGATTTTTATCTGAACATTTTATTAATCCAAGCTCAGCCGTTTGCCAAAAAAGCCAACACATTGAATATGCCAATGAGTGTTCTATCCAGCTTCTAATGCCAATGTACCTCTGCCCACAGAGTCTCCTCTGCTTCACACTGGGATGCATTTTCTATGCAGAGTTTCTTCAGCTTTATTGTTTGTCCCTGCAGCATGCTAGGGAGGTGGCAGGGGCCCTCTTTAACTGATTTGCCCTCCCTTCTTTTGCAGACAGATTTGATACAGAAAGGGGAAAAACTTTATTTTTTCATTATCACATTCCTACTGGCAAAATTACTATTTTCTCCATATGCACAGCTCATGAAAAGACATTAGACAGCTGCAAGCTACTCCCATAAAAATTAAATTAAAAAAATACCTCCTTTCTTATCCTTCCACTGCTGCCCTGCTGTCATTCACCACCTCTCATGATATATCCAACTCAATCATCTCACAGGATGGGCTGAAACACAAAGATCACTGGGTGCTAGAAGGCAGCCTGTTGCAACATGGCAAGAGGAAAGAAACAGGAAATATGGAGAGGTTTGTGTGGGACTAGGCTTAAAAGATGGGATAGAGGTTCTAAAAGTATCCATAGTCAGTACAGTTTTACATGCCCTGGCTGATAGATTGACATGATTTCCTGGAATAAGACAGCCTGCTCTGCTGCTCTTCCTATTCTTGCCATGCCAGTTTGAGAATGGGACCCAAGGGCTTTCGTTCCGTAAGAGACTACACTGTTCAGCCATGTCCTCGCCCTAACGGAGTAGTCCTCCAGCTATCCATAAGAATGATGACATTCAGTGCAAAAAGCTTTTTTGAGAGTTTTATTAGAGCACTAAGTACCTTGTAGAATTATGATACTGATCCTCAGTCTTTACTGTTTCCAAACTGGCAATTGTATTTTGGCTTTTTATCCCAGGAGGAAGTCACATATTTTCTCATTCCATCTCTCCACAGTCCTTCTGTAGCAGTTGTCCTCATTTGTCCACTGCTGTTTTATATGCTTAATACATTTCCCATCACCAGCTTCAGATCAAACTCTCCCATTCTGTATTCCAAACCCTGCTCATCTGCTGCTGCAAGCACAGTTTGTCTTCCAGCCCACTTAAGCCAAGCTAAATCCTAACGTACTCCTGTGTACAAGCCCAGAACTTCCTGTCATTCCTTTCAGAAAAGTTCCTCATTGTTTTTAAGCTTATCTTTGCAAACCTTCTGACTCTTTGGGATTCTCCTTCAATCTAGTTAATGTCTCCCTTTTCAGCAATCTGATCTGCCATACCAATTGCTCAGGGAAAACAATACAAAGACCAGATGCTGGCCAACTGGGACTGCACCTTACCAGGCAAGATGACATGAAAACACAAGACAGCTGGATGATACTTCCCAAAGCAACCAGGCAAAAGCAGCTCAAATTGTAACTGGTAAATGGCAAACAGGGATTTGAAAGCTTGGGCAAGGATGTACACACAATTCTTCTCTAGACTATTCATTTAGGCAGACACATTTTGAAGGGAGGGAGGAGGGAGGCAGACATTTAGTGTTGTTGGTCTATTAAAACTGAAATGAAACAGCAAGGGGAGATGGAGTTCTGCCTGGCAGCTCAAGAGATACTTAGGAGAAGCTGAGGTTTGGCTCTTAGTTCTGCTGGCGACATCACATGCAATATCAGCCAAATAACTGCACCTTAGCTCCTTCTTTGTTTAGCTAGAATGCCTAAAATAGCCCAACCCTGGCTTCTACAGAGATCATGAGATAACACATAGCAAATAGTGACTGAAATTTAGATTTGGTGTTCAAGGCTGCAAACAACAAGAAGTTTGGAAAAAATACTGTGAGGGTAACAGAGAGGTGAAATAATGAGCTTAAGAGTGCCTTGGGAATAAGTTCCTAAGTCCTATTCCTATTAGGGGTTTACATAAAGTCTATGTGTTCCATATCTCTCTGTTTCCTCACGGAAAAGACAGGCTGGTTGCGTATGCTAGCCAAATGTTACAGTCAATTCCTTTAGCCTAATCTGTGGGTCTGTCTTCATTTGCATCAGTCAACTAAGTCCAAAAAAAACCCCAAATCAACAGTGAATCAAACAACCCTCTGCCCCCTGCCAAACAACAATCAATTTACACCCTGCACAGTACCAATGAAAGTTTCAAAGCAGTCTACTATCTATCTGCTGTAGGCTAAGGAATATAATGCTAAGTTACATTTCTTATAAGGGCTAGAGCTCAAACTAGGTTCATTAAGATTTATAGTCTGCATTGTCTAAAGGCAAGAGCTGTTTGGCCCTAGGCTCTGGACAGCAAAGATTTCTGTGCCATGCAGAATGATTTAACTTAGGTCTTAGAAAAAGTGTAGACACAGTAGTACAGCATTGCTGATCAAGCTACTGTGCTCTGCTTCTCCAGGCAGCCAAGTAATCTGACAGGACATCTTCCCACACAGTGATCCTGCTCCCAAAATAGCTGAGGTGATCTTGAACAATGCTAAGGCACATGCAGAGTGATACTCTCCTGTGCTTCATGATCTTACAGCCATACTGCCTGTCAGTCTTTCCATGAGTGGTTGCTTAAATCTAGCCAAACACAGGTTAAGTCACTTAAGAAACCAAACCATCATGGTTGTAATAATCAATTAACAGCTTCCACAAAACTCATTTGCTTCATAGCTTAGTTTGCGCTAAGGATTAGGTTCTCTCATCATCTAGGTTTATGATATCAAAGTGGAGGTATGAGCATCTTTCACACACCTAAAATCTCTTTTCAAAGTGGCATGCAGTTGTACTAGATGAGACTTGAATTAAAATATTTCTGCACTCCTGACATTAAAGACCGTGTGCTACAAGACAGTGAAGAAGCCAGGAGAGTCCCCTCCAGTCAAAGTTTAGCATTAAGAAGGTCAAAGCTTTAATGAGTACAGCATAGGGAATAAGGCTACTAATTTTGCCTTGTGAGCATAGTTTTAAAAGGAGTAGGGAAGGAACAATGCAAACTAACTTTTTTTTTTTTTTTACATATTTAAATAAGTATTATTCCAAGCACAGTAACTGGAACCACAAATCTCTGAATTGAGGCAATGGTAGGGAAAAAAAAAGGAACAAGCAGCTATGGGGTGATGGTTCCTCAAGATCTTGAGATATTAGTACAACTAGAAGCTTGTTATCATTTTTGGAAACAATAATTGATCACCTGCTTACAATATTGTATTGGTAAAGATGATTACACGTGCCTGGGCAAAATTTAACACTGAGCAGTAGATCCTGTCAGCATGGGGCAGGGGCTTTGGGAAATCTGCAAGAGAAATTGCATAACTGCCCTGCCCCTGCCGTGCTGAGGGCAGTCCCAGAGTGATTGCAAGTCAGAGACTGTCTTGCTTCACAAGAGAAAGATTAAATATTGCAGTCTCTCCCTAGAAAAGCAGGCTTGTAATTCCAAGGACCTCTTTGCAAGGCAAGAGTGATCAGAGGAGGTAGAGTAGCCCACAGCAGGAAGCCAAGGTGTTTGCCAGCCCCCACCTGACAGGAGTGCTGGCATATGCCCCAGCTACGTGACAGCAACAGCGGCTGTGCCAAACTTCTCTCTTTACAGGCTCATGCAATATTTGTACAAAGCAATATTATTCTAAATGTTTTCTAATTATTCCTCTGGATTAATGGAAACCTGTTCTATTATTGACTAGTCTTTTGCAATATTTATAAAACATGGATTGGATTAAGGAGGAATAAATAAATATGTAGAGGATGCCTAACATGTAAATAATAAATATTCAGCCATCTATTTTTTTCACAAGATGGTTTAAATATATGGAGTCTTCAATAAATCTTTAATAACTCCGCAAATATTTATTTATTTGCTTTGAAGTGTAAGGGAATTGCAAGAAAGCTCTACAGACTCCAGAAAGGGCAGGCAGATGGAACACATGCCCTACCATCAAGCCTTCAACCATCTTCTGGCAAGAAAAGTAAACACATCCTGAGTCGCTCCAAGCCAGGAGAAAAGAAAGCTGAAGGAGAGGACCTTCATGAACTGAATTGAGAAATACCCGAGTTGCTTCACAGCCAGCCATCCTCACCAACCATCACAGCTGCACAACACCTATGCATAGCAAATCACCACCACATTTTGCAAAACCCATAATTAAATGACAGTATTACAGAGAAATTCTCAGCCTCTATAGTGCCTTTTGCCCCAGCAGCTATTGCAACAGCAAGGGAACTACTGAGAACGTAATTGCTGGAGCTCCCAAGCCTGCTCCCAAGCCAAAATGAGAAAGGAAGGGAGGAAGACAAGAACAGGCAGTTTGATTGTGAACTCCTCCCTGTTTTCTTAAAGTAGTCCAGTTTTTCCTCAGGCTAATGGAATGTCAAAAAAACTGCCCCTCTTAAGAATCTACCTATGGCATTAAACATCTTGAGACCTGTCGTAAAGAGCAGATCTGCTTTGTCCACATAGGAAACCTGGGCTCTGCTTAGTTAAGGAACCCTCGATATCAAACATCCCAAGCAACTTGGACATAAGTTAGAGTGTTCAACCTCTCAAAGAACACAAGGTCATGAAGGGATTTTAAAACTCAAACACATTACCAAAAAGTTCTACTTTACTAGAGGCTCCGTAATAGTTTGTCAATGCTGACCCAGAGTAACATGGCAGGTTATTAAGATGTGGCTCTCCTGAAATATGTTTGCATAGCTTCAAATGTCTGCTAAGACAATGGCTTTTTGTAATCACTTGATATTATAGTAAGAAAAGCTTTAAAACTAAATGCCCAAAACACAGTTAACACATTTAGTTTTAATGGGACAGGATGGTCATTGCATGTTAAATAAATACTGATTGTAAAAAGTAAGTCAAGTTGCTGAGTTCTAATAGCTGTACAGTAAATAACTGTTTATGCATCATTATGTGGATTTGGAAGCATCAGCAAATATACTTTTAATAATCAATTGATACTTAACATATAATATCTGTCTGATTAAATCAAAGGAGAAGGATGCAGCCACAGTAATTAATGCCTATTGTTACAATGCCATTGGATCAAGGAAACATATTTATTGAGGTGGAAAAAAGTCAGAGGTAGATACATATCTCCTTGCTTGCCTTCTTACTGCAATACCGTGGGCTGTCATTCCATTGATTTCCCAAGATAAGCAACATTCACCCCAGTCAATACTTGGACAGAACACCACTGAGGGAAATCTGGAGTGCTGAGGGAAGCGGAGCTAGGAATGCAGCTGAGATTGCTCCTCCATCTTCTACAAGGAAAGTGTGATGTCACAAGTTCTCTGAAGTGCAGCACCCCTGAGGGGATATTGCCCTCATTTTCCCCACAGAGAGCAATCCACAGCTCATGCTGACCTGTGGGAGAGCCTTGGGTTGCCCTGTCCAGGCAAACTCCACAGGAATCAAGCTCCAGCTCTCAAGACTGCTGAAGTTCCTAGGTGCAGCATTGCTCTCCATTTCATGCCAGGAATAAACATCCCTCTCAGACAGGCTAAAGCAAGGAAGACCATGAAAGCCTTTCTTCTACCTGCTGAGTATTTTTTTACTTCCTAAGTCTCCAGAGAAAATTCTCTACTGGTCTAGTCCCTTACATCACTCCTGGAGCAAGACTATTGGCCAAAATGGCAGTAATCTGCTTTAGAGATACTGATTACTCTAATCACAGTCCAGTTCTTGACATCAAAATGCAAGCAAATGGGAAATGGCTTAAAGCGCCTAGGCATCCCTACCTCTGGCTGTACCTGGTGTGACATAGCAGGAGCTGAAGATGCAGCTCAGCTCGGCTCTAGTTCAAAACTTTGGTCACTGGGAATACAAACATGCTCCTATTTATGGATAGCTGGGATAAATCTACCCTTGGGCCACATATTTAAAGCCAAGGAAAGAGAAATTTGGCATAGGCTTTAAGTCTTTAAACAAACAACACACGCTTATTACAAATGCACAGTGTATGAAAATGTAGCCTGTGCTAGAGAAAGCCAGGGAAAATCCTCAATTGTGTACATTGCCGTAGGCTACCCAAAAGCAAATGGGACTGTGGCTCTTCAGCAAATACTGGGGGCTGGCTCCTTCTCTCACACATGTAAAAGCAGAGAGAACCAAGAGTCCCACTCAACCCAGGTCCCAGATTTACCACATGCATTTATCCTCCCTCACACCAAACCCTCTGCAGAACAGGAAGGCATGAACCAGGGACATGAATGTAGGCAGGCACTTAATTCCACTGACACCAATGACAGTCTAGAAGTCTGAACAAATGAGTCACATAAATCTTTTTGGATCTCAAACTCAGTTACCAGGGGTCAAAATACTATATTAATATAGGTGAACTTCAAACAATTCAGGAAAAAAAACTTTCATGAAGTTGTCAAAACAAGTCTTTAATTACTTGAGTTAGTGCTAGTTGTCTACATGTTAGTGAGTCTACAAGGCTAGGATTTCCTTAGAGATTTCCTAAACTGTTGCTTCTGGTCTTTCTGAAAACAACATTGCAGGATGACAAAAATTTCCCAAAGTCTCTTACCTTGTATCTCCCCAGTCACATGCCTGCACTAAAAGCAAGCGAAATAGAAAAAAATATTTAAATCAATCCAGGAGAGCACAAACCCTATCCAGTACATTAGTACATTAACTCTGCTCAAAAAAAAAAAAAAAAAAAAAAAAAAAAAAGTTGATTGTTTTTAAAAAAGGAACAGAAAAACAGAAAACACTATATCCATTATTGTTGTTAACAGAGCACCAGTAACAACAATGCTATTTTGGATTCCAACAACACCTGGGATCCTGGGATCTCAAAGAACTTTATAAATAAGCCGACCAAGCGTCACCCTGCACTATTTGGGAAAAAGAACAAAAATAAAGAAAAAGAAAAATGCAATTATGGTAAGTATGCAGCACAAGCAGTTCCAGCATCATCATCTGCCTGTAATATTTGAGCCTCACATCATTTGCCTTAACAAGACCTTGCCTATTGCTTGCCTATTTATTGGCAGAGCGGGATAATAGTAAGCCATCGAATCCTAAGGTTTCAGAAACATTGGTGGATTTTCAAAGAAGCTTTCTCCTCCCCATTGCTCCCAACCTTCCCTCCCCAATACAAATCAATGTACATTTGGATAGAGACATTACAAGACTTTCTTCACTTTTCTCTGAATGGTGAGGTCAAAAACACGACAGACACCACAGGGTCTTGTGGATCATCAGCCCAGTGAGGTAAACAGTATCTTGGCAAGAAGAAAACTGCAGTCCAACAGTCCTAGGAAATTCTTCTATAAGCACTGGAATTAGAAACACCTATTTTTCAGAGGGGTGGTAAGTGTTGTGTATGGAATTATTTAGGATAATTAATATTTTTTTTCTGGGTAGGGTAACATGTTTTTGTTTTTAGGGATTTTTTTGAGGGGAAAAAGTCCGAGTGAGGCTTTTCCTACTACTTCCACATTGCTAACATTTCTTCTGGATAGAGTCTCTGTCGTCCAAGCATACAGCTGAGTTTATGCAACTGCAGAGCTAATAAGGTCACTTTCCTCCTGTTGTCATGAAAACTACAAGGAGTAAATGTCTTTGAGATTTCAATTTAACTGAAATCAGTCAAGGTATTCAGTAATTACAGGAGTTTGAAAGACAGCCAGACTCTATGCTCATAGAAGCTATGTTTCTGTATGAAACCAGGTTAAGAAACAGCTGAAAAGAAAAAATGAAAGTTATGTTAGCTGAAAGAGTTACCTGAAAAAAAGCAATATAACACAGAACGCTCCTTTATCTGAATAGTCCTGCATAAATCAATGGAGCTACTCAGCAAACAAGGATTGCAGTATCAGGCCTGGCAAAGGGCTTCCTCTGCTTTTTTTCTGTTGAGATGTGAAACCAACTCTGTATCGACTCCAAGGCCATCACCAGTAATAAGATCAAGCCGGTACAAAGGGGACGTTGCAAAAACAGCTTGCCACAGCTGCAGCGTCAGGGAATAATCCAGCTGCAGGTCCCATTGACAGCAGAGGGAGGAGGTAAACCTCCCTCTTTCCAGAGAGCCAGCTTCAGCTACCCTGTCCCTCATTCCCAGCCAGGGCTGGGCCAGGCTTCCCAGCTGCGCGGCCCTGCAGCCACAAATAAGCGCACAGAGAGGTGGCTGGGAAGCAGACGGGTTTATTTTATTGGTTTGCAACTTCCTATTTATGAAAATGCTCGGAGAGGCTGGATACGGATCAAGTTTTGCTGCTCAATATTTATTAGAGTCTCACCTGCCTCACTGGAATGGGAACTGCAGGCGCTTTGATTAATGGATTGGAAAAAAGAAATGTATAGTTTCCCTGTCGCCTCGGTAAGCGCCTCCCTGTATCTTGTGCCGAGAGGCTATTTTACAGCATCACAGCCCTCAGTGAATCTCTGCTGATTACTTGCTGCCTCCCTACAGCAGCATGGCTGCTCCAAGGTGTGGGGTGGCACCGTGTTTTATCCTGGAGCTGGTGCAGCGCTGTGGTGCTATGTCAAGTAGAAATAGGCCCTCTCTGAACAACAATAAAAACACTGATTTAAAATATCACCCCAGTGGTGGCTGCAGGTTGGGGAATAAACTAAGTTCTTCCCTGTGCTCACGGAGCACCTGCCGGGGCCAAAGAGGGATTTCTGGCTGTGGCCTGACCTCTTTCCCAAGGCAAAAGCTGTATTACCTTTGGAGGCAGAGTGGTGTTAGAGAAGCCTATAGGCCCAGGCAGCTTCAGCAGCTGCACCCATAGAGCATGAATGCTATAATGTCATAGAGTCATTGAGGTTGAAAGACCTCTAAGGTCATCAAGTCCAACCATTAACCTAATTCAGGTCCCACTAAGCCTTGTCCCTAAGTGCCACCTCTATGCCCTTTTTGAACAGTTCCAGGAGTGGCCCTGTCCCTCTGCTTTTCTTTAGCAACCACCTCTGCCTACCTTTTCACCAGCCTGCTGATTTTGAGCTAAACAGTCTTCCCTTAGCCCCAGTACAGCCTACAGGATGCTTACACTTTGCCACTGGGCAGCCAAGAGTCACTGCTGAAACCCAGACCCATGGAACATCAAGAAACCAACCCTAAACAGTTGTTTTCACAGCAGGAAACCTTCCTGTCCCAGATCTGGTCTGTTCCCAGAGTTCATGCATTTTGAGATACAGCTCA
The DNA here is from genome assembly GCF_031753505.1 of Anomalospiza imberbis. Classification (NCBI taxonomy): domain Eukaryota; kingdom Metazoa; phylum Chordata; class Aves; order Passeriformes; family Viduidae; genus Anomalospiza; species Anomalospiza imberbis. The sequence goes on from NC_089682.1 coordinate 54,744,301, forward strand.
AACATTACTATCTGTAGCTGCCATCCCACAGCTATCAGCCACACAACAATTATGGCATATGGTTCAGTGGGTCAAGAGCACTCCTGCATGATACAAAAGAGACCACTGATTCAATCTATACCTTATCTATATCAAAAAAACTATAAAATTTGTCATGAATGGTGTAAACATAGAGGAGAGCAGAGCATATTTCCTCCAGGAGAGGGCAGTCCCATACTCACATACTGGCAACTCATTGCACATGCTGGAAATGAATCGGACTTTCCTAATGAAAAAACCCTGTTATGCCAACACCCTCAGCCAGTCTGTCCTCTCTTGACTAGGACAGAACTGTGCCTTGCAGATGCCTGGAGTCCATGCAGTTATTTAATCCTGCACATTGTAATCTTTTATCTTTACATTTCAGCTAATAACTCTGCTGCAGTGGAAGTGAGTGAGGACTGGCACGTATTAGCACTAGGCATGCAGGGGATCATGCTGTGAGGGTATCACACACACACTGTGGTACACCATGGGCTTTGCCTTCAGATACCTCCTGTCTGCCTCAAAAAATCTGATCATTCACTGCTGCACCAGCAACCTTCCACAGAAAATACTTCTGTGCTCACATATACAAATTACTCCAGCTGTGGACTCCTCACACCAGCTCTGCTGCTACTCCCCCCCTTCTTGCCTGGTATTCCTCCAGCTGAGGGTTTCCCAGCTCTGCCAACCTCTTTTAGTCTCTACTTTCCTATTTTCAACTTTGGCAGGACACCTTAGACCCATCCTTCAACCTGTCTCTTTGTGGTTTCATCAAGGGAAGTTCATTAGCAGGGCTCAGTACAAGACACCTCTCTGGGGCTGATGCAGCATCGCCCAGCTCTCCTCACTCCTGGGCTGTTGGAAAGTGTTCTCCTGCCCCACTGGGTGAAGCCTGTGACAGCCTGTCCTCACTCCTTCCTGGGCATCCATAGGAACCAAGTGCATATGATCCTATAGGACTTTGAGAGGATTTGGCTGGACTTCAGTTAATTGCTACTGCAAATTAGGTCTAAATCCATTTGTCCCAGCAGCATGATAGATGAGGCTGTACATTACGGCTGTTTCAAAAGTCTACATTTTTATCAAAAGATTGGCAGTCCCTGTGGGCCCCGCTGAGATAAAAAGGGCCTTCTGCTTCCCCAGCCTCTCTTCCCTGCTCACGCCTTCTCCCTGGTTTTTGTATTCAGTTTAGGGCCTCCAGGAGTGTCTAGAGGAATTCATTTCCTTCACAGTCCACCCCTCCTTCTCCTTAACAAAAACTAGAGCTGGTTTTTCCAACTTGGATTCGCGGGAGAAATATGAAAGCTAAAGGCACACAGTATAAATAAACATGCAATGGGAACAGAAGAGGCAAAACACAGAGGCCCAACGCAGACGAGAGAGACAATGCAGCATAACAAACAGCAAGCTGCACTTCGCCTGTGGCATTTTCCAGCTACATCAATAATTATATAATACAACAGTCGCCGATTTCTCAGGCGCGGATCGATACCGACTGCGGTGCCACCCCACTCCGTGGCGGGTTGTGGGCTCAGGGGCTCTTTGCAGGCCCCCACTTTGCCTGTGCCAGGGATCGATTGATGCCCTTTGCAGGCAGCACCAGGGGCTAGGGAAGCAGCAAGTGTACTCCCCAGACTACAGGCACAGGGCTCTGCCCGTGGCACTCAGTGCCAGCATTGGTAGGAGGTGGCTTGCTACCTTTTTTTCCCCCCCCTCTCCCTGCTGCCTGCAGAAGACACAACCTGAGGACTGCTTTGCATAGGTGCTGTTTATTGGCAAGAAGTTGGAAGAGGATTCATTCCATTAGCGTCTCATATGCTGCAAACTTACTCAGAAGGAAGCTGAATGTGGTTGTCAAGTATAAATGTATGAATGCACCCACTTGTCAGGCCTTCCAGCAAAGCAATTAGGGGACAGGGTACCATTAGAGACATCCATATTTTTCATAACAAAATATTATTCTCTAAATAGTTTATTTTTAGCATCTCTGCTGCAGTAAGTTGAAAAAATAGAACAATTTTGTGGATAGAGCATAATGAGCATCTCTGCTTAACAGAGCAGAGTTGTGTAAAACCACCCTCAAACTCCCATTTTTAAGTGTATAGATGCTAAACATTTTCCTGGAGGGGGAAAAATGGGAAATCAAATTAAGGAAACATTAAGAACAACTAGAAAAGTAAAAACCTTCTTTTCTTTTAGGCAGGGATGTGAATTCTATGAAGAACAAGTCTGAAATATAGATTTCAAACTAATAATGCCTATTTAAATGCTAACCTGAGAGAAGTAACAAAAGCATTGTCTGACCCATGCAACTTCCTAAAAATGACAACTATCTCTAAAAGCTTCTCATGACAAATCTAATTAAACTGAAAGAGACATTTGGAAACAGGAACTGGTTGGTCATCTTCAGCAAAGGGGACCTTTTGGGCTAGAACTGACAAGCATGGAAAGAAAAAACCGAAACCAACAGCCAGAGGAAGTGGATGGTAGATTCTTGCTCTGTGCAATTTAACAGTAAAGTAATTGGCTTGTCATGTGGTGTTATTATTTTATTGTGTTACAGGCTGTCTCTGGTCAGGCTTTGTCTTGTATTTGTTAGACAAGCATTCTGATACCACTATGTAAAATGTCAAGTAATGTAATTGGGCCTCAGTCCTACAAGGTCTTCCTTCAGACAGAAGTCACATGTCATTGGGAATTTCAATTGATTTCCCTACTGGAAGGCTGGATTAAAGGTCTTCCTACTGCAAAAATTGAAAAATTCATAACACTGACATACTCATCTTGCCAATCAAAGAGTAATAAAAAACAGAAGTGGCTCTGAAACAGATCATCCTAAACAGCAAAAAAATCCCTAAATAATTAAAAAAAAAAACCAAAACCTTGTATCCCCCAGCCTATAAAAACTGGTGACACATTTCCCTACCATTATAGCCACAAAGAAAAGCACTTGAGAACCACTGTGGATAGGCTATAGCATAAAATCACTGGTATAGAGGAGGATACTATCCTTAGAACTACAACTAGTGCCAGAAGCAGTGGTTTGCTTTTCTCTCTTTGGGAGGCTGCACCAATCTGTGAGTAGGTATCATGACTGAATTAACTGTTATACATATATCTAATTTGCAAAGACAAAGAGGCATGAGAAGATAAGAATGGGTGATCTTGTAGTCGAGGTGATATGGCTATAAAAATTTATTCCTATGCATAATGCATTGCCTTTGCTGCAATTGGTGCTCCCAGCTGAGTTTTGTTCATATGAATGGATCAGAGAAAGCATTCTCCCAGTTTGTACAAGGGTGAGTTGAAACACGAAGAACTGTTAATATCCAGACTGATTTTATTCCCCCCGCCATTACCAGTTGTTAAAAGGTATAAAAGGCATAAATAGCCATTTCCAGAGATCACATGATGTAGAAAGAATCTAGTATTTATGGAACAGATGTTTGGGTATTACCATCCTGTTATGAACAAATGATAGGGGTTAGGAAGAAGCCTATGGCAGATGAATGCAGTGGAACTGAACCTTTTGACTCCAGCCAAGTACCCTTCCTATCTGGCAGGTGCATCAGGAGGGCAACGGAATAGGTTAAAAGTAGGGAATTACTGCAACCCAGCTAATCAGCAGTAGCAGGTTGAGCTATAGTAACCTAACTTTCAGGCCTGTGTCTGTACACTGGACTGGCTACTCTTTTTCCATTTTCTACCACCATCCATTCAATGCAGCTCAAGGTTCCTAGATTTAAAACCAAATAACCCACTTGGGCCCAAGGCATACATGTGAATATTTACAGAAGTTTTACTAGGGAAAATGTGTGGGTAGAAAGAACTCAAATATTTGTTGGCTGGAGAAACAGGCAGATTAACACAACCTGTACTGGCACAACGTTCTGAGTTTGCTGTTTACATCGCTCTGCCATCGAGTCCCTTTGGAAGACTTGCTTCTGTGAGGGCTCTCTCTCCATTGCATGCTGATGACTGATAATGCAGGCAGCATATTGTAAATGGGAGCTGCTTTCCACTTCAAAGAGACAAACCCTAATTTGCCATGGCCCGGGGTCAGACGCAAATTAAATGAGCTGGAGCAGGACATAGCCACACCCTCCACCGCTGGGCTGTGTGAGCTGCACTCACACCAAATCAATTACTTGGGGCTCTTCTGAATGAGATGGGAGAAAATTACATCTGAACTCTGGCCTCAGCCGATCAATCCTACAGTAACCTGGTTTTTCTAGGAATGACACTGCAGGCAAGGCTTGTGTGACCTACAAAGAGAAAGGTCTCAGCTCAGTCTGCTCTCTAAGTCTCCCTTTCTGTTCCCTCCCTGTTTTGCTATTGCCTCCATCCATGGAGCTATCATGTCACACTCTCCCTACCCAAGCTATCCAACTGCAATAAGCCACTGAAGCTCAAACACCAAATAGCTGGTTTTATTTGCATCACTTATGATCAATCTACAGAACAAAACTCCCCTTCCTCATTCATGCAGTAGCCACATCCAGGATTTATCTGCTTCCATCTATTACAGACCAAGAAAGAGAGGCAGGAAAACTGAGTCACAGTATCCAAGACTGCTTCACATGCAATAAAAATCAAGAATTAAAATAACCAGGACCCCACTTGCTCCCCTCCAGAGCCTGTCAGGCCTTGCAAACTCACAAGTCTCTTGAACATCCCATCCTGTGTGGGAGAACACATAGGATGTGTGAAAGAAAGGGGAATTTCCCTTGGGGGAGGAAAAAAAATCTTAACTCTAAGCAGCAAAGGACCTGTAGAAACATACATAATTATTACCTAAATCTATGCCTTTAACAAGTACCAAAAAGGCCAGAATATGATGTTTTTCTTCTTAGTAATCACAGACAACACTCAGAGCCTTGCAAATTTTAAGTTCTGTTGGTTTATTTGAACTGTAATTACGAACTCAGGAACACAAAACAAAGATTACCAAGAAAGCACTAAGAGTCATAACCGTGTTAAATCTGTCACTATAGCTTTGTTGCCTTATCTATCCACACTTGTCACAGGGACGCTACAGGCAAGCAAGATTACTAACAACGAGCTCCCTTGAAGTTAGGGTGCTATATACAAGGATGTTTTTTCTTGATTGCATTTTAACATAGCTCAGGCCGGGACTCAAGCCATGGAATTGAAAGTCAGCAATTCCACCATCTTGTCATCCCTCTCTCTTTTGCCTTGGGTTCCTCTCTTTCACCTCAGTGGTCTCTGCAAGCTAGTTCTCACTGAATGCCCCATGCATTTTACAGGCTGATGACTCATTTTTGGAAATGAGATGCATCAGAGCTCAAATCTGATTGACAGCTGATGGGCTCTGCCCTCCTGAGTGCCAAAGCCCAGATTCCTAAAGGCTATTTAAATGCCTTAATAATAGCTTTAAAATCTAGTGCACAAAAAGCCAAGTTTAAAGCAATATAAATAAATATCCACAAGTGAAGCTAGATACTAAAAAAAAATAATGTCATTATATTTGTATCTGTGTATTCCTAAATCACTTCAAAAGATGAAGTCTTCAATCCTTCACTTGACAGAATGCCTTCTGACCTGCCTAAATAGAGTGTCTCTTCTAAAGACAATCTCAGTATCAACCAGTATAAAATAATCTGTAGAACAGGATCTTCCCTGTAGAAAAGTTGAGAGCTTAAAAGTCTGGGACTACAGCACAGAAAACAAAAGACTGCATTCTTGGCAATTTCCATGAGTATGTCAGACTGCAGCAAATTATATCCTATAAGCTCTGTGCAACCATTGACATAGTATTTGCATTAGCTTGTCCTCCTCCTCATGAGTCAGGGTGCCCGTGCCTCAGATGTCTTCCTAAAACAATAGAGACCTGCTGTGTGTGCCAGACTGGGGTACAAATTAACTACTGCACAATCACAGGGGATGTTTCCAGGATTCTTACAGCTGGAAAACAAACAATGAAATTTGGCCTCACATTTATTAAGATATAAAATGGTTCTCATTAAAAAGTCACTGCATATCACAGGACCTCACAGCAATATCTGATTTAAAACAAGTGAGGCATCTCTCTTGCATGTAGAGCACACAGGAGGATGCGACTTGCTGAAAGGTGGTACCTCTCAATAATGACTTCCATGCCAACACATAAGACCATGAAAGCAGCAAACCAACCATCAAACAACAAAATGTTAACCTCAAAATCCAAAAACTGAGTCTGCACCTGAACATATTAGAAACATATCAACACAGCATGTGAAAACTTCTCGAGCACAGATTGCCATGGGCATTCACTGAAGATACCTGAGTAGAAAACAGCAGAGCATTATTGATGCACTTGGCTGTCAGGTGGTTGATGCATTTTTCCTTCTCAACTCTCTAAACACCAGACCACAGGACAGAGCAACTAGTGAGACCACCAACTGACTGAACACTTAAAGGACAGGAGATGCCAGAAATACAGACCTACTGAAAGTTGGGGTGAACTAAAACCTCCTCACCTGTGAATTCAGAAAAGTAAGAGTTCAAACCCATAGATGTAGAACCAACAAAAAGGCTGCTCTGCAGAGGCTGCAGCACAGGATTTTTGGACTTGAAGTTTTATGTCTCTTCTATTCTAGGTGACATCTCTCCAGCTGACAGTGGTGTCTGAACAATGCCTAGACCTTTTAAGCTGAGGTTCTATTGTTAAGCACTGGAAATGCATCTGTTAGTGTTCAAGAAAATACTGCCTTTCTCATGAAAGCAAAAACCAAACCAAAATACATGCTCTTATTAGCCTCTGACACACTGTTCATGATGTGTATAAAAATTGACTCTGCTATTTCTAATAAACAGAAGAGAGCCCATACAGATTTAAGTACTTAGACAAGCGTAGTGCATTGCATTAAGGAAATGTAGAACTATGTTACAAGAAATATAAAGGGAATTCTTCACTGAATTTGCTGAATACAGCTCTCCTCCATTAATGCAATTCTGGCTGTCATTACCAATGGTCTTCCTAACTCCTGCCCAGGATTAACTAGTCTCCGAATTGGGAGCTCACTGCAGCTTTATCTAGGAAGGTAGAGTTGAAAGAAACACAGGTCAATTCACAGAAAAAGTTTCTTTCTACATCATGCAAGGGTGGGATGGATAAGAACAGAATCCATTTATCAACAGTACATTAAAACTCCAGGGCTCCTAAGGTTTCTTTCATTTTGAATCATGGCTTGCCTGCTCATTTTAATGTAACTTCACGAAAAGCTTTCTGCTTTTCATTACAAAGGGATCTCTGGGCTTGGTTTTCTCCCTCCCCATGCCCCAGCTGCTCTTTTCACATGCTCTCAGCTCAGCCGCACTGCACAGTGATGAGAGTCCCAAACTCACTCTCTGCCTGTGCGACCCAGAGAGCAGCTAATGCTGTGGGTCAGAAGAGATGATCTTCAGCCATGAAAACATCAGTTCTCAGCAAGGCTTCCAAAAAGATGTCCAACAGCACACACATCAGGTAGGCAGCCCATATTGGGAAGAGTGAAAGGTTCCTTTCACAGCTTAAGAGCAAGATTTCCTTTTAGAAAGATAAGAGGATCCAAACAAGAGACTGTGGACACACAAATTTCCAGCATCCAGGCATTGGTGCCAGGCACAGCAAGCTGTATTCTACAGGCAGCTCATGCTAGGTTCCTATGGGGAAATTATTTATCCTTTCTGTACTTCCATTTCACTGTAGGGAAGAATTAAGTCTTCAGGATTATTAAGAAAAAAAAAAAAAAAAAAAAAAAAAAAAAAAAAAAAAAAAAAAGAAAAAAAAGAACCACACCCCAAAACAAAAAGAAACCCCAAACGATAAAAATGTACACTTTCACTAGCCTACTGTACTGGCTGCACAGGAGATTCAAATAAGGGTAAAAAAAAATAAAAGAAAGAAAAGTATGAAAGGATGGAGCTCACACTGAGTTTCAGAGTGTTAAAATGAATACTCAAGGCAACTTTCATGTTTGCTCAGCACAATGTCCAGGAACGCCAAGAGAACCTTTGCCCTCTTCTTAGGAAAATAACATGGTGAACTTTTACTTTGGACCACGGGAAAATTAACATTCATGCTTTCAGCTTTAAAGCAATAAAGTGGCTTTAATTCAATTTAGTTGAATTCCCTTTAAAGGAAAATTAAACAAAATCAAATGAAGGCCATTTTTAATTACAAACAAGTGTGAGTGCATGCATCAGTTTAATACATTTTACATAATCCACTTGAAACCCACCTTGTTACTTAACTCAGATCAACTTTCCCTGTGTGCTCTGCCTAGACAAGCCCTTAGAGATAACGTTATCCGTCCTCGAGGAACAGCTGCATTTCATTATTGACACCTAAATCTAGAGAGAGCTACTCTGAAAAGGACAACATAGTTGCACACCATTTATATGTCTGTCACAGAGAGAACAATGCTCTGTATACAGCTACAATAACAATTAATATACTGGCAGTTGTTGTTCCATTAGTCACTAATTACACAGTAGACCAGTTATACAGAAGCCTTGTTCCTGGCAAAGAAGCCACTGCTCCAGAATTACTGAATTGATAATCCAGAGTCTGCCTTTTGTTTCCCTGGTGATACCCTGCACCTTTGCCATCAGTTAAGTGAAAACACCACAGATGGTACGGATCCATAGGCAATGGCTGTGCACTGCACACTGCTGTTTAAGAACTTCTGAATTATGGCATTTGCATGAGAGGAGTCAAGGTGAGTTCAGTGACTGAACAGAATTGCTTCCAGTCTTTGTCACAAAATATAAGAAGAATAGTTTGTCACTGAAGATTTTTGCTTCCTCTTACAAAACAAAGGAGGAGTGCGGCAATCTCCACACATTGTTTCATCAGGCTTGATGAAAACACAAGAAAATGCCAACCCTGGTTGAGGATGGTTTTGAAGGGCCTTTGTTTCACCAAGACTGCAAAACTGAAAAAGGAAAGAAGTGCATAGCTGCTTTTCAAAGGATGTTGCAATAAACCCCAATGCATTTGGTAAGCCACAGATGTGACTCTGGCTAGCCAGGAAAGGCACAAACGGGCCCAGCTCCATAGCATTCCTTTTGATCCTTTCTCCACATTCTTTTTCTCTATTGCCTTCTGCATGTCCTTACTTCAAGAGTGCATCATGATCTGTGCTCTCTTGTGATCCAGCCAGTTCAGAGACCAAACACTGCTGCAGGTTTTACAACTTTGAGGAGAGCCACAGAGGAGTGGTCTGGCCATGATCGCTGATGTCTGAAGAGAAAAATGGGAGAGGTGACCATCCTTCTTACATCATCCTGCATGTAGCAAGTTAGAGCAGAAGGGTAATTGTCTCACCTTTCCCCCCACCAAAGAAAAGGCCCAGGGATTGAGGAGTCTTTGAAAAATGCCAATTTACAAAAGCGGAAATTTCCAATCAGCTTCTCTAATTAGCATTTAGTGGAAACTTTTTGCCTTTCACCAATAAAAGACCTCTCCAGGGAATTGTGATTAGAGCAAACTTCCTCTCGATATGGGAAAAGGGATAGAGAGAGTGTTAAAGACAGCATTACATAGTTTTTTAATGAAAGCCTAACCTCAAGAAGTTGTTCACTGGAACAAGTCAATGAACCATTTTGATCTCATTATTTGGAACCCTAACTTTCAAAATTAAAAACTAGTCAACTCATCTTGATCCAACTGTGTTCATCTGCAGTCAACTACTGCATGAAAATAAAATGTCTTGCTTTCTCTCCCTTTTTGTTTGTTGTTACTACAAATAAAAGTGGAAAGAAATTCTTTATGCTTTCATTAATATTTATAAAGGTAAAATTTCATACATCACATGTTCTTTGTTTTTTTTACACATAAAAGTCAGGAGAATATAATCCAGTTGACTTCAACTTCATTAAAAACCTGCTAAGTCATCCCCCAAACTGACTGATTCTTTTTGTCTGTGATGAGTACCAAGGAACAAATATTAGCCTTATAATGAAAATTCAATCACATCCTTAACTACTCACAGACAACCACTCTGCTCCACAAGGTACAGGTGAGCATAATTGACAAGATAGATAGATTGATCCAATAGATTTAACATGTGCAAGTTTTTATAGCAAAGACTTTGTTTCAGCTTAACTAAGTATAGTACCACATTTATCCATGGAGCCAGAGAAACACTGAAAAAAGAAAGCACAGATACACTGAACTTCTCTCCTAGAAAGAAGACACCTTTATAACAAACAGCAATAAAAGAACAGAGAGAAGATTGGGACCGATCACACAGAGATCATCTTTTATGTATGGGGAAGATGGGGCTGGAACTTCCTTTGTCTTCATTTTCATTGTGTGGACAGGTAAGCTAAGGCACAAACTGATTAACTGACTTAAAGAGTGCCTGTGGCAAAGGCAGGAATTAGGCTCAGCTCCCCCTGAGGATCAGTCCAGTATCTTAACAAACCCATATCTTTCTGTTCTGAAATGCTGTAGCTTTCCTTTGTAATTAAACAGCAGGGATGTGAGGGGGCTGATTTCAACTATCATTGTACTGAAAGAGCTTGCACTGGTCAAGTGGGGAGGAACTGCCCTGCCAACCTAAAAAGGCTTCTCCTCTACTTAATTCCAGGCTTCTAAGCTTTCAGAAATAGAAAATATAGAATAAGCAACAGTACTGAGCAATTTTGAAGGCATACTGAAAGATCTTTTTATACACTCCCATTTTAATACCTAGTGCTTCTACTGTACATAGTATACAGTCACAGAATAATGTGCATGGGTTTCATGCCTGCTATAATAATATCCAAGGTGAAGATATTGAAAATTCAATTAAAATATAGTTTAGGATATTGGCTTATTTTAATTGCCAGCCTCCTTTACCCTCCATCTACCTCCTATGCATCCAGGACTGAAGCTAGAAGTTACATGCTGAATTTTTTCTCCTGTAGCTCATAATCTGAAATTCTTTGTACTTCTTCAGCATCTGACTATATGAAACCTCTTTTTAAAACTCCAGGGAGTCTCTCTGCTCCTTTAACAGGAGAGGACATTGACATGCTGAGACAGGAGTAGTTCCTATTAAGGACAAAACTTGATGGGACCCCAAAGTTATGCCTCTTAGCACTAAGCCCTAGGTTACTCATACTTGCATGAGCTTTTTTTAAACCATGGTCACTTTTTCTGAGCAGTTTCAAGAGAGGGAGTAACTTATTTTCACCACAGCAAAAGCAACTCCCTCCTCTGCAGTTCTCAGTTACTTTTAAACAACAAAACTTTTGCTGTCATTTATGTTTCTCTTTCTAATTGGATCAATGAAGTTCTCACTGTCACTGTGTTGCCTTACACAGTACAGAGAAGAAATAGAAGTCCTACTGGGACATGATTAGAGAAACAACAATAATTTCAAGAGGCAAGCAATGAACCAGAATCTCAGAAAAGCTTCAACTGCTGTCCAGAGTTTCTGCTGATCCTTCCTAAAATAGGCACAAGAGCATGCTGTAGAGTGAGTCCCTTTGGTTGCCTGCTAAACTGAAGAGAGGTGTCAAGCATCACTGCACATAACAAAACAATGTGTAGTGCTAGGACAAGGACTGCTGGAACAGAAAGGAAATCTTTGTTCTATTTTCTCGAAGAGCGCTCAGGAACACCTGGTTCTGGAAACTAAGCATCAATTTGTTTATGTCAGGTTTGAGAGAACCTATACCTGAAGTGTTCATATGGCCTGTCTAAATCTTACCCTGACTGCAGTTATGGCAGGTGTTATCCTTGTCACATGAAATATTTTCACTAAACTACTTGTTTCTGAAACTCCTCCAACTTTCCAAATTTTATTATAACAAATTGTATGTCTAAAATATTATACCTCTGGTACTTCTTTATTTCAATGGGATCACACAGTTTCCATAATAAGAGGAAAGTAGCACGACAGGTTTCAGGACATTTCATAATCAAAACTACTCTAGATGCAGTTTAGAGAGATGTGAAGACTGAGGCTAAGCACCATGGTCATCAGTCCCCAGTAAACTAGAAGTGGGCTCTTCGAGGCATCCAAAGAATCCCTGCCCTATTTATAACTTTCATGAGCCCTATACAACCACTTCTGATCACACCCCTGTTTGACATACAGGGGGATACAAAGTAGAATGAGTCTCATAATTAAGCAATGAAAGAGACTAAAGAAAATAAGCACACCAGTCTCTTCCTTAGCACAGTTCCATCTCTCAGCACTGCCTGCAGAGAGACCATTAGTGTCTGCACTTGGGTACCCATTGTGTTACGGTGCACTCAGGTAACTACCCATCTAGAAACAGATGAGCTGTTTATACCCTCCTGGTTCTCACAAGCCCTCCTGCACACCACCCTAGCACAGACCTTTTTCACCATCTGCATTCATGCTGTTTAGTTGTTAAGTAGCAAATATCTTCAAAAGCTGACTCTTGCTAAGTCAGAGACTCGGTGACTTCCAGTGCTTATACCCAACTAGAATGGAGGCCTTGGCCAAGGTGTACATGCAGTGCCCACAGGGCAGAGTTGGAGGAAAGATGCCCATCTACCACAGGGAGGTGAAGGATACAAATGGAAGCTTTCTTCTCCCGTGATGTTGTCCTCATGCATCACACACTGCCTGGCTGTAGTGTACTGGGACACCAGTTGGCAGCAAATAAAAAAGGTAGCATATTAGAACTGGATAATTACAGGAAAGATCCACCCTGTTTTGCTGTCTTTTGAAGGTGCTGCCTTGTTTGTTGGCTTCTGAGATAGGCTCTTTCCAGAGGGGATATCTGTGTGCCCTGCTTCCCAAATTTTGCTGTGGATCTAGACATCCAGGCACTGCTGCTAGGTGAGCACCATTTGAATTGACAAACTGGGATTTCTGCTGTGCGCCTCAAACTTAATGCAGCCCTGCCTGGGCTTTGAAGGCAACGGCTTGTTGCCTTGGGGTCTGAAACTAACAAAGCCGAGCTGAACAAGCCCAGGGCTCCCGTTGGATTGCTCGATCAAAGACAATATTAAACAGCACCGTTTTCATAACTACTATTCTGGGGCTCTTGGAAAGCAAGACAAAGGAGATGAAGTTAATTTCTGTTATCATAGCCTTGTGCAGCTGCAAGGGCCCTGGGAGAAGTCATCTCTTGATGGCTTATACAGACTGTGTCTTTGCAAGAGCTCCCATTAAGCAAACAGAGCTTCAAAAGCTTGTCAGGCACTTCTGTTCCCCTCCTCCCTGCACCACTGTCAAATCCACCCCATTCCTTTCTTCAGACATCTTCCAGGGAGCCTCCCTCTCCTTGACCACTTCCCGGCACCTCTGCTCTCTCCTTCACCTTTTCTGCCAGCAGTGCTGCTCATTACCCTGCAGAGGGAGATTCAAACTAGGGAGGTGCTGCATTAGGCACAGGAGTGATGTGCAAGGGAACTGGACAGAGAACAATTCCTCCAGATTCTGCTCTGCCACCAGCTTAGTTCACAACTTTAGAGAACTATCTTAACCTTTGGTTTCTATATGGTTAGCTGGGATTAACAGGGCCCAGGCTTTTTTTTTTTCCTCTGTTGATGTCAAACAAAACTGTACAGCGCGTCCTATTTCTTTCTATTCCTAGATGTGATAGGTGATGGAAGTCACTAAGCAGTATTGCAGGAGAAAGTTGAAGCTATCTCCTGATTTGAAATACTCTTTGGGACATTTGAGGCAGTTTTAAGACACCTCTCTTACAAACCATCATTGTCAGGGTCAACAGATCACCTTGAGAATGCATGCTTGTCAGCATCAGTGCTGTCCCAGGGCTGTACATAGGTACCTTGGGCTCTGATTTTTCTTGTTTACTCCTCATCCATAGTTGAGCATAGAGATCATTTATGGAAAAGCAGGAGTGTGTTAGAACTTGCTTGGTTGCAGTAAGGACAAGGAGGATGAAAAAGCTGGGTAACCATGAAAAGCTTTGAAATGAGATTACTGAGGAAATAGCTCCAGAGAGCTTTGTTCAAAGTCTTCCTCATCACAGTGCATGTTATTCCTTTGAGGTCACACAGATAAAGGCACAAATTTGGATATGGCATGGAAATAAAGCACTGCTTGAGATGAGCAGGGTACTTCAAGAACTGGTCTGCATCAATGGACAGAACAGCCCATAATTTCATCCTCTCAAACTGGGAGCTTATGATCTAGGGAGATGTCCCCAGCAACCTGACTAATAATATCCTGGAAGTACTCTTCAGTAATAACTGCCATCTGGGATTTCACAAACTGGTTTCATTCAAGCTTGCTCTTCCCTCTAATCTCAAGTTCCCCAATTAGTTAAAAATACGCTAAAATATAGAAAAGTCTTGCTGAAAAATTTCTGGATACAGCCAATACTGATGTTCGTGAAATGAATAAAAATGCAACATCAGGCTCAAACAAGAGGGATACACCTGTGTTTAGCCATTTGCCTTTCACATCTCCCTCATGTGAGAGTTCTTCCTACTAAGTGGTCAGTACAGATCTCTGACAATTTCTGAACAAAACTGCCCATTCTAACTGTTGGAGACAGAAGAAGAAAGAGCTATTCTCAACCCAGAAGAGAAGAAGCCAGACGTCAGTTTTAAAGCAAATCTTCTAGATGTAAATTGTTGCATAATTTAAGTTTATTGAACATCTAACACCAGGAAATGTGCAATTCATGAAATTTTCAGTGAAGATATACGAATGAGTGTTTCCGATACATTTTTAAAATGTGAAATTATCAAAGTTTTATGCACTGTCGACTTTGGCCACATACGGCAGAGTTAATTGAAAGCGCAGTCCTGGCTTTAAAGGTGTCCCCATGAAAATGGCAATGTGTGTTTTATTGTCTCTTAGTCATTTGCAACTCAAAGGTGCCCATATTTATGCATGAGAAAGTGTTTCTTCCAACTGCCAGCCTGCACTGCAAGACACTTATTGAATCCAAGAATCCGGGTAGATGCTTTATTTCTTGCATTCACATCACTGGTCCTGTAGTTTCTGCAAACTAAATCATGTGTCTGGTTTCCAAGATTCAACTCTTAAGCTCCAGATCAGACCCTACAAGAAATTTGCTTGGAATGGAACAAAGATCCCGTGCTTGGAGTACCCTCAACAAGAGGAACAAGATAGGAAGAAACTGCTGGGAAAAAGCAGAAGGGTAAAGATATCCTCTCACTCAATAGGGCAGAACAATATTTGATAAAAGGACACAAGACACAACTCTTCCCCCCACAGACATGTCCCAGTTTAGGATTTCTGTAGCCTCAAGTTGGAATAGGTACTGCCAAGGACAAGCAAACTGAACAGAACATCCTTAACCTCCTAGAGAGAGACAGCATAAATCCAGGCTTGAAGCCTTTGCTCCATTAAATTGGATTAGGGACTCTACTTTGGGTCTACCTAAACCAGACAAATAGCCCTTACAGTTTTTTTTTTTTTTTTCTCTTTCCTTTTTTTTTTTTTGTTTTCACATAAAATACTCTGAAAAAGCAAAAGAATCATTGAGGAGTTAGGCAATCTTCTACCCCACAACAACAAATAAGGCCACAGAGCAGAACTCAAATTCCAACGCAGAACTGATGGTTTTCTAAAAAACATTAGATCATACATTCTCAGTATAACCCTGGTGCAGGAAGTAGACATCATAAAAGTTGTTGGACTACTTGGTTTTACTACGAGTACCTCTTTGCTCCCTTGTTTTGGTCATAAAGCTGCAGCAGTAGGAAACATGAAGTGGGATATGTGGTTAAAGTTTCATGCAGGGAGATGAAAGAAAAGAGCTAGGTTTTCCCCTTCCTTGCAGCTGCAGCAAGCCAACATCAGGAGTAAAAAGAAACTGACCACACTGACTGCCGAGCAGGCACCACACTGTACATTTTACAAATGCAACAGTGCTGCCCACCTCCAAAACTGCCAAGGGAAATACACAGGGTCAGCTCTCCTTCTGTGGCCACCATCTCCAATATTGCTGCTGAGATACCTGCAAGGGCTGTGCTGCTGCTGCCACCTCTGCTCACAGAGCCAACAAGCATTTCTCAGCCACCTGCTGTGACAAGCAGGGGCTCTTCCACTGCCTGCCTTCAGCACAGAAAGCCAAGGAACAGAGATCTGGGACCAGGGTGATTTTGGAAATGTGAACTTCTTCACCTGTGTCTGTGTGCCAGGTGCACACTTATTTTGCTTGCCTACTATCTAGTACTTAATGCAAGCCCCACTGAGTGGTAGAAGTCACAGAGCTCTAACATGTATAGTGGCTAAAAACACAACTGGAGAGAAAAATTCAACCTCTCCAAGGCAGGCCAGGGCCCAGGGATTAACGTGCTTTCTGAACTGTAGGACAACCATGTTCCAGATCCTGCTGTATTTTGGAAGAGAAATAGAATTCAATGTCTTATATTGTACTGGCTTAGAAGTTGTCTCCATTTCTTTCAAAAAGGCCATCCTACCCACAAGAAATTCTTTTTTGTAACAGTTTTCATAAAACAAGCATATTTTCCTAAACAGCTTCTCTTTTTACTATTCATGTGATCATTTTTACAGCACCAGCTCTGGCTACTAACAAAAGTAGTGACTATATAGTATCAATCCACTTTTTTCACTTAGTTCAAACATGTGAATGGCAGAAAAACAAAACAAAAAAAAATTACTTGAGAAGAGTTCCCCTTCCTATGAACATTGCTATTAGGTAATGCTGCTGTTAGACATACAAAGAGGAATTTGAGAAAATGGATGTCTGGGTGATTTTTGATTTTGCCTTTGAAGTGCTTGGGTTTTTCTTCAAGAAGCTCAGCGCAGCAAAACAAACACAAGTTTGCCACCAATTGTCCTCTTCCTTGTAACACCCTGGATCTCTCTTTTCCCTTCAGAGTTGCAATTCATGTAACACAGAGAGGGGACCCAGAGCTCCACCCTGTACCCCCAGTTGCAGAAGTGTATTTCAAGGTCTCCTGCTGCTGTGCCTTTGCCCCAGTAACTAAAGGAGGCAGCAGCATCACGCTCTGGCTCAACTGCTGGGTGCAAAGCGACAAACGTTTTGCCGGGGTTAGAATGAGATTAGCAAAATCCTACGGAACAATGATTCAAAGGTGCTGTAACAAATCAATTTCCTGCGTGCAAAAAACACAATTACTACACCAATTATCTTGCTCTCACCCCATTCCTCTCTCTGCAGTGAGCCAGAGAAACCTCATCCTTTGGGCTGCAAGTATCTAGTCCCTCCTCCCAGGTGATGCTGCAAATGGTGGGAGCAGTAGTTCTCCACCTCCCTTGATGAGCTGTGCCACTAGAGGGCACACAGATTGCCAAAATAACACAGGGAAACAATAGGTGCATTGGTCTTTAAATGTGTATTCCAAGTTCTCCACCTCTGTGAGCAGGCACGCTACCATTCCAGAGCAATTCATATCTGCCAACGCAGATTATCACCTCTGGTGTTTCTAATCTTCTCCACTTCATCATCTTTTAGTTAATTTCTCATATCTCCCAGTTTCCCCATTGTGGCACAAATGCAAAACCTCTACCTAATAGAAAGATGGAGGGTAAGGGGGGATTTTTTTTTTATTTTCAGGGCCTACGTATTTTTCAAAGAGGAGATTCCAACATCAAAAATCAACACGTTCAGCACAGGCAACCCAAATCTACAATGTTTCTTGTCTCTGGTTCATAGCCAGAGCCCAATTGCACTCCCACTGCACCACATCTGAGCTGATGAGCTCCCCCACCCTGCTGAGGTGCACGTGCTAAGGACATCATTACCAGCAGCCACCTTGAACATAACAAGGCTAGTCAAAAAGTCCAAGCTGAGTAGCATCAACTTCCACCCAGAGTCAGCTGTCTCCCTGTTTTGTTCCCTGGCACTGCTGAGCTGCTGAGGCCCTCAAAACAGGCCTTACACTGACTGGGAGAGATCCAGCAACACTGAACAGTCTGGACTGCATGCAATGCAAAATGGTGCTCCTTGCTTCCTTCCCAGGAAACAGATTGCAATTTGCATAGTGCTGTACCTGAGCTAATAAACTATGATGAACTCTCTCTGGGTCTGCATCCATGGCACAAATAATCTTCAGTCTGGATTATTTCCATTATGTGTCCTGGCTCTTTCACTCAAGCCACAATAACTTTTGCCTCTGGAAGTCCATGGTGCCAGCCAGCATTCACTACAAAACTTGCTCTCAATTCCGTCTGCTCCCATTCCCACTAAACCAAGCAGCCAACACCACCAATCTCACTTTCACTCTTCAGTTCTTGTTGTAGGTGAGATAAGAACAAACCAGCTGGGCGATCCCCATGGTCTGCTGATCATCTTGGCTGTCTCCTGACATCTTGTTCTGCTGCTGCCTCCCTCACTGGCCCAGCTCCCTCCAGCTCACAGACGGCCCTGGGAGGGCTCAGCTCCTGTGACATGCCAGGAATGCTACGAGCTCAAACACACCAACTTCTGAGCCTGAAGGGAGCAGCCCAGTGTTCAGTTACCCATTTTGAGAACGCGCAAGGTAAAGAAAGAGCAGAGCCTATATGTACCATGTGTGTCAATGGGGAACCTGTCAAAGCCTAACACAACTCACAGGACAGAATTACAGACACTGGGTTTTCACCTTATTGGGCACCCAGCAGGCTGCCTTTTCCCAAGCATTAGACAAATCTGAATGAACATTCCACTAAAAGAAAGAGGAAAAAGGTCTTTGAGTTAAGCAGGTGATACAATTAGGATTTCTATTGTTAATATAGAAGAGTTCCTCACATGTCTTGCACCAGCATTTGCATCA
This sequence comes from Anomalospiza imberbis, assembly GCF_031753505.1. Classification (NCBI taxonomy): domain Eukaryota; kingdom Metazoa; phylum Chordata; class Aves; order Passeriformes; family Viduidae; genus Anomalospiza; species Anomalospiza imberbis. Next base: position 54,763,022 of record NC_089682.1, read on the forward strand.
CAGCACAAATAATAGAAGGCAAGAAAGAAAAACACTTTAAAAAATATCGCTCTTTTGTCAGACTGGAAGTATTAGCTGTGATTCAGAAATTAATGACAGCATAAAAATCTATTAAGGCATCTAGACTGTCTCTCAAGGGACCTTTTCATGCTTGTAGTGCATGGATTATTCTCCAGGGCTCTGCCCAGCCAAACTTCAGATGTCCCAAATGACAGCAATTCTACCATGATTCTTAACAAAGCTATATCACCATCTAATCTCTTTCTTCCATTAACTATTTTTCCTCTCATGCCAATTTTTTCTTTCCTCCTCCAAATTTCCTATCATGAGAGACTCTTCTAGCTCTGAGTCCACACTAGACAATTCTTCATGCCTTCCCAGCATGCCTACATCATTAGCATAGCTCCTCTTTAGTCATTTAGCCAAAACAGCTATATATTTAGCTCTCACAAGCATTCTTCATAAGTCAGTCCCTCCAGCCCCTTAATCATTCTCCTTGCAATCCTCTGAATTCCCTCTAATTTTGTTTACATCTTTCTGCAATTGGAGTGCCCGGAACCAAGTGCTGTAAACAACAACAGCTTTTTATCTGGCTAGACTGCAATTCACAGCACAGGCCTTGCACATGCCATGCACACACAGACACATGCACATGCTTGCCCTCTGGTTCAGACACAGCATCGCTACAGGACATGAGTTCTGCTCACTGGCCATTCCCTCCTCCACAGTGACACCAGCTGGGTCTCTTTCAAGGAAATTCAGTTCCAAAAAAAGTGAGGGCAGATCTTCAGCACTTCCAGGTGCCTGCAGGCTCAGCACAGACACCAGCTATTGGCTGCACTCAGGTTAAATTTTCAAGTTTTTGATAACACTTAAAAAGGCCACAATTTTCAGAACTTTTTTGTTTTAGATGACAGTTGAGACTCTGATTTAGACTTGTGACAGATGATAATACATCACAGGAAAGCCTTTAAGCACTTGCGCCTTAAACTGTTCTTGAAACTCAAGTTGGAATTTTTCCAACAAAACACCTTTTTATTCTTTATTAGAAAAATGCCCTTTTGGTGAAGCAGAAATATTGTGCAAATATCTTTGCTTTGCTTGAACAAACTTCTGGAGAACTTGAGAAAGAGCTCAGAAAGAAACCTGTCAAGGTTCCTGCCAGCTCTTAAGACATCTGAATCACAGAACAGTCTGAGTTGGCAAGGATCCACAAGAACCACTGAGTCCAACTGAAGTGAATGGTCCACATGGGGATCAAACCCAAAACCTTGACATTATTATCACCAAGGAAAGGTGGCAGCTCCACAAGAAGGTTTTTCTCTATCAAGGTCACCCTAAGACCTTCCCTGTCACAATTTCAAAACCTCTTCGCACTTAGCATCCCCCAGGCTTGAAAGAATTTCAGAGCTATTTCTCCTGTGTGGGTAAAAGAAAGCAGAGCTTTGAAGTCTTCTGCCGCCCCATTACATTTCATATGGCTGCTCCTCCTTCACAGCAGCTACAACAAAGCTTCAGAATCCAGGAGAGCTTGACGTGTTTGATTCAGTTTTTGTGGTGATTTGGGTCACTTTGGTAAGCAGGATGAAGAAGTGAAAGTGACCAAAATCTCTTGGGGTTGACATGGGAATGAGCAAAGCCTTCACACAAGGGTCTTGTTAGGTTCCTTGAAGCCTGAAGAAAAGACTGCTGCTACAAATATTTACATTGGGATAGACAGAGCAAGGCCAGCCAGAATGGTCTTTTCTTTCTTTCCTCTATGCACACAGCAGGCCAAAGGAGAAGGAAGACTGCACTGCTGACCGTAGCTCTAGGTCCCTCTGGGGCAATGCCACAGCTCATTTACCTCATGCTGCAGCTGGACTTTTTTTTAAATCAACATCCCAATCTGTTGCAGCTCTGTGGCTGCTGGATAGTACAGAAACCAGTCACCAATAGGCACCTAGGATACATCAAATTGGAGGAGAGCTTAGTTCTCCTCACTTTAGCTCCCACTGTATCCTGCCCTCCCTCCCTTAGCTGGCCTCAACTACAGACAACTCTTACTCCACTTGAGCTAGCATGATTTTTTTTTCTTTGAATCACCAAGAAATTACTGTTTGTAAAAGCCCAACATCGATATAATCTTCCAGACAAATAGTTTCCTTTCCTCTCCAGGAGATCCAGAAGTGCAGAACACCTCACAAGGTCTATCTTGCTCAGCCACCCAATCTGAGACTGGACAAAACACAGCCACACTGGACAGAGCTGGACAGTGCTGTTGAGGAAGTTAAACCAGCAAGGCTGTGTTAATGAATGTAACAGCCAGAGTAAAAACTTGCTGATTTTACTGCTTCAGGCGGCATCCAGCTCATAAAATAGCAGAGCTACACAAGCAGGTGGGTTCAGTCAGGTAATACTATTTTTGAATATATTGGTCTAAATAAAAAACAATACAACTTGTGCATGTAAGAAAGCTTCCTTTTATCCTCTTCCTTCTCTTCCCAGAAACTCTCCCATGAAAGTGTAGAAGTCAAACCTGTTCTTTCCACTCTCTAGGTTGTATTTCCTGCCCAGGTGACTGAAGTGTGACTAAGTTGCCACCTTACACTGAGGCTATCGCAGACAGATGAGGAGGGGTAGCCAAGCCACAGAAACAATTCTGTTTCACTGCAACAATCTCTTGCCATGTCAAGATAGGATGCAAATTCACTGTGAATAATGGTCACTCCAAAAGCACACATAGCTACACAGACATTCCTATCAGCAATCAGGCTGCATTCACCTCCTGCACTAACATTGCACAGTCCCTTGACAAGTCCCATGACAAGTCCCTTGCACAAAATACAACTCTGGACTAGATTTGTTAACATTTCTCAAGCATCTTTACCATGCAACTTGTGCATTTTCTGTCACATGCACACACTCAAATGCATGTGCATGCATATGCATGATATATATCAACTTCTGTTCCATACATGCACCTTCCCAAAAGCCAAGGAAGAGCTATTCAAAGGCCACACCTTTATGCACAGACCATATATACAGGGACAAATAAAACTGGAAGTTTTTATCCCATTGTACAAAGTACCTTTACAAGGCAAAGAGTAGAAACTTCATTATTTGAAGGTGTACCAGCATGAGAAAAGTCTAAATACATTTACACTTCAAAAATTCCACAGATGCCCCTTTAAATAACCCCTCCTTCCTGCAGGCAAAACCTTACCAGTAAATCCATCCTTTTTCAGACACTCAAGTACATATCCCCCCAGTCAGCCTCTCCAAAATCCACAGGGGGAGGTCAGGTAACAGTGCACTGGCTGCAAGGCTCATGCTCAGAAAGAGTCTTGCTCCCTTGGTCGAACTTTGGGTCAGCTGCTGAGGGTCAGCACAGCCAGGCTCCAAGCAGGTGCAGCAACCAGAGTGCATGCAGAAGAATATTAATAGTTATTGTCCTAGCAGGTTGCAAGGATTAATTGGTTCTGGCCTGCAACTCCCCATCAATGCAAGTGCTTAGGGGCAGAGGGGAGGGAGCTGTGATTACACACTTATATTGCATACTCATATGCTATTGATTTCCCAATTGGAAAGGCCCACAGCCTTTTGTTTGTCTCCTTGCTTGCTCCCTTCCTCATGCCAATGCTCATGACCTGCTTGCCACATCTTCCCCCTCCCAGAAGCACAATCACCATCACCAGAAAAAGGAGAGGGACACCCTTTTTTTTCAAGAGCTCTGCCAAACTAGAAAGAAATGCAGAAACCTATATCCATGAGGTCACACAGAGGCAAACTCTAGGGAAGGGAATAAGTTTCAAGAACTGAGTTTCCTTTGAATGCTTTATATAACCTAGGGACTGCCAAAGCCAGACTGTGAGCCCACAGCTGTGACCACACTCACCTTTGCTTTAATCCAAAGCCCCTCCTCTGATGCCTGCCTTCTCATCCTCTTTTTTTGAAAATAAAACAAACCAATCCTTAAAAAAGAAAGCCAAAAAATACCCCCCAAAATAAAACCATATTACACCAATCTGCCTTAATTGCATATGTGTACCCTTGCATTGCCTTCAAAACCATCTCCTCTCAGAGGTACCATTCAAAGTCCAGTACCTCTACAGCTGACAACCACTGAAAAATCCTATTTTATGCTTGTGGGTGACCAATAAGCATGGCTAGTGTAAAGGGCCCTATACCCTCAGCATGTAGTCATGTAGAATTTCTTCCCCAGGAACATTAAAACAGCAGATATGGTCAGCAAGACTTCACTGTGAGACAGAATACTCCTTTGGCTCAGAAAAATTAGGGTAGCAGCCCTAGTGCTGTTCCTTTTCCTCCCATACAAGTGAGCAGGGCAAGGCTGCCACACAGACAATCTGCTGTAGGGCTGCCTCAAGGAAATGCCTCAGTTTCCAGGAAATTCAGCATCAGCCAAAAGCACCACGGTGCAATGGCATAGCACAGAATCAAACCTGGGCTTCTTTTTCCTTTGCCTATTTCTGTAAGAATCATATACTCCCAGCATTTTTTTCCCTTCCATGCTGATGTGTGCCCTTTGCTGACACCAGGAGAGGGTTGTGTCTCCCATACTCACCCACACGTGCCCTTAGTTCCCTCTCAGAGTGGGACAGGATGGTCCGTGCTGTGCTTGATATTTCTGGTTTTATCATGAATAAATTGACAGCAGGAAGAGTACATTAGCTGCCAAAATCACTGCTCATTTAGTATGAGCAGCAAATGAAACTGTTATGCACCTTTTTAAGGAAAAGGGGATACCAAAGAAACAAAGTTTCATGCTTCCTATAGGGACCACAGACAGCAAAATTCTGCATCCTTCCAGCAGCACCCTATGCACAAAGGAGATGATATTTGGCAAGACACATGTCCCTGTGTTCAAAAGCACACATGAAAGATTTTCTCCAGACTCCTCCAGGATATCTTTGTCTGATACCATTATAGACTTCACTCAGATCATTCAGTCCTTTAACAACCTCTGTCAGACAGCAACCACCTCAACTGATCCTCTTCCATAGTAAAACACATCAGGTGTTCTGATGTGCTCAGAAAAAAGGACATCCCTTGCCCTTACCCTTCATCAGCTTTTGCCACCTGTCCTCTCTGTACAGCACACAGAGGAGCAAGCAGTGCTACAGCTCCCCATCACCGGCCCAGCACCACCAGCCTCGCCAGGCAACTGCACACAACACCCAGCTGCTGCTGTGGGACCTGTACATCACCATCCCTTGTCCATCCCAGTCCTACAAGTCACCATCCCTTGTCTAACTCAGTCCTATAAGTCACCATCCCTTGTCTAACCCAGTCCTAAGCAACTCAGTCTTGCACAGGGTAAATCTGCTGGGGGAAGGGTCCAGGCCCCATCAGCAAGGCAAGGGCCTTGGCTCACTCAAGGCTTACAGGAGGCACAGCCAGCACACAGAAAGGATGTGCACTCCTAAAGCACTGGCTCTGCCAGCAGCCTAGGATGAGAGCAGCTATATTCCTCACCATGACTTCAAGAAGCTCTATTGCTAGTGGAAGAAAAAAGTGAAAAGAGTAACTATAAAAGAGCACATCATCTCCTCAGACCATTAGGGTACACATAAGTGTGCTCCAAGGCTGAAAAGGAGTGCCCCAAAACATTGGGAACTGGGTTCTTTGTTACAGAACTAGTAAAACTCTTGTGTGAGAAAAGATATCTGAGAATAAAAGATGAAGCAAATTTTTACTTATCATAACAAAGCCCTCTGAGCAGGTAGCTGAGTGCTGAGATTCATAACAGCTAGAGGAAATGGGTTCTTGTATAATTATTGATTATTATGGTCAGCAATCACTGGATAGAACTGGAAGAAACACTTGGGATATCTTTTCAATGCTCCCTGTTTGCAGATAAAAAGCCTTCTCTACTTCTTCCCTGTCCTAAGCCTACAAGAAAAGTATATTGTTTCATGTATTAAACCTCTTCATCATTTAAGGGATGCAAGGCAGCTGAGTGAGTTGTTGCCCCATCAATACAGTCCAGCCTGTGAGAGCTACCCTTACCTTACTCAAGAAGAGAGAACTGGAAACAGATAGGAAGAAAAGTATATTCAGGAGAGCAGGAAAAGTCTATTTTTTTTTCCCTCTCCAGCTGGCAGTATCTAAATGTTATCCAACTGCATCACAATCGCCCCATGCTGTTCCCCATACACTACAATGTCACCACTCGCACTCACATTGCTGCTCTTCCCTCCCTCCCTTCCTTCTCCCCATCCATTACACATTATCAGCACAGGAACGCTCAGGCACACGCTTCCATTCATATAGATTGCACACACTTCATGCATTAACAAACACTTCATTTTTCACACCCGCATTGCCCAGTAACCTTACAAAACACGAGACTTTACAGATAATATTCGTGCTGTGTACCAACCTCAAGCAGCCTATGCCACTTACCCGACTGTTTCCATGATTTCTTTCATCAGACTCATTCCTCATTTAAGAACACCCTTCAGCAGCTCAAGAAATATATGATAAATAAATCGTGCCAGGACTATGCAGGCCAGTTCAGCATGTCCTTTCCTAAACCATCCACCCCACTAAACTGGCTGTGGAGGTATCTTACTTTTTTTTTTTTTTTTTTTTTAAACACAAAGTCTTTTACAATTAACCAGTTAGGTGGGGTTGTCAGGGAGGTTCATTAAAACAAGCTGGGATTTTTTTAAACAAATTGCTGATTTGAAACAGCTGCTATTTTTCAACAGAGAGAATTTGTTTAGAAGAATTTTGAACTTAAAGCAATGCTGAAGGAAATGTATAATTTGTCAAGGCATTCATTTTTTAAAATAAAATGCTCAGGGTGAGGAAATAAAAATTAATTTTTATATTGACAGCTAAATAAGAGTAATAGTAAGTGAAAGTGCAAACATCAACACAAAATTCTTCTAAATTATCTAAATACAATTTTTAATAGACCCAAATCATTCACTTCTTTACCCCATACTCATGCACCCATTTTTACTTGGGAAAAAAAAAAAAAAAAAGAAAGAAAAAGAAAAATTCAAGTTTCCAATCCAATTCAACAATCTGACATCTCTCAGATGCTTTGGGGCACATTGTGCTAAGAAACAAATTCATTTGAGGGAAGAGCTGCAGCATGCACTAGAAAATCCTAGAAAATCCCACCCACCAGCAGTGCTGGGGTGTGCAGGTACTTTTATTCCTCCAGCCCCCACAGGGCAGGAAGGCCAGTGCACCGTGCAGGAGGAACAAACATCCCACCTCCGAGCCACCTGCCTCCCAAGGAGGACTGGAAGTGCAACAGCAGAGAAATGCAAGAATCCTGAGCCACCAAAATGAGGAAACATAGCGATCGAGGGGAAAAAAACCCCTCTGTGCGGGACTTGGAGCATCTAACCTAGGGGGGAAGGAGCAAAGGCTGACGCTGTGCCAAAGGCCCTGAGGCCGGGCAGGCCGGGGACAGGCAGCCCTTTGCATCCTGCCTGGCAGAGGCGCTGGGGGAGGCAGCCTGCGCTGGCCGCTTGGCACCGGGGAGCCCATCGCTCTCTGCCAGGCTCAGCTGCGCTTCCTCCCTGCACCCACAGCTCCTGCTATTCAGCCTTGCCTCGGCCCGGCAGTGCCAGCAGCGCTCCCCTTCTCCCCCGCGCCTGGTGGCTCTGGGGGAGCGGAGAGAGACAAGGAGCTGCTTTTGCGGTCACCGGTACACCCCCAAGTGGACAGCGAGGAAAAGGGGAGAGAGGGCACGGACAAGTTTTGGGTGGCTCGCAGAGGTGTAGGCTCAGCCGTCTGGCTCTGGAGGGATGTGCGCACAAAGGTCTTGGCAGGGTTCTGACCGGGGGCACTGCCTGTCAAAGCCAATACTGCCGTTTCCTGGGCGAAGAGCTCCACAGAGTTGTGCTCAGCAGGGTTAGAGAAGCGTTCAATGCTTGTTACCACGGCTTTCAGTGAAAAACAATTTGAAATAAATATTGTGAGGGGACTGTGTTGGTTTGTTGGGTCTTTTTAAGGGCACAATATTTTCCCACCTCTTTTTAACTCCGTCAAATATCTTCAGGCTTGTTTCAGGCAGCGCCCTACTCCTCCCATGCAGCCCCAGTATTCCTGCCTCCCCATTCTCTCACTCTTCACATCGGAGAAAGAAAATTACTGCTGGCTATGAAACTAGATCCAGCAGTGCTCTGGTTTATATCATGCCAGAAGTTTGTGAGCAGTCAAAAAAGCAGCTCCAGGTTTGCAAACACTCATACAACATCACACCATCCTATCTCATCTCAAAACCTAGGGAGGGCAGCTGTGTTGCCTCTGTCTTTTTAGAGGATACGTGATAATACAGACCTCAAAAGACCTTCCCTGAAGCCTTCAAAATGAGAATAGATGTGGCTGATACTACAGTGGCAATACTAACTCACTAAAACAGAAGGTAAAAGCCTGTCCATGCCCGTAGCCTGGCATAAGCTCCAGCTATAAGGATGGACTAAAACAGCTCCTGGCTGTGCTGGCATCAGGATGCTCTGGTCAAAACTCAGGGAAGGCTTGTGACTTGAAAGCACTGTGTGGAGCAAGCGCCGTGGTCTACAGGCTAGGAAATGTGCATCAGAAAGGCAATGCTCAGAGTCAACGTGACTTGCCAGTGTCCATCTTTCTTGACAGTTCTCTGACTAATCCTCCAGAGCAGGGCGAAGTTCATGCCAAGCTACACAACTTCATTTCTGACGTTATCTTCTTATGCTACACAGGTACTGCTTCTCCTCTTAATCCATGTACAACCTATATGCTGGGAAAAATCTTCCTTCCCTGTCAGAAATAGCCACTTCACAGCAAGGAAGGAAGTCAGCTGGAAGGTGCTGGTGTTGGATTCACAGTCCAGACTTCAGAGAATGTAAATTGAGAGAAAATATGTGACAGTGAAAAGCATGTGTACGAGACCCAGAAATGGGAGAAGTGAGACTGTATGAAAAGGAGCACTCCGCAAATGTGAGAAGGTGGCAAAAAATGAAGGATTCCATAGTGAGGGCTTGCAGGAGTGACAGGTGTGAGGCTGCGTGTGTGTGACAGGGAGCCTGCCTGTACGGGAATTTGCTTAGTAGACACAAAATAGAAGAGAACAGTACATGCAAGACTGTGTGTAAAAGTAGGAGCTAAGGGGAAGCGAGGAAGCTGTGACTGGCATATCTCCATGCACGGCACTCCTGCACTAATATGTACAGGAGTGAGAAAAAAGCACTGTGAAAAAAGCCGTGTGCGAGTGAGATATGCTCTAAGGGTGCATCTCACTGTGAATGCAAGGCTGTGAGGCACAGAGTAGGCCAGATAGAGTACATCTATGTGCTTTAGTTATATTTTCACCTATGTGTGTGTATATGTGTGCACACAGGCTTACAAGGCTAGTGCAACAGGACAGGCAAGGGATATTAATATGCAAGCAACCTCGAACACTAGTGCTCAGGATGGAGGCTTGAAGGAGGGGGGGGGGAAAGGGGAAGGGAGAACGTGAGCACAAGAGAAGCAGACTCTCCAGGAATTGCATCTGCTAGGGAGCTAGAACTGTATGTGCCAGAGTGAGTTTATTCATCTTCCCTGCTATATCCCTGAGTGTGTGTGTGTGTGTTCAGGAAGGACCACTGATGTGTGTGAGTGAGTGTGGATCATGCACAAGCTGCAGTTTTGAAGGCTATGATTATATGTACATGTGTGACATGTGTTAATACATACAGCATGGAATGCATTAACCCTTAACTCCTGTTTACAGAAAGCATCTCAAAACCAGGTAGCATGCCTGTCATCACTTTGAACTAAATTCCATACTCACACTTGGCTCTTAAAACAAGAAACCCAGCTGGCAATTCTCCACTGAACAAAACCCCATGCCCAACAAATTTTCATCTCCTGTCTTTCCTCCATCACTCTCTCTTTTTTTTTTTTTTTCCCTCCTGGTATAGAGGGGAAGGACATAGTGTTCATAGTGTTTTCGCAGACAGACCAGAGGCATAGAGATTCCTCTAAACTCCCCCTCTCTGGACAAAACCAAAATATAAATAATTAAAAACCCACAAAACAAACCAACCATCCAACCAAACAAACAAAAATCCCAAAAGAAACTTAACACTTTTCTCCTCAGGAAGGTAAAGAATCGAGGAGAATCAGTACTTGTGACCCAAAGCGCTGAGAAATGGCAGCTGTGGATGGAGGGGATACCCACCTTCACCCACCACTCTTTTCCATTGCAAATCTTAACTGTACACCCCCCACCAACTCCCCCTCTGCAAAAGCATAAATACAGCAGCAAAGTCAGTCACATGCAGTGTCCTCTAACCATAGGATTCACCAGCAGCGATCTCTCTTTGGCTTATTTCCTGAGGCAAGGGGGGGGAATGTTTGGAGGGGAAAAGGGGGGGAGAGGAAGCTCCAGCTTCCAGCTCCATGTTTCAGGCCATCCTCAGTCCGTCAGCCTCAATTAAAGCAGAAGGGTTTGAGGAGGTTGTGAGAAAGAACTCACCACATACCTTGCAAGGAGAAGAGGGACAGGAAGAATCCCAGCACCCAGATACTGTGCAGCCAGTAGGTCCTCATGCTTCTCTCTCACTCGCTCCGCTTCCTCTGCCTTTTTCTCCGACTCTTCGCTTCTGTCTCTCTCTCTCAATTTATCTTTTTTTTTTTTTTCTCCCTCCTCGCTCCTCTCAAAGAAAATGGGATTCGTGTCTCCCTTCAGTCCCTCTGGGCTCTGCTTTGCCAGCTCTGACAATCCAGTCGCAGCACAAGCTGACCCACGGTGGCCAGATTCCCAAATAACCTCTCACTCTCCCCTTCAAGTGCTGGAGAAAGGGGAGGGGGGGCAGGTTGGATGCTCCACCGTAGCCTGGGCTGGCTGTAAATACAGAGAATCTCTCTGTCTCTCTCCTGCAGCTCCAACTAAATGCGACTGTACTTAAACAAGCAATGCCTTATAGGACAGCGCTCAGAGCAGAACAGATCCCACCTCTGCCACCTAGTGTTGCAAGCCAGCTCATTTATTTCATTTTTATAGATATAAATATATATATATGTTATGCTATAGAAATATGGTTCCCTCATTCCTCTACAAATGTATCTCTTGGATCACAGTCTATGAGCCATTCCGGGCTCAAGAGTCCCTGAGGTTCCAGCTCCAGTGCACACAGGGAGGTTATTCAGCAAAGGAATATTCCTCATCACCACAACAAGAGGCACGGCAGGGAAGGTTTGGTTTCTCAGCAGAGTTCTGCTTGACAAATTCTGAAGCGAGGGTCTCTCTGATGCTGGTGTCACTGCCGGGCAGTACACAGGGGCCAGAGGGAGATTCAGACGCACCAACTGTAATTACAGAGCTGCCAAGTCCTCCAGGAAAAAATAGCAAGCATCAGTCTGCATTAATCTTTGCTGGATCTCCTGTGACTTCTATGCAATTTCAGAGGGACCAGAAAGAATCCTTCTGTAATGGAAATCCAGCTTTAAAAGCAACCATTTGCTCACACAAGGCTTCCCCCGCTACCCTTCCTTCAAATACAGGTTCTTCCTGCCATATGTAGCATAAACTTTTTTTTTCTCAAGGAGTAAGTGGCTAATGTAGCTCTATTTCTCCCTAAAATTATTGCCTCCAGTTAGAGGAACACCAGTAATGAAGTATTGCTTAACATTCAGGATTTTTTATCATTCACTCTCCAGGCATTTCACAAAGGGTGTCCTTTCACAGATGGGGACATGGAGGAAGTGTGAGCGCACAATTTCTGAGGCCTGTCCTTGGGACACGGTGTGACAGCCCAGCTGGACTGCCCAGGCAGCCCTGTGGCCCTTCTTCAGGCCACATTGTGCCCTTCATTGTGGTCACCAGGCAGCCTATGAGGATGCCAACACTAAAGGATGCTAATTTTCAATTTACACATTGAGGGTGTGGGTGAGCAAAGGTGAGTGTCCACATGTAGGAAAGGTCTGTAGGATTCTTGTCACTAATGATGCTGTTCCAGAAGTGTTTCTTATTAGACTGCTGTAGAGCAAGCTGTTCTGTGAACAGAGTGCACCAAGCCTGCCTCCCCATGGGTTCCTGTCTGCTGTCTCAAAAATCCCCCTGCTCTAATAAAAGCCACAACCCATCATATCCCCTGTGATATCTCCTGTAGGAAGAAGAATTCCATGCTATGGCTAGTCTTGCTTCCTAGTGAACCAAAAGGAAAGACAAAAATGCAAGACACCACTTGCCTTAGCCTGGTTGGCTACTGCCATGTACCACCTACATAATTCTCGGGTTTTCCATTATGGAGGGATTACAGCATTACCTAATCACCAGTTTTTAAGAGACATACAGGAATAAGTTACTTTTTAGCCTTCCGCCCTCTTTTAAATGTGGTTGAAATTGGTTGCACTGAAAAGTTATTAGGAGGAAGAACATATGGACAAACAGATACACATGTACTCTCAGCTAGGCTTCACTTCCCAAGGAAATCAAACTAAAAATATTAGAGTGGACTAAAGTCAACTGACTCTAGTCAATGAGGAGATGTGGAGCATGCTTCTTTTTTTGTGGTTTCCATTTCAAATGGTTTTCATGCTGTATTGGGTCTGCATGGCAAAGTTTTGGTAGGGGGGCCCTTCTGTGAGAAACTGTCAGAAGCTTCCTCTGTGTCTGACAGGGCCAAGGCCAGGCGGCTGCAAGACAATCCCACGGCAGGCCAAGTCCAAGTGTACCATTAGCAATGGTAGTAACACCTCTTGGATAATGTATTTAAGAAGGTGGTGGAAGCTGTGTAACAGCAGCCAGGAGAGAGGAGTGAGAATATGTGAGAGAAATTGCCCTGCAGACACCAAGGTTGGTGGAGAAGAATGGGGAGGAAATGCTACAGTCACTTGAGCAGAGATTGCCTTGCAGCCTGGGATGAAGATCATGGAAGTTCAGGATAGATCAGTTATCCACCTGCAGCCCCCTTGCTGGAGGAGGTGGATGCCTGAAGGAGGCTGTGACCCCATGGGAAGCCCACACTGCAGCAGCCTCCTGGCAGGACCTGTGGCCCCATGGAGAGAGGAACCCACGCTGGAGCAGCTTTGCTGGCAGGACTTGTGACCCTGTGGGAAGGACTCATGTTGGAGAAGTTCATGGAGGCTGTCTCCTGTGGGAGGGAGCCCACACTGGAGCAGAAGAGTGTGAGGATCCTCCCTCTGAGGCAGGAGGAGCAGCGCAAACAAGTGTGATGGAGAGATCTCAGGCCCCATTCCCTGTTTCCCTGTACCACTGCAAGGGAGGAGGGAGAGAAAATGAGGAATGAAGTTAAGCCCAGGAGGAAGGGAGGAGCATGAGAAAGATATTTTAGGATTTGGGCTTACTTTTCACTATCCTGCTTTGATTTCATTGGTAACAAATAAAACGCATTTTTCCAAAATCGAATCTGTTTTGCCTCTAATTGTTCTTGGGGAGTGATCCCCCCTGTCCTTATCTTGACCCACAAGCTTTTTGCTGTATTTTTTATCCCCCTGTCCAGCTGAGGAGGGGGGATAGAGACACTTTGGTGAGCACCTGGAGGCCAACCAGCATCAAACCACCACAGATACCAAGACAGCGTGGTCTGAAAGAGAGCACAGTCAAAAATAAACTTGGCACTCAAGATACATTTGGAGCTTAGCATGCCAAAATCAAATGGTGACAATCAGTTAGTAGGCTTGGAGTAGGTGTTTTTGGGGGTTTTTGCAGAAATCCTCCCAAACATCTAGCTCAGGTTCAGGGACCAGCTAGGCCAGCACTTTAATACTACACCAGCTCTATACATTTCTGACACACGACTGTTCATGTGCTCAACATTCTTTTTTTCAATTGTCCTATACCTTTGTGATCCATTACCTCAGTGCTCACCATCTACATCTGATATATTATACAGCATTATATGCATTTTTACTGTTTCACAAATCTTCTTAGCTCCCATATTAGGCACCAAAATTCACCTGCTACCTATCCCACAGCCAAATACATAACCTCACATAATCCTATAGGATCCCACAGCCTTCCCAATTAAACCAGATCATTATGCAACCATTCAAAGTCTACTTTACCTACAGATCCCATGGATGATCCCATAATACACAGCTCTCAAGCACATGATTATCTCAGACTTTGGATAGAAATATGCCACGGCCTGAAAAAAATCTAAATCAACCCTTCTTCCATCTCAATAATTTCCCATGTCCTATCACAACTAGCCCTGCAAAAAATATGTCCCCATCCTTCTTATAGGCCCCCTTTAAATACTGAAATGCCGCCACATTTATTATAACACTTATGATAGCAATTTATATTGATTCCAGTAATTAATAATATAGCCTAGTAATTAGTCTTGTGTTAATTATTAATCAATATTATAAGTATTATAATAATTAACATTATTTTTGGTAATAAGTAATAATAAATGATAGCAGAACTGTATCTCTGCTCCATAATTCCATAGGGATGTGTGTGAGATAATGCTGAACCCAGTGTTGTTCCCATGCAAAATAGCCAGTGATAGTTACAAGTCCAGAGAAATGACATAAAGGAAGCAGCACTGTCTCAGGCAGCAGCATCTTACACTTCCCTGGAGAAGCTGGCATGACTGAAAGGAGAAGCAGCTATTTCTTACAATGTATTTGACATACTCCTAACCTTCAAAAACATTCAGGACTGGTTTTGGCTCCCTTGCTCATGCTGAGTCATACCAATGGGGTTACTCGGGACATTAGAATACTAAAAATGAGCAGGAGTATCAGGTTCTGTGGGCTGAAATTCTCTGGGATTGGTCTCTGGCCAAAAGTGAGTCCATTTTCCTCTAGCCAAATCTCTCAGCTACCTACATATTGTGAGGGCAAAATGTGAATCAAGAATTATGCTCAACTTTCCCTAAATCCCTCAAACATTAGGAGGAAAAAACAACACCACCACCAAAACAACCAACCAAACCCCAAACATGCAGCAGTCCTCATTCTTCAGTCCTTTCTTTTTAAATTACTGCGATCCTCCCACTTCACCTCATATTCAAATGCCAAGAAGAGCACATCTACAATCCTGTATTAAGGGAAAAAAAAAAAAAAAAAAGGTTGAATTCTGACAGAGCTCTGATTGATTGAAAGCCAGCTACTTTTAATGCATAGTGAAAGTGTTTCATTAGGGCTGAGTGAATGGATTTAGATGCGCCAAGCATGGATGCTTGTCCATTTTTTAATAAATAAATGTGCTTTTTGCAATTAACTGTTTAAGCACTCACACTTCCATTTCTATTTCATCTTAGCTTTAGTCACTTCAAGCAATATCAATATTAACTTGATTGTGCAGCACACACATAATATTTTCTCCTCCAAGTTTCTATCCTGAACCTACCATTAAATACTTCTCAAGCAGGCATGCTAAAGTTGATGGAGGAACTTTTAACTTTTCCATTACAGATTTTTTCAAATTTCAAATTACTGTTATTTAACTGTGCAAATGTAATGTTGCATTAACAAAAGGCTTAGTGGTTTTTTTACTGTAATAGAAATAGTATTGGAAACACAGTTGGCCATGCAAATTTTGCAGGGTTTACATAAGAGAATGAGCATTCCTGAAATTGCAAGTTGAGAGAGCTTGGTAAAGTGAGCAGGGGGCAAGAGCCATAGATTACCCAGAAGTGGCTTTTTTGTGTGTTTTAGTGTCCTGTCCTGTATGTCTGTCTCTCACATATGCACATTACGACTTGTTTTATTGAGTGTTCTATCTGTGGGTTTCATGGCTTTGGACTAGTGCATCCATGATAAATAGTGCATTTCAGTGTGATTTAGAAGAGTGTTGTGGCATGTGCTGCATGTGATCTGTGGGAAAGGGGGTGGAAGGAGATGTTCTCTCTGCAAGAAATACTCATTTGTCATGTGGTTCTGTGAAACCCACTACTGTCCAAGGTCAAGGACTGCAGTGTCCAGGAATGTGAGTTCTCTTAGAAGAGATGCAAGGACCTCAAGACCGTGATAAATAGTCTCACACCTGATTAAGCTCCTTTGTGTAGACTGAGAAAACAGCATTTGTGCTTCTCATTTGCCTTCAGCCGGACATTCAAGAGAAGACAACCCTACTCAAACCACACTTTCTACCTGTTCTTTCCTTTCTGCCACTTCATACTCCTCATCTATATTCCCACCCTTTTCCTCTCTCAGTTTCTTGCCACCGATGACTACCCTTCCCATCTCTTTTCTTCTCTACTGTCTTCCTGTGAAACTCATCAAATAAGGCGGTGTCTTTTTGAGGCTTCTTGAAGGGGAAGGTTTTCCATCAGGATTCCACAAGACTCCAACCTGAAAGTAGCTTTTTTTATTAAATAAATGCCAGGCCAGCAACTATGGAAGGTTGCATATGACTACATAGCAGTTCCCTAAGATGAAAATCCATAGAAATAGCTAGCCAATGAGATAGCAACAGCACTCAAGGAGCAGTGGGAAGAAGGAGGAGATGGAAAGAACCCTCATTTAATTCCAGCAACCATGCAATGACGCAGCGGGGACGGAACTGAGAACTCTTGGAGACAAATGTGTTGCATGAACTGGTAGAGCACAAATGGCTGAGTTTCTCTAGCAGCAGCCTTAGCAGACCCACCTCCTTTACAAGTGGGGTCACATAAAGGGATACGTCACAAAAAAGCATTTGCCAGCAGTATACATTCACACATTGGCGTTGTCGCATAATTAGAACATAAAATAAATGGCATAACAGATGCTATCAGCATGTCTACCACACTGTATCCATGGTGCTAACTCCTTCTCCAAGGGGAGCCTCACCCAGGCCACGCTGAGAAAGCCTGAAACATGGGCACGTAGAAACCAGCCTTTATGGAAATACACGCACAAAGTTCTGCAGAAAGGCCTCCGCTCTTTCAACATTTGTAAGATTTTATGGGAAATTTGCAAGTGTGAATGACAACAAGAAGAAGAAAATTGGCTAGCACCCAGGAAAAAAAAAACACCCAAAAAAACCCAAACTTTGGCAGATAATTTTTTGAGTTGTCATGATTTTTGTGGGAAAAGAGTCAGCTCTTTCAAGCCGGGAATAAAAATAATAATTCTGTTCAGCTCCTTTGAGCAGCAAAGAATTCACAATCCAAAGGGAGAGGCGGTTACACCACAAAACCCCTGCCACAGCCAGTACTAACTGGCTTCCTCAGAGGCACAAGTTCCCTCAACACTACGGAGTGCCTTTTAAGAAGTGTTTTTGCAGCCCCCTGGTCTTTAAATCTCCACCAGAGCTTGGCAGCGCAGACCTTTCTCTCTCCTCCTGGGACTCAGGGTGTGTTCCCCCAGGCAGTACTCTACCAAAGATCTTTCCTTGACATAGCACCCAGCTTCCCTAGGGCACACCCTGCTCTACCCAGAAGCAGCCTTTTAGCCCAGCTGCTGCTTTTCAGGTCTTTAGTCACAGCTGGGGGCCTTGTGCTTCCCTCCATTAACGCTCTGTGCCCGCCGGGGAGGAGCTGCTGGATGTTGCAGCCCAGTTTCCTGACCCATAGTCCCAACAAGTCAAGCATTGGGCTCCCCAGCTGGTACTTCCATCTTCAGGCTATGGCTTGTTAGCTTTGCTAGATAAATTGTGGGTTGACTTCAGAGACAGGACTGCCTTATGCCTAAGCACCCCTGAAACTTGTCCTTTGTTGTTTAGACAAAGCAGGAAAGGAAATTGTAACCATTTGTTGCCTGTGCCTGGCTGACTGAGCTCCAGCACATCCACCTGAGACAAGAAGGTCCCAAATAAATGACTGTCAAGTCTGTACCTATCACCCAAATGAGATATGGGAGGCAAATGATATGTCTCACTGTCTGCAGAGCTGACCTGCACATAGCTGAACAGTGTGACATTTTCTGGGCAGAAATACAGAAAAAGCAGCACATTTTCTTATGGTTTTTTAATGATTTTTTTTTAATATCAGGACATTCATACTCAGCAGTCTGGAAGGCAGCTGGAGCTTGAGCCATGTGAGCATTCCCACTGCAAGGTTCTCATTGCAATGTTTCACAACATCCAGAAATTATGAATTCCCATGCTTGTGTTTTTCAGACCTAGTCTCATGCACAAGGGTGTATTTTTTGTGATTTTGTTTTTGTTTTTGAAAGCTTGAGCAAGCAAGGGTTTGGCTGTTTAAGATATTTGAGACTGGGGGAGTACTTTATGATTAGTGGAAGAACAAATTTGTCCCTTTTTTTAACAGTTCCAGTGCAGAAATTACTGTGGATAGAGACTTGAAAGGTAAATAATGTGAGGCAAGATTTGTAGGAAGTGGCGATATCTCTTATTAAACTGGAAAATATAGCTGAAAGAACAAACCACAACAGGCTTTCCAGGCATATGGGTTTGCATGTCCAGAAGTGTATTGTGACTTTTAAGTATATGATGTCAAATAACTGATAGTACATCTTCCTGCAAATCTCCCCTCATTTATATCTTTAGCCCATCCTAGCAATAACATCAGGGGAACATGGAAGGGAAGTCAAATCTGTGAGGACATTACCCAGAAGAGCAGAAAACACACAGACATGGTTCTATTGAGGGGGTCTTCCTTCAGCTAAAACACAGGTCCCAGAAGATAACTTCTTCGTATGAGTGACATGAAAATGCTTGGGTTTCAGTAATGTGCAGAGAGTAATCTCTGTGTAGGCAGGGCTCCACACATTTCTGTGAATCACTACAGATTGGCTCTCAAGCCAAATAAAAGCAGTTGAAAGGCTCACAGTGGCCTCTGATCCAGGTTCCCTCTACAGCAAAGTCACTAGGTCATCGCTTTCCCTTGACTGCTCTGTATTGAGTGTCTGTGTACCTTCCCCTGCCACTGTTGATCACTTGTGCTGCAGGGGTAATACAGAGCCCTCGTGAGACCAAGGCCTGTTGAGATACATGTTCTACAAAAGGATGCTGAGAAAGTATCTCAAGCTGTGGATAGCAGGTGCAAAGACAGACAAACACACAGCACTTTGGCCAGAAAAGAGCCTACAGCCCACCTACTATTTCAAAAAATTGTCTGTGATGCACTTGCAAACTCTCACTCAATGAAAAACATGAGGAGACAGTTTTAAGTTTGCCACTACCTGATCTCTGCTAGCCTTTGCAGTGTTAATAATCTCTGCCATTAGCTTCTTTTTCGAAGCAGGATTTCTTTTCTGTAGCTATTTTATCAGACAGAGGATGATCAGGAGGTTAAAAACCACATTATTAGCATTAATGACTATTATTATTTATACCCTTGTACAAGATGCAAAAGTCTAGGCAAAGATACAGTCCATTTCCCCAAAGAGCTCACAAATCTTATTTATGATAAGGAATCACAGACCATGTATCAATAGTAGGGGAGAAGAAGAGAGCAGGGAATAAGGAGAACAGCTGTATTAAAAAAAAAAACTCTTCTGCAGCTTAGGCAAGATGCTATCTCCAGGGGCCTACTTCATCAGCCAGAAAATACAGATCTGGGGCTTTTCTCCAGAACAACACTTTCCAGTATACCAAGGCGTTCTGTAGTGTTTCTTTTTGCCCTCCCCTATTCCTACAACTTAATAATCTATGCACCAAAGTCCGTGACAATTATACATAAGTGGCAGCATCCAGGGTGACAGAAATTACTGACTTTTCTACCCTTCTTTTCACCTGTCAATCAGGAGCTCATTGTTACTATTTTACAAATGGGGAAATTGAGGCATGTAATGGTGCAAGAGCTTCCCATAACATCACCAATTTTATATCCACAAAGAGCCCTGAAACAGATCCTTAAGATGTGCTTCTCGCCGAGAAGATCCATTTCTTCTCCAAGTGGAAGGATTTCTTTATTTTCACTAGTAGAAGCATTTTATTGCCAAGAGAGCAGCATCCCTGCTGCAGTTTTTCCCAGCTACAGCAAAGTCAACAAATATTGTGAACTAACAAGACCAGCTCGCATTTCTATTGTAAGTAGACTCAGAAGTTAGCATCTTGGAGAGGAAGGAAGGGAAGTCCAGTGGTAAATGCAATTTCCACTGACTTGGAAAACTTGCTTTTACTGCACTATTGCTGGGCCCAAACATTCAGAACACTATTGCATATAGTTATATGTTATAGTGGAAGTTCCATGAGGTCCTAGAAATTTTGAAATGTAGTTTCCAAGTCCTTTCTTGGTCACAAATTTCTTGGGTCTGTTTAGTCATTCAGGGAGTTTGGATCAAGCTTTGTTTTTTCATTGGTAAAAATGGTGAAAATAGAGCACAGTGATAAGAGTATTCTGAAAAACCACTAAGATATTCATGGTGAACAAGGAATTGGAAAATATATAAAAATGCATTTAATCTGTACAACTTTTCCCTCTAAGTGCAGAGTTTAATTTCAATAAGTGCCCTGGAGAGGTTATGCCTTGCAAGCATCTTGTAAAACTGAGATTGCTGCATTGCATCCCCAGTGATCTCAGGGCAAATGCAAGAATGAACAATGACTCTGTATCGGGCTGCACGTGATTCCACCTCCCCGACAACTTCACTTGAGAAATCAATGAAGCAAAATACGGCATATTTTGGGGCTGTATGGGAAGCAGGTTGCTTGTACTTTGACACTTAGAATACAAAACTCTAATAGAACCATCCTTCAAGTTAAGCAGAAGAGATTTGCTACTAAAGGCAGAAGGTGACTATGGTTGCCATGAAACTGTCTGTGGTCACAGTCATAAGAAGATCATAGCAGAGATATTCGTAGTTAGCTACTAAATTTATTCAACACTCTTAGGCTCAGTTTAGACGGACTGAAGTTACCTCAAGGTCAAATTCTCTGTGGTGCAGAGTGTAAACTTATAAATGCAAGCTGGGGTGTTGACCAGGCACATATTTCAGAGTGCCCAGCACTCTGTTTGCCTGAACACACTTGGTGAGGCGCTTGGGTCAACAAGCAACTTGGGTTTATGCAAGCATCCAGTTGGCACTACGCATGCCAGCGACGGGGACAGTATACAAATGTGGTGCACAGTCTTTGGTCTCAACACCAGTTTTGTAGCAGTGCAGATATAGCTTCAGTTTAGCTTTTGAATCTCGTTTCCCCACTCCTAGTAATAAGAACAGTCTCTACCAGGCTATTGTCAGAAAAGTAGATCTGGAAATTGCTTCAGTATCAATGAGCGCAGCTTGAATTAAAAAAAGAAAATACTGCTCTGAGTTACATCAGGAACTTATTTAAAGACTCTTTTTGCTCCTTTACAGATGCTTTTTTTTTACCAAATGGAGCCTGTCTTAATTGGGAAGTCTGTTCCTTCATGGACAGCTCCTGGGTAGAGTTATGCAGGTAGTGTACACCTCTGCAAAGGAAAGCTTGTGTTGTTTTCCACAGAGAAGATCCAGACTAGTACTGTAATCAATATAACAGAGATTCTAATGGAGTTGCCAAGAACAAATGCACAAACGGTTTCTCTGGCCCTCCAGAGCCTTGGTGACATGTGCAGTCTTTGCAGCCCAACATCAGTGAGTGAAGGATGCCATTCCTAGAAAATGCACTAATGTATGCCTTATGGCATCTTTGGTCAAGGGAAACTGATCTTCCAGCAATAGAGAAAAAAAATATTCCAAAGACATAATCAGTCTTTCCTCTGCCCTCTGCACTGAACAGTTTGGTTTGTTTCTGGCTGCACAGGTACCTTGGCAAAGGCAGCTGCACATCAGCCCTTTATTCTGTGGCTTTTGCCTTCACATTTTGCAGGGGGCTTATCTGAGAACTGTCTTGTAGAGGAAGGCAGGCAAAAGAGGCCATCTGCAGCTTCAACTGTCAGGCTGTTTAAGACAGGGGCAGAGAAGGAGTAGATTTAGATGGTAGCTGCCCAGACAAGAAGTAGATGAGTGAGGAACTGATATTGGAAAATTTTACAATGAAAATAGAAAAAAAAAATTAGCAAATAGACCATAACTTCAAAGGAAAAGGGATCTTAACAAGCTAATGGTCTCTTATGTTGGGCATTACTTGAATCTCTGTGGTTATTCTCCAAATGGATTCTGAATTTAGGGGAAGACTCTTAGATTTCCTTTCTTCTGGTTCTTGTCTAGGGATCATGAGCTGAAAAGTCTGACATCTTTCCAGTGACCTCTGCAGGTGTTAGATTTTGGATTTCTGCATGCTTCCCTGCCTCTGCCTGATGAATAAGTAGCTCCTCAGGTCCAACAACCCTACAACCCAGCCCAACACCCCTGTTGGTGGTTAATGCCAACACTTAAAGCATTGCCATACTGCTGGTAATGATCACCTTGCACTCCCAAGCTGCTACTTCCCCCATGGAAGTCAGTCTCACTTGAGTGACAGAGACCTTCCAGCTTTTGGGTGACTCCTTTGTTGTCTGAACTTTGTGAAACCAGGTGGCAGGAATAGGATTATTCTTATTCAGAAACTCTGTCAGGAGCAAGCCCATGACCTTGCACCCCAGTGAACAGTGATCTTATACCATGGGATGTCTTGATTAATTGTAGATGGTCAAAGTCACATGTAAGCTATTTATCACAGTCATCATTAGGTGTCATAAGGGACCTGTAAGAGGCCAGGTTAAGAGGGATTGCTCCCATTTTTCTTTAGCTTTCATGTTCTAGTGCCAACAAGGCCTCCTGGTTGAATTAACCTCTTATTTACTAAGGCTTTAAAAACTAGAGGGCCAAACCCAAGATCTAGGTACAGGGAAATATCGTAGCGTGCCCATGGTTATTGCCAGAGTCAGCACCAGGACTTAAGTTATCAGAGCTCTGGTAGCAACCCAGCTAGGGCCCTGCTGGTGCCTGCCCTCCCCATGAGTCAAACCCTCAAAATGAGGATAGAGTCCTTGTGCCAGTGACCCAACAACTGAATGAGCACCACAAGGGCACCTGTACGTCTACTTTGTCACTCCTGACATTTGGATGCTGCCACTTGTGCATTGTTGACATCAGCTTTGGGCCATGGATTAATATGTTGTCATATCTTGGGGAGAGAGGTCTAGTCCCTGCCAAATTAAAAAAAAAAAAAAAATACATTTATGGGAATCTCTAAAACTCCATAAGATTCAGGGGTTTGCAAGGAGACATGTAACACTGAGGAGTAAGAAGGAGGGGAAAAAATGAGAAATGGGAAGATAATTGCCTAATGTGCACCTTTAATGAAGTAAAACATATTCTCCCCACAAAGGGCCCATAAGAGAAAAAAATAAGGTTCTTCCTATGCACCTTCAATCTAAAACTGAATTATCTGTGGCAATTGGATCTGCAGCCTCACATGAGAGGGTCTTACAAGGAGGAAGGGATATTATAAGACTACTGTCTGCAAACACACCCAATTAATTCAAAAGCATTATTGTTATTTTATTTATATAGCACCATAGGGGTATGCAATGCTTTACAGATGATTAGGGGCTATAAAAGTTTAGAGAAAAGATGAAGCAGAAAGCAAGGAGCTGGCAACCAACTGGAGTAAAAACTCTGACTAAAAGCTCTCACCGTGGTGTTTATGGTTTGTTTGTTGTGGTTGTATTGCTGTTGTTTTAAGTCTCAAGGAGTGGTTTTTGGCACTAATCCCATGTTACAGGGAGATAGAGACCATGTAACATGATTGTTGGGCCTGTTCCAAGGATGCAAAGTTAGAAAACACACTCATTAAAACAGGTCTGAAGAAACAAAACAGGAACATGAACAACAAGGAGCAGAGAGATAAATTTGTGATAAAAACTGTAAGACATTCCTGAGAGTTCAATGCTTTGGTAAATTGTTGGAGGAAACAAAGGCTTTGTATGCCCAGAACCAACTGCCTGAGGCTCCAGTAAAATTGGTGTTATGCTCCTAGGCTGAGAGAGGCATGCATAAAGCACATCCTGTCACTTGTGTTCTGCATTTGTGGCTCAGGGATACTTTTGGATCCTCACTTGTGATTTAGCTGGCCTGAGAGCAACCAGGAGAAGAAAGCATCTTTGCACAAGCAAAAAAGCATGTGACTCAAGATCCCAGATATATAGAGGTCTTATTAATGGGGTCTAGACAGACTTTTGTGCTGCAGCACTAAAATATTTCAGGAACAGCTGGACCTTAAATCTACACAGAAGCTGTACAATAAGAACATAGCAGCTTTCTCAAAAAACATGTACTTTTCTCGTAGCAGCATATGACACCTGTGCTTTGTTAATGGCACAAAGCCAGGATTTAAAATGTGAGTTGTAATGTATCAGTTGTGATCTGAAAGTAGAAAGATCTTTAAAAGTTTTTTGTTGTTGCTTGTTGTGTGGGTATTGTTTAGGGTTTGGGTTTTTATTTTTGGATGGGGGGTTTGTTAGTTTGGTCTTGGTTTTGGTTTTTTTTAATAAGACATGGGAAAGTTTTCTTTATTTATTTTGTTTAAACAGGAAACATATTTGAAAAGTCTAATTAATTTTTATCTTCCCTCTAGCATTTTCCATCCATCACTTTTATCAAAGTTTTCAATGAGAAATAGTGCTGTGAAGTAAAAATTTAAAACTATTAAAATCCTTTTTTTTTGTTGTTGTTGTTAATTAGGAAATTATACATGGATAAACATTTTTGTTGACAATCTTAACTGAAATATTATACTTTTTTTTTTTGGTAAGTTGAAGGGGAGAAATGGGTCCTTTCCCCATGCTTCAATGCAATTTTGGCTTTCAAAGTTTCAGAATTGGTTGCTCCCAGCCTCTGCTTTTTCCACCAGTTCTGGAGTAGTTTCTGAATTTTTTTTTTCATTTCTTCCCATGAAGATAAACTTTTTTGTGCTATTGTCCAACAGCTATGACAAGTGAGGACTGGACACCCAAAGTTTACAGACTAGAACTAGCACATTTTGGACTGAAGTTTTTTTGTGTTGAAAAAATATTAAAAAATCCTACCAGTATCTCTGACCTTCAGGCAACTATCCTCTAAACCAGTTTTATTTATAGAAAATTATGCATGGATCATCTCTATCTTTCTATTGAGATGCTAATGCCTGTTTAAACCTATCTTATGTTATTACATTTTATTCCTTGTTCCTGCACAAAATAAAGTACTTTTCTACTGATTTTGCTGCATCTACACTAAGGAAAGTTGTACTGAGGTAACTGTTCCAATATGTTGTAGGACAGATTAAAAGATTTCTGGTGGAAGCCTTTGGTAAAGCCATTAATTTTGTGGAGGAAGGGAAAAGAATTGAGAAAATGTTACATTTTTTGCTTAGAACAGTACTTTGGTGTGTGCGGGTGTGTTTGTGTTATTCAAATAATAAAAAATCAGCCCCAACAAACACCCTGCCTAACCTTTTCCCAGCCTTCCCTTTAAACAATGCTAAATGCTGTCCTTCAGTAGCCCACACAGTCAAATATACAGCTAAATCAGCTTTTTATTCTCTTGGCCAGGATCCACAGCAGTGCTGCTGGGTACCACCCTCCACAGGGCTGCATGCCCAGCTCAGAGAAGGAGCATTTTTGACTGCCTGGTACAGGTGGCAGCACTCTCCTGTCAATCCCCATTCTTTTGAAGTGACCTGCATCTCTCAGATTCCTGTTCCAGAAAATTAAGTGGCAGTAACTTAACCATTTCTAGACTTGGCTACAAAAATCTGTTTGCTGTTCACAGCTTGGCCCAAAGCACCAAGTACATGATGTTCTTCACTTAGTTATTTATCCTACATCTCTGCTTTTAGGTGATGCATGTAGTTCTTCAGCTGAGTCATGATCCTATCCTGGGACTCTACTTCTGACAGAGATGGCATGCAGCTTTGCTGTTCTACACAAAGGGCTTCTAGAAATTCCATCCCGAGTTTCCTTGGAAACAGTGTATGATCAACATAATGCTCCATGGCACTTGACCATTCATCTCCATGGTGGTTATAAAAATCCCATCAGAAAAAGCCTTCAAGCTTTCCTATCCCATTAAAAAAAAGAATCCATATACTCATTCCTTCGATTCAACAGTAAAACAAACAATAAAATTTCTCATTAGACTAATTGGGCCAATACTGTTGAAAACCATGATGGGCCTAAATCTAAATTCTAGTTCCAAATCCAGGAAGATGAGTTCTGAGGAGATAACCATTCTGCCTCTGGGGGTTGTCTACTCAGTAATTGCTATCAATTATGGAAAAGTGGTTTTCAACCTTTTTGGTTTTGTGGCACCTAAAAATTTCCTGCGTGTTTCACAATGAAGGTGTAGACCCTAACAGTGTGACTCTAAGCTTCCTGACATAAGCTTTTCTTAATAACTTTTCCTGTGCTCACTTGGATCCACATGGTGCAGGTTAGAGAGCATAGTAGTGCCCTTCTACAGGAGAATTATGGGACAGCTCATCAATAAATGGGGTTAATTTCCCAACTACAGCCCCTACTGTGATTAAGGCTACTTTTCATTTCCTTAACATCTTGAGTCAGTCATGGAAAAAGTATTTGTTTGAAAGCCATTATACAAAACAGTGATTCATGGAAATAAGTGATTTTTTTTTTGTCCTCATCTTTTGTTTGTCATTAACAATTTTCTCAGTATCTACTATGATGGTAACTCTGGGCCACGTGACAAAAGGTAATGAAAGAGAAGAAGAGAGTGGAAAGTTATTGCACTAGAACAAACTCTGTTATATTGCAGATTATATTACAAGTGAAAGGCAGAGGACTGCATTGCCTAAGACTCTGGTGATGCTATGGGAGCCTTCCTCACTCCTTAGCTGTTCATTAGCATGGGGAGATTTTGATTTAATAACTGCGATCAAAATCCCACTGAATACTCTGGCCATTATGAGCCTAAACTGAAGATACTCACCAAGGTTTATGATCTTTGAATAAATTTAAGTATTCATTAAAAGGACGAGTCAGTGTAACAGTTACATAAGAAAGCATCCAAATGACACTGTTGTCCAAAAAAACCCTGACCTTTCAGAAAGCAGGCGGTATTGCTGTGCCAACAAAAAGAGCAGCTCAAGAGAATCAGAGAATCCAAGTGTAATACATTAAGTAGTGACCATGCTTAATGAGCAATAAGGCAAATCATTGTAAGGGAGACCTCATTCTGCCTGAAGGGCTCCTATAAACACAAGGACAACATCAAAAGGTATGTGAATATCATGGCTTCATATGTTTAAATAAATAACAGTGTCAGTAGCTTTTCCAGGCACCTGGACCTCATAACCTGCATTTTTCAACTATTAGAGCAACTCCTGGCATGCTTTGGGCCCAACCCAAGTTCCAGTCTCCTAAATAGTTCTAGGGCACATGGTGGGAACTCACAGGGTAGCCCAGGGACCATTTCCAGTTTGCAGTTTGGATGTGTATCCCTATTTTGGAGATTAGAAAAGCTTAATATTATAGAAATTTTCTATTCCATCCCATCTGGGATCAGCACCAGGGAGAGGTCATGGCATACTAACTATACAGCGAGTGCTTGGCAACGTTCCTTGAGCTGGATTTGTAGAAGAATCATGGCAAAGATAGCAGGAAAAGAACTGAAAAGATAATAATTGTGGGTCCATCTTATGTGACAGAAGCTCTTCTTCTTATATAGATTTTATACTGTAGCAGTTGTCACGAGTTCTGGCAAAGATGCACTGAAAAACTGGACAAACAAGGCAAAGATGCAGGTCAACAGAAAACAGAGTGACAAGACAAAAGTTCCTCAAAATTTAAAAGAAGATCCAAGGCCTCCATTGCTGCTCAAGGCCTTTATTCAGTATTTCCAAAGCAAATACAAATTGATCAGACATAGATTGACAATAGTGGCATACGGATAAAAGAGAAATTTTGTGGCACTGTCAAAGTAAGAGTGATGTTCAAAGGGCATAGAATAGCAAACTTTGTGGAATATGAAGGAGCTCCTCCCCTTGGACACTGTATTCATTTGGACTGAGGCAAAGTCAAGGGCACTGTGAGCCAAATTTTCAGAGGAACTTGGCATCCAGCTACGTTTCAAAATACGCAGGTAATTCTTTCAAAGATGCTGATCCCTATTCAAATTTTTACCCTAAGAAGGAGCTGCATGATACTGACTAGGCACGTCTGAAGGTATGTCCTAAGCTGAAGAAGCCAAGCACTTGAAAAACCTGCAATGTGTTTGCCAAATTTCCAATTTACAAGGTATACGTAGCAAGAATTTTCTATTTATTGGCACTGAAAAATATGCTAGTACAATTTAAATGAAACTTAAGAACGACCTGTGATGTCACAGATGTGGGACTGATACTGTTACCCTTTTTCTAGTGCCTGACAACAATTAATTGGTGCCTGTTATCCAGCTGTTAATGAAGCAAAGAGATTTTTTGTGCAAGAGCAATGTCACTGTGGCCTTACTGCCTGGGAAACACTGAAGCTGGAGTAACAAAATAAGACCTCTATACATGAGACCTCATGCTCATAATGCATAAAGCAGTTTGGTCCAGATGCCCTCTTCTGACTCCTAAGGAAAAATATCTTATGACAACAGAAAACATTTTGGAAACGAGGTCCTTGTCAGCATTGTACCAGCATAATATCACAAACTTATTAGCTGGTGTAATACTGATGACTGGTTTTCCTGCCAGCCATGGCACACGTGGGACAGTTTACCCTAAATAAAAGAAGTAAGAGTATTCAGTCTATGCCAACAAATACACAATTAGCAATGGAAAGCTGTAAAGAGTCACTTCTAAATTAGCCATGATTCTTGGGGAAAAGGTATTTACTCTAGTGATGTTAAACCTTTCTTTCAGTGTGCAGGCACGCTGAGCATTGATGAGGGCTGTTCGTGCATTGGAACCAAGCAGTACTTTCCAAAATGTTGCTAGAATCTCTTTAAGAGGGATTATGTGATACTAATCTTCAAGTGATTGGGATGAAATCAATGGCTGAAGGCCAACTTAGGTATCCTAACATGGAGCACTAAAGATGCAACTCTGGATGTGGATAATTGGGCACATTTCTAATTATAAGGAGATGAAAACTAAGGTTCAGCAATCAATAGAAGTTATTAGGAATATGAAATCCTAGTAAATAAACTATGGGTTTAAATTAATTCCAACGTAGCTCTATTGACAAGCATCATTCAAACAGATATCCTCCAGCAACTGCCTGCCGATTGGAGACTGGGTGATTTCTTGTGCCACCCCACTGCGTAATGCAATATTGAATGGGATAAACCCAACTGCTTCTAGTGTTACAAGTAATTCTGCCAGGATTAAACACCAAATAGCTTCTACCACAAACCTGTTGAAAATCCAGTGTACTTCCTGGTTATGAGGGTTTTTTATGCCACAGGGATGCTGTGCAGCAAATGGCCACAGAAAACACTCCACTGAGAATTAATAGAAGCACACAGAGGTGCTCTAAACTACATGGATTTTAAAAAAGCATTACAAAATTGTGTTACATAAAGGACTTCAGTTTCTACAGCTCTGGCATAATTTCAAGGAACATCCAGTTCAGAGTAACCCAAGTATGCTAAACTATTACTTGCAAGACTTGGCTGAAGAAAGCACCTTCAGCTAAGATTGGTTGAGGTCAGCTAGTTCTTCTGGTGTAGGCAGAAAGACAAAGAATTGCTGCATCAACCCAAGTCATTTCGGATTGACAACAAAGGACCTTGGCCCAGAGAATAACCACAATTTTTCTTACTGTTCCCTGCACATAAAACAAGCCAGGCATGCTACAAAATCCAGCATGTGCTGGTACAAGGTGAACTTACTCCAAAGTAGTCAGAGGCTGTGTGCTCTCATAAGAGGAAGAGGCCATTTCAGGCTCTTCATGACAGCTTTCTTGTTCCATGTAGGCACATTTAATTAAACTGGAAACCAAAAGATAGGCCTGACTTTGTAGGCAGGATAGCAGCAAAGACTTCAAAGCAAAAGCATTATGTTCTCCATTGTGCAAGATACAAGGGGAGGAAAAAAACATTCTTTCACTCTATCAAACATAATAAAAGACTGAGTTAAGAAGCAAAGAAAAAAATGTCTGGTTAATTTAAGGTGAAATCAGAAAAGAAAAAATACAAGGGCCATCCTGGTTCTCATAGTGTCATCACTCTTTCTGGGTTTAGATGGTACACTAGATACTCAGCAACTCTGAAATTGAGATCCAAAAATTGAATGGGGCCACATTGTTCCTTCTCACCACATTAGAAGTTCCATACTGAATCTCAAATAATCTGCAATTACAGTGCAGTTGCTTTAAGGGGTTGCTTTAAGGAGAACAACAATGCATTGCATAAAGTCTCATGGGCACGTGTATTAAGTAGCGAATGCATTTAGAAATTACAGGGTTATCCATGAGTCTTGTCGCCTTTTTTTCATTTTTCTCTTTAATCTATGTGCCCGAAAGATAGTGACATTAATAAAAAGAGCTCTGACCATTTCTTTCACTGGGGTGCTTTGTAGGAGAGTCAAGATCACACCAAGGACTCTGCCACATTCTGTGTGGAGCCTGGGTCAGGCTGGCATGGGCAGAGGGAACACGGATCTGGGAATACGTGGAACTGACAGGATGTTTTGAAAGCTTCTCTCTGTGCTCATGTACATTTCCCTTTCTCTATACAATCCAGCCAGTGGGCCCAGACAGATACCATCAGTGTGTCTTCCCAAACTCAATGATCTTAAAGGTCTCTTCCAGCCTAACTGATTGATTCTGTGATTCTATTCTTTCTGTGGGTGCAGATGTCGTACATTGATTAGTGTGAAAAATGAAAGAAAATAATTCTCTGCTCAAAGGTGAAGAAGGTTTTTTGGTGAATTGGCAGTTACTGTAATCCTGAAGAGCTCATACTCCACCTTCCCAGTGCTAGATTTCTAAGGAGCCCAGACAAATATGTTTCATATGGAAGGAGTTCTCTCAACTGATAGAAACAACCTCATACACCAGTGCTCTATTATTTTCTATATCCAGCTTCAAAACAATACCACAGACTGTTCTTTCTTTTCTTTTTTCTGATTTGTGAAGTGATTAAATGCCCCTTCAATTACATTTTACTCAACTTTCCATAACAATACCCCTGTTTTGAGTAAAATTTAAAGAAGACTGGAAGGCATTAAAAAACAAAAAAAAAAGAGAGACTAGGTAAAGAAATTCTGACAGGAGAGTTGATTGATGGTGTGTGTGCCTTATCTTTCACAGCTTATGTAATATATATATGAGAAATAGTTAGTTTGATAGTTAAAGAAACTAAATGCCTGTCGAGAATAAAATACATCAGGGACGCAGAACAATTCCTCATCTGGTTTGGCTATCATTCACTTTCCAGCCTACTGGCTGTCTCCCAGGAGAATTCATAATAGATCAGAGGCAACAATCTTCTCTCCCCAGGCCCCCACTGTTTCCTTCCTCCTTCCCCATTTCCTCCTTCTTTCCTGCTTTCACCATCTTCTCCATCTGAGTCTACCAGCTCCCTGCCCAGGGCTTTGTGAAAGGAGTGTGCAAAATCTACGAAGCTCTGGGAAAAACACATGGTGTGGTCACCAAGATGGGGATGAAGGAGAAGGGGCCAGTCCATGCAGCAAGCAAGGGCACTGAGCCATCCTCACATGCTGCTCACAGCTCCTTGCAGGCTGTGCTAGAGAGAGCAGAAGGGGACATGGGGGAGGCAGAAACAGAGTCTCTCCAGAGACTTGAGAAAAAAAATCATGGATTCAAAGCAAAGATGAAGCCTGAACAATGCAATAATTTCTGAATGAGCATTTTCTACCCAGCATTCCCTGTTCCCCTAAATTTTCTCTCTCACTATCTCTCCTCCTCACCACTGAAAAAAGACAAGCTTCTGCTGTAAGGAAGACAATGGGACAGGTCTATCCCAAACCCTTCTAGTACCATAGGTGTCCCATAACAATCTCTTGCAAAAGCATATGCTCGAAACAAAGCCAATATTAAAAATATGTGTTACAGGTAGGCCTGTACCTGTAGAGTGTTTGATGCATCATTGCTTTAGTTCCTTAGAAATTTCCAAGACTTGATTTATGGGAGTGAAGTATTGCACTGAACACTGGAGTTATTGCATTGAGTTACCCCCCATCCCCTTCAATTTTGTTCCCCTCTGCAAAAACTCAGCTACTATTTGAGATGCTGTAAAGAAACAGAAGGAAAGTTGGTACCTTTCAACGTCAAGGGAGGCTCTATGGTCTCAAATGGGCAGCAAGAATGACATTTGGCAGGACCATGGGCTTCACGCCAGAGATATACCGTCAATACAGCCAAGAAAAATACAGATAAATTTACCATGACAGAAAACTATGAAGTAAAACTCCACATGCTGCACCTCAAGAATTATGTTAGATCTAGTGGGAATGGGCTTTGAAGGTTTTGTCTGCACTGAGACTGCTCTGTAGAAACATTGCTGTTCTCCCTGAGTTCCTGAGAGACACACAGCTCTGGTGTCTTCAGTAAAGAGCAGGGACACCCGTACACCCAATAAGCAGGAGTGTCTCAACTGATAAGATACAATGGATCAGTGGGTGGCAAAACACACTGATCAGTTCTAAGGGCCCTTACAGAGATAGTTACAAGAAAAGGTTCTGACTCTAGAGCTGGGGAAGAAGCTCAGCTTGGATAAAGTGTGTCAGGATATTAGGTCTGTGAATTGGCATGGAAGGAACTGAAAGTGAAGGAAAACCAAGAGATTAATAAACAGACAGAAGAGAGAAATGGAAGTAGTTGGACAAGAGAAAGTACAAGGTAAGGAGGTGAACATAAGCAGCAGATACAGCTAGATTTTTTCCTGCTCACCAAGGAGTCTAGAGCTCAGATGAGAAATCCAACAGGGGCTACTGCAGTGTTACAGCATCTTTTCAATCAGTCTGGTATCACTTTTTGCACTGCCTGCACCACTGAAAGATCCTCCTTCTTTGTCTGCTTCTATTTCTTCCCTCTCCACCCTTTGGGGACTCTCTGCTTCATTGGAGGGGAAGGGCTGGAATATGCTCCCTTTTCCAGGAAAGTGCTGGAGCAGACAGCTGAGATGCCACAAGATGTCAATGGGGATCTTGCAGGTTACAGCTGAGTGAGGAGGGATGCAAGTGGCGTAGAAGACCACAGCCAAAGAGGTGCTGCATCCTAGGGGACAAACTCACTCAGAAACAGGGTTCAGCCCATCAGTAAGATCATGAGGGATGGTGCAAATACAGAGAAAATCCACCCTAAGCTGCATATCTCCCTGACATCATCATCATTGTGTTAGGATATGTCAGTATTGGGGGGGAGGTGTCAACACCACAAAAGAATCAAATGGCAGTGCCCAAATGGGACTGTCCAGTTCAACAAGGCAGAAGACACTGTCCTGGGAATTACCTGGTCTTGTGCCATTGTTTTCTCTAGCTGGATCACACAGAAGCTGCTATTTCACCTGACTGCAGCCTTCCAGAGCCTCACTTCCAATACTCAGTGATGTCTCCTGTCCTTCCCTGAGGCACACAACCTGGTAGGAGAAGTTGGAGTGAACTGCTCTAGTTTTCTTCATTATTCTCCAGGACATGGGGTAATCCATGCCCTCTTACCAAAACCTCAAGGCTGATGCAAGAGCCGTGTAAAAGGATTGCAGCCTGAAATTAAAATTTCCTTGCCCTCCTCTCAAGCACAAACTGAATTCAAGCCAGGCCATGTTTTTTCACAAATCTCTTTCCAACATCAGTTCAGTCTCAATCCCCTTGGCACAAAGCTGCGAGGACCATCTATTGCTAATAGTAACTGCAAGCTCCATGACAAAATCAGTCTCTCAATAGGAATGGAGAGCTTCACAATTATAAATCTAAGCATAGGCAGGAAAGGGAAAAAACAAGAAAATCCCATGATCTCATAGTTCCAACTGACTTTGGCAAGAGCTACAACCCAAATGCACTCAAAGCACTATCTGTCTATCAAAGCCTAATGAAACAAGCAGGAAATGGGAAGTCTCCTGACAGTTCAGCATTTGTATCTAAGAGGGCCATATCCTGAAGAGATAATCTCTGTAGCTGGTCACCTGAGTTTCAGGCATCCACAGGTGAAATCCATAACACAGTCCTAACCGCATCATCTTTAAGGAGAGGTTTTCCATTAGCTCTTTTCAGGAAACCTAGCAAACAGTTACACTGAAAGGCACCTCTTAAACACATTTACATAAGTAAGCTTTCACTTACAAAAAGCAGCCTCAGTCAATCCACTGGGGTTTCCCATCACCCCCTAAACTTAACAGCATATGATTGAAGAGCAATGGAGTAAGCAGCTTCTTCCCTAATTGCTCCTCCAAAGTGACTT
Organism: Anomalospiza imberbis; assembly: GCF_031753505.1. Lineage (NCBI taxonomy): Eukaryota > Metazoa > Chordata > Aves > Passeriformes > Viduidae > Anomalospiza > Anomalospiza imberbis. The sequence goes on from NC_089682.1 coordinate 54,797,134, forward strand.
TATGCATTGGGTGGTTGTAAGAAGTGGGGTTTCTCCTGCTCAGGTTCAGGGAACTTGAGGCTGGCCTAAGGGCCAGCTTTCTTAAGGAAGTTCATTACACCAACTCCTACTACATTATTTATCCTTTGTTTGCTCAGCTCTTTTAATTGCTTTTTTACAAGTATTACACTGCCTGCAGCCCTCCAGGGAGGACATATGCTTCTGTACCTCCTGTCCTGTGGTGCTAGGCTCTACCCTTCAGATGCCTGCTCTGTGTGTTCCCTCAGGGAAGTGAAGGCAGCCCTTTGGGGCAGACATGAAAATTCAGATGCAGTGAGAAAATGGGACAATGCATGACAGTGTGTCTGTCAGCAGACCTGCTCTTTCTGTATGCTCACTTGTGCTGCTCCTAATTCACCTTCCCCCAACTGCCTTAGAAGCAACATCATCCTCTTTCTGAACAGAAGAAGTCCAAGGATAGACAAGAATTAGTGCAACAGACAGTGTTTAAGACCCTGTGTTCTGTGAGCCATCAACATCTAGCACTTGGCTTATCACTAGATGTCAGCTCTTAAAATTGCAGTTATGAAGAAAAGCAATTTTAAGTCATTATCATAGGCTTTCTAAAGTGCATTTGTTTCCTTCAACCCCCGTCCTCCTTCTCTCAATGTCTATGCAATTGAATTTATTGGGACAGCCTGTCTTTGTAGGCAGGAAGAAATAACACCCATACAAGGCTCTGCCTTCTTTGTACTCATCAAATGATTGCTCCAGTGCACTTCTTTTTATTATTTTCTTTTAAACAGCGAAGCAGGCAGGATTGAGGGTGAAAATCTTTTCCTAGTGTTCCTCTGGGCTGATGGGGCTCCAACGTGCCTCAGCAGCAGGGCTTTTCCTAAACCATGCTGCTGAAAAGTGCATACCACACTGTAATGCAGTCGCTATATATAGTCTGTAAAGAGCTTTTGGAAACCAGGAGGAAAAGAGCTATTTGATGTACAATAAATTATTAATTGTTATTAGTTACTATTCTGACAGGTTTCTGTTGCTCAGCTACCTTCCACCCCCAATTTGGGGGAAGGGTAGCTTCTCCCCCTTCTAGATTCTCTCCATGACCCCCTTGCTCTGGGCCCACTTTGGGACTGACTGTCTCTGCATCTTTCTTCCCCTTACTGCCTGAGAATGGACTGAATCTCAGCCTTCCTTCAATTTCCCCAAACACACAGTGTTGGAAATAACAGAGCAGTAGTGCCTTAGAGCACTCAGCGCTATAATCTGCATTCTGCCTTCACATTAAAAGCAGGATGACACACAGCTACCCCCTTGTGTTGGTCCCAGTACCTTATGTCTGAGAACAGAGTAGTAGTATGAGCCATTTACCCACAGCATTTCACCCCTTCTTGCATTTATTATATGCCTGGAAAAGCACAGATTCCTTTTTGGGGTACGTTTAGGCTCATGTGCCTCTCATGTTGCAAACAGCCTTGCATGAGATTGCTGTGTGCCTGCCAGCTTTATCCTGTATGGAAGGGCTTTGTATGTGGAACACAGGTATGGCACAGGTGAGAGGCAGCTGGGAGGCAGTGCAGCTTCTGCCAGGATGAAGCAGAACACAGCTCAAGGTCACCCATCTTCTTTGCTTGTTTAATTGGACTGTGGAAACCTCTCACCTGTTTGTGAGGTTACAGCTCTAAAACATACTTTTCATTGAAATTCTCTGAGATGAACTTAAACCCACTACACCTCCCTTTACTCAGCTCTCTCTCTGACATGCACATGCCCTGCAAAACACAAAGCAATGTTCAGGGCAGGATGAAGCAACTGGGATGTTAAAGCTGCCACTGTGTGACTGTGGGATAACTAAAACCCAAGCTCTGTGCTGAGCCATTATGTGCTTGGCCTCATAAGCATGTGTCCTGAGTCATGCCAGCCCCCAAGTGAAAACAGGGAAAATACTCACTTGCCCTTGTCTGCAAAATAATCAGTCTTCAAATGCTCCATACAAAATGAGAAGTGATACTTTCTCCACCAGTACAGGAAAAAAACATTAATTTTTTCACGAAAATTTCAAAATATCACACAAGACAAGCACAATATAGGGCAAGGCTCTGTAAGTAAGCAGCTTGGAGTCACAAGTCTTTCAGGCAGCAAAGAGGCATGGTACAGGCTACCTTGAGCATGAACAGCAGCTCCATCTAGCACATGCCCCAGATAATTGTGTCTATTTGCTCATCTCATCATTTGAAACAGACATGCTACTCAATTTACAGGGAAGCAGGAGAACTCTTGCCTTTACCACACTATGAAAAATATACCCCATTGTCAGCCATGAGTGCAGCTGCACTACTGTGAATATGATTTATCTGCCAGGGCTGATGAAGACGAACAAGCTTTGGTGTGATTTCAAAAGCCAGGATAAAAAACCTGCCAGGGTGAGCTGGGGAAGGGGAACACAACCATCTATTTCATCCATATTCTCATGTGCATCTCTACATGTGGCAAATGTGCATGCAGGAGCAACGAAGATTGCAATGGAGGTGGATGTACACATAAGGAAGCATATGAATGTTTTCCATGTCAGTTGTTTGATATAAAGCACTTAAGAGAGGTTTTAGAAAAGGTTTAGAAAAGCTTTTCTAGACAGATGACCTGACTTGGACAGTTAATTCCAGACTTCCTCAAGCCAAGAACAAGTAACAGGAAATACCTTCACCTACCATTGGAATCATGAAGATTAATTGCAAGAGAGGGTGCATTCCACCTTTGTAGAGAAAAGGATGCAAAAGAATAACAAAGGCAGAGGATCAGCATTTTTACACCCCTATTCCAGAAAAACCATGGGGAATATTTTTCATTTAATTCTAGAGAAATAACCCATCTCTCCAGAGTACGTGTCTATAGTTCTTGCTTCTGCATAGAGCTCATTGGAGTATAAAGAAGAAATTCAGAAGTAGAAACGAAATAGATTTATTCTTTTTTAAAGTAGGAAACCTTAAACATTGCAAAAGGTTACAATGATTTAGAACACCCAGTCTGAGCGGCCACGCTTGGCTGTTCCCTGAGTACGTGTGAGGTGACTCAGCACACAGGGCTCTTGCGGTGGCCAGAAGAATTGTGCTGCTTGCAGCCTCTTGCATTTCCCTGCTGCCTTCACGAGAGGCGCACGAGAGAGAATTACCTGTTTGCCATTAGGGGACATGGCACAGAGCAGCTCCTGCTTATCTGTCGCAGGAAAGGCAAGGGCAACGTGGACAGAGTGGCTGCTCCCCTGTCCCGTGTGAGAGAAGATATGTCAGCCATGAAGCTCATTTTTCTTAGTCTGAAAATAATTTATGACCAGACTAACACTTTTCAAATTTGCTGGTATGAATAGCTTGAATTGAGAGCCTCAAAGACTGTCTAGTCCCTTGTATGCCACTACCCTGCAATAGGGTTGTACATATGCATCTACCTATAATAGGTTGCTACCTTAGCCTCTCCGGGCTTTGCCATTTCAATTATATTATTATTGTCAAGCTGTGGGTGTGCACAGTCTCCCCCTTGGGCAGACTCTGTGGTGTCACTATCAGCAAAATCTAATTGGCTAGCAGCATTCTGTTATCTCTATGAAGTAGCTGTCACAAAGGTGACACCAGAGTGTCAACACGACTGATTGGATGGCATTGTGAAAAGTAGTTACTTGGCGTATAGTCTGCTTTAGCAGGAGATAAACTAAATTGCAGAAGATCATCTTCTTTGTACACACACAGATCACAGAGATGGGAAGAAGGTACTCACTCAGTCACTCTAATATCAAAATTGCCACAGAGGAAGAGAGCAAAGCCCAGAGTGCCTCTAGGCAGCCAGGAGCCAGGTTATATCCCTGCACTGAAGAGATCTCTTGTCATCCTCTTTCATCAGCTACAGAACTTGGAGAAACTGTGTGGTTATTATGGAAAAATTATAGTAAGTGAATGGAAAACCAAGCATTGTCATGGCAGAAACTGGGCTAAAACTACTGTCAACCAAATCCTTCATTGATTTGTTGGCCCACAGCATTCCACATTAGGCTGGGAGGAAAAAAAAAAGTCGTAATGACATACACACAAGGGGAGCAAAGTAGCAATGGTACAGTTGTATTAGATGGGTTCAGGTTGCCGTTATATGTGGTATACAACAGAAAATAAAGCTTTTCCTAAAAATACAGTTATTGTGAGAGCCATTTAGATGAGATAGACGCATGAGTGTCCAGTCTCATGACATACTCTGAACAGCAAGGATATTTAGTGAAGTATCACTGAGCTTAAGCTAGGCATAATAGTTTCAAAAGGCACAAAGTCAAGGATCAGTTAAGCAAAGCAGAACACACATTGGCTTTCCCTTGTGAAATAATGTCTGGCATATCATTCTCTCTAGTTGCTCCAATCACATAGATAATCTGAAAATATTTTGATATTATTATTCAAGTTGACAGTTATGAATGAGCAGGCACATAAAGAAAACTTCAGCTGAAGCTGTGGTTGTCAGTGCATTTAGGAGTATGGTATAGAGTTGTGTTGTTATTGAGAAAAGGTGCAAGGGAACATCAAACAACTTGAATGGAAGCAAAAAATAGACTCACTTGGACAAATGCAATCCTCAGTGCCTCTCCTCTAAGCCAAGAGGAGCTGACAGTGAGGTGCAAGATGGGGAATGCATAAGATGTACACAAGAAGACTTCTCAGGGACTGTAGTTACAGTTCATTATTTTGCTTTCACCATAGTCAGTCAACAATATCACTTGTTAGGATTATTGAGAAAACACTCTCCAACCTCTTGATCCTTAAATTCCAATTATCAGTACTATTGAAAACTGTTTCATTTCCAGTGCTGCCCTGCCTACAAAAGAATGACAATGGTAACATGTTTTCATCATCCCCTGGTTCATACTGTCTGAATTAAAGTGCATTTATGATATGTGAATCAGAGGACTAGAAAAAAATGTAGCCACTTAAAGCCTGCTCTCTCATCAGTCCAGGCACCAGCCGCTTTCAAGTGGCTGAATACGGATCTGAGTCCCACTTGTGGAGTAGTAAGATACGAAGCAGGTGAAGGAGAAGAGCAACTTCTGATCTACCACTGTAAGAGACAGCAGACCCCAGGCAAGTCCACTCTTTGGCTACAAAGCCGATTTGGAAAGTAAATTCTGGGGGAGAAGCAAAGATTAATTTCTTTTAAATAGCATCCAGAGATCCTACAGCTTCCCATTCTGAATCCTCCCTTATTATCCCTGCAAAAGAAACAATGAAGATATTCTGTACACAGCTGGTAACAGAGAGATCCTACACCTCTGGTGAGTCAGGACATTCAAGGCAGAACAGTGAATTTCCTTTCACATCTCAGCTTTTAATCGTGTCTAAATTTCTCAATAAGCATCTTTGTTTTCCTGAACTTCAGCACGACTAGATCACTTGTCAGCAGAAAATGCTTCTGGAGGAAAATTATATGTCATTTGGAAAACATTTCCTAGCAGTGGAAATATTGAGAACGTAAAAAAAAAAAATCTAGTTTCTTCAACACCATCAAAGGTTTATCCATTAAGAAGAAGACACGTTATGTCTGTAAAGTCTGTATTTGCTTTATTCATTGTTTTCCCTTCAGAAAGATCTATATGCAGGATTCACTCCTGAAAGGATAGCAAGGCCCTTTCTACAGTAAGACAACGTGCTCTGTATTGATGTAATTGCATTGATGCCAACTTTTTCAATGTAGGCAGTGCTTCAGCTGACTTTGAAAAACACTGCATCTCTCCAACAGGGTAAGTTTGCTGGAGGTCATGTGGAGAATGAAACCTCAAAAAACTTGAACTTTTATGCTAGTTCCTCAATATGGCAGGAATGTTAACTGACCTTATATTTTTCTTGTGCATGTCAGACAATATTCCAGGACTATAGATAGAGGTGAGGGATTTGCTATGCCATGCTTGGGTGATAGCTTCCTCTAGATGGAGGGCAGTGGAAAAAGAAGAATTGAGGAATTGATGGTGGTTTCTCCTAGTTCCCCATCAATGTCAGATTCAAACCATTTGATGTCATTAGAAGTGAAGCAGTCTCTTGTCATTTTTTTCCCATTTATATTGCCCCTCCAAGCAGACAAAATAAAGGAAGGAAATTAAAGCTCTGGAGGGCTTCTCTTCCCTCCTTTTTTTTGTGCTTCTGTCATTCTATTTGACTGTTGTTCTTCTTCTTGACTGCTCAGGAGCTGTCACCTTGTATAGCATCCAGGGGGTCTCTGGCAATTCAGTGACAAAAAAATAATATAGTGGGGAAAAAGTCACATAAGAGGCATTTGAAAAAAAGTGGTGAAGCCAACATTAAAAAAAAAAGCAACAAAAAATCAACAAGAAGAGGGAAGCAATGGGTTTGGAATGGTTACAGTTGTTACTGTGTTCTGGAAATACCAGTAATGATGAAGTAGAAGCCATAAATTTCTTTGAAACCCTCTATGACCCTTTCCCTATTCTCCGTCACTCTGGAGATGAACTGTGTGCATTGGAAGTTTCTTTCTCAATTCCCCCTACCCCACCCTCTTCCTTTTTCCTGTGATTTGACAGATACAGTAACCTTTGTGCTTTTTATTATACACCCAGGAAATAAAATTCCACTCAGTTAAGCCAAATTGTGAGTGGCAAGGCAGCCATCAAGTCAGGTGGACTAACAGTGCAGCAGCTCAGAAAATCCAAATCAGGCAGGTTCTACACTCCATCATGAGTTGAAGAACTGCTCCACTGTCCTTTTCCTGCCCTGGCTCCTGCCCTTTCATCTAACAGTAACCTGCAGCTACCTAAATTGGTCCAAACCCAACAACCAAGGTCCTGTATCTCCACCAGTCAGGCTTAGGCAGAATGACTTGACTCTTTGGCTTGGAGAAAAGGTCACAGGTCCCCATCTGTGAATACACAGCTTTATGGAAGCACCTAGAGTCCCAGAGGACATATGAGACAGATGAGGTCAATCACACTAGAGCACTGGCATTACATGTTAAGGCAGTTTTGGATTAAACAGAATAATGGGAATCACAGAGGCCAGTTCTCTGTGTTTTGAAAAGTCTGGCATGTACAAGGACTTCCAGAGTGATCAATAAAAATGCCCATAACTCTGTGCCTCTATCACTAACAAAAACAATGTAAAATACTGAAATGCCAGTTATAGGGCATCTCTGAATTAAAATCCTGAGCCTCTGTAGAGGTGAACTGGGGTGAAGACTAAAAAAAGAGGCACGGTGTTCACTGGACAAGAACTTTCAATACACTGTGTAGCCAGCGGAAGAACAGCTCTCATCTCTCCACCATAATTCCTTTCAGTTCACCAGCTCATGAGCATATCAGAAGTGCCTGACAGGCAAGTCCCCTCACTCCTGAGGTCTACCAGCCTTCTGTGTGAGAAGAAGGTGTGAACACCCTTGCAATGATTTGATCTGCCTTTGAGAAGCTGATATTCCTCTCAGTCTAGATTTCCTTCAGGGAGCCATTCACTGGATTCCTTGTGTGTGCACGGGGCCTCCCTTTGAACCTTATGCTGCCATCATTGAGAGAGCTGAGCTCCCTGGCCTGAGAGATGCCCACTATATGAGAACTCCTGACTTAGTGGAATTTTTGTGTTGGGTAGACAGCGTGTGGGTAAAAGAGTGAGCAAATGCTGTTTCTGGGCACTTTTGGCCATAAATCTTGTGCCACAGGATCAAGTGAAAGAGGTAATAAATCTCTTAAGGCTTGTAAGACACAGTGCCAGATCCAGCCCTTGGAAAAAGGAAGTACAATTCCATTGACTGCCAACACCTGTTTGCATGAGACTTTATCACATTTCCTTTCACTATCCCCAATACCAATAGCTTGTCTGCTTCAACTGTTTCTGAAGTAAATGTTGCTCTGAAAAAAAGAGCAGCAGGCTAGAGATGGACAGAAAATGCTATTTCCATACTATTTTCTCATGTTGCCAAAAGCTTTTATTACACAGCACACATAATACATCTAGAGGCAGAGGAGGCTCAGGACAAAGCCACCATGTCTGCATAGATATCCTTCATACTCTTTCTGCCGATACCTCTAGGGTCAAATTCTCTGGCTTGACTTAGAGTATCCTTCAGGCATCATGACAGTGGCCCCATCGACACACCAAAAGAATTAATGCAGCACTTCCAGACCTTTAAGCACCTCTGGAGTTCCCCTGAAAGGACATGGATGGCCCCTTGTCAGAGATTATTTCCATCTATAAGAACCTAATTTTGTGAGAATATACACCAGAAAGTTACAGATGGTCTAGATCATCACACATCTCCCATTGCTGCTCTTTCATGTACAAATACTCTCCACCAAAACCACTTTGAGCAGCCGAAAGTATCCAGATACACTCAGTAGAATGCTAATAGAGTGAAGTTGATCAGATGACCTCAGTGACATTTATGGCTTTTACACATTCAAAGGGAACTCTTCACTTCCAGAGCCACAAGAGCCAACCAGGGAAGATACCTCAGCATAAATTCCCCAGCAGGCATGTGTGAGACTGACGGGCTTCTGAGTCAGCCAGACAATGAGTCATTGCCCTCTGGAGGGAAAAAAAAAAAAACAAAACCTGTCAAAGTTGTTTTTCGAAAACAAGAGGAAATTGTTCAAGTTTAACAAATAGGTAGGCATTTGGCAGATTGGGAAAGTTCTTGTTCCTGTATTTGCTACCTCCCACATCCCAGGTGAGTGCTCTAGCAGGCCTACACAGCCAATCTCCTCCTCACTTGATAACTATTGAGACAGCTAATACAAAGCATAATAGCCCCCCTCCACCACAACTCCCCTTCGGCAAGACTAAGAAAATACTTCAACTGGTGGGCAGGAAAAAAAAAAAAAAAAACCACAAGAAAACCTAAAGTATCTCTAAAAAAGCCTGAGAAAAGTCTTGGCTTCTAGGAACAGGGCTAGAGTAAGGGCTTCTATGTAACTTCCAGCTTCCTTGGTTAAATCCTTGGCCATTGCTGTTTGGTTTTCAGGTCCAGTGGGTCTTTTTCATCAAATATTCCCAAATGAGATCAAAAACTCCTTCCAAAAATGTTACATTAAAAAAAGAAAACAGAACATTCTTGTGATTTCACAAACTGAAAGTCTTCAATACACAACTGTTTGAAAAATTCCCCATATTGCTTCTGTGAAAGATGCTCCAAGAAACAGCAGTGGTACAAATATTATAAATACCAAGTATCCAGGCTACAGGTAAGCGAGAGTTAGATATAAGAGACTCTGACCTTGTTTCTGAATCTCCATATGCCATACTCATTCACTGTGGAAGCATTCAAACAAGCCAACAGTTGTTCCTTTTCTTTTTGCCAAATAATAAATCTTTCAGACAGCCTCACTGGAATTATTCATACATGCAAATGGTCAGCTACTGGAATGGGTTTCTTTGTAGGTTGTTGTTGCTCTTCATATTCCCTGGGTTTGAGGCATCCCCTCATAGCACCCTCTGATGAAATGGGAAGACAAAATCATCTTTTTAACTTCACAAGGGAGCATTAAGTTTTGTTACACAAAAAGGAGAAGAGAACAGTTGACTGTCCTCTGGAATTATATAGAGGTAACAGCTCTTTTCTTTTAAAGGCTAGTGGTTTGGAAATCAATTATGATACAGAAAACTGAGTGCCAAAAATAAATTGCTGGGTTTATTGGAGAACTAATAAGACCAAAAGAGTGCTGTGGACTTGGATGGGACTGGGCAATCGTGATCAAGGTAACAGGGCAAGAATCAAATATTTTCATCTGCTAATACCTTTGGATTGAATTTTTACCAAAAACTTCATAACACCCTTCACCATTACAACAAGAAAAATATTAAGGAGTTGAGAAATCACAAGCCGAAAAAAGTTTTGAAGATAAAAAATCCTTCTTGATCTTGAAAATAATTTGGCTAAGAAACTGCTTCCTTCTGCTTGATGTCTTTCATTGCAGGTCTCAGAATATCAAAGGGAAGCAGTCAAATTATGATGACTGGAAAGAGCCATTATTTAAGCTTGACCATTAAAACAGAGAACAGGGATTAAGGCCAGCTGGGTTTACAGATAAATTTGTAGCAAATGATGTTACTGTAAGCAAAGTCAGTGCTGACATCCAACCATGTTCAGCTGAAGAAGCAGAGACTCATTTATGCTTCTAAAGGCACCAGAAAACAAAAGAAAAGCACAAAAACACATACCCTCCTTTTTTTTCTTCCTTTAACTAGCTGCAACAGATATTTGTCAAACTTGGATTTTTTTTTTTTTTTTTCTAAGAAGAAATTCAATAACTTTCTCAGGCAATATATTTTACTGCATAACTATTCTTACTGCTAGAAAGTTATTCCTAACATGGAGCAAGAGGATCTAGGTTACAATTTAATCCCATCATTTCTCATTCTTTCCTTGGTGGATGTGGGAAGCAGTCTTATCTCCACAGATACTGAAGGTCTAACAGCAAATTCAGCTTTCCTTACTGTCAGGCACAGACCTTAATTACAAGATGATTTCAACTCTTACACTATGCATATTTATTGCACATGCCAAAGACGACTGCTTTGAATGAATGGTTGTGAGGATTTTGTTGAGGTAAAGAAAACAAATTGTCATTGCTGGCATTACAGCACACGAAACATTTTTCACACACCCTCATAAGTATTCCATACACATATATATATATATATATATACCATTTTCCCATTAAAAGCAGTGTTGTTTACATACCCTGACAGTTCTGAGGGCAACCTAATGCTACCACAAGTGTGCTCAGTCCACATCTGCATGCAACCCCCCAGTGCACGCACAGGCACAGAGGATATGAATGCTCATGGATTCGTGGTGCAGACTTGCAGATGGTATAAATCAGTGTTGCTCCCACTCAGCCTAATTCCTATTCAAACTGGCCATAAGGCATGAACAGACAAATATGTAGATCTCCATGTCTACCCAGCCATATGGGCTGCATTGCCAGGTGGGTGTGCATTGCATACCTTCCTGGCCTGATGGATGCTGCAGCTCAGCTGCCAGCCCGGCCACCCAAAGCACAAACTCGAGCACCATCAAGTTCCCATCCATAGGAAACTGTCTCAGGCCCTGGAAGAAAGGCTGTGAGCAGCACAGTGTGGTGCAGCAGGGCCCTGTTGAACCAATTAGGGTTAACACATTTCTGGTTAATGAGAGGTGCCGGTCATGATTGTAAATTAATATTTTCCAGTGGCTACCCATGCACTCAAGTGTCAGTATTGATCAAACTTACCTCTGCCCAGTTAATGCTGATGGATTCAACAGCAACATACGCCTGCTCATCTGTTACCCAATTAAGATAAGCTCTCGACTCATCCTAATAGCTGTATTTATTGTCATCAGGAATATTGATGTATCCCTGTGCTAACTGCAAGCCAGCATAGACACATGAGCACATGTAAAGGACACAGTGCCACTCCGGGAATTGTCCCAGGCTCAAACCACAGGGAGAAAGCACTTTGTTAAACCTTCGTGTTTTGTTTTCAAGGGAAGCAGTGTTTTCCATAGAGAAGGGGAGAAAAAAAAGGTTCCTCCCCTTCTCTAGACTTACTAGACTAGTTTCAGGCACACCTCACCTCACATCAAAGAATAAGTAGCACAGCAAGCTCCACAAATAAACTGCTTGGGCTTGTAAAGACTACAGCAAATGGAAGCCTCCTGTTGCACTGGGAGTCCAGCATGTGAGAAATGCTGGGCATGTAAGGAAAATGCCTATGGGAAGAAGGAAATAAGGATTAATGAGTATCTTTTTACATGGGTTTCTACATTTCTAGCCTGGCTGTCTGAATCAGAAGCTGCTGGGTAGCTAATGGGCCTTGGGTAAGGACACGACAGCAGCTGTCTACACAAAGCAAACAAAAAAAAAAAAAGATTCTATGAAAAATTAACATTTTCCTTGCAGTGCAAGGGGTTCATTCCTTAAAGGCCAATATACAGCCCACCTGAGAGGCACTACCCATTCCTGGAAACAGACTCCTGCCTGTAGCAAATGGGCTATCAAACAGAGCAAGAGATGAGGACCCATTTACTCATAAAAAGGCCATTCTAAACTAAAACAGAAGTGAGAGCTCAGAGGAGGGCAGTTCATCTCTGCAGCCAAAGTGCAGCCCTGACAATTCCAGCCAAAGTAACCACCCTGTGCAGCCAGGATTGCACACGGTGTTATATATAAGCAGAATTTTTAAAAAGGGGTCATGGATTGGCTCAAAAAGTTAGAAGACTGTTAATAAGGGTCTTTTAGTGTGTATCACATAACTAATGACTTTTCCTTGCCATGTGAGCCAAAGAAGGCAGCACCATCTCACTTACGCAGAGGTTGAGTTTGGTCCCAGGAAACTGTTGGAATCTCAAGTTTTCAGTAAAAATCTGTCCGGTGATTTTCATAAGTGGTAGCCTCAATTTGCCTTCCAATTTGACAGATGCCCCCAAGGCAACTTATGGTCCTTATTAAGCCACAGTTAAAGGCAGCTCATGCCGAGTGACAAAAGTTTGAATAGGATCTTGCAAATGGACACGTTTAATCCACCAGAGGTGGAGCTTGCAAGCCTGCTGCCACAGAGTGATGGCAGAGCTCACACTGCTGCTGCTTCTGTCCAATCTGTCCTTTAGATAAGTGAAGGACACCTCTCTCCAGGGCTCTTCACTTAGTGCTTTTCATCGTTCACTAAATTAAAAAGTGAGCAATTGACAGCACAACTTATTAAATGACTCTTCTCCCTTCTTCCTCCTACCACCATGGCCATGTTTTAACAGCCACAGACACTTTGCTGGTGTCTTTTTAATTTGATTTAACTAAAAAAATAACACAAAAAGCCATTTGGCCTTGTGCCACTCAATGTACTGCTATGGAGTAGGCATGAGTTATAGGGTAATATTTCACACCCTGTTGTGTCTTATTACTTAACTAATAACAATATTTACCCAGGGTTTTCCCCAAGCAATTCAGACAGGTTTAAAAGAAATCTTGATTAAAGAATGACAGCTAAAGTATTGGATGTTAAGTATAAATAAGAGTAATGTGAAGAGAGTGGAAGAGTTTACTGTTGTATCCTGGTAGTTTGCAGTAAATCAGTATAATATGAAAGTTCCTCTTTACTGGGCTTCTCCAGTTGTTAACTCCCTTGCTGCAGCCCATGTAGAGATATGCCAGACCTCTGACTTGCAGAAGTGCAGCTCTTGTAGGCTGCAGCAGCAACATGCAGTAGTAGCCTGTGCTTGCCACAGGCCAAACCACTTATGCTGATCCCTTAGTCCTTAGACTAAGGGAATAATTAGCCACCTCTCACCTCTTCTGGGGCTAGCCATCAAGAAATTAAATTATTGCAAACTAGAATATCACAGAATTCATCTAACATGAGTTCTCTGAAACTCTCAGTAGTTTGCAACTACAAAAAGATTTTCAGCAGATAGAAAAAGCCACCTGTAAGAGTATTACCTGTGAAACTCACTGCTGAGGCAGACAAAGGCAAGACCAAGTAAATTACAAGGGTATTAGATGCTACCAGTAAAAGCACTCCCATTCAGGTTAGAGAGGATATGACATTTTTACTGGTTCGCATAACTCTTTCACCAGTCAAGCAGCAACTGTCTCTTTGGTAGATTATTCCTTGTTCTTTACACCTTGCAATTTCTGCTGAAATAGTCAGCATTGCCCTCTGATCAAGGCAGGATACAGAGCTGTCAAAGTCCTTGTCTCACTTCCTTTAGCAATTCTACAGCTGACTAAGAGACTTAAGCAACACATCCATTCACCTAAGGAAGGCACTGCAGATTCCTCCCAACCTAACTGCATTGAGAAAACTCATCTAATACTGTAAATACAAGGATTCCTATCAAAAACAAAGAAGAAAAAATACATTCAAATTTATGTCCAAGTCGCTGTTTTCCTGACTGCCTGATAGATTACCTGCCCACTGAAAGGAGGGGGGGAACCATTGCCATTTTCTTCAGATTCTTATTTTCCCATGGAGATTTTCCCTCCACAAGTTTACCAAGCTCTGAAGCGTTTCCTTCGTAAGAGTTGCTAAAATCACTGTGCTGGTAAAGATGTATGCAAGCCAGGGCTAAGCACTCTAAATAATGTCATTTCTGTAGAATTACTTAAGCTGATGAATGGGCAAAATCCTGCAGTTGTTACTCAAGCAAAATATCATTCCAAGACGCTGAAAATTTTGAATGAATAAAGGCTTCAGGATTTGGTCCAAGAGTTGTAATTTTGGAGAAAGCACCTTAAAAGGATCACGAGTCTCTTCTGACATGACCTTGTGACAGAGGATGCTCTTATGGTCCAGTCCCACATCATACTAGCAGCAATCTACCACAGGGTGCATTTCTGAGAGGACTGCAGCTGAGGAGAAGTGAAATGACAAAACATTTACCTCTTTCATCGGGCTCTGTAGAGGTTGGCTTTTTATCCTTCAGTATTTCAGCATTCACCAGCCTTGTTTCCACATTGGAAAGACAGGGTGTGAAACACTTGTTCCTTTCCAAGAGCTTTATACTGCAGAAGAGCTTATGGACAAGCAGCTGAGCAGTATTTACATTTGCAAGGTCTGTATCTGTGCTCAAATGATCTGTGCTAGCTTCCCCAGCTAGGGAAGGTCACAGTGGTATACAAGGACAAGGAGAGACTGAGATCCTGCTTTGTCAACTCACCAAGAGGGAAAGGAGCTCTGTGAGCCAAGGAGAATTGTGTGGAGGTGGTACCTCTGAGTAACTGAGGAAGCAGGGAATGAAACACCATACCTTATAGAGGATATCCAGTCCTAGCTAAGGGAACACTTTTTATTTTCCCTTTACACTGACATCACCTGCACTTACAGTGACGTTTTACCCTGTCTTGCAACACATTTCCTCTTCTCCTCCACTCACCTCCCTGTAAGTACACCCAGCTGCATTCAGTCCAGCTTTCCTGCTTCCAGGTCTGTACCCCATCAGGTCCTACCCAATCTCTCCCAAGGCCTCTTTTCCCCTACACAAGCACCTACCAATAGTTCTCTCACACAACACTTTCTACTTCCAGCACTTACAGTTCACATTAGGAAATGGTGCGAACTCATTAACTCTGCCAGCTGTTTTATCACCCTGACTCTCAGCACACCAAACCAGAAAGGCCTTTGTTCTCCAGGACACCCCTCCCAGCTGACTGACTGGGTGGCTTATCACCCAGAAGCAGGAGCTTTTAACCTGGCAGCTTATTTCTATATGCCAATCCTTCTGTGCTAGCAAAAAAGAGTCTTCCCTCTCCTTCTCTGGACCCCTACTGCTTGTCTTTCATTTCTTTCCTAAGGGAAGGTAGAGAATCATACCATCCCTCTTGGCTCAGATGCTTCTGCTGTGCATATTCTGGCCCTCTGCAGTGGACAGATCTTTAAAGCAAAGTAGAAATGGCCTTGGGATAAGAGATCATATCCTTATTGGTTAAATAACAGGCCAGGGGCTAAAACCACTGCCAAAAAAGAATAAATGTAGCAGACTGTACTAGATTCTGTTAGGAAAATAGGAATTATACTTTACAAAATAAAAATGCAGGATGATAAAAGTCCCTCAAACCACTGTGTATATGCTTAATGGATCCAAAGCTTAAATGGACCAAATTTAAATGAGTCCAGGATTTATCCAGTAGAGTCAAGACAGATAGACCAGACTCAGCTCAAGCAAATGATGGTATTTGGAGTTATGGGACAGGCCTCAACAAATAGAATGGCAGGTAGGAAAGAAATGATACCCTAAAGTACAGGTCCCATAAACCCTTGTAGTGCCTTCAAGCTGTTACTGTGAAAATTGTATTTTAGCCTTTTATTCCAACACAGAATAGGCAGAGATATATCTAAGACAGGGAAAGGCAATTTCCATTTTCTCCTGGACTGAGCCTTGAAGGAAGGCTGCAAGGACCATGTGTCCCATTTGTCTCTTGTTTTTTAACAAGAGCACAGGACTTAATATTGGAAGCTCTAATTCATGAGTGATCTTCCACTTCTGTTGACAGACATATCCAGGCTCCTCCATTTCTCTCTGCTGCTGGATGTCTTTTTCCAAACTTACTCTTACCTAGTTCATAGCAACTTCATCATCTGTTATGAGTGGGGGAAGGAAACTAAGCACCCTCTGGAGAAAAAAAGTAAAAAGAGCAGGGAAAAAAAAAAAAAAAGGAGGAAGAACCTCTAGGTAAAAGCCCTAGAAGAAAAAAAAATTCTTAATAACAGGGGATCATTTTACAAAACACTGCTTTCCTCTGAAGGCTCAGTCCATAAGCTGCACTGGGAAAAGGTTTCTGCTGAGGTAGTGGAGACTCCTGAAGCATACAGGACCCAGAGGGAGAAAAATGAGAGACTAGCAACTAGTTCTGTGTAGAGAAACATGAATCCCTTAATAACACTCTTTTACATCCTCCTACTTTCCCCACCCATTCACATAGCCTTCTGCTTCTTCATGGAAGATGTATTTCAGCATCATGTCTCAAACACTAAAATTCTATAGTTTGTGGCACCCTAACTCACTTCAACTCCACTTGCCTGATTTTGCTCACCTTGGCAGGAGGGCCATTATACTCATGATTACTTTGACAGAACAAACTCCACTTTCTTACCGCATTTCCTCCCTAGCCTCTGTGGCACTCACTCTGTAGTTCTGCAGCAGCCTAGGACTGCATCTCCCAGATATCACGACACCCTTGTGTTGTGCTGCTGCCCAGACCCCAGTGGAAGAGTCTTCAACACCCAGGACCTATCTGTATCACCTTTTTTGTTTGAAGACATGATTCTGAGAGTCCTGCAAGTCTGGGCTTCCAGGGCCAGTGAGGATGATGTCCACCCTAGCACACAGATTTTTCTAGTGAGAAAAATACCGATTTCAGGTCCTGGAAGTGGTGGTGTGCTGGAAATAGCACTCTAGGGATGAGCACTGGTGTGTGCAGTCCCTCTATAACCCTGAGACCAAAACAGGCACCAAGATCAGCAAGGAAATATGAAACTTACCATTTTTTAGAGCTACCCATGTTATTCCTGAGATACCAGAGGTAGAATAAAAGAAAAATTTATGTACTAAGAGCTGAAGGAAAAACTATGATTTTGCCTGATTTTCTAGCCCTGACTGTTGAAATTCAGCTAAAAATGTCAGTATTAAAATGCCTGTTTTTAAGCTAGAATCTCTATTTTAAATAGCAGGCCAGTCTTAATTTGAAAAACTGATCTATCATTTTTTCAGATATTTAATCCCAATGGAAAGTTATCTTCATCATAAGAAATGCCTTACTCCCTCTCCCAGTCTTCTGTAATTCAGGACGTAGCTACTGGGTCTCATCAGAATTTTCTTTGCAAAAATTGCTGCAATCTTCTTCCTAAGTAGGTAAACAGGGCCTATGGTGATGCTTCTCAGTCTTCTCTATATAGACTGAGTTTCCTAGGTAATCTGAGGCATAATTCCAAATTTTGCATCATTCCAGTGGGCACTTCTCTGAATCCTTTCCCATTTATCAACAGTCCCTTGATACATTTTGCAACACACTTAAGTTAATGTTGGAAGAAAAAGCACTTTTTTTAAATTTTGAGGCTTTTGTGTGCTTGGTTTCTCACCCATAACATTAAGCATAACTACATACCATATGCAGTACAAAAAAAAAAAACCACCAAAAAAAACCCACAGAGGAGGCTCTTAAAGGTCAAAAACTAAACTAACAAATGTATACCAGATAAACAAATCAACGCCCATTAATTTATTTTTTCCTCTGTTTCCACCTCTGCATGCAGATGCTACAAAAATTTAAAAAGCCCTACCCAGTGACTTTTTAAGTTCAAACAGAAATAGCCTGGTCCTATTATAATTTCTTCCTTTGGAAAACCATGCTGCAAGACTTGAGGGAATTTTTTCCTAACACCTAAATTTTTCACGTGGCTAATTTAATCCAATTTCTTGTACAGCCTTAAACCATGCCATGTAAATCTTCTTTCTACATCCTTAAGCAAAATAAATTGCGTCCTCTTATTCCTACATCCCTAAGCCATTCTAACTAGCATCCTTTTGTTACTCCTATACCCTAAAGCAAGCCTGCATGCATCTCTAATATGTCCAAGCCTTTAAAAGCTTGTACACAATCCTAAAACCCTAGGTGGGCTAGTCATGTGTTTACTTCCAGTTTCTATACATCCACCATCAATGAGAATTTACAGTTGATTCCCTGCATTTCTTTCATCTCAGGGACTCATGTCACATCAAGATATTCCAGATCGGTCTGAACTGAGATATCATTACTGCCAGTCATAATAGTTCCCATCTTGCCAGTTCAGAAATTGCTACTACTACTTGAAGCTCACATTCTCAAGTGGTAGCTATTTCTATTATACATATATAGAAATTGATTTTGTCCTGCAAATGGCATCACTGTTGAATTTCACCAAACGAGACCTGAACTACTCTTTAGAGTAACTGTGGCAAGCAGGGGATGGAAAACAGAAATAACCAAAGTTGTCAACGAGGAGGGGTGAGCATTGGCTGCAGGAGAAGCAAACATACAGCAGAACAAATTATTTCTTCAGCAATAGACCACAAGTAGCTCATCAGCTGAGTTTTTGGGTTGAGAGTTTTGGTTTTAATCTAGGCCACGATCAGTGAACCTCAGACTGCCAGCTGTACATCAAGCAGCACCCTATACAAGGACACAACATCCATTTGCCTGGTACTGTAGATGGCATTTTAGACATGTCAAAGCTCTGAACATATGCAAGACCCTTGCCTAGTCTAGAGATAGCCAAGATCAGCAAATCCTTTCTCTGCCAGAAGAATAGAAGAGGCTGTAAATAACTGTGTAATTTTGGTGTCATCCTATCACAGACAGAATTGTACCTATTTTCAGACAACAGGAAAACCAAAAAGCATGTCCCAGCTTTGCACCCAGTTGTTTGGGCTCTTTTAAGCCACCAAAGGCAGGTTTTAACCAACTCTCTCTGGAGGTGAAAAGGGTCTGTTTAAAAGATGCCAAACTGGTCACTCAGTTTGACCTGCCATCAACAGTGTCTTAATTACAGAATCACAGGATATTTGGGATTGAAAGAGATCTCCTGAGATTGTCTAGTACAATAAGATGCTTTCAAGAACATAAGTCATCTTTGGGGCATCAGCTGTGACTGATCTCCTGCCAAGTGAAGGAATAGCAGAGCCTGTATTTGATTTAAAAACCACCCTGCTGTATGCAGATCCTCTTTGGGAAAACTCAGCAGATATTTAGGTCTCACTTCCATTAAAGAAGGATCTTTGTGTTCTAGGGCTATAAAAATGCCTGATGGCATTTTTACATAACAAAACCACTTTAATAGCAGTTATCCTGAAATTGCAGCTGACGCTTTGAGAGGGATTAAAGAATGTGTTCTGGATTTGACCAAGATGATACCAAAGGGGAAGACATAGATGCCTTGCTTTGGCAACATTACTACAAAAAATTAGATTCTGGATAAAATCCAAGTGTTTCCCCTAACCTTTTGGCCCAGTCACAGCACTAAATAATTAATTACTCTACCAGGTCTGTTTGGAGCCCAAAGTGAATTACTTGGTTTTGGCTCAAACTTGCATCAGAAGATTTTAATCTCAAGATAATCGGCACTTCACAATATAGCAAGGACTTCCCTTAGAGAAACAAAAATTTGGTTTCATTGACAGGTCTTTTCCTGTATGTAGAAGATACACCTTTCCCTGGAACTCAAGTCACATTTGCACAGTTGAATAAAAGTATCATAAATCTCCTCCTTTTCCATGGTAGAAAACAATGGAGAATTAATTCCTCTTGGAAACTTCTTAAGCAGCCACTCAATCTCATTGTTGAACCTTGCACTCTTCCTTTTGGGGTTTGTACAGTCTTCTGACTTGCCACGGTTGTTCACCAGTCCTTACTGAAGACAAGTCTAAGAACAAGTCTGAGAACAAGTTGCTCCTGGAAGCCAAGCCAAACCAATACTGACTCACAATCACTTGGGCATAGCATTAGACATTGCTGAGGATTGTGCATCACATCAGCTCCACAGATTTATTTTTTATAGTTCTGTCAGTTCACAAAAGAATCAAGACTGAGGAAAGGTATTTGTTTGTATTATTGTTATAGAGAGATGATCCAGGAAAGAGATTTTTAACTCCTGAGTTAGGAGAAAAACAGTGAGTTAAGAATGGAGATTTCAGATTAGAAATCAGACTTTAATAGGCAGTATAAGCATCCCACTATAGTAGATTTGAAACTGCTGTGAATACTTCTACCCATGGAGTTTAGCTGGTGGATAAGATCAGTTTCCTTTCTATGGTCTTAAAAGAGCAACAAAGTTTGCATTAGTTGGATTCAAACACTTCAACATGTTGATCTCTTAGCCCATCTGACCACCTGTGAAGTAAGATAAATGTGAGAAAAGTTTTTAGCTCTTGAACAGCCCAAATGCTGATCCTCATCATATTGTACTGTCCTTGTAAACTTCATCACCAGTTGTTCAATTATACAACGAGACATTTGGACTACTGTACCAAAAAAAAAAATCCCAAACCTTTATAGTGCTTGTGTGAAACAATCCTGTACCCTCCTATGCTCAGATAATAATCAGAATGATATTTACTTGCTGCTATTTGAATGCAACGTCTGAGTCCTGTCTGGCTGCTGAGCAGACTTCTACCAGACGAGTTTGAAACACATTTGGCAGCTCTTTGCCCATATGGGCTCCCTCAGACATGCCTCATGGAAAAAAAAAAAAAAAAAAAAAAATCACACAACTAGACAGTTGCTCAGAAATTGACACGTGATCCCCTCAGACATGAAAGGTACTGGGAGCCTGTGACATCAACCACTTTAACATAGTCCAATGCCATAAACATGAGTCTAGTGCAAAACAGCATTCAGTTAGCTCACAGCCCTCTCCCAGTAATGAGACGGCACTTAATCACACTCCACAGCAAACCAAGCACAGTATTTCCTAGTGGAAAACTGTTGCCTCTGTACCGAGTAAAAGGACAGTAGTGAACATAATAGGGACACAGTAGCCCAAGGAACTGTATTTTCATCATGTTAAGCAAACTTCTCTGTCCAGCCATCCAGGATCCACTCAGGTAGCCACACTCACAGCACCTGAGCTGGGACCAAAGCCCCTTCTCAGGTATAGCCCCTCCATTCACAGTCAGACCAGATATTCCATAGCAGAGTTTCATACATCTCAATTTAATCTTGGTGCAATACCTAAATAACAAAATACTTGCTCGAGCTGGTGCACCCAAGGAGGTATCCTGAACAAAGGAAACCCCGGGCTGCTATACACTCACAGTCTAAGGGCAAGAAGGTCCGAGTCCTCAGTTCCTGCCTGAGTGTCCTGTCCCTTGGCTGGCACACAGGCAGGTCCCTGTGCCCTTTGTCATGCAAAGGGTCGGCACTCAACTGCCTCTTGCCTCGGCTAACCTAGAAGTCAACCTGCAGCTGCATCCTGAGATCCCTGCCCTGAATGCGTTCTTCAACAATCATTTTCTCTCCTTCTTCTGCCTCACCCTTTCACCCATCTCTCTCCTCCTATTCTCCTTCTGGTGAGGATGCACTTCTACAACATGCAGCCTCTTCCCTCTAATAAAATTTGTCTTCTTCCAGCAAGATTAAGTGCTTGAAGGGGATAGTATCTGTGAAAAAAAACACTCTCCCCTTTACTATATACTCCTCAGGACCAACAGACCTTCTGAGTGAGGCCATGTAGCAGCTTTCTCAAGTGTCTGCAGCAGAAGTCTGGGAGGGCTAGAGCTGCAACATCTTCTAGTCAGACAAACATGACTATCTCCGACTCCTCTCTCAACATCTGTAACTGTCGTAAGCAACCAAAAGAAAGAAAAAAAAAACCTGAAGTGAAAACAGTGGTGGTATGAAGTAAGAGAGGGAAAGGGAGCTATGCAAAAATGGGAGTAAAGGATTGAGAGAGAAGGCAAGAGATTTATTCAGCATTTCCTTGTCTGTCTCCTCCACAAACTGAATCACAGAAGCATGAAAGTAGCTGTATTGAATCTCAAAGGAAATAAAAGAAGTGGAAAATTAACTACTGAATAAAAAAATAGCTGTGTCCAGGGATTCCTGCCTATCAACTCTGAGCTCCTTCTTATCAGCTTAGAATAGAAAAGGCCAGGGGACTTGGGAGGAAAGGTCAAACACTGACAGAAAACACAGGCAAGGGAAAAATGAGAACTAACATGGAAATCAAAGCAGAAGAGCAGGATGGAAAAGAGCTGATCCTGTTTCAGACTATTTGCATGCACTGCCCTGGGTGCCATTCCCCAATTTCAGCATCATGAATGAATCAAGTCGGTTTAAAGCTGAGGCTAGAAATAGCCACACCATTTTCTGACTTTCTTACACCCACCTCTATTTGGCAACAGGTAAAAACACTGGGCTGGGATAACCTCATAGAGCAACTGCCCCAATAAGCACCAGCACACAGCTGGGCTGACTGTGAGCTGCTGCCTGCCAGGTCCCAGTTGACCTCAACAGCTCTTCCTGATGGTTACTAATGTCTTGGACAACGTGCATGAAGCTGACCTGCGTAAACCTGTCTGGATTCTGGGCCTTGTGTTTTCCTGCATCTTATACCCATTGTTTCCCCATTAGTTCCAAATGAATTTTAACCATATTCTCTCCTGGACCTCCCTATCCATTCTAACTAGAGTGGCCACCTTGGATTTCCAGATGATGAAGGATAAAGGGCTGCCTCCACACATCTGCCTGATCATAAACAGGTCCACTGTCATAGTATCATAGGAAATCACTAAAAAAAGATTGGAATAAATATATAGTTATCACTGCACACAGGTAGTAATTTACATAGAACCTTGAAGAGTGGCTTCCAGTGGAAGTAAAACTTGTTGCCCAAACATATTCCAAAGAAATGCCTCCCCACAAAAATGCCACCACTACATACCCTGACAATCCAGACCAGTGACCCACAACGTGCAAAGCTGTCTCCTCTTTGGAAATCTCCACTGAACCCCAAAGCTTAGCTCCCAAATAGCAAAAGTGACCCCAAAATTACCTTCATGTGGACAGCAACCCAGCTATTCAGATCGCTCCCTCAAGTCAGTTTAAGCACAATGTCAGCGACATTCTGTCTTTCAAAGACTGAATGTTTGTTCACAGTCAGTGCCAAAAAGGACATGCAGAAAGGTAGGACATGCCTGGGGACTCTCTGCTGACATGATTCAGCAGAGTAAATTACAATCTTTTACAGAAATAGCTAATAGCTTTAAAGATGAGAACAAGATAAAAGTACGTGGGGGGTAAGCAGGACAGATGGGTTAACAAACATAATAGGATATGCATAATTCTCAGCTACTCAGGAACAGTAATCACAAATCACCACCTGCCCAGTTACTATCAGATGGCAGGTTTGCCTCTTCACAACAAATCTGCTTCCTGTGTATGCATCACAATTTTGGTGCATTCATTCACTTACCATAGTAACTTTTCTCCTACAAAGACAAATCAGCTTTGTGAGAAGGAACAGGAGTTTACACCTTCCTATATAAGACATTACTATATTTGACTTAGCCACATGCAAGTAAAGCAGATGAAATGAGGAAATGTTCAGCATATCAGTGTGCCCCCTTTTTATTTGCAAAAACTTTACACAAGGCTCAACTTTGAAACTACAGAGCACAGAAGAATATGTTTTGACCAGTGTTTCACTCAGGTGGAGACTAGTTATAGTACCAGGAGAAAATAAATATGGAACCCTGCAAACTCATTGGAACTGTCATATTACAAAACTTATAAAGAGACATCGCACTGAAAATTTTTAAGCAGAACAAAAACTCTGCTTGTGAAGATTCAAGTGAATTTGGGTCAATTTTGACACATGCACTTCTAGATAAAAGAAGAAAAGTGAGATGTGGGGACAGATAAGTGAAAGAAATCCCAGAAGAAGTCAGATTTTTTAACTGTTGAAATGCTGGTGCCATTTTTTAAAATTTTCCAGGCTTAAAAGAAGAATTTTACAAGAAATGAATTAACATCCTTCCTACAATTAAAATAAACTTTTCAGTTTTGGATTGAATGAGGCACCACTGGGCAATGGAACCCACCATTCTCTTTTTCCATCATCTCACTTTATGTTTTTTGTGTTTTTTTTTTTTGTCCAGTCATTGAATTGAAAACTCCATTATTCACACAACTCAATCTGAAATAAAGAAAAGAGCAAGCTAGCTGTAGACGCCTTATATTATGAATTAAAATGTCAGGCTATGGCAGACATGGTAGAATATTCTGTCGTCAGAGAATCACACACTATATAATTCCCTAATTATAACCAAACCTTCAGCAGCAGTTTCATGCACTCATAATATCACTGGATTTCACATATCCTCATTCTGAGCTAAACTTCCCACAGAGCATTAAGGGCACATGCAGTGAGCAGTAGGTCTATGAGGTGATGGTTATCTAATTCCTCTGATGAAAAAAAGAAAAACATCTGTCAACAAGAGGGAAGCTTGCAACCTTGGGAGTTTTCATCATGGGACAGTGACATTGCTGGCTTGTCTCTAAAGAAAACCTTGGGAGGCAATTCTCAGGGAAAAAAAAAAAGCAGCAATAATACTAGGGGACTGTTTATGTCTTAAGTAATGGTAAGACTTTGGAGAAAATGGAAGGTGAGCTAAGCAGAGCTGACTTAAGTTTCTTCTCCTTTCCCAGGCATCCTGTATTCTCAACAGCTGAGTGATGAGCAGACTAGCAGGCACCAGCCTGGGGCCTGCATTCTACATCAGATGGGCAAAGAATGGCCCACCCAACACAGAGGTGTAGGGTTATCCCAGCTTTTCAATGGCTTGCTGTGAGCTATCTTCCCTCACTCTCATCAGGGCTTCTTCCAGCCCAGATTTAGCCTGTCCAAGCAGACAGCTGATCACCGATTTTTAAACCTGTGCTGGCCAGAGGGATAAGGGAGATATTCTTCAGGCTTGCTTGCTCACCAGTTGGCCTTAGCAACTTCTCATTATCATTGTCCATGAGCCCGAGCCTGCCGAAATGAAGAAGGTGGAAGTTATTTTCTGCTGTTGTTTTGAATGTGAAGTAGAGCGGAGCCTGGATTTCACTCTCAGGGCACTCCAGGGTCACAGGCAGTGCATAGACAGCACAATTGCTTATCTCTCCCCAAGGCATTGCACACAAGAAAGAAAAGAGACACAGAGCACTGGCCAGGGTTCATTGCTCTCAGCAAACTGCAGCAGCATCCCAGGGGTGAACAGCTTCCCAAGCCAGCCCAGTCAGAAACAGCAGCTCAGAGGTGAAGCACCACAGCATTTTGGCACATGAGCAAGACAGCCACAGATCTGGAGCTCAGCAGATTCAGATTAGCAACTTTTAACTGCAGGGGTAATAACCTTTGGGACAAGGCACAGAGGTCTGTGGGGAGGCTCCACTGCAGGCACATCGTCATTTTTTGTAGACCTGAATGGCACCATGCTCTGGAAAGAGTTCTGCTATGGAGTAGCAGTTTGGGGCATTCTCCTGTATGCTTCGGTTACTTTGTATCATGTTCTACATCCCCATAGCTGCTAGAGAGAGCAAGAGCCGAACAAGACCTGTTTGCCCCTGCAGTGCCTTCTAGCGGGGTACACCAGTGTTGCCTGATCATCAACTTACAGTAGGGTAAAAAGGAAAAATGAGATTTGCAAACATTCTCATCGAATTCCAACTGCTTTCTGTCAATAAGAAGGAGAGGAAAATCTGCACTATAAAGAAGTCAAAGACAAGATGTGAAGCCTGATAATTTCAATGGCTCTGTAGCACACTGCATCACCTCCTGATGAAGGGTTAAGCATGCAACTTGGTGCTATCAGGCCCCTTTCTTCAATGGTTTCCTTGAACTCTGAGCATGATTTTTAAGTAAGGGAGGCAGGTAAATTCTTACCTTACAAAATCCTCAAGGACTGCATCTCTCGCCTCTGATGGGCAAACCAACCTGTCACAGAATATCTCATCAGAGTTGCTAGCAAGAATAAAAACAACCTGGACATTTATGTCTGTTTCCCATGAACTGCCCACAAAAGCCACTGACTAAATGAAACTCTGACCCTCTGAAAGGCAATCACAGATCACTGAAAGTGACTTTACTGACCATTTCCCCATGGATTTTGCCTTAGCCCTGACCTCAGCTGAGGCTCCTCTGAAGAAACCCTATGAAGCTACTCCTATCACCTTTGTGCTCCTCAGGCAAGGGCTCAGCTGATTCCTGTGTGCTCTCAGAAAGCAAACCTCCTCCCCTTTACCTTTTCCTGCAGCCAAGCACTACGTCTCACCCCCAACCCTCATCACTGCCAACAGGCTTGACAGCAGGGCTACATCTTCCTGCCCTCAGATGGCTGCTCTTGGGAGGGAAGGAAGCTCACCCAGATGGATTTCAGTAGTTCCATGAGTATTTTATGGTCTTTTACTGATTTACAGCCAGTTCAGCATTCTTGTAAATGGCTATAAATTGGATTGAAGTCATAAATCATAACCAGAGAAAGAGAGACACAGTCTCTGAGTCCCAGCTCAGGCTAAACCAGCCTCTATGAATATATGGAAGAAACCTGCTCCCTCAATCAATACACACAGCTCAGGCTACAGCAATGGTCCACAGGGTCCAAGCCTTTTCCTCTTCCACAGGGCTCTAAGAGCAGTTACACATCACACGAGAATTCCCCCCTCCCAACACCTGGCAAAGCCAGCCGTAACACAGGCTGTCCCCAGCACCTCAGGCACTGCACACTCACTCCCTGACCTTTGCTGCACTCATACACATCCCCTGTGAGCAGGCCAGCACCACTCACACCAGACTCAAAATTTCTTCACACAGATCAGCAAAGGGATATTTCCACCACACACCCTTCCTTTCCAAGGTAATTGCCTTCTTTCTCCACTAAGACTGGCAGAGGTTGTTACTCTTCTGAAATGCCTGACTTAGTCCACATGGAGCACCAAGAGCTGAAATGCCTTACTTCCACTCCACAAGCCTGGTACCTAAAACCTAGGGATTTGTATCTTTCTCTTTTCTTTACCAAGGTCATTTTTAGAATCTAGGCTGTAAGCATTTCTGAAAGCATCTGACACAGCTGTCTAGCTGCAAGCTAGACTCTTCTTATTCCTGTATATGACCACAAGCCAGGAACTGGTTCTTTCCACCTCCTTAACATAACAACTACTGTGCTACCCCTAAAGGCAGCAGGCACCACCTCACTCCCCTGTTCACCACCTCCTTTCCCAGGCACCAAAACCCAGGAAACCCAAGTAGCTGCTGTTACCAGGCTTTTTAAAGTCCTGAGGGCTGCCAGGTGAATTTGTTTGGCCCTCAATTTCTAGGCAGAGCACCTGATGAAGATAAGCCTAAGTGCTCCCCCTTGCAAGCTTAATTAAAGGGCTTCTGCTGCTGCCAGCACAGTAGGAAGAGGTCCTACCACACCTACTCTAAAAGAGTTTTGTTTGCTTAAAGGAACTTGAAAAGATACCAAAAAGGTCTGTCCAGTAGTACCTGCATAGGGATCACAGCCTCAGCATCATAATCCTGCTAAGAATTGTCATTCCCTAGCTAGTGACCTAGGATACACTCCCTATTCATACAGGCAGTGACCCCTTCTCAGGTCTATTTGGTTCAGATTTGTTTATTTATTATTTAGACAGATGGTTTGCATCTGTTGAAATTAAATTGTGTGCCTTGCTCTCTCCATATTTTTTTTAATACAAGTCACTGCCTAATTGCCAACATGAAGGGGGAATGACCTCACTGTAGAGCTCCCTAAAAAACTGAACCACTGATATCAATTTCTAATAGCCTGAAAGAGGAGGTGAACTGCTTGCTTAGTCAACTTTTCATTAATCAATCATTTTGCTGTTACTTTGTGCTCCCCCTTATATCTGCTTCTTTTCCCTCCTTGTCTTATTTTACTTGTTTGTGCATCACTGTCTCTATAATAACACCTCAAAGCACCACACAAAACACAAAAATAATCATGTTAGAGTTACCTTGCATTTTTTTTCCAGGACCTTTCAGTGGATAATCGGGCACACCTTTGAAGGGGGTCTGTCAAAAGTGTGTAAAAATAAGCCCCTTGGAATCTCTTTAGAGGACTTGCATCTCTTTGGGAGCAAAATTTAAAATAATATTTTTAGAAGAAAGGCTGAGAGAGAAAAATCATAAACCCTTGCTTTGGAGAGAAAAACCATAATTGTTTCAATATAGTAACTAACACCATGATTAATAGCAAAAGTAATAATATTAATTGACCTGTAGTTGCTTGCCAAGATTTTAGAAAAGAACCATACCAAATTGACAATTTGTATCAGCATGCTGATTCTTGGAAAAACATGTTACTTTAAGCTGCATCTAGTTGGTAATGTTAATGCCAAGGTAGAATATTGCCAGTACATAGATGGTTTAGAACATTTCAGGAAATTAGGAAAGGAACTAAATTTTATTCTTACCCTTACTGATTACTAATATGTTCCATCAGAAACTTACCTTCATGTCATAATTTTTTCTTTGGGAGTGTGCCAGGATCCATCCTTGTATGGCCCACCAATTGTTGGCATCGGTGCTTGGCACCAATCAACAGTGGATGGAAACTGACTGTCACCACCAGTTTGTTATCCTACTGTAAAACTTTCACACCTTCTCTCTGAGTTCTCATGGGCAGCTTCTCGCAACTCTGACTCCTTTTCTTCTGCACAGCTGGCTGACTTCTTCCTGTCCCCATCACAACCACCTAATCCTTTCTGTCCCTAGGAGCACATACCAACCCTGACTGTCCCTAGCACAAC
Organism: Anomalospiza imberbis; assembly: GCF_031753505.1. Taxonomy (NCBI): domain Eukaryota; kingdom Metazoa; phylum Chordata; class Aves; order Passeriformes; family Viduidae; genus Anomalospiza; species Anomalospiza imberbis. The sequence goes on from NC_089682.1 coordinate 54,825,908, forward strand.
CACCTGACCCTTGCTCAGCACAGCTAACAAACACCAACTCTTCCCCAACCAGCTAAGGCACTCTCTTATAACACCCATCCTTATTGGAGCATCCCTACTGGACACAGCTGTGCCCTGTTAAGGGCAGGGCTGTTCCTACTCTTTGGTAATTAGCACAGCTGCAACTCCTCAGGGGCGAGATTGCCTTCAGCACTATCTCTATTCTCTCACAATCCATCCTCCCACAGGAGGGGGGTGTTCATTTTTATTCTTTTCACTCATTTTCACTCTACCCTGAAGGTCTGGTCACCTAATCACATACCTGTATACTGCACTGTGATCGGGACAGAGGGAAAACAAACAAGCTAACCCAGAACTGATGGCATCAGCACAGTACAGAGTCAGTGTTCCATTGGCCCTGTCATGTAGCAGGGATCTGTGACTTGGACATGCATCCCATGGGCACACCAAAGCAGCTTTGAATGAGTTCAGAGCTTCTGTATCAGGGACTATGGGAAACAACATGTATTCTGTTGTTCAGGACCTGGGTGCAATCAAAACAGCTTGCTTGACTGCCTGGAGCAGCAGTGTTCAACTTATCCTAATTCCTCCCATCACAGCCCAGATCTAGCTTTTCAGATATCGCCACATGGCTCTCAGCCTTTTCTTAATAGGACAATAACAAAATTGAGTTTGGCTAATGGCTGGAGACTCTTCTGGCACTGACACAGCCTGGCACAGAGCCATCAGCTTGTGCTGCCATCACTGATGGTTCTGCTTTCAGGACTGAGGGGCAGGATGCACATTTCACACGCGCCCAAGCACGCACAGCCAGACACTGCCCACACGGTGATGGGCAGTGGCTCTGTGGCAATCTTAGTGGCTCTGAAGGCTAAGACACTTTGCTATGTGTTGTTTGCCCAAAAAACACCAGCAGATAAATACTAAACGTTACAGATCAAGAAACTTGTATTTTTCTTATGTGTTTTTTTCAGTGATCTTTTAGTCCAGGAACTTCTAAGGGGCTGCTATTTTAATATCACTAGTACCACTATTAAAAATATTAATAACAATATTAGCAACAGTTAATAGCCAAAAGAATAGCAAAAGCAGAAGCAGAGTATTTCAGGTTCTTTTGGACTTCATTTGCTGAGCAAGAAAAGATAGGATTAGCAAAATCCACAAGGTGACACCAAATCATTAGGGTCAACCAAAGTAAAGGGACTCAAAAAATTCAGATGTGATAGTAGTTTCTCCATAAATCTCTCAGCTTGGATGTCACCCTCAGGCTGAATAGACTCTTGCAATGAAATAGTTGCCCTTCACTGGGTACTGCTGATTCTTTCCTGTCAAAGAAGATTTATTCATGGGAAATAATTAAAAAACAATTCAGAACTTTCTTCCTGTTTGAATGGATTATATTACATTAATTAGTGGAGGGTGGGGTTTAGGGTTTTTTTTTTTTTTTTGTCTTTGTCCCCAAGGACAAGAGACATTTGTGCTTACCACAAGGTCTTCCTTCACCCCAGACCTGTTCTTGCTACTTTAAATGATATACATTGTCCACCATGCTGTAATAGTGCTAAGTGTGGCATAATTTTTGGAAACAAAATGTCTCCCTCCCTCTTATTCGCTCACACATATGGCATCTCAAAACGCAACGACAGACTATAAATTCACACCAAGGTTATGGAGACTTTCATCAGAGAGGAAGGAAAAGTCGGCTATTTTTTGATGGCCATTCTCTGTGAACTGTGAAGAAAACAACCACTGCCATCATCAGATTCAGTCATAAAAAGAGTGATATTAGAAAAGCATTTTCTAGTATGAAAGGTTTCTCCCAGCAAAACATGGTCTCGCGCTTTTGTGTTTGCAGGGTGTGTTGGCCTTCCTTTGGCCAAGGTTTCTTTAAGTCAGCAGATACTCCAGCTCTGTTTTCTTGAGATCTCCAGGAAAAAATGTCTTGTGTCTTTTGGATCCAGTCACAGTGTTATGTGTCAACTCCAACATTGGTCTTGGTTGCCTATTTCTTGCTGCTCACTGACACCTGCAGAACTGGCTGGAAGGAGACATCAGATTCCTCTGATCCCAATGCCTCCTCTGAATGCCTCAAAACCCAAGTTCCTGGCTTCTGGCCTTCAACTCCTCTGTTCCCCTCTGTTGTGGTGCCTGCAAAGGAGAGAGAAGAGCTGTAGTTATTTTAGGGCATTAAAAATATCAATAGAAACTGCAAATGTGTAAAAGTGTTATTACCCTGGAACTTGCATGATCTTTGTAGCAATCTGGTAAGAGAGAGAGGTTTCAGAGCAGCACCAGTGCCTTTAAACATCCTCTCCACTGCAAAACTCAGGCAGCAGTGCAGAGCACAATGCAACACCACTCGGGGTTTCCCTGCATGGGCAGGGTGTCTGAAGAACAGCACCCATTTAGCATTGTGGGACTGCTGGACCTGAGGCAGGGTCTGGTGGGGGACCTGAGTAAGTATCTCTGCTGGCATGCAGCTCCCTGTACTGGGGAAGGGGTAGACAATGAGGGTTACTTCCCTGCCCAGCACTTCCCAAGGAGTCAGGCTCTGGTTTTCCAATGAAAGCCTTCTTTGCGTGGCAAGTGTAGGGGGGGAACGGAGCTGAGGAGATTCATGTCTGCCAGCCCTGTGCTTTGCAGTCCTTTTTTTAATTGGGGTAAATAGAATCAGAATGACAAGTGCAGAGTGATGGCTTCAATGTGCTATTTGTCTAGTGAGGAATTTGTGAAATATGTGTTTTTCTGTAGAGAGTGCATGGCTGTAAAGAAGGGCCAGAGTCAGCACAACCTGAGAGCGATGAAGAATAAAGCATTCTAGTTTTGTGGCCATTGATCTGATGACACTGTGGGTAATGGATGGACAAGGTTAGTCTCAGAATGTCTGATTTTTCTGAAATCGTTGCTGGAGTCAGACTTAAGGTTGCTTCACCGTGCAATTCTGTATTTACCGTTATTAGAGATCCTCATATCTTCACACTCACTTTAAATTTCCTATGTTTTTAGTGACTGATGGATTTGGAAGTTTTTTAGAGAAGCATATAATTCTGCAAAGATATTTTTATGTTATCACTTTTTGTTTACCTGAATTCTATTAATCTTCCCCTGCAGTCTGAGATCCATGTTTTTACCCATGTTTTATATGGAATTTCATTTTGCAGTTAATTTTTTGAAGGACAAATCTTCTGGTTTTTATTTTTCTTTTTTTTTTTTTTTTTTTTTATTTCCTTTGAGAGAAGACTTAAAATCCGGTAAGAAGAGAACCCTGATTAATTAATCAAACCTAAGTAGGCAGGTTGCAGACCTCTTTGTGGCTATACTATGAGTACAACTATTCTTGGGGAAATGACAGGGAATTGTATATTTTGTTATGAGGTGCTGCACACTGTCCTCCATTAAAGGAACCTTTGAAGAAAGAGCTGTGGCAGAAGAAAGCAGGAATGTGGCAACTAGATTGATGCTTGCAAAAAGAAATGAAACCCTTCAAAGCACTCATGTATTTCCATGAGGGGCACTGAGGGGCATCAGCCCTGACTGTTAAGTACACACGTAGCTTTGATGTCCCTCTGGATGCCCTACTGCTATGCAATTCCCAGATAACCATATTATTAAAACACTCCCAAGTTGCAACCTGCCAGAAGATGGTGTCCTATCCTATCAGACACAGGTCTTAGCACAGTGATCCAGGCATTCATGACTGATTATTGCAGCTAATATCTAGTGAAGAACACAGGCATTCTGGAAAAGCTCCAGTTGAGAAAACACAGTTTCTGGTCTCCCTAGCAACACCGATTACTGTGAGAACATCACCCGACTGCTCCCTCATTTGTACTGGCCACCACTGAAGACAGAGTCACCTTCAAGGTCTCTGCCCCAATACTCCATGCCTGCCATGGTTTTTTTCTGAGTTGCTGAAGAAATTCACCTTCCTGCATAACCCCACGGTTACTTTGCTGTACAGGAACAAGCAGATGGTTGATTTCAAGAATAAAGTCATGTGCTGGAGACAAGATTTCACAGGGCTTTGGATCATGGTATTACTCCCAGGAACAGTGAGAACCCTTGTGGTAGTTACTGCCCTCTCCACAGAAAACTCAGTTTCCCAACATAATCTTTCATAAATAAGCTCATGCACAGAAGTCTAAACAAACAAATCACCCTATAAACTACCCCACCTCTTTCTTTTACAGAGCAAGGATGAAAAAGACATAAAACTTGTTACTTTAGTTTCTATCTTCCAGTGCTTGGGTCACTCTCAGATGGTGTGTCTCTGGAACTGCCCAAACTAACCAGAAAGCTGTTGTGGTCAGAAGTGTTATGTGTTATCTGGCCCATTAACTCACCCAGGGAGATTCCTATAAGCCCTGTGAAAGATTCCCACCCAAGCAAGGATACCTTTGCACAGCCCTGCCTGGGGTTGTGAAACCATACCCCCAGATCAGCTCTTTGCTAAGCTGCCTTAAATCTGTTAGCAGGTCCTGAGGAATGACCCACAAATCTTCTTTCAAAATTTTAATTCATTCCTTTCTGCTGAGTTCACTCCTCTTTCTTTGCTGTGTTTCCATGAACTATCTCACAAATCAGTTTACTGGCAGGGATGTTTGTAGACATGGCAATTTTAAGTCAGTGTTGCATACTATTTGCAGAAAGTGCATTTCAAATATGCTATTACAGGTCTCTTTGCTGTCTTCACTAAAAAGCATTTCCACTAGAAGGATGGAACTCAAAACACAGGCTCGTGTTTGCACCCCAAGTCCCTTAGTAGCTGAAAGGAGAAAACTGATAGCAAGCCAAACTGTTCCATGTCCTTTCTTAAGCATAGTTCTGGTTATAGGAGCAGTTATGCTTGTTCAGACCACAGGTCCATGTACCATAGAATACTGTCTCCTGCAGCAACTGTGAGAAGAAACTCAAGGAAATGTGAGAATGGAGCACCTACTCTCCTAAAAGACAAGTATGCCACAGTATAAAACCATTAGGGATTTTGCTGTTGCTAATGACAGGAATGCATTCAAATATTCAGATAAGGGGGATACTATGAGTGATCAGACAAACAGGTTGATTGATTAGTTGAACTTTTAAGTCAAGCAATATACTCATGCTTTCAACAGACAGTGATTTTCATGGAGAATACCAAATATTATTGTGTGGCTCTCAAAAATAAACTATTTTTAACCCACCTTAAAATACTTTTGACAGATAACTCTGAATAAACACAAAAATTATCACAAATTATCAAACCTTCTGACTTGAACATGAGCAAACTCAGACCTCAGTAGCAGTTAACATCTGATGGAGCCAGGCAGGTTAAAATGGAAGCTATGTTTTTTACAAAAGAGCAAAGGTGTTTAGCCAGAGCAAGAAACTCCCACATGAAGGAGAGGATTAGTCATGTTTGAATGTCTTGAGCTCAACAACTGACCTCATGCAAAGACTTTCTTAGCTAAATACCTACTATGCTTTAGTCAACGACAAATTATTGGGTTCAATCCAGGGGTAACTGGGGGAAAATTAATGGCTTGTGGTACTTGGAAGGTCAAAACAGATGATCTAGCAGTCCCTTTAGTCTTCATCTCTGAGTCCATGACTGCACAATGGACACATAGTTCATTATAAAGAGTGGTGCACAGCCTCAGCTGATATAAATAGACATTTGCGCCGATTTACACTTGATAAGCATCTGGTCAGGCTTGCTCAGCTGCACACTCTGGCATGAGAAGTTGTCAAGACTAAAACTGAAAAATGGCTGTAGCACATCAGAGCTCACGGACCAGATGGTGAGGGGGGCTTGCAGGAACCTCACCCGTGCATGTGGCCCTGTCAGGGGAAGTCTTGGTCTCATCCACAAGCCGTTCCACTTGCCAGCTGAGAAGAGCAGATTCCTGGCGAGGTATGGAGCAAGCTCTGCCATCTAAGGAGAGTTTCCCTGGGTTTTGTGGGGCTATGGAGTGAGATCTGCTTTGCCCACAGTTTCTCCCAAAGTGGCCTCCTCATGAGGAGGACAGCATTCCCCAACCCAGTGCCATTCCAGGGCATTCCATCTTATGTTACATTTGCTAGTATTTTTTTGTCCTGGGGTTTATAAAATTGAGAGCAATTGGATTTCTTTCATGCTGCCATCAGGTTAGAGTAGTGACAGAGAACATTTCCTTTCCTATTGTCTGAAAGCTAATCTCAAAGGGAAAATTCAGGTTACTCTCAATTCCTGCCTGTTTTCACTTGTCTCCCCATGTATCATGCTACTAGTGTTTTCCTGTTTCTGAAATACTTTTAAAGTATGTGTAGGTTATCATGCTCACAGTAGTTGCTGTTTAACCAATCTCTCTAGACTTTATCCTTTTAATCTTCCTTTCTAAATCAATCCCTCCACTCCCTTGATCATTTCAGTTGCACTCCTTTGAACAGCTCCTGTTTGTCAATAACTCTTCCTAATGACTCATGTGGAACAGGAAATATGTGAAACTTCAAGGCATAGCAAAACACAGGAGCAGCACAGGTTCTGAGTCCTGAATACTGAGGATTTGCATCATAATGGAAGAGCTGCGTACAGGGAATTTGTGAGCACTGCCCAGAGTGCCTGCTCCCCAGAAAGCTTCATAGAGAGCCTATGGGACAGCTGGTGCAGGAAAGCCTGGCAGCTTAGTGAGGGATGTGCTCAAGCACCCAAAGCCTGGAGGTCATGCTCCAGCCTCATTAGATGGGCAAGAGCTCTCCATGGCTACAAGAAACTACTCTGGTTTGGTAGTGGTCTCAGGGCCTGCAGGAAGAAACACTGCAGCTGTATTCCTAAAACAAATGTACACTTATATTAGGGTGGGGAACAGCCAGATCATGTGAGGTCACTCCTTAAAGCCCTGAAGTACTTCCATATGATGCATATACACCCTCCCCACAGACAGGAAATAATGCTGAGAAGTGACACCATGGACAAAGGGAATTTTCTAAGTGAGGAATTTTCCACAACACAGAAATGCAGCCCAAATTGTCGTAATATAAGAGAATGTAAAGTGCAGCAAAGGAGATGTAAAATGGAGATTAAGGAGGGTATAATCATACCATGGCAAACCCATGCTCAGACTCTATGGGCATTTGACTTCCACCTGGGAGAAAAATGGTGCCGTTCTCCCAAATAAGAAGACAAGAGCTGATTACAAAGGAGGGCTCAGGGCAGGGAACAGTTCCTCCCACAGCACAGGAGTCATCCTGCAGAGGCAGCCTTCATTACAATTTGCAGGACTTAAGTATGGTGAGTCACCAGCTGGCATTCAGAGTACAAAGTTTCCTCAGCCATTCAGGTAAAACAACCTCCTCAGACTGACAGTGCTGCAGCTCCATAAGTGTGGGGACATGAAGAAACCCCTCACAAAGCTCCTCGATCTCCTCTCGGACTCCAGCTTTTGCTTAGGATATTGATTTTGGCCTACAAAAGAGATGAAAATTACACAGTAAGAATAGTGGGTCTGTGGCTGGAGAGCCATGTGTAACCCAGGAGGACAAATGTTGCCTACTTTCCAAAAGTGTAATTGTTTTTTTTAGACTGCATCACATTTCAGTGTTGTGGAAGAAGCTTGTTAGAGATAAACTTGCATAGAAACAAAATGAGCAAGGATAAGAACCATGAGTCAGTGCCTTCATGGGAGGTGCCAGATCAGTAGCAGACTCCATGAAGGACAGGGGGGTCCCAGTTTGGTGAGGCAGAGGCAGAATCAGCATGCTCAGTTACCTTTTCAAGTGCTCTTCTTTCCTGATCCTGAGGGACTGCTGTAACTTCCAGGCTTTAACTCAGTCCCTGAACATTGTGCAGAGCTGTGCATGTTATGCATTGCATGAGGCAACCTTTGGGTCTAACACTACAGAGCAGTATGCTAAACTGCTCCTGGGCATGTATGCAGCAGCTGCGAGGGTCAGCACAGAAACCTTCGTGTCTGTAACACTACTTGGACATTTTGCAGGCCTGATTTTCCTCTCTCATGACAGACCCAGCTTGACCACGTGTTGTTCAGCCTGAGAGCTGGGTGAAACACTTGCACTGTGGAACTGAAAGCACCTCATCACAGCAGAAGAGCTGTCTTTGTGGAAGGAAATGAAGAAAGCCTCCCCCTCATCATACAAGAAGTTACTTTGGGGATGTCAACCTCTTCTCTCACACTGGTGGAAATCCCTCTATAGGTGTGTGCTTTATAGAATAATCAGAGCTCTGCCCATCAGTTCTTTCAAACAAGGTTTGAAAGGTTTCAAGTTGCTGCCTTGCAAAGACAGGAAAGTGCATAAGGGCCATCAATATTATCTTCAGGAATGCCTGGGTAGCCAGAAGGTTGAACCATCCCTGGCTAGAGAGGGACAAGGACCATGAAAAACAATGTATTTTTCTCCTCTGGGGTTTTTCACCTGGGGAAGTGAAGAGAAGGATGAGTAGAGGGAATAACATTTAGATGTTTCTAAACAGGCTGAAAAGAGAGATTTCACAGCAGATAAAATTTCGAACTTCCAAGTAGATGGTGAGCATCTTTGAATGCCCAGGGAAGGAGAGTTCAAAGCTGCTGAGGTCTTAAGCAATGCAGGCAGTGGCTTATTCAAATAGCATTTTGTACAAACGCCTGTGGAACTGAGGGGCTGGGATGGAGGGCAATTATTGTAACTGTGTTTTACAAAGAATGTAAAGATGATCCAATTATAAAACAGAGCTCCTTACCTTAGAACAAGGAGAAAACACTGAAAAAAATCGTTAAAGATAGAGTTAGAAAGCTTCTAGATGAGTCTAATGCAATAGAGATAAACCTGTCTGCCAGTTTCTCTAAGTGTGGCTTGTACTCCTCCAGCCTATTAGGATTCTGGAGAAGAGTTAATGAAATACTGGGCTGAGAAGAAGGGGTGTTGGGGGATATAATTTATTTAAACTTTTCAAAAGCCTTTTGATAAAGTCTTTCACAAGAGGCTATTAAAGAAATTTGTTGCCTGTAGGGTGGGTGGCAAAGTCCTGACATGGATTAAAACCTAGATAAGAGGTAAGAAACAAAGGAGAGGAATAAGCACCCAATTCTCTCTGTGAAAGGAGGTTAATAGCAGGATGCTCCAGGGATCAGCATCAGGACCAGGGATGTTCAATATGTTTATTAACGATCTCAGAGAAAGCAGAGAACAACAGAAATACGAAATTTTGCTGATGGCACAGTTTACTTCTTGCAATAAGTAATTGGCTGTGTTTGACTCTCTTCTTGTGTTCATGGCTTGTCTGTGAATAGATCACTGGTTTTACTAATAGGCCTATAAATATAATTGGAAGTACAGCTCAGTCTTGTGAACAGTGCTGAGACTGATTGCAGGAGGAGGCCTACAGGTGCATCAGCCTGGCACAGATGAAGAGTCACAAAGCAAGAGGGTTTGTGCATTCAGCCCTCCTTCAGCTCTGTAAGTGCTGCTTACTGCAACTCTGCTGCTTCTGCCTGCTGGTGGTCAAGGAGGATTGTGGTATAAGCCATGTCAAGATCCACACCATCACACTATTTCATACTTAACACTCCTGAATCTACTACGGGTTCATGTGAGTTCATGGGCCCTTTGCCAGCACCTCGCAGCCATTGCCCATGTGAGCACTCATGCATGCACCTTTATGTGTATTACTTCTGCATTCCGAGTCCTGTTTTGGCAAATTCTTCCCCATGCAGCCATGCTTTCTGCTACAAGTTTTAGGAATTAAATGCACGCTTCACCACATCCCTGTACTGCTGACAGAGAAGCTCTCTGGTGCTCTCTCAGGGTGCTCTGCCCTGCACCCTGCCCCATCCAGATCCACTTTCTACTCTGCCTCCACGTGCTGGCCTTGCTCTGGCTCCTATTCACTATTCATCATTCTGACTGAAACACTCAGCTCCTAGCAAGGTAGTTATTGTAGGCAAGTTAAAAGTCCTCCTTCACAGTCACTGCTGCCACATAAGTTTGTTCAACTCACTGTATTAAAGTCATTAGTGCCAGGCGGCCCTGGAGAAATGCTTTATGTCATCATTTTGCTCTACAGAAACCATTTTTTTACAAAGTTGAGGTTGCTACTTCAGAGTACCTCAGCACTTGCTGGAAGCTGACTGTATTTACATTTTGTGAGACAATAAGCAAGAAGCAACTTAGAGACATGACTAGAAAAAATTCCATTTTCCAAGTACATTTAAAAATTAAGATTTTATTGAATTGGTCTCTGATAATCACACACAGCCAGTCCAGAATTACCAACAGAAATCTCTTTCCTTTTTTTCTAGTGATCATCAAATTTCAGTTTATGTTGGTCTCTTATAAAGAGAATATCAGCTTTCTTAGCTGACCAGACCATACAGTTCTGATGCTGCTGGTTTGCCCCAGCTCTGTGTCAATATGACAGGTGACAAACATCCAGATCAGCACACTGGCTGTGAGTGTCACAGAGAAGGAAGAGGAGTGCTATCCAGCCTCTACTACTCCTTGGCATGTAAGGTGTTACTGCCCAGGAAGGTACTCCCAGGTGATATCTGATTTGGCAGATCCTCTCTTGCAGTCGGTGACAAACTGCTGATTGCTCAGAAGTTTATGTACACCCTTTCTCCCACCCCCTGCCAGGTACAGAGGAATGAACCAAGGAGCAGGGGTACTCTGGGGCGTAAGCACCTTCAAGGACCAATAGCAGCAGGGCTGCTGCAGTTGTCCTCCTGCTAATGAAGCCTGGTGTTTGAAGGCAGAGACTCCTGCGATCTGCTGGCATTGTCACTTGACACTTCTCACCAGCTGGCGAGTAGGAAAAAAAAATGTTCTGGTGTCAGTGTAAAATAAGTGACTGCAGTGTGTAGTCGAGTTGCTGGAGGTTTCATAATGCTGTCTTCAGTCTTTTATATATATATGCAGCCATGTAGGAGCAGAATGGCCTCCATTTCAAAGCTACTTCGTTCTGTCAGAAACAAGCTGGAGCAGCCAGGCAACCGCTTGACTGATGTCATGGAGGGAAGGTGCTAAGAAGGCAAATGCAGTACGAACTCAAGCTCAGCATGCTGCAAACAAATTGAGCCGCTGCGCTGAAGTTGTGACAAAAAGAGATTTTCCTATTATTTATACAGTGGTCCTACACATCAGGGAAAGAGGCCAGCGGAAATGGAAATTCCCATTGATAAGAACAAATTTCCTGTTATTGTCATTGCTGAAACCTGCAGGGACTAGTCACATTACTTGGAATTTTAAACAGTGTAAGTTACAAACATTTGAGGAAAAATAGAGTGAGTAAAGTCATAGGGGTGATGCTCTGCAATAAAGACACCACTGCATTTTTTTAGTTACTCAGTTCTGCAGAGCAGAGACTGATCCTTGTGTTTACTAGTAAAACTTTTCAGAGTGACTACGGGGTCTTTCAGACACCACTAAATTAATGATCTAATAATGATTCAGGTCATCTCTGTAGTATATGGAAATTAAAAATACAGTTATTATGGAAGGATTCCAATTTCAAAATTTGCCAGAGGTTTTATGCAGTCAACAGGAAACATCACCAATGCTTCTGATGTATAGAGATGATTATTTTCTACTGTGAAAACATTACATTTAGGTTGAGGTAAAAGTCTACTGTTGTTCTAATTAGGAAGGGTGAAGAAGAAAGAAATGCTGGTCTAAGCTGTTTGTTGCCTCTGAAAGGTAGCTCTCAAGTCAGTCAGGGGTGCAGACTGGACAGACATATTATGGAAATCAGTACCAAAAAAATCAGACTTAAATGTATTCAAGAGCACATTACTCTGATATGCACTGATAGGAAGCAGCTTGGGAACCATAAATAGAGAGAAACACTGAGGACAATTATAAATAACTTAGAAGAATGATAAGCTCCTGGACTGCAAATTGGCACGAGCAGCTATTCAATGATCCATGTTTAACAGGGTGATTAGTGTATGACTGGTTAATAACACTGTGGAGAAATGTCACTGGGAAAAGCTTATCCAGCACCTGCATAAGCCTTTGGATAAATACCAACAGCATGAACAGGTACAAAAATTCTATGGAAAAACTTTGCTTTTGCATTTGTGAGTATCCCTGCATCTGGACACACATACACACCCACAAGAAGGCTCACACATGCCTGTCCAACTGATCACCTGGATGACAGAATTAATAAAAGGTTTTACTCACTGGATGCTTATTCAAACCTGTTGCAGCAGGAGCTGTCAGTTCCTGGAAGCAGCTACAGGGATCAGTGCTCATGATTTGATTACACTGAATATGAGCACAGGGAGTATTCTGTCAAGAAATAATATATATATTTATATACTTGGCCCTTTAAAAAGGCAAACTTCTCAAATGCCAAAAGTAAAATGTATTACGAGAGAGCATATGACTTATATGTATATATTTGTATAAACACTCATTTGTGCATGTGTGAGAATTGGGAGCTCCTCCAGCAAAGTTTATCAGAGGCCCCATGGGCCACCATAGCACAGTCACTCCAGAAAATGACCAAGGAGAAAAACTCAGTAAGACTGAGCAGTAAGAGAGACAGTGTGGAATTCAGAATATTTATGTACTGTGTTCAGAGAAAATAAAAAAGGAAAAATGGAAACATCCAGCATTAATTTGGAGATTGAAGTTCAAGAAAAAGACAAGCAGGGCCAAGATGAGGAAATCTAATGGCAAGCATAGTAGTGAGGAGAAATCAGACACCAGATCTGAACTTTGTGACAAGTGGTCAAGCCCCAACAAGCCAGGAGAAAGGGCCTCAGAGCTTGTGCCCACTGCAGCAGCCCTGTGGAAGTCCTCAGGAGGAGAAGAGGGATTCTGATGACAGGGCTGTACAAATCCTTGCCACAGAAGAGCCCAGCGACCTGCAGGAGTGGGAGTGGGGCTCCAGTAAAAAGCAGCCATTTCCCCACCTGTCAGCCAGGGAATACTAGCAGGATGGAGGGAGTGTGGAGCACTTACAGGTGGGAGGACCCCGCTTTCTGACAGGGGTGTGTGGTGAGGGTGGTGGGATAGTGAAGGGCGGGCAAGGGGGTCCTCTCTGTTTTGCTGAGGGAGCGGGGAACATTTCTTCTCCCTCCTGTTGCTGAGCCAGCATGTCTGGGTGCCGGCACCAGCCTGATGCTGGGTGTCACACTAACAGGTCCTTCTGGCTGTGACATTTCTAAAGTGTCTTTTCAGATGCCGGCATCACAGCTGATTCGTGCCCAGGCAGCGAGTGGGGCAGAGACGCTGTCAGGATCACTCCCACATTCAATTACTCACGGCAGCCTGTGCACACACCTTGTCACTTGACCTCATCCCCTGTCCCTTCCCAGAGGCAGAGGTGCTTCCAGCAGCAGAGGGCTGCTGTCTATTAGATGCCTCTGTCCTGTCTTCTCCCCTCCATACATAACAGCAGCTGAGGAAGCCAGACTCTACAGGGAAGTTAAAGATGCGATGAAACCACTGGCTCCACATCCAGCAGCTCCCACAGCCTTCATATGAAGAGCACAAGGGACTATGGTTGATGCCACGTCAGGAGACTATGAGAAAGAGAGTGGGGGGAAAAATGGATGCTGAACTGGGACCCACTGTACTAGCCTGGGACTTTGCACTTGGCAGATCCTCATCACAGAAGACAACTTTGTGGCGCTATTACCAGTCAGCACTTCTCCCTCCCTCACTTTCCCTTTCATCTAGGTTGCTGCAGTTGCATTTAATGACACAACAGATGTATTCATTTGCATCTTTATAGAGATCTCTAAGCTCTACAAATGGGTGGGTGGGCATGACCCCATTTCCCCAAATTATTCAGCACCTTTCAGTTATGCATTTTTCTCTTTGCTAATGTCGTTTTGAAGTATAGAGAAGCAGCAGTGGAGAATTACTTTGCCATTTTCTCTCGAGTATCTGGGACCCGATCACTCCTCTGCCCATGTGAATCTCCTTTACAAGCCAACAGGAGCCACGGAGATGTCTGTGCACAGACACACTGCCTCCTCCACCGTGTACACACACATCCTGGAGAGGGGAAAAGCCACAGATGCACTGGCACATCCCCATGATATGTGGAAGATTCCTATGGGGGAGAAATACGGGAAAAACAAGTGACACCCTGTCTGTTTATCACGGGTGATGACCGTTCTGTTGCTGCCATCAAAAGATGCGTGGTCGCGTTTACGGTTCTGTGGGTGAGGTAAAACACTTCCTCTACACCATCTGAAGGTGGTGTTCCTGCGGAGCTGCTCAAGGCACACTCCACGCTGGTGACTCAGGGTGATGCTACCACCAGCATGGAAGATGTGTCAGCACAGTGCGGTGCTGGTGTGTGCTCCTGAGAGTTTCTTCTGCCCAGTACCCAGGTCCCTAGCCCTCAGCCAATGAGTACCTGGCTAGAGCAAGAGGGTTTAAATGGGTAGGTTACAGGTTCATATACAATGCCAGTTCCCATGAGAAAATAGCCCATGTTGCATGTCCTGTGAGTCTGGATCTCTGCCTGATAGCTGCACAGATTGAGGACAGGAGGACAGACAAGGAGAGGAGTAGAAAGGAGGGGAAAGTAAGAGCTATTTCTTACTGGGCTGTCATATACACTTAGGCAATTTAACAGCGGGTCCGTCCCAAATGTTGCATTGTGAGATCACATGCATAGGAGAGAAAAGCTCTTGTCCTGGCTCTCTTTCTACCTCCTCTACCCTCTGACCAGGTGGCTCTGGGACTATGTGTTGATGAGAAGCTCTTGGTGTGTCTCCCTGGGAGAGCAATGAGTGTGGCTGCTGGTTGCCATAGGCAGAGATCATCACCAGTTTAATTTATGGGTTGCATTTTGTGTATGAAGCCATGGCTACAAATATAATGTAATCCTGCCACTCTGAGTGTGCTGAGCACTGCTGTCAATCAAAGGTGCTTTGCATCCATATATTTTCATATAAATATGTATGTTCTTTTGCAAACAGTATTATTATTTATTATTTGTGTTACTGTCACACCTCAAGGCTTCAGCAGGGACCAGGTTCCTGTTGTGCTTGGTGTCTCACACGCATGGTGAGAGGCAGACTGTTCTGTACAGCTTTCAGACTAAATACATCATAACAGGCACAGTCTGGGGTCCATAAGTAAAAAAAAGCATTTTGAAGTGCTGGATCCAGCTCACCAATGACAGAACTGGGAGCAGACCTGAGCTTGTGCTGACTTCCTATCCAACAATCTTTCCACTTCAGTACCAAAATCTTGGCAGCTTTGGCTTCTTTTGGAGAAGTAAATGGGTGAGATGTTTTACAAGGTGGAAACTCCCTTTGAACCCTCTTTCTGAATACCCCCATATACAGAAAGTCCAAGATGCACATGGAGGAGGAAAAGGTGCCTTAGGGAGGGAGGGGTCATGTCCATCAGACATCTGACAGTGACTCCCTCTCACTGGCATCCCTGTGCAGAAACCAGCAGTGACCCCTCTGATGCCAGAGACATGGCATCCCACAGCCCAGTCCATGGATACTGTCGAGAGTGTACCCTAAGCCTCACACAGTCTAATAAGAGATTTTTTCTCCTCCCAAAGCCCTGGCTGCACCTGAGCACAAGGGGTTCTTCTTTGATCCCTGTTAAAGGGTTTTGGGTTTTGGTAGCAGTGGAGGGGTACAGGCTGCCCAGTGCAGGAGGGTTCAGGGCCTGTCCTGTACTGGTCCCAGTTAGTCCCGTCTCTCTCCATAATGGGTGGGGCCCCAAGGCCATGGCCAGTCAGAGGCATCCCAGCCCTGCTGCACCAACTACAAAAGCTACTTCTCAAAAGTTACTCCATTCTGCTGTGCTAAGGGAGGGCGGCACTGCTGGGGCAGGCAGCTCTGGAGGGGACACAAGAGAGAACTGAAAAGCAGAGAAAGAGGAGATGTGAGGATGCACAAAAGGAGACACAGCAGCAGATACAGGAGGAGGCATGTGGAACAGGATAGGACTTGGAAGAACTTCTGAAGAGATGGGCTTCTTAGTGGGGTAACCTTGGGAGGGCACTGTGCCTGTGGGGGACCCACACTGAAGGAGGGGCACTCCTGAATGGACAGCAGCCCATGGCTGACCCAGGACAGAGAAAGGTATTAATGAGAGAAAAGAGCAGGGGAAGAAAAGAGCAAAGACCAGGAGCAGCAGCAAGGAAAGGGCCTCCCTACATTGCCCATCTCCTTACCAATGGTACAGGCAAGGACTGGTTGTAAAGTACAGTGAAAATGGAGGGAAGGGGGCTGGTGGGAGAGAGATGTTGGGCTGAAGCTGAGTCTGGGGAACAGGAAAGAAAGAAGCTTCCCTTGGTGTTTAATTATCTAAGTCTTCTTTGTTTTCCATCAGCCAGATCAGTAAGTAAAAGTTTATGTTAATTGGAAATAAATCAAATTCAGTAAAATTCCCTGAACTGAGACTGTTTTGCCTGTAACAGACACATATGAAAAAAATGGGGGGTTTTAGCTGACAAGGCTGTAAGGAAAAGCTTCAGAAGGCAATTCAGGATTATTGACAATGCCCTCAAAGCAGAAGTAGAGTGAAAAAGACCCCCAGTATTTATCTTGTTATGAATCAGTACATGGCCGCTGCATGTGCAAGAGCAAACACGAGCAGATGACAATGGAATGGCAAAATGTTGGTGGCACAGGAGTCCAAGACTTGACATCTAGGTCACAACTGCTGAACAGATCTGGTGTGACCAAAGAAACACTGAGTATTTTAAGACAGCCAGGTTTCCAAATTTCCAATCTTTATGAACCAGCCAAAAAGAAGCAAAATACCACAACACACTCTCCTGTTCTCATCTCCTCTGCAGAACCACATCACTAACCCACCAGGGCAGCCAATGACCAGGCATGCTGGCAGAAGAAGCACTGGGGGATGCAAAAGCTGCACACTAGCTCCCCTGTGCAGATGTGGACCAACCTGCACACATCACCACATCTGCAACCATTCTGTATCACAGTCACAGTCAACACTCCTACAGGAATCCACTAGATTTCTGCTCCAAGTACAGGGCAAGCATCTGTCCAGATCAATACAGCTGGGACATCCAATACAATTCAGAGAAACCAGGGCACCTCTTCTGTCTCTCAGATGGCAAAATTCCACTTTATTTTGGCTGAGATTAGGTCCTTTCTTCTGTATATGCTGATAGGATCTATGTTCTATCCAAATTGCCTTTACTCTAACTCAAGCCTATAAATGGCCAGCTGAAGTGTATCCCAAAAAAACCCCACAGAACTGTCCCTGTAAATTCCAGCATCAGCACCCAGAGAGAAAATCTCAAGGTTCCCTATTGAAACAGCTAGTGAAATTTAATAACACCAATGGCAGCCAGATTTATGTAACTTTTATGAAATCAATAGTACTGGACTCTGCAAAATGACTTGAAGAGCAAGACCCCATACAAATGTAATTAAGCACAGATGGCAGCGTGCTTTCTGTGCTCGTGAACAGCACTGCAAAGCTCTGTTTGCTTTAACATGAACAGCAGTTGCCTTGAACTTGCTGTAGCTGATGTGGAAATGCCTTTGTCACTTATCAAGGCTGCTTTTAATCTAATGGTCACTCATTTAAATAAGGCTTGTGCTTGAGGTTCAGTGCTCTACAGGAAACAAGCAGGAGAGGAGATGGAGCTTGTGAGATGAAATTTCACATATAATGTCCAAACCTCATTCAACTGACTTCTGCCTCATGTTTTCCCCAAAACAATGTCAAAAGATTTCTTTGCAGTGCGGGACCACTACCTCCTCTCCACCCCAAAGCAATGGGGCCATCTAAGGGCTTAAGTGGGTTCATGACACAGGGCAGTGAGTGCTGTGCTGAGCACTCATCCCTTTGAAGAATCCCTAGCCATACCCTCCTGTAGCTTCAAACAATGGCTTTTCTTTCTTATGTCCCATGCCACCAGCACTCCACCTGGCATCCGGCCTCACTGGGCGATACATGCAGGAAGGGACAAGAAAACAGTCTGGGATTAAGATCTATGTGAAGTGAGCACAAGGTGGCAAGATTCCAGGTAGTGCACAAAACATAAATGTAGGTGGTTGAGAAAGGGATGGGGGGAAAATGGCAATCAAACGTTTTTTTTTCAGTTTTCCTTAACTGAATGTTTTCAGCACAATTTTCCTGTTGGATAAAAGGCACATGGAGGTAGAGAGGTGGATGTCACAAAACTGTCATCAGGCTGTTTTCCACACTTATTTTCTAAAATTTGAAATGACACTGAATGAATGTTGAAGATTTGGAAAAAAAAAAATTCTTCACAGAGTTATCTGTACACCTCTGTCATAATCCTAAAAGGACAGATATTTTTAACAGCCTCAGGATAAAAAACATGTTCGGAAAGTTGAGAAAAGCTCAAGTGCTGTTACAACACAAAAATACTTTTAATCATTAAAGGCATGCCTCTCTAACCTTCTCAGCTGTCTCAGACATGTTCCCCAGCTTTGACTAACATCTCGCTCTCCCAGCACGTCAGTCTGTCTGTGTACACGGACCCTGGGATGTCACCTCACAGGCAGCTGGAACTTGTCACTCCCTTGGAGAACCAGCCTCGAAAGGCTCTATTCAAGCACAATTATCTAATGCAGTGGTTTTCAACTTTCTCTGCTCTGCTAATGGCTTATGGGCTATGTCAAAGGGAAACACAAAAGGTAAAGAAAAGTCTCTCTAATATCTCCAAAAGTAAGTTGATGATAAAGAGATCTGTACCACTGCTAGGCCATTTTTAGAGGTACACAAATAGGACTGAAAGCCATGGTGAGGTGCTTCAGTGTGCCCTGAGGCATATGTATTATTCTGCCCTTCTATAGCTGCTGGCTACTTCAGTATAACCAAAGGGAGGAACACCTTACCAATTTAGTCAGGAGTTGTGGAAAATTTAAAGTTGAAGACTATAACTTTTTTTTTTCTTTTCTAATTTTGGTCTTTATTCTACTTTCTTATATTTGTGCTATCTCTTTTCTTTGGAACCCTCACATCTATTCACTGAATCTGTTTCCACTGCTGAACCTGTTGTTTCCTACTAGTAGTAAATCTGCTGGGATGGTTTCTTGATGTGAAAGTATAATTTTGTTTTTACTGTGTTCATGAAAACTCGTAAATCTAAATTGTGGAATATTTTTACATCAAACACTATCAAATCAAACTAATTTTGTTTAGGTGAGCTTCTGTCAATCTCCTCACACTATGGTTTACAAAACCCCTAAATGTTCTTATTTTCAAGGTGTTAATTTTTGTTTGGTTGGGTTTTTCCTGTTTGTTGCCATATTTTCTTTTCGACTCATTAGAGTATTTATAGGTTTTGGGGGTTTTTTTGCTGTTTAAAAGCCTGGTCATTTTGTCATTTTGTCATGGTAGTTGTAGTGACATTATAAACAAACATATATTTATATTACAATTTCATGAATCGTCCTACAAGACTGTACTAGTCCATTAGAGGTTAGTTGGATGCTCAGTTTCCTGCAAGTGTGCCTGGATCTCCAACTTTAGTGTAGTGTGTGTGACTGATCTATTTCACACTCTAAATGCCTTGTATGTTTGGATGATGAGCTTAGGAGGGAAGGGAACATCTGCTCTCCACATTTGCATGGAGCTCCATACACTGAGAATCTCTTCTTAGCGGGCCACTACCAGTGGCCATAATCTTCACAATTACTAATAGAAAATAACTTGGTTTAACTTCAGAGATTTCTTCAACTGCTGGATTTTTTTTTCTCTCAAATTACTAAAGTAATTTTTTCTCTATGAAGATTATTTTATTTTACAAATATACACATAATGTACAGTCACCAAAGTTTAAATGAAGTGCTTAGATTGAGGGGGATGAGAATCAAAAATAATTCTTTAAAAGAAAGACATTCAGCATAAGTTATTCTATTTTATGGTTCCTCCTCTTACTAGCCAAAGGTTTCTCTGATAGTTTTACTGTATGGGGGGATTTATCTGCAAATTTGAGACTACTGTCCTAAATTAGTGAAGATTAGGAGACTTCACAATGGTAAAGTTAGGGCCTTATATGGCTTTTATGTGGAACTGCAACCAAAACATAAATGCACTCATCTTCTTCCTTTTCATTCCTCTCTAAGAGTTCAGCAGAGCCATGACTACTTCTCTTTAAAGTTTCTTTCCAGCAAGGTTGTAACAGAACTGAGGTCCCAGAAGATGAAGGATTTTTTTTTTTTTCCATAGATCTCTCAAGCAACATTCTAGGTTAATAGTGCTGCCTTCACTCTTTCCTCATCATATACCTGTTTAAAAGGAACAAACATCTTCCAGTATGCCGGCCTGACAGAGTTCAGATGGGGGAAGATCAATATCTTATGGCCTTGGTTAAGTGATTGCCTTTATGGCTTCAGTTGCTTTTAGGATTTGCTCCTTCTCACATACGTCAGACAAAGAAGCAGTAACAGCATTGCCTTAACTGGCTGCTTTTGTGTTTAAAGCAATGATTTCTTGTGCTCATGCACTGCCACGTTTTCTTGCTGGTATCCCTTGCCTGATTTTACCACACCATCCCAGTTATCCCAGTTCATAGGGCTGTGAAGTAGCCCAAGAAATATCATGACACACATCTGATTAATGAATAGGCACTCACTCTGACACTGTGACAATCACAGTACATTCTCTGCAGTACTACCATCAAAGCTAGAGCATGCCAATGAGCTTGTGTGCTGTCCCCCTCCAGAGGCGCTGGCTGCCACCAGGACGCATCTCCCATCTGCAGGGGCCTCAGCCGACCCTTCTGCAGCACCTCAGCTTGGTATTCCTGAGGGTCAGCCTTGCTCTGCGAGCAGGGAGAAGGCAGGGGAAGGCCGGCAGTGACAGCTGGATCTTAATCACCGGAGCAGCTTCAAAAGACCGTGTCACACCCGGTGGCATTCCTAGGGAGGGTTCCTACTGCAGCTACACTTCTGGTCTGTCGCTGCGTATTAATACATGTTCTGGCCCCGCTGCTTCCAGCACTCCAAAGGCAAGCTCCCTTCAGTCACTGCTCTGCATCGTGACTAAATATGTGCTTAGCCCTTAACACATGATTTCATCCTGCTGAAGCCAAAGGGCACTGAGCACTGGCTGAAATACCCTCTGGAAGGTGAACAGGGACTTACGGCCCGGGCAAAGCCAAGTAAAAAGCAAATGCAAAGGAAGACTTTTTCTGTCAGTAAACAAAACAAAGCAAGCTGATTTTTAAACCTTTTATCATGTCTGGGTGTCTTTTCTGCCACTGATGAAGGATAAACAATGGAATTATTAATTATTGATGATCACTAATAAGAATGATGATTATCATCACCATCATCCAGCCTTGCCATTCCTGCCACCTCTCTAATCAGTGTGATCTCACTGTTATTATACATAATTGCAATCTTCCAAGTCAGAATAGGCAAAGAAGCAACCTTGTAGTGTAAATACTAAATACTTGGTATAACAAGAGTGAGAGCTCCCCGGCTTGGAGTACAGCTAAACGGAGTCACGGGCTTCCATTCTTTTTAATTTACCATCTGTTCTGTATGACACAGCCTGTGTCTCTTTAGGGTTTAGTACCCATTTATTATCCAAAAGCCACCTCTGCCTGCTATTAAAATCACGATGGAGTGATTTAGAGAGGGAATCCGTCCATTTGCCCAAGTGGAAAGATGTGTCATCAGCATAAACCTGAATGCGGCTGCCTTTCTGGACTCCAGGGCTGGGAAATGCCTCACCAGCACACACGCATTCTGTCAGCTCCAGCCCCTTCCCTCCCCCGGCAGAGTCCATTACCATGGGCTTGGCATCACACAGCCCCTTCTCTCCTCCTCCCTTGTGTTACATGTACATGCACCGCTTGCCCACACACACACTTTTCCATTGTGCCTCTTTCCTCTCTGTCTGGGTCATGAAAGGGACATGAGTGAGCACCATCCCACTGATACACCACCTTCTTTTTTATTTGAATTCCAGCCTCCCTGATCATTACCCTCTGTGACAGACTAAGCCAGCACACTCATTATTCTTCCTTCTCCATTCCCTTTAATCATTCAGTCTAATATATACCTGACCATGTGAGCATGCTCCTTACCCCTTTATTTTCTAACATGCACTTTTCCCCACATCCTCACACTCAAATTTACTTCCTCTCCTCATTTCCAGCTCTCATGGTTCTCACCATTATTTAATAAACACAGCACAAATGAAGATAATTGCCATTACTTCCACAGTCCCTTGGGACATCTCAGAAATCTCCCACAGGTACCCAGGCCATCATCTCACCCTAATAGTGAATGACTGTTAAACTAAGCAAGAGATTTCCAACATTCTCTCCAAACTGAACCCAACAATGCCCCCTCAACCTCCATAGCTGCCTTCCATGGCTTTAGCCACTTCCAGTTAACCGAGCAGCTCAGAGCTGTCCTCAGGGATCCAGGCCAAATGGGATCCAGGCTGAACACAAGTTCAGGATGGCAAAACAATTAAATGCAAGGTGTCTTGGCTTCAGAATCCTGGGGCAGAACTTCTGGGGGACAGGCACCATGTGGCAGTCTGTAGCCCTGAGCTCAATCCCTACTGAGCCATCAGGTGGGAATACAGGTGGCAAAACTCCTGCACAGCAGGGAGGGGACAAGGTGGTACTGGTGCTACTGTACACATCCTGCTGTTTGTGCAGATGCCAAAGAGAGACTTTTTGTGCTCTAAAAGTGGAGGGTCTCGACTGGTTTGCTGAGACAACAGCCATTTTGTTCTCAGGCTCACTACAGCAGAGGCTTGTGTGCTATGTGTTCCCATGGAGGGTGGAAGATTAATAGAGCCATTGTCCCAACTTAAAACATTTTAATGAAAACTCTGGCATCACTGATGTGTGTCCTTGCTTGCTGTTATTTTTTCTTACCTAATTTACCTGATAGACTACAGTTGGAGGGGAGAAGAAAGGAGAAAGAAGACAAGGGAATAATGGGTATGATCTCAACAGAAATTCTGAATTGATTCAAAATTAATTCCTCCTCTCTACTTTGAATCAATACTTCAAAATCAAAATCTCAATTTTTCTCTTAACCTCTCATGCCTTTTTTTTTCTTCCCCACATGAAACACACTAAAATATAAATCTGACTTTTAAACTTTTTTTCTTTTTAAGAAAACAAACAATAGCCTGAAAATGAAATAACATGTTATGACTTTTTGGCATTTCATATAGAAATGGTGATTTGAAATGCTAGTTACAAACTAGTACTTTTTCTGGAGGGAGTGAGCACCTGATTTCTAAAGGTTTGATGGGCCATTTTATCCCCATGATGGGGCAGAAGGACAGGAGGCATCCCAGACACAGTATGCTTGCACTGGCTTCCCTCTGAGAACAGTAGAACTGCATAAGCTGAGAAAGCAGGAAACAGTGTCATGAGATGAGTAAGGGCTCAATCTGATTTTGGTATTATAAATTCTGGAGCTACTGAAAGAAGAATGCAGTGGGAAAAGCACATCCCCCTCACCTGTCCTACCTTTTCCTGTTGTCCCATGTCAGTTCTATCAGGTTTATTCAGACAGAGCACACCTCAGCCTGAAAGAAAAGCACCATGCCAGGGTGTGCTCTTCTTTTTGTCCCCACAGAGCCCCAGGGCTGCAGTGAAAAGAGGCTGGAGAAGTCTGACTGACTGCTTTAGAGAAGGACCAGCTGACGCGCTGTCATGCTGGGCAGTGAAGTTTCTCTGCTTTCATTGTGCTCTGGCAAGTCTGACAGCATCTCTCACCATCATCAGCTGGGGCACAGCGACCAGTCCAGCCCCATATCTCCACCTAAGCAGGAGCTGGCAGATCAGCACTGCACAGAAGGGTAGTGATGGGCTGGTGTGGGAAGCCTGAGCTGGAGGAGATGTGTGGGCTGCAGGGCAGAAGGAGCCACTGGCAAGATGATGAGGGAAGCCCCAGGCTGGGAGGGCCAGAAGTTAATGCAAGTGAGTAATGTGGTGCATTAGTAGAGATGTGTGCATAGGGGAAGCCATGAAGAGCTAAGTTTAGCTCTAGTCAACACCATCAGTCTTTCACTTTCATGAGCACTAAAATTGACTGAAACTCAAAATATGTATTTTAAAAAATGGGAAAGGAAAAGAAAATGTCCAGTTCCTGTAAGATGATCAATAACAGCCAGTCCTAGAGATGACTTTTTCAGCCACAGAGAAACAACTGTTATTGTTGAATTGCTTGGGAACTTTGCCAGTGGACAAAGATAAACCAATAATGTCAAAGAAAGGAGGGGTGAGATTGCTGAAACCTTAGCTACGGTAAGAGGGTTGATGGAAACACTTTCAAGGGGCATGTGGCAGGCCTCACAGAAATAATCAGCTCCAACCAGGCACCAGGAAAAGCAAGGGCTGGGAGACCACATACCTATGCCACCTCCACACCACGCCTGCTGCAGCTGCCACACTTGATGGCACTGGATGCTGCATCCACCTGCTTCAGGGGCTCTAACCATGGCATGTGAGTAAACAGGTGATGTGGGCTCTTGCAGGACTCTCCACACAACACTTTGTTGCCCTGCACTCCTACTTTACTTCTCCTGCTTCCTTAGAGGTGTGAAGCCCAGAAGTGCAGGCACTGCTGGGCAGGAACAAGGGGCACCCCTGGAGCAGCCCTGTGACCTCAGGAGCAAGTTCACTCTCTGGTACCAGAACAGCCCAAGATATGCATCATTTAACACTGCTAAAAAGCCCCTACCAAGGCTTTATTTCTGCAGCTGTGTCCCCTGTGGCTCTGCAGCCTTCCCTTGCAAGCCTAGGACTCACCCAGAGCATACAGACATGGTGGA
This sequence comes from Anomalospiza imberbis, assembly GCF_031753505.1. Classification (NCBI taxonomy): domain Eukaryota; kingdom Metazoa; phylum Chordata; class Aves; order Passeriformes; family Viduidae; genus Anomalospiza; species Anomalospiza imberbis. The sequence goes on from NC_089682.1 coordinate 54,850,616, forward strand.
CCTTCCTACCACATGACATTGCACCAGAGCAACCTCTCTCTGACCACCCTTAAAAGGGCTCTTCCAGGGCAGTGGAAGCAGATGGTAGGCTGCTGGCTGTAATAGTTTTGACTGTGAAGGTCTCCAGGAAAAACCAGAGTAGTCACAGTGTCATAGTTCCCTGAGTTTTTTTACATTTCATCCTGGACAAACAGTAAATCTCATTCCCTAAAATAAAATCCTTTGTGTGTTGTGAAGCAGTGCACCGAGGGCTGTTTCTCACAAGACCCTGTTATTCGTATGACACCAGCCACATGACACCAAGGCACAAATTTGGGCCATGGTGTCCACTGACAATAGATGGAAAGGCCCTGGGCAGACCCCAATTTGTGCCTGTGAGAGATAGGCTGTTCTGTCTAATCTTGACCTTTTAAAAGTTTCCAAATACTCACTTCTATTACTACAGAAAAATCACTGCACATTCTGGGGTTTGTGTGTTTTGTTCAAAATTTCCTAGAATTCAAATCCAAATCCAGCTAATTCTCTGGGTGATACTATAGGGAGGGGGCAGATCAGTCAAGGGGTACCAGAGAAACTTGCTGATGGAGGCAGAACCAACCAAAGCAAGAGCCAAAACACAGGGGTGCTGGTTTTCAGTGCTCTCTTCTGACTGCAAAATGATGTTTCCTAGCAGTTCATGCTCCTGGTGGCAGTGGGGTAATCACCCCTTCCTCACTGCCATATGCTTCTGGTACACCTCGGGGACATGGAATCTTAGAAGGGTTTGGGTTAGAGGGGACCTAAAGATTATCTAGTTACACCCCAGTGCCATGGGCAGGGACACCTTCCACTAGACCAGGTTGCTCAAAGCTCCAGCCAACATGGCCTTGAACACTTCTAGTAATGGAGCATCCACAATTTCTCTGGGCAACCTGGGCTAGTGCCTCCCCACCTTCACAGTAAAGAACTGCTTCCTAATATCTAATCTAAATTTACTGTCTTCCAGTGTAAAGCAATCCCCCTTTGTCCTATCACAAGGTCACTGGCTGCTTGACAAAGGAAGTTAGTTTTGTCTTGTGCTGCAGAATGAGAAACTGAGGCACAGAGGAAAGTGAAGTTAATTACCTGAGGTTATTCAGAAGGCCAGTGGGAGATTTGAATCTAAAACCATGAACTTACAACAGCTCAAGGTCTTTCAAGTCTTACATCAGCAAACATTCCACTCTGAATACAGACATCTGTTGCTAGGTTTATGAATGGGAAGAGAAGGATGTTCTCTGCAGTAATTTGGAGCCTGCAGCCCACACTGATTTGAACCTTTCAGAGGTTGCAGCTTCATCACTGGGAAGAAGAACTCAGATCCCACAGGGATGGAGAGAGCCTCAGGTTACCACACCTGAGGCAATGGCCATTAGAGCACATCAATTCTGCAGGAATCCCATCAAAGCCTTGCACCTCTGACCTACCTGATGAGCTTTTAACCAAGAAGTCATTTGCATGGCATGCTCTGTCCTCAGCCTCTCTGCTAACAGAGATGCTTGTTTGGTGCTAACACTTGTGTCTGCAAGGACGTCTCTCCCTGCTTTGGAGCACACAGACCACGGAGAAGTCACCACAATCCCCTGCTGGCTGCTCAGTTCCACCAGCTGCCACGCAGGTGGGACCCCACCTCTCCAGGAGAGCCCGAGTCCCGTGCTCCCCTCCCTCTCCGTGTTTGTGTAGCTCTTTGAATGGCTTTGTTTTGCTTAAGCGTCCCTTTTCAAGTAATGTTTAGCTTCCAGTTGGAATGAGCTCCAGGAAGCATGGCCGGGCCCCTGCCTGGAACAACGGCCTGTAATTTACGGTGAGTTATGTTTCAATTACCTCGGTGTTATAGCGTCTTGGTGAGGGCAGGCATTATGTCATGTCAGGGATACGGGAGAGGGAGAAAATACAGACGCTCCCATTACAGCCAGTGATGGAACAGTTTTAATAATACTGCAGGAAAAAAATAAAGAGAAGGGGAGTGCAAATGACTTTCCAGCTATACCATTACTGCACATTAGTAACCCAGCGCAGCCAGGGAGAGAGAGGGGGAGAGTGAAGTGGGGAAAGGAGAGGCACAGCTAAGTGACAGGAAAGAAGAAAAGGGAGAGGAGAAGGAGGGGGAAGAGAAAGGGAAAAATAAGGTGAGGCAGGAGAAGATAGGGAAGGAGGGAAGGAAAGATGGAGAGAGGGACAGAGAAGGGCATCAGAGGAGAAGGAAAGAGGCTGAGTCAGAGATGCAAGAGGAGGGGTGTCAGGGAAGAAGGATGTGGTCCTCATAGAGTTACAGAGGGAGGGTCACTGCCTCAGCCCCACAGCAATCCTACCCCACAGCCAGCTGCCCTGCAACCACACCTCCACTGGCCCTGGTTCACTGGTTGTGGAGAATGGCAAGGCAGGCGAGAAGCCGCAGGAACAGGGGAGAGAAGCAATCGCTATTAGGCTTTGGTGAAGGATATTGCTTTGTTGCTAGAACAAAGCACTCGACTTTCCAATAATAACAATCTACTTTTTTTTTTCTTTTAATCAAATTTCCTTTGTCATTGTGGCTTTTCTTAATTTTGCTTCAGCAGGGTAAGCCTCTCACTTCCAGCTTGCTGCCTCAATCGACACTGCCTCACTCTCAGTCACTCCTGCCCATGTGTGCCAGCACGCTCTCTCCTTCTTTATTTTCTTGACACAAATGGCAGTCATTGCTCAGAGAATGTGCTGGGTGAGCCTGCTTTGTAATTCAAACCTTTTATTCAGGTTACTATTATGTACTAAAGAGGAAAATATGTATTGGCTAAATGGCCTCCTTACTGATGGTCCCCAGGATGGAAGGGAAGGGCTTGGGCACAGGACCTCATGTGAACCTGCTGTCTCCCTGCCTTGCTCATCTCTTGCCTGGTAATTCAGCTCCTTTTCATTGCCACCTGCATTCCCACTGCAGGGAGTAAACCCTGTGGCTGGAGATGAATTTATGCCTTTCCGTCAGTGTTCATGCTTGACAGTGGGCTCAAAGACCAAGAAGTTTGGGCATCTCAAATAGCCAACATGAAGATTAGGGTTGAAAATTGGGAGTGTAATTTGAAGGAAGCGTGAATAAGTGAGATTTTTACTTCTTCCTGGATAGTTTATACCAGTATAACTACTAGAGATCAGTACCCACCTGTGTAGGTTTATTCCACCAATGCAATGCCAGAAAGCCTCAGCAAATCCAAGGCAGGGATTCCCTACCATCACAAATGGCTTCATGCTGCTGTACCAGTAAAAAATAAAAGCTGCCTGCCTGTCACTCAGATTTCAGTTTTCCAGAATGCTGTTAGTAGAGTTAGGGGATAATACTGCAGCATTTCAAGTTGTGCACCTGCATCCTTTCAGCACCATATCTGTACAGCACCAGTGACCACAGTTGTGCAAATGTGAGCTGAACCAGGCACTGGCACATGGAGGCACATTTCTCATGGTTGCAATAAGGGGTGCATCTTGCCTCATGGCAGTTATGAGAAAACAGGACACCGAATGATCTGTTTTCATTCTAAAAGAACATGCGTAGGCAACCGCTGTTCCAGTGCAAAGCCTGCAGAAACATTTTCCCCATCAAAATGTCCTGATTATCAGTGTGAGTTAGCACTGTATCAGCAGCTTACCACTGTGAGACTGGCATATTTGCCATTCAGGTACAAAGATCCCAAATGCTGGCTCAACCTGCAGTGCTGCAGGCTTCCCAGCCCTCCTGTGCAGTGTGTGGTATGTCTGACTGTCGGCAGCTGGGGGCTGCAGCTTCCAGAGGGGTTCTCCTCTGTGGTGCTTACAGCTACTTGTCACATCAAAGCAAGGGGGCAGGTCTGCCTCCCTCCTGAAGGCATCTGGATAACGCTGTGTTTGGGCACATGTAGTGCAGGCAGGGGGATCTCAGAGGTCAGGGAACTGCTGCCAGAAATTTAAAGTAGAGGCTGCCTAAAAGCATTCTCCATCCACTGGATTACCCCAATTTTACAGGATGACACAGACAACAGGGGAAATTATTAAGGTGACCCGAGTTCCACATCAAGGAGTTAACCTTTTCTGCCCCCTGCAGACAGAATAGATGATTTTCTGGTCAAACTGGACTTTTTGCCAGGACTTTTCATGGAAGATTTCTATTTTGTTCCAGGACCTCGTTTAAAAGGAGACCATGCTCTGCCTTATAATGTCTGAGGCGTAGTCTGGAGCTTTTGTTCAGCTAGAGTCTCTTTGCCTCAGGGATTGTTTCAGAGGAACTTACATAGCAATTGCACCTAGTCTGCATTATAAAAAGGACATATTTCTCTTTCCAAGTAGACATTATCTTGTTTTCTTTTTAAAATTATTTTATTTATTTGGTGCCATGGAGATACCTCTGCACAGGCAGGTAGTATTCAGTTTCACATAGAAAAGGAAACTTCACCCAAGCAGTTCTACCACAGCCCCTCATTTGTCTTGTGGCAGAGTTTAACAATGAGAATGTCTTTCTTCCCTCAGTTTCGGAGCTCACAGATGTTAAACACAGGCGATGCAGATCTGATGGTCTTGTGGTTCCAGCTTCTCTTCCTTGTTTCCAGCTGCTAAATCACATTTAAAGATGTTAACAATACACAAAATACCCTCAGCATATGACTTCCTTCTGCAAGTGATCACTGGAGCTGTCACAGGGGTATTATTACATTGCCAATGAGAAGAAACACATCCCCCGTGGTTCTCAATGGAAGGGAGGCATCTGTAAGACAGCTTTTCAAGTAGGAGGTGGCCCACACTTTAGAAAACGTGGAGTGCCCCCACACAGGAAAACTGTATTTTAGGAAGCACAGGCTAAGCAATTTACCTGTGCTGTGTCTATTGTTTTCCCTCCACTGTGGTTGGACATCAAAGTAATATCACAGCCCAGTTCTCATCAATGGGTTTTTATTAGACACAGTACAGTGACTAGTGACTTCACCTGCATAAATTTCCTTCTGATTTTATTTTTAACCTAAACTGAGGAGCACCTGTGGGATGTGTGGATGTGCCTTGGGGAGGATTGTGAGTAAACATGTGGGTAGCAGCATGTCTGTAAACTTCTAACTCTCTGGGAGATCAACCAATGGAAAAGTTGGTCCTGAAGCACCAGGGAAACTACAACAGAGATTTGCTGGACAGCAAGAGATATAGCTTCATTCTTCTTCACACAGGGCCACAGATGTATGGGAGGGCTCTGTCACAGACTTAGCAGAAGAATTTGGAATTCCCCTGTTCTCCTGCTGTTAATATTCCCTCACAACTACAGTTCATCGTCCACTTCACTACTCGTGGTATTACCCAGGACTGCAGGATCAAAAGCTTGCACAGTAACTGGGTCAGAGATTCTCCAAGAGGAGACTGTGCTGTTTTTCTCCCCATTCCAGCCACCGTGTTAACTGAGATGCAGCGAACAAGTGAAAAATGTGGTGTCAGGTAAAGTAACCAGGCTTACGTCTGCTTTGGGGAAAAATTGGGAAATTAGGTTTGGCACCAAATGGGCTGCTTCAAGAAGTTTTGAAGAGTGGATTCTGGAAGTCCTTCTGCAGCACAGCCCTGCCTGATCACTTTGGTTTGTGTAATAGGATGTATTAGGATCCAGTTACAAGCCAAAGTCCACTAGGGAGTGGAAGTGTGAAGCTTAATACAGTATCACAGAAATGGAAAGTGTCTTTAATGGTACAGAAGGGACTTGTGCTTGAAAGCATTTAACAGAGCCTTGGTAAGTAAACTGTAGTAATTGAGCTAGCAAAGGCATTTAGCTTGAACACTTTGTATATGTATAACAAAATCAAATAAGCATCAGGAATAGCCATTCTTCAAAGGGATGATTTGAAATGCTTCTATTCCCTCCCTAGACAAAGAGCACTTATTCATTTCAGTGTGCCCATTTCATTGTGCCATGTAGCTACACTGACTCCTAGTTTGTGAATTCAAAAGGATTTAAACCACAATGCATTATAGTCAAGCTTCCACACCTACAGTTATTTCAAATCCACCAGGGAATACAGCCCAGATCTTCAAACTGAGAACTCAGCTGATCACAGCATTCTCTGGGACTAATCCTCTCTCTGCTCTTCTCAGCTCCAGCTCTCTGCTTTCCCCAAGGATCACGGTTTATCTGGAAAGGAAACTGGGATGCTCAAAGGCATGGGAGGGAAGATAAATAATGAGCATGAGCAAACTGTCAAAGAATGCTTCACTCTGGTCAGCTGTATGTCAGAGAAAAAGACAGGAAAAGAAGAAAAAATCCTAAAGCCCATACAAGCTTTAAGGATCTGGCCTCGATACCCAGTAGAATTATAGAGTTGAATACAAGAGGTTGTCAAAGATCTTAATAACAGCTGGGTGAAAAAACACCCAGTGAGATTGTTTTCCTTTAACTGAACCCTGGAATTTTCACTAACTAAAACTTAAGAAGGAAATGAAATTATAAAAAGCAGTTTTATGCCTTGGGAGCTGCTGAAGGGCCATGTGGGGTTTGAGCTTTACTCCATTCTCCTCTGGGAGAGGGTTTTGTTTAGAAGTGAGTCCCGATATGAAGATCTGAAGTACTACACTCGCCACTATAGAACCATATTGTAACAGCTTGGCAAGGTTGAAGAAAAATATTTCATGTCTGGTGTTTAAAGTGGAAAGTAGAAATCCAGTTTAAAATTTTAAACAGAGAAGTTTCTCTTCTTTTTTTTTTTCCCCTTTATTGGCACAAAATCTTATTTGAGGTCAGCTTTAAGTGAAAAACTGGTGAACAGGACCTCACTAGACAGGAGTTTTGTTTAACATTTTTGATCTTCTGTGATAATCATGAAAATTCCAGTTTAAGAATTTTCAATTTTCACCTGAACAAAATGAAATTACAGATTAAATTACCCACTGAAAGAAAAAAAAAACCTTAAACCCAAGCTTTTAATCAAGTTCAGGGCACAGATTTGTATGTCCATGTCTAAAAGGTGCTGAGAATTGAATAGACTAGGCATGGAAAAGGATGAAAACAAGGACGAGAGATGGATAACAGAGAAGGCAAAGGGTCTAACATGATGGAAAATTGGAGAGTGACTTCAGAGAACAGACTTCAGGAAAAGACTCAGTTGCAACCTGTGTTGGAAGCAGGGAAGATGACAGACAAAGGAGTGGCTTATCAGACTTCAGATGCTATAGAAACACGTCCTGTGGCTGGGAAAGGTACATCTTCAGACCCATGGAGCAGCCCTGGCTTTTGCAACAAAGAGCGTTCCAGAAGACCTGGACTGCTGAGGAGTGACATCAGTGACTGGAGAGTGGAGTGTCACAGCCTAAAGGGGAAATCTGTGACATCAGCTCTGAGTTCCTTTATTTAAATAAACAGTTAAGAACCCAGCTAAAGCTACAATGCACTGGATTATTCCTATAAAGGTACATGCAACAAAACAGCCTAATGGAGGAAGAAGGAACACAAGGTCATTACTGCAGGCAGCTCTCCCACTCCCCCAGTCAGCAAGGAGAGCAGCTACTAGGAAAAATTGGGGTCCAACTGTTCTTTCTCTCTTCCTAGTAAATGTTCTACCCTCCACTGGCCCAACCCACCACCTACCTTCCAAGAAAAACAAAGCTCCAGTGATTTGTTTGAAACGTTTAATTCTTACTTGAAGAGCTTATGTTACCAGGTTTAAGGAAAATAAAGGATGCTAAACAACTTGAATGGCCAACAACTGACAAATAGCAAATAATGAAAGCACTCAATTCAAACATAAATGAGGCCAGGGATTGCCTATTATTCTGTCTTTGCACACTACCCAGAAAGCAGGCAGAGGGGGTGCATTCTTGGTCAATTCCTAGGCACTGTCATAATAAACATGATTAATAAGCTATAATTTACCTGCACAAATAATTCAATGAACAAATACAAACAACAAACAAATTTGGGCAGCTGCGATCAGATCTTGAGCAGAATAGAGCACATTTACTAAATAAATTGGTATCAACTAGTCCTAGTAATTGCATTCCATCTCCCAGAATTGCTCCTGGATTACTTATGGAGCCCAAAAGCCTGCCAAGCATTTTACAGGCTGTGTCCATTCTGTGCCTAGGAGAGTGGATTCACTGCCTACACCCAAATCACTGAGCGTTTGCATTTGCATTGACATTTTTATGGGGCTTTCTAGCTTCGCAAGTGTTTTCTAAGGAGTGAAGTTTAAAATAGCTCTGGTCCTCTTGTAATATTGCTGATTAAGTAACAGGATCAGACTAGATTTTGCATTCTTTTAGCCACAAAAATGACTTACCAGGGGCATTAAAATAAAAGCCCCTAGAGAAACATGTGCATAGGTTACAGATGAGCCCTCAGCACTGCATTACCTCTCCTTGTGATTTGCTGTCCCCATGTCTCTGTTGTCCTGAGTTTTGAGCTGGAGTCACAGCTCAGCAGAGACCCTGGAAACCTGTGCTGACTTTAGCCGGGCCTGAGAGAAGGGAGCACCTCTCCTCCACCCACCAGAGCTCTTTTGTGACTCGCAAGCAGAGCTCTGGCTCTTTGGAAGAAATGCTGAACTAAGCTTTCCTGGGCCATGCATCCTCCCTCCTCCCTGCCTCAGCCAGGCAGCAGTGCCAAGCGTGGTGGGTAAGCGCAGGTTCCACGACAAGGTAAGATAAATGGAGAAACATACGCTGCAAGAGATGTTTATTGAGTGAGATGCTAAATGAATAACCCAATCAATGCTGTAATATTTAATTCAATACAAACTTCAGATTGAGAGTGTTCCCCATTTATTTTGTGCTGTCACTGAAACTGTCGTTCATTAGAGCACTGTGCTGTCATTAAGGGGAAGAGATTTCCAGGAGGAAGGGGCTGGTTCCAGGCTGTACAGTGGGTGCAGCTTTTGCAAGGGAGTGAGGAACAGAGTTTTACCACCTTCCTTCTGTGCCGGGGACTTTGGGGAGGGCAGGAGACACTGTGCTCTTCCGAAATTCTCCCACCCTCTGTAATGCCTTGTGCCAGTGTAACATTTTCTCCCCGTGTCCAGAAGCCCTTTGCAGCTGTGTCTCTGCCCTCAGCCATTTGGACATGCCAAGTGTGAGTTCAAGCCACCCTATTATTTCTGTCTTCTGGGCTCCCAGTTCTCTGCTGGGACACTGCCACAGCTCACATTGTCAGCACAAGGCTGTAGTCAGGGATGGAGGGGGAAAAGAGGACCTGTTACTGTGTCCTGGGAACTCAGTGTGGCAGAAGGAGCAAGAAGGAGCAAGGGGAGGTAGAAAAACTCATCATGGATCAAGTTCTGGACTGTCAACCTGCTCTTGCCATGTGTACATGCTCACATCTCCTCAGCACCTGTGAGGTCAATTGCCGTGTGCCAGCACACCCTGCTTGCACTTGGACCAAATTTTGGGCAGCCCTGCCTGCTGGCAAGCAAGACTGCCTCACCACCAGGATGAAGTGCTCACCCTCTAACACATGTGCATTGGGATGGCATGGCAGAGGTTGCCAGCTGGCTGGACAGCCCTTGCCTGTGACAAGTGGCACATTGTCTCTGAATCATGCTGGCCATCCTCATTCAGTACACCTGGCACCCTGTCCCCCACATTTAGAACTACCATTCTCATCGATCTCAAAGCATCTGGTCCAGCTCTAACTTGTCCTGTGTTTGATTGGATTTCCTGAGGAGTGTAATACTTGACTGAGAGGTGCCCCCAACTCCTTCTGTATCCCTTGTTGCCTCTGATGGCTCTTGTTCTATCTGGCCTCTGTCACTAGCCAGGTTGTGCCAAGATCCAGGATGATGTCTAAAGCATGGTATGGCATCACTGAAGCTCCATTCTCTGAATTAATCTGTCCTCTTTTCCTAAGGGTTTACATGAAAGCAGACCAAGGTAGTTCAATATTGATTTCCACATGGGTGTTAGAGTAATGCATTCATTCCAGCAAGTTGAATACCTTCAGTGGGTGTTCTTCAAAGCCAAATTCACTCTTGAAGTGATCCCAATTAGCTTATTTATTCCCTTCTTTCTTCTGCTTCTCTTTGGTCTCTCAGGCAAGTCCTTAATTATCCCCCCAAGTGTTGCTCAGGTGAAGCAGCTGAAAGCTGTGCTTAACATGTCCTCTGATTATCCACAGAAGAACTAATGAAATATAGACAAGTTTAGTGAGCCTGCATGCATGTGTGTTTGCAGGCTCATTTAATTCTTTTAGTTTCCCCCCTCAAAAGGGAAACCCAGTCCTGCTGAACTTTGTGAACTTCATGCTTTTGGGGAGCTAACATGGGCACAGTGTAGGTTTCTGTCACACCTCACGTGCTCTGAAGGTTTCTATTTCAAGGTCGTTAACAAGGATGTCATTAGAAAGGAGACCACAAACCCTCCATATTATTTGGGCATGATCTAGAAGTCAAAGCATATGTAAATGCAGAGATATGTATGAAAACAAACAAAACCAAACCCCTCTCCCCTTTCTAATTTCATATATCCATACATTGATTCATTCTAACTCTACCTTCTCTTCTCACTTTTCTTATTTCTATGGCTGCAAGAATTCACGTCTCGTCTACCTTTCAAAGGCTGGTGAGTAACCAGAACTTTGTCGGCATCTTCATTTTAAACAGAAAAAAAAACAAACAGCCCTCCCTCAACCCCCCTTCTCCCAGTCTGTTCCTGCCAGAAACATAGCAACCAGCACGCACAGCTTTCTGCAGGCAGCCTAGTTTGCATTTAATTAGTTCTGTGATATCCTAAACTTCTTTCAACCTCCGCCCCCAGAACATCACTGCAGAAATCCTCATTCTGGGAATGGCATGATGGAGCTGTCAAAAGCCCAGCACCTGTGCCAGAAAGTGTTTGGATTCCTGAATCAGGACACGGCTTAACTGGAATATAATCTGTGATGAGGAAAACGAAGTGTCTGCAGAGGAACAAAGATAGGAAATGTAAACTCCATTTTATAAGCTGGAAAATACAAGGCAGAGATATGAAATTACCTGCTCTCAGAACATCTGTCTGGCCTATCAATAACAGTGCCAGGACAGGTGCCCTTGGTAGGAAAAGACAAGGTTTTTCCAAGGTGAGGAGGAACCTGGTGGAACAAGTAGTTCAAATTCCTAGTATCTTCTTTTCACAGCCGTACATCCCCAAACCAGTTGTGAGCAGGTCCTTGTGAGTCCCATTGCAACAGGGCTTCCATTCTCATGGATTGCCTTAATGTAGACCTTCCAAGGACACTGGGCATACAAGGCAGAGTCACTGAACACTGGAGGGAAGGGACCACGATGGCAATGCCTCCAAGCACCTTACACATGTGTGAATGTTCAGGACTAATAAACGGCCCTGCTACACCTTGCAGAAAACATCACCTTCATCTCCATAAAATTCCTGTTAGTTCTGCCAACTCCATCCCAGAGCTGGGCCCTGCCTCCAAGCTTTCTGCTTGGATGCTGCACTAGCAGTCACAGAAAATGGCAATGCAATCAGTATGTGCCTGAATCAAGCTGCCTGCTGGTGATCCTTGTCCTTTCCTCTTCAGCCCTGAGTTTCCACTCACAGACCAATCATTCCCACTCCTCCCAGGCAGCAGGGGTTTCCCAATACAGTGCCAAACCAGTGACATCCTGAGGTGGTCAATGAGATAGTCACTGTTTCTCCCTGAGCAAAGCCTCCCTTTTCTGTCCCTTTATCCCTAACCCAGAAATGCCAGCCACAGAAAAGCTCCTCACAGCTTCCCGCATTTCTGCTAGCCACAGCAAACCCAAAAACTGGAAGGCAAACAGAGCTAAAGCAGGCATTGATATTTTTAATCACTCTGTCAGCCCACTAACCCTCTTCAATGTTTCAACCAGGCTTGCAGTTGGCAAGAGTGCTGCTGAGGGTGGTACCAGCACATCGAGGCAGTTCCTTTATCTCTATGTGACCAGTGCAGAGCAGCTTCTTGCTCTGCCCATTTGCAACCTCTCAGCAGAGGAGGCAGCTGCATCCCCTGCCAGGACTCTGTGAATTAAAGCACAGGGAGCATTCACCTCATTCAACAGTTCCTACCTCTCACCCCCTGCCAGTCTGCTGCTGTTAAACTCACTGCAGCTTCAGCTGCTTTATCATCTCATTTGCTTTCTGATGTGACACCAGCCTGCCATGCAGCTGATCAAAGGGTAGAAACCGGAGTGCAGCTGGGCTGAGCAGCCCCCGAATTCACACAAACATGTCACTTCCCATCTCTGCATGTTAGACAACTTCACTTCTTTCTATTACTGCCTCTTTTAATCTCTCCCTCCACGCATACACACACCCCTTTGCTTTCTCTTCATCCACTACATTAATTTCCTGTGCTCATATGCTGTCACCATTTCCCCTTTCTTTTTTGATCTTTCCCATTACTTTTTCTCCCTTTCCACCTCGCTTCCCAAGTCCCTCTGTCTCCCTAACTGTTCTCATTTCTTTGTCTTCTCTCTTCCTACTCTTCCCAGAATTTTCACATTTTTTCACTTGATTGCTTCAGTTTCCATCTCTTCCTCCCTGTTTTTGGAGGATCTACATTGTTTCATAGGAGAAAAGCCACTTTTTGCAGCATGGAAGTAAGGTCCCAGAAGGGATATTCATCCCTTCAAAGCTGCAGATAGACTATTGTTAGCATCAATATTATCTTTATATATGCCTCTTGAATCAGTAAATTACCTCCTCCCATCAAGTCTTTCATGGATCAGAGGCCTCTCAGCACTTGAAATCCTGTGTGGGGAAGAAAGGAATTCAGTAGTCCATTTCTGCAAGAAATCAAGGAAGAAAGGGAAGAAAGGAAGAAAGAGGGGAAACATGAAAGAGAGGAATCAAAGAGAAAAGAGAAAAGAAAAGAAAGAAAGAAGAGAAAAGAAAAATATTTTGGTCCTTGGGGAAGGGCATGGACAATAGTCAGTAAATGCTAGGAGTTCAAATAGAAAATTTTTGTACAACCTTGCTGAATTCCATGTTTAACATAATCCTCAACTCTTGTATCTCACGCTAAACTAGCAAACTTTGGAATGTCTCTGGTAATTCTCCCAATCACCTGCATGGGACTACAAATTAATCCTAATTTTGGATTTTGTGTTACATTTCAATACTTCAGTCTGCAATCAACTAACATTCCAGATGAGGAGAAAGACCAGTTCAGACCTGTTTAGGTTAGGAAATGAGTGATTATTCTGATCCCTTATGGCAAGCCCAGGCTCTTGTCCCTGATGGTAAAAAGACCATTTACAACAGAGGAAGGCATAGGAATCACACATTAGACAGGTGAGATCATTTTGCCTCCACTCCCCTACCCATCAGGTCTCAGCCAAAGCTTCAAGAGTTAGAAATAGTGTTCCAAAGCTCAAACTAATCTGCAAAATTTGTATTGAGATCTGAACATCTCTGAGGTGTTCCAGCAAGCATTTTGGTCTACACCCAGCTTGATTAAAGTATTCCTGAATTCAATTAGCTGAAATATAGTGGGATTATTTCACATCATGCAGTCTGATTTTTTTTGTTTTTTTTTTTTTGTGGGGTTTTTTGTTTTTGTTTTTGTTTTTGTTTTTGTTTTTGTTTTGTTACGGTAAAGTGAGCAAGTGGTGATTACAGGGCTTTATACAGCAGGCCTTGCTGTTTCTCTGAAATAAAAAAGTGACATGAAATTAGACCAATTTAGCCAGAATTTCTTGGGGGAAGCAAGGAGTAGGGGAAAATACCTCTGGTTTTCCTTCATGAGATTATTTTTCATTAGATAATTGTAGAAAATGTATTCTCTGGCACATTATATAACAGAAGAAACAGTTTAAATGAAAGACACTTCATTTTCATCAAAATAAAATATATATTGAATCAAGTGTTAAATACACACACAAAATCATTTCTCCAGAACATTGTTTAACAGAAAACACTTTTTAACAATTAGGGTTTTAATTTCAGTTCCATGTCAAGTCCATATTTCAAAAAACTGAATCCTGAGAGCGGATAGTCCCAGGTTTTATTTCACTGAATCGTGCCTCTGGGAACAGTGATCGGCACAAGGCCAGGCACAGGGCTGGCAGCAGCCATCCACCTGTGAGATGCAGCTGTGTCCAAGCTGGGAATGACTTCCAGCACACTGAAGGGCTGTGGATTGCCAGCCCCACGTTGGGCACCAAACCTGACACTGTGCTCTCTCTAAAGCCCCTTGGCTTCGCCTGCCCGGCAGAGGCACAGTCAGCAGCGAGGGACACTCCCCTGTGTCTCGTGGCAGATTCGGGGAGTGGCTAAGACAGAGCACTTTGCTGTCTGCCTTGTGTGGAGGAGAGGCGGCGTCCGAGAAGGTAATGAGGGAGTCGACTCACAGCCAGGGAAAAGTCTCAGGTTTATTGTAAGCTCCAAGGAGCTCTGAGTTCCATGTCCCTGCAGCCGAAAGTGATTTACATGGCTTTCGTAATCACCTTAAGTACCGGGGTGGAGACAAGGGGGAAGGACACCCACTGCCCAGTGGGGGAGTTTGGGGGAGTGGAAGGCAGGAGGACAGACAGAAACACAAACCAATGGGGGAAGGTTAAGGGAGGGACCCGTGGCCTTTGTCCACTCACTCGATGCCCAAGGTGGAAAAATTTGGGAGGGTGGGATTAGGAGCTGCGTGATGGACAAGGCACCAGGGAGGGGTAGCATTGGAGGAAGGGTGGGAGAGTTCAGGGTGGAACCATTGGGGGAAAATGGGGGGTGAAGGGGCAAACCATTACAGAACTGTTACAAAGATATAAAAACACAATACAACAACAACAGTGGATCATTTTGAAATTCCACCATCCATCTCACTTCCCCACCCTGGTGAAATGAAGGGGCCAGCAAGGAAACTGCCACGTCACTCTGTAACTTCAGACCAGCCCTTGCTCAAGTGCCCATCTGAGGGCTTTGCTTGCCATGGCAGTCCCAGCACTGAGCAACCAACTGAGCTCCCAGACATCAAATTCTCCTGCTTCAAATCCATTAAGCAGATTTTATTTACAATATCTTTCTACGTCAGCAGCTCAGATAGTTCATTTTTGTATCCAAACCCCAGCCCTTATACATCTGCAGATGCTCCCACATGAATATAATATAAAACTTATCCCTGTCCATCATATTGGAGTATTTTAGCATGTGGTACTCCTTTTGAACCTCATGATGTTTCCAGTTGAAGGTGTCTCTTGTGCCACAGGACACTTAAAAAAACACCTAAAATAAAAAGAATTCACAATCTGTGTTCCCTAAACCCCCAGTTCTCAGCTTAATAATACATTTTCAGCTGTGCAGTTACAACATTCATAACTAGTGCTGAGAAAATAATTTGCAGCCAGTAATTTTCTGAAAGAATTTAGTCCCTTTCTCTGCTCACAGATGGTCCCTGAGCAAAATCAAAATTTCCTCGAATGTACTCATTATTTGAAAATACTCAACACATTTTTGGCAGGGCTTTTTTTCCTTTTCCCCCTTTAAAAAACCACCCTTGCAGATTGATCACAAAAGCATTGCTTGTGTATTCCATAGTTAGTATTCTAGCCATGAGCTGCTGGTTTGTTGTGATTAATCATAGGTTCATACTATGGTTTCCATTCCCCCACTGGAGAGAAAACAAAACCCCTGTACTTCTTATAGTCAGGTGTAAGCCTTGAAAAAACCCCACGGGCTTTGATTTCCCTTGGGAAAAAGAAGCAGAAAAATTGCACTAGGGAATTTTAACCCCTGTAATCTCTGGTTCTCACAGGGTATTCCTCTGTCTTTCATAGTGCCTGCAGTCCCCACTTAATGCTGTTCCATAGAAGGATAGTACTATTGTACCTCACAATGGTACAGCGGGACCAAATATTTGGCTGGAATCATGCATCCCAATGGCAAAACAAAAAGAATAGCCCATCCTGCTGCCCAGTCCCTTGAAGGGAAATCAGCTTATGCCAGCTAGAAAACCCATGATGAGGTTGCAGGATGCTGTGCTGGAAGCACCCGAGAAATGGGACAAACTGGAGGGTGACAAGGGATGGGCATGGCCATGGGCAGAGTCTTCTCCAGACCTGTGAGACCTGACAGGTCTGGTTTTTTAAAGAATCACTGCAGAGAACAAATAGATAAGGTTTCAAAAACTGATAGGCAGGGTCCATAATTTAAATTCCAGTAGCTTATTGCACGTCAAGGAACTACATGCAAGGGAGGAATTTCACATTGCATTTAAGTGTTCATACCAACACTTAGGAAAGAGAAATGTTAGCAGGCTTGTGAAGGCTCAGTATCAAATGAAATTCTTATAATCTGCCCACCTGCTCCTGCCAGCTTTGAGTTGTTTTGCTCTGCTCCTCTGGTTGGACACTGGAACTCATCCAGGGCTGGGTGGAGACTGATGTCCTAGAGTTGAAAGGATGGGGCACAACACAGTAAAAATCCCTGAGCCATTCCTCCCATCCATCAAATGCTCTCTTTCTGTGCAAATATGTACTACTAATGCAAGCACAGACAGAATTGTGCCATTCTTTGCAGCTGCCACAGGGAAGAATCACATTTACATTACTAAATGCATCTTTCCAGCAAAACACAGAGTGAAGTCAGAAGACAGCCTTTGATAAGGAAGAAAGAGACTTTAAAACAAATAACCCACATTCACTAACATGTATTCAAATACAGACAAGAGGAACAGCGGTAAGAAAAAACCCAACCAAAACCCTTGACATTTCTGCTTCAAGGAGCCTTTATCACAGAGCGTGAGGATTTTATTTTGGCTGTTACCTTTCCTTTTGATGGTGTCTTCTGAGTCACTTCTCATGCAGACATTTCTCCATTTCTCCACATGTAGTCTGCAGTGTGGGGGATCCTGTCTCTTGCAGATATATTCTGTTTGCCTAGCCCAAGCAATGACCAGACATATGGGTGTAAAGGCCCTTCTGCTCCTGAAAGATATTCTGTGTCCACCTAACTGTCCAAAGTAGAGCTCTGGAAAGAGATCTAGAATTTGACTTGTATCAGGAAGACAAGACTGCTCTGCTACTGCATATATAGAACTATAACAACTATAAATGTTTTGAGGGGGAAAAAAAAGGTTCTCTCGAGGGGATGACAATTGCATTCAAATAAATTTAGTATGTGGGAGGTTCTGATTGTTAATCACATGTATGAAAACACCACACAAAACCTTTGGGACATATAAGGTGCACTACAATAGCCTGGCTAGATAATAGATACATGTAGCCCTTACATTTTCAATATGGCACTGGATTTATTTAATTTCTTGAATTGTGTGACAGGATGGTAGGAAGTGAGGAATTTCCACAGATGGAAATGGGCAGCTGCAGCTAGCCTCAAGCAGAAGAGAAAGGATTTAATGACATTTACACCTAAAAAATATAGGAGGTGAAGTAGCTGTTGAGGATGACATCAGCAAATTTCAGAATTAGCCATTTATTAGGGTAGGTGATGAGACCCATGTCATTCAGAGCTACTGTTTCTGAAGCTGTATTCTAGAAAATACTAGAGCAGAGAGTTATTTTCAACTGATATTCCCACACTTGCTTCTAGCTTTTTTTTTTTTTTTTTTTTTTTTTTTTTTTTTTTTTTGATGGCAGAAAACATATTTTAAAAAATGGAACTGAAACAAAGAACAATTCAGAGACAGGAGGTCAATTCTGTGGCAACTTCCACAGCAATGGAGACATAAAAAAATAAAACACTGCAGCTTTTCTAAAAGGTAGGTTTTTCATGGCTAGAACATTTTCTGTCTATTGCAAAGTTAAACAATAAGGAATTTCCTTGATCTGAAAGCAGAGGCTGAGCCACTTAAGGCATGGGATGTTTGAAATATAAGGCAAAACCCTCAGTCCAAACTTAGCAGTTTACACCATCCAGGACACCATTCGCCACAGACCTCTCTACCTCAAGCATCAGAGGGTCTCAAGTTCAAATCCAGGTGTGTATTGGGTTTGTATGGCCAGGTTTTGGTAGCAGCAGGGGATACAGGGGTGGCTTCTGTAAGAACCTGCCAGAAGCTTCCCTCATGTCCACTGCCAGTTGGCTGCAGGATGGACTCACCACTGAGCCCATCAGAGATACTGGTAATACCTCTGTGATAACATATTTAAGAAGGAAAACAAAGGTTTTGTGCAGTTGTAATTGACCTCAGTGGAGAGCAGAGCAGAGTGAGGATGTGGGAAAGAATCAGCCCTGCAGACCCCAAGGTCAGTGTGGAAGGAGAGGAGGAGGTATTCCAAATGCTGCAGCTGAGATTCCACTGCATCCTGTGGTGCAGACCATGGTGAAGCAGCTGTGCCCCTGCAGCCCATGGAGGTCAGTGCAAGTTCAAAGATCCACGTGCAGCCTGTGGATGCTGGAGCCCTGAGACAGGGCTGTGGCCCTGTGGGATGCCCATGTTGGAGCAGGCCCCTAGCAGGGACCTGTGGACCCATGGAGAGAGGAGCCCACACTGGAGCAGGTTTGCTGGCAGGACTTGTGACACTGTGGGGAAGCCACACTGGAGCAGGCTGTTTCTTGAAGGACTCACCCCATGGAAAATTGACCTACATTGGAGCAGACTGTGAAGAACTGTTGCCTGTGGGAGGAACTCATGCTGAAGAAGGTAATGGAGGTGTCTCCTGTGGGACCTCATGCTGGAGCAGGGCAAGGACCCCTCTCCCTGAGGATACGGTGAACTCTCCATAACTCCCATTCCCTCTCTTCCTGTGCCCCTGAGAGGGAGGAGATGGAGTCTGGGAAGGATGGAGGGGTGGAAGGGAAGGTGATTTTAAGGGTTTGGTTTACTTCTCATTATGCTGCTCTGATTTAGCAGTAAATTCAATTAATATCCTCAACCTCAGTCTGTTTTGCCCATGATGGTAGTTGGTGAGTGATTTCTCTTGGTCCTTATCTCAGTTCATGGACCTTTGGCTATTTTTTCTTTCCCCTTTTCTTTCCAATTGTGCAGGAGAGTAATGGAGTAGCTTTGGTGGGTTCCTGGCATTCAGCCAGGGTCGATCCACTACAAGATGCAAATTCCTTAACTTGTTAAAAAGTCTCAACAGCTAGGAAGTCAAAAGAGGACAAATGTTACAGAGTGGGTGGTTAGACACCTCTTGAATCAAGATGTTAAAAAAAGAAAAAAAAAAATCTTTCCTGTTATTTAAGCCCAAGGTTTATGTCAGACAAAACACAATACTCTAACCAAGGGGAGAAGGATATAGTGAGCCCAGGCTTTATTAAGGTCTGGCTGTACATGATTTACTTTTCATTAGGTCTAGTTAGCAGATAAACACTAATTCAGGCAAGAGTTCTAGCCATGCTTAATACTTTAGTCTTAAAACAGAATAATATCTCCAGCATCGTTAAAAACAAACATTCAGATGGGAACAAATTAACTCATATCAATTCAGCCAGCTGCAAAGACCTCCTTTCTATTACAGCTACTTCAGAAAATTTATGTTAGCCATTCTCAAACCACCTCTTAAAAATACATGACTTTTGCATCAAGCCTGTAAGACCATATAATTCAGGCCTTTCCACCCAAGTAAGAGAGTGACTCCCCAAGGTCCCTGTGATCTCTTGGAGAATGCCCTGCAAGTGGGGACCCATTTAGTCCACCTCTCTGCCACAGGGTGAGCAGTAGTCCAACAAGCAACTGATATAGTTTTTTAAGTAATCTAAAACTGCACAAAGCCACCTATCCTAAAATACTTATTTAGATATTCAGGTCTTTATCCAACAGCTTACAGTGAAGGGAACTTACCCTTGCAAATACATCAGGGATAAAATAAAAAAGGAATGCAGTCTCTGCTTTGACACCTGTTTTGTTCATGGGTGATCAATTCCTTTTTGATCTTTTATCCACTGTCCTGAGTCTTGAAAGCAAGCATCTCCAGCTCCAGGCAATACAAAGGAAGCTGCAGAAAGCAACAGCAAAACACTCGCTGCCTGTGACTTGCTTCTGTGCTAAAGCTGGAGCAACCTCTCCTTTGCTCTTCCACTTAGATTTTCTCTGATTCTTTCTGACTAAACAAGAGCAAACCATATTTATTCTTAGAAAAGTTGCTGGGTCACCATAAGCCCAAATTTAAGTTCTGGTCCAAAAAGGCTTTCCTGCAGACTGCATCTGAAAACTGCCCACTCTCAGATCCCACTTCCTATCCCAAAGCACTTTGAGAAAGTTTGGATACACATCCAAACTTTTCAGTTTGATGTACTATCTCCCTGTGACTCATAGAAATGTTTCTATGAATATTTAATTCTTTTAAGTTCCAGAAGGGGAAAAAAAAAAAAAAAAAAAAAAAAAAAAAAAAAAAAAAAAGAAGGCTCAAAAGGGAAAGAAAAAGACTCAAACAAATACCATAGCTGCCAACATCTTGTGACAGAAAGTCAATAGCTTTTAAATCTGCATAAAATTACATACATTTCCATGAAATTACATGCATTTGCATATAGTGATGCTACAAGGGAGTTGCAGCTCCTCCTCAAGACTCCCAAAATTCTGTCTTCTCCCACCATCCCAACAAAACATAAATTCTGTCATCCTTGACCTCTGAAAGCACTGGGAAAATACAGGAGGAAATTCCTGGGTCATCTCCATAGCCCACTGGAAATTTGTGTCTGACCAGGGACATGGGGAAGCAGCTTCAGGAAGTCTCCTGAGACCTCTCTTCTTTTCCCCTTCCCCATCTCTTTCTCTCCTCCTTGGCAGTGCCAGGAGGAGACTGGGGAGAAAAATTTCTAGCAGGTAGAATAAAGTCTGTCCTCCTCCTTACTGTCAGTGTTCCTCACCATGTGTAGTTGAGGGGACAGTGCCCACAGCATGCCCAGCCAGGTGTTCTCTCCAGTCCTTGTGGGGTTCAGGGATCTCTCTAAGCCTCTCATGAGCTGGGACAGGGCAAACCTGGCATCCTGTGCAACACCATGGGCTGGGGAAGGAGGGAAATAGGGTCTGGCAGTAAAAATTACTAGCTTAGGGGTTTCTGGAGTGCATGGAAGGGGAAAAGGCTGTCCCAGAGATGGAGACTGACTGCAAACTGGAGCCAAGAGCATATTTGAAAAGACATGGGCAATACTGAATTTTATCCACAGGCAGAAGTGGTGTCTCCGCAGAGAACCAAAAAGAAAGGGGAACCCAGCTACAGATCATCTGATTGAATGACTGCCATCACAAAATATTCAGGCACAGCATCTCCCAGGTGCTGTGATGGCTGCCATACCTGCCTCCCAGCTCTTTGCTGATCCTCTCAGTTGTGTCAGCACAGCTACACTTGTGGGACAAACCCAGGAACCCCAGGTCACATCGTAGGGGGAAGCCAGCAACACTGGGGGCACAATATATGGGGGCGGGAAATGTGTGTGAGCCACCTACCAGCCATTTTAGAGACACTGGAAATTGTAATCCTGGAGTCAGTCTGAGTCTGGAGTTAGACGAGGTTTTCACTACCTAACAAAATCCAAGAATGCATTTGATGAGCAATTCCTTCTTGCAGCAGTCTCATGTGATTCCAGAAGATGGATATATTCTAGAGATTGTCTTGCTGGCTGGAGTGATAGCTGGGGGATCATGGAGGAACCTGTCCCCAGGACCAGAGAGCATCCTGACAGCTTCTTCCCTCAGGTTAGGGAGAGAGCAGGATGTGGACAGTTTCATTCTTTTACTGCCTTCTTACTGCAGCTCCTCAGCACAGCAGCCAAAGGGACAGTTTCATGTACTTAGTTTTTCTCTGGTGACATTTTCCCACCAAAAACTGAACTTGAATCCACCAGCTTGCTTTCTCAGAGGCCACAAAACAGGTTAGTAATGAGTTAGATCAAAATGGGGAGTGTTTTGTATCCCACCCCCAGGCCCTGACCTCCCTGTATGTAACTGCTTTTGAAATATATTTGGTAACACACTGAATGTATTTAAAGGGATTGTAGAACTGGCCAATTTTCATGCTAATTAAAGTGCAGGAGATGGAAGTGAGCTGTTTGAAATACATTACAGCACCGAGGAAAACATATTGTGCGCTATCTCATATTTTTCAAGAGCCCATATTCAAATCCACTTTCAATCTGTGTGCACTGTGCTGCTGCTGTTGCTGCTGCTGCTGCCTGCGTTACCAATCCACAGGCAGCATCCATCCTGCCCTTCTGCTGGCCCAGCCTTTGGCATGGGATGGACCTGGATGCATAGCCCATCCCTGGGGACAGGGAGAACTAGGTCAGTGGTTTGGAAGGAGCTGGAGCACCAGCCTCTCACTTGGGGGAGGCAAGGAAGAGAGAAAATTACTAATCTCCACAGACAGCATAGCCAAAGGGGACAAAATTTAAATTTCCCACAACTGATGCTTACAGAGGAGAGAGCCCAGACTCACAACAGTGTTTCTCTTGCAAGACCTGGGGAAAGCATGAGGTTCAAGTAAATGTCTGGGGAAAGGGAAATCTCACGCAGAAAGACATTTACAGAGCATGTAAGCATCTTTTCTTCACTTCCCTGGATAGCTAGTTGGTTGGGTCACACCCCAGTGTTGAAAGTGGACAAGAGTTAGACCAGCATCTCTGAGCCAGGGGCATAGGTGCAGCTTTGACCTGGATTTCAGCTCCTTAGAGTGCATGAGCTGTTTATCAAATACAGGGCAATTTACCTACCTGGCAGATCTGTTGAGACCAATGGTTTTGTCCTACTTTCTCAGATAAGTTTAGAAATTCATTTCATTTGGAGATATTAGATGTTGCCCCTTTGTTTACACAAAGTTCCTTCCTCCACAGCAGGAAACCCTTCAGAGTGCATGTTCATGTGTATGAACTAGTTTCAGTGTCTGGCTTGGGGAAAAATCTGCATGTAAATCGATGGGAATGTCTTCAAGTACTTCCCAAGGTAATGGTGCATGTGCTATGGCCCTCTGGGCTAAGCTCTGCATGAGGGTGGCTGGCAGAGGGGCTGATTTTCTACATGCACACCCACACCTCCCCAGGAAGGCTGTAGAGAGCAGGACCTATTTCTACAAAGACTCACCATAGCTGTAGGACTCTTGTTCATACGTGATTGCTTGGATGCAGGAATAATTTGGCTGTTTTCCTTGTTTTCACCTCCTTTCCTTCTCTCACTGACCTTTGGATACAGGGTCGACAAGCATATTTGCCCCCAGGGCTGGGAGCTACCAAGATGCACTGTCAAGTGTTTCTTCACCCTCAGGAGGAAATGTGCTTCTTTAAATATTTGTCTGACTCCCTGACAGCTCTTTGACAGAACATTTTGACTGTAAACTTCCCTGTTTACAGTAGATTTCGTTGGCAGAAGACATCTCTATCAGGGCACCCTCCCCTTTGCAAGCAATTCCAGGCTGACAACAGATTTTCCTTCCCTGTTTCAGTTCATATCTGAGTCTTTTCCCCTCTGTTATCTTCTGTGAGGACTTCATTTCCCAAACCAGAATTTGGAAAGACAGCTGCCCTGGGGATGGTATGAAAATTGCAAAGGTTAGGTAGCAGCAGGTGAGATGATAAAAAAGAGAGGTTCTTCCCACATGGATTCCACCAAAGGACAGAGGTGGTAGAACAATGGCAAAAAGAGCAAATCCCTGTTCTAGTGAAATAAAGGCAAGTTTCTCTCTTAAATGTTAATTGAGAAGTTTTCCTTCTTTCCTTCGGAGTCTGGCAAGTAATGTCTGTGTGGGTGGAGGAAGACAGGAATTACCTAGCAAATCTGGGAACACCCTCCAAACCCAGGGATCACGTGGTTTTAGAAGCGGCAGCAGCTCTTCGGAGGCAGCTGAGGTAAGCCAAGAAGACACGTGGGAGTAGAGGAATTAGGCAGTCCTGTTTCTGAAGCTGTTTCAGCTTTCTGGTGTTGGGTCCAGATGAAGTCCTTGCCTTTGGAGAGAAGCCACCACCAGATAGAGCAGCTTTCTGGTTTAGCTTCATGAAGGCGAAGCAGATGACTGGTCAGTGGAGCAACAAATTGGAAAACACATGCCTGAATTAAGTCATCCCTTAATGAGGAGCCTCTGAAAAAATAGCCTGACTTCGTAAGCTTGTGACAGACTAAGCCTTTTAATGAGGGCAATACCTAGATTACCTCTGTGACATTGGAGATCACTGAGTACTTACACCCTGCTGCCTGGCAGTTTACAACATGAGAGGTAAATAGGAGTGCTTGCAGGAATTAAGAGATTGATTGATAAATTATTCCCATTGAAGCATGGACCAGAATAACAGAGTAGGCAGAGCCTGTGCATCAGTTTCATTTTGAAGTCAACAGCATGGTGCTGCCAAGATTTCATCTGTGGTGTCTTCTCTAAGTGAAGGAGAGCAGGACCTTTGCTGATGTTGGTGGCACTCATGTTGTTTTGTCCTGCTGAAACAGAAGGTTGAGAAGAACCATCTATGCATGGTAAGATGAGCAGGTTACAAGATCTTCTTCATCCCAAAGATGATGAGAACATTAGTAGTCCCAAAGACTCAGTGACCTCAAGGTATCCATGCTCAGCTCTTCATGCGCTTTACAATGCTCAGACTGCGAGCACAAATACATTTTCTGCCACAAAAAGCTGTGTCTCTGGCAGAACCACAGATACTCATCTTCAGAGGAGTGCACTGTCACCCAAAGGAGGGAGGGATGATCTCCTACAGGTTTTCTGGAAGGCACTGCCATTGTTCAGAGTGCAAGTGGGCTGAGGAGCTTAACAGATGGCTGCAGTGAGACACGGACTCTCTACAGATGGTGAATTCATTCCCTCTGAGATCAGTGGTGGGCTGGATGACAGCCCAATATGGTTGCAGACTCCAAAAGCCTGTATTACCCCCACACACCCTGTTATCATGACATTTTCCTCTTTGGAAAAGGCAAAGGGATTTAGAGAGATAGAAACAGACACCTACATGAGTAGGGAGAAAACACTGAAAATGGCAGATGGCATAAAAACAGGTATGTATCTCTGAGAGGATGACAGCAGGGGAAGAGAGGGCAAAGCAGCTACTGCTCACTAGCTTCCCTTGTGGACATCTCTTCCATTCCAGGGACATCCAGAGGATGGGCACCCTGGTTTTCAAAACATAACTTTCATAAACAGTAAGCAAAATGTCTGAGGATAACATCTCTGAGAAAACCTCCCAAGAAGCCCTTGTCCTAAAGGATTTTTTCTTTGAGACCGCAGTCACAATTTTAAGCACTATCTCATCTCTGGATGGATTTTTTGCAACCATCTCTTAAAAGGTTGGAAGCCTTTAACAGACTTGATGAAATCAGTGGAATTAGACAGCAAATGCTTCCCGCTGTGAGCAGCCTCAGATTTGAATGTATCCCCACCTTACACCTCCCACTCCATAACAGAACACTAAACTTCACATCAAATAAGCAGTTTATCAGGTTTTATCAAGGGAAATAGTTTGGTTTCTTAACTATATATAAAAGCCAAACCAGGAAATTATTTCAAACCAGAAATCGCATAAATTCTTTCAAAGGAGCTTTTTAATCAAGTCATGTTTTGAAGACAATCCTCCTCCTGGTGATATTTCAGCAATGTAACACTAAAAGACATCGCTAAGTCCAGGGTTTAGGAAGTCACATCTTCATTCATTTCAGGATGATCTTGGCTGTTTAATGATTGCGGTGGATAATAACAAGGAGCTTGGATGCAGTTCCAAGTTCCAAGCAACATGTAGGTCGCAGAATTATCTCAGCAGTCAGCATCCATTGACTCATAGAAAGCCTGACTCACAGCAATTGGTATCTACAAGAGTTTCTTTTATTTCTGTATTTCCCTATAAGTTTATAGGCTTATACCCACCAGGACTAATGCCATATTATCTCAGGAGCAAGCTTAAATTCAGCAGGCTGGTATTCAGCAAACCTCCCAAGCTGGGCAAAGGTCTGTATTAGAATGCATCTCCTGATAACTCCTCTTCTCAAAGCCCCAGGGCTTGTAGGCAGAACAGCACAGCCCTTGAAATTCACTTCCTTCCAGTTTTAACAGAGCATTTGCAAGGAAGTTTCACAAGAGCAGCTATTCCAAAAGACACTGCTGCTAGTTCTAGTGGCAGAATAAATCTTGTGATTCAGCATCCAACACCACCTCTGGAAGCTCTGAAACAACCCTAGATATGCTCCCTTTCCAAGAGGGAAAAAAGGAAATTAAAAAAAAAAAAAAAAAAAAAAAAAAAAAAAAAAAAAAAAAAAAAAGCAAGAACTCACTTGAAGCATGCAAGTAGATTTGTAGACATGAAAAAACACAGACGATATTGCTGAATATAAACTTGCTGGTGCAAAGATTTTACTTTAACATTGATGGAAAGGCCCCTTTTGTTACATTGCTCCCTGGTATTAAAGTAGTTTTCGAACACCTTGCAGGATCAAGCACAATATGAATGGCAAGCCTTAAAGCTATATATTGAATTATGGAAATATCTCATGGGTACTATTGTTCCCAGAATGCTATATGCCAGTGCAAGTTGATCCCCAGTGGCTTTGCCAAGAGGTTCTGGGATTATTCCAGAGATCCTACTTTTAGCTTGGTCTATCATGTCTGCTAAATACTTCTCAATGTGAAAGCTGCAGTACCATGATGTTAAGGTGCTAAAACCACATGAGGAAAGAGTGGGGCAGGGAAGCTTGAAGCAGAGAGAGTAGAGTTCTCCCAGTCGTGCTCCTTCACCCCTCCCCAGCTCTTTTGTTCCAGGGTATTTCCCACCATCTTCCAAGGTTCACAATTTAAGCAGCTAAGCCCTGGAGCCATTGCAGCCAGACATGCTGCAGTGCAGCCACTGGCCCTTGCTCTTAGGGAAAATCCTCCTCCCAAAGGACTGCTTCATTTATTTCATTTGTCTCCTTTCCATCTCCCACCCTGTCCTCAGGGGAATACAACCTAGGCAGATAAGCTAATGAGACAATTAGCTCTCTGCTCCCTGATTGAAGAGCCCTTTATTTCCTTAACCAGCCAAGCCAATTCTCAACATCATAGAGTGCTTGACTTTATTTCTGCAATGTGATTCATCTTCCCTCTTGCTCATATATAAACCTACCATAAAAGAGTGTTATTAGTGTTGCCAAGTTAAGCACTCACTTGTTAGCAAACACTTAGGCCTAAGTCTATTTGGGGAACCTTAATTCACCCTCTTCCTCCTCCCACTCCACAATTCACCCTGCATGTGTCTTTTACCACGGCCTTTAATAGTCCTATCCTACAGCGGTGCACAGAAAGCCCATTCCACACTCAGCACGAATATTGGGCAGTGATCTATGAGGAATGACGAGCTAAGGGATATTATATTTGTGATATTTTAATTGTGAGTGGCTGCCTCACAACTTGACTTGCCACCCACCTGCTCTTGCATGTCTGGAAAGAAGATTATTGCAATGCGGCATGCAAAGGCTGGGTACAGAATCATTGTGAAATATAACCCAGCATGCCAAAAATACACCTTAAAAAATCAGCACCTTCTGGAACTGTTCACTGGAAACTCTGGCAGGAGGGGAAGATGGAGATCAGCAAAAAAATTTAGGACCTACTCCCATTTCCCTACAGGCCAAAGATCCTACCTCCCAGGTGTTCATACAGCAGCCCTTACATTTGGAATCCATCTTCTTCTACCTTCAGGCCAGTATGAAAAGTAGATTTCTGAGGCAGTTGCTCAGGAAGGGCTGCTTTGTCTGTGCTCTGGCTGGAAGGGGAGGCAGCAGTGCCTTGCTCCTCCTCTGACCCTGTGCCATGGAAAGAGACACAGCCTCTCAGAGCCCAAGCTCTTCTGAGGTGAGAGATCAGGTAGTTGGCTTGCTTGTGTCTCTATCTGAGGGGAAATGCAACAGTGCAGGATTTG
Source organism: Anomalospiza imberbis (assembly GCF_031753505.1). Taxonomy (NCBI): domain Eukaryota; kingdom Metazoa; phylum Chordata; class Aves; order Passeriformes; family Viduidae; genus Anomalospiza; species Anomalospiza imberbis. Next base: position 54,878,321 of record NC_089682.1, read on the forward strand.
CTCAGTCGCCACACAAAGTCCCTGTTTTCCTCTCCTGCCCCTACCACCCACTCCCACTGAGCCATACAATTGTGACCACGTTGTACACACAGTACTGTTGTGTAGTTGACAGAGTATTAGTCACTCATCAGCCTTTCCTTGGCAGCACCCTGTCCACCAGATTGGGAACAGTTTTTTTTTTAAGTTGTGCCCATTTCCATACCAAGTAGGAAAGAGACAAATGGCCAATTGCCTGTGCCTGAAGCACCCCTGCTAACTGTTGGGATGATGATTGATGTCAGTGCCTGGCTGCATCCTTCAGCCCATGAGATGCTTTCCAGTCTTGCAAAACCTGTCCTCTATTCAACACTTCCTATTGCATTCTTGATAATTTAAGCTGTAACATCTCTTACTGATTTCTTTATAGAATATTCCCCCAGTCCCAGTAAAAGCTTACAGAGTGGCGTCAGAGGCACATCTGCCTAAAACCATCTATGTCCTCTCCCTTCTTGCATGCAATTGCTTCTAAGGAGGGTTGCAAGATGAAGAGGAAGGATGGAAGCCAATGCTGCAGTTCTCACTAGATTAATCTTTTGCTTAGTCAAGTCTGAAAGGGAACCTAAATTCAGGATAACATTCATACTATGAATTTTTTAACCCCAGTCTTATTTTTTGTTCCTGGTTCCTCTAGCCATTCCTGAAAATGTACAAATCTCCTATTGAGTAACAAAGAAAAGGTCTCCTGAATACAAACACAGAACAAAATAACTGTCAGGTTTATGATGCATCAATCTATTCAGACATGGAAGCAGTTTTGCCCAAAAATTTCATTTCAGGCAGAATGTGAAGGCTTTTGCATTTATCCCAGAATTTACAAACACAGGAACAGCTATAGAGCAGGCTCAGGTCTACAGTTCATGCCCTGACAGCCCATGGAAGGAGGCTCAATGCAAAATGTACTCACACTGTTTCCACTTGGGGGATCTCCCAGACAAGTAGGTGGCAAGTTCAGCTCCATCACTGAACCTCTTTCCTTTGAATGTGTGCTTGAGTGAGTTAACTCTCCTCAGCATTGCAAAAGGCCAAGAGATGCAGAAGAACTTTTCTTGCAAAGATTTCAAGAACTGCTAACTGGTAATCATACAGTATTGTAAGCATTTTATTTTAAATATATTCATGGGTGGAGGAAAGGTGTTGAATCCATAAAATTGCAGGATATGTGCAGCTAGATTCAGTGGCCTCTGCCCAGTTGGGACTATAGGAAATAAAGACCAAAAGTGCGCAGAAACATTTGAAGACCTTGGAGAAAAACTTTGCTTTCTTCCACTTCTTGACAGATACAGCACAGCAAACAGAGAGTTAAGGCTTTTCCCCTGCTACACTGCAGCAAAAATGAGAGATTTAAATAGACTGAAAATGTAAATCCAACATTTACTCCATAGACATAGTGAAGCAGAGCAGAGGGGAGGGGAGTGAGGGAGGATAGATGATCATTGGATGTGTGAGAAGAGAGATGCATCACATAGTATATATTTTATATGTATTAATATTCATACCAGTTCTTTCTTTTCTCCCTCCAGGCTCTGTCTGTTGCTTCAGTTCATCCATCCGGCTTCAAGAGGGAGATGGATCTTTCAGCTCTTTCCTACAACTCTAAGCTAGAATCTAATCATCAAAATAGCTTGTGGTTCCTTTCTCAGCAGCACTGCAGGAAGATGCTGGGACATTTACAGCCAGAGTTATATCTGAAGACAGAAAGCAAAGTTTGCAAGAGAGGTCACCCCATGCTCCCTGTGAAGATCAGAGATGTGCTTGGCTGGTGACATTTCAGGAGAGGACACATGGAGAGTGACACTGTTCTTCCTGAGTCCAGAGGGAGCACCGCTGTTTTTAGAGATGCTTTTAGAGATGCTTCTAAGGTTTTAAATTCTGCTATCCCTTATCTTCAGGTCTGGAACAACACACGGAACAGAGTAACCCTGTGAGAAGTCTTCAAATATGGAATTGAGGAATGGAGATAGCCATACCTTTGGAAAAATATTTTACTTTTTGATGGTGGAATGGTGGTAGTCAATCCAAAGTAAAGTAAAAAGGCAGAATTGTCTTATATTTATTTGGAAACAAAGAAAGCCCTGCTGCTGAGGAAGGAGGAAGTCAGTAGTCCAGGGCTCTTTGCTCTGTCTAAAAGAACATCAGCCTAGAGGCAACAGCATCAAGATCAAGAAGTAATATACAGGTTATAGTGCATGAGAAGAGAGTTTCAATTTGCTGAAAAGATGAGGCTGAAGTTTATGCTTAAAGGCTGCTACAGTATTTTCATTCCAACACTACTGAAGATTGTCATGAAAAAAATCCATTTTCTGAAGTGTGTTTGGAAGAGAGACAGTAGTAGCCCTGGAAGACTGATGTTTCCCTCAAGACTCAGGTGCTTCAAACTAAGAAAACTTGATGGCAGTGCTTAAAAAGCACTATGTGCCCCAAAGAAGCGTCACAGCAGAGAAATAAATTTCTCTTAACCAGGCCAAGGAAAGGTGAGACTTAACAGCTTTTTCACTTGTCTTGCAAAGCTCTCCTACCTATCACGCTGGTATTCATGCCTAAGGACTCCCTTGGGAATTCTTGCTTTCTATTTGGGAATCAAAAAACCTGGACTTTGATGAGGAAAAAACTGCCGAATATTTTTCACGGAGAGCAATTTAATCCAGAGGAAGACAGGTACTGTGTGAAGACCCGCGCACACGTGTGTGGAGTCCAGCTCTGAGGGATAATCCTCCTGGAAGCCATCACAATGTGGTGAGGGGAAGCAGACCCACACTATGGAATCTTCTTAGGGAACCAGGTTTAAAGGCATGACACGAGCTGTACCTGCGTTTCTCCAGCTGAGCACAAAAGGTTTGGACATGTAGTATGTATGTGCACTTTGCTAAAATGCAGTGAAGGGAAAGCCATTTTATATTTGTAAGGAGGAGGATACCCTCTCTCTTTCTCAAAGACAGTGACTCATGTATGTACTACAAAGGATTGGTCTTCCAGCATGGAACAACTCTTCTGAATTTTGGAATGCAGAAGCTGGATTTTGGTTAGCCGAACCAGGTAAAAAATTACTGCCCCTCTTTTACCTTTGAACATAGCAACCAACAGATGTGTCCTCATTTTTTTGAGAAAGTATGCAGAAGATTTGCCATCATTCTTCCCACAGAAACTGACAGTGTTCACAAAATTAGCATCCAGGAGATAAAAGTTCAGACCACAACCGGCTGCCAGTTCACATAGCACAATTTAAGTCAGTGCCACTTTACGGGAAAGCTTTTACAGGAAGTACTCAGGAAGGTTTTTGATCTATGGATGAAAAGTAAGTACTTTTTACCCTTGCCATTATTTGGTACAGAAGGAAAAGTTTTTATCCTACCATGGAAACATGGATTTGTCAGTGTTATTTGTATTACAGTCACATCCACGGCCTCCTACTGTGATAGATGCTGAATAAACATGCAAGCGAGAAGTCCACGGCACCTAACAAAGATATCCAAAAGGAAAGAAGTGAAGCAGCTTGTCCAACACCATGAAGCAAAGCAGACACACAAAGCAGCACAGACTGTTTAGTCACATGTACTACTTAGTGGAAGTTGTGTATTTACTGAGGTTATAACTTCTTTGCAAACACATGCCTTCAGATAAAGGCATGCTGCTTCTGCTGCTACTGTCAACCAAAGACATATTTCCTGATTAGTTCATTGCTCCCAGTGGATCTCTTCAGCAGTGTCATCCTTGCCTGTAAATCCTGGAATCCATCCTAATTCAAACATACCAAATCAGAACTGGGCATGAAGTCTTTCTTGCAGCCCCAGAACATCACATTCACACATTTCATGATGACTAGCGAAGTCTGGTTTCCTCTGGGCAATGTTCAGCTGGAAGAAGCTTCTCTGTATTTTAGTAACAGGTGCTTCGTATTGCAATCTTTGTATCAAAAGAAAGTAGAACTTTCTTTTCTCTCCATACTCCTTTGCACAAAAATTGGACAAGTTCAGAAGTTCTCAGTGAATTAGAGGAAGGAGAAGGTTCTGCAGACAGAGCATGCTCCTTTTGTCTTATATCCTAAGCATGCAAGATAAATGTCATGCTGATTAATATTTATTTTCTTCAGCCCAAAATGAATAGAAATTTAATTCTCAAATTAAATTGAAGAATTTGAAAACCCAAAATATGTTTTACTGAACACATTTTATTTTAATCACTTTTAAAACCTGTATGAAAAAAATCCCAGTCCTTTGCTGTACTTGGCATGTATTTTCACTCTGATGAAAAGCTTCTAAAAGACTTTTTGAAAATGTTTTTCCTTGAAATTTTTAAACATACCAAATGAATCCCTCAGGCAGTTTTTTTTCCAAGTCAGTATTTTCTAGTGGAAAAAGATTCCCATTTTAACCTTTCATTAATAAAATTTCTAGCCTGACTGAACACTCTTAGCTAAGTTGTGAGTGAATAGCTCGCTTCAGGAATCATTAATCCAGACCTGATGTGAACTGGTGTCTCTCCAGCCTGTGGCTCTACACTGAAAGAAGATGTCCCTGTATCTTTTCTCTTCTACTGAACCATGTGGTGTTAGTGAGAATGTTGATGGGAGGCTGTGGGGACAGGAAAGGGCACAGCAAGCATGCTCTGGGAAGAAATGTGGTTGAGTAGGTCACACGCGTGTGGGCTGGTAAACTGGGTGACTGAAACTAAGCTTAAAATTATGCTGACAAAATTAAGGCTAGCGGAAAATGCTTCCGAAACACAGCTTCCAGCTGTATGGTTACATTCTTATTTGCAATTCCTCACTTCCATAGTGTTTGTGAAGGAAAAATCAGTTTTATTGATATGTTGGTGCTTGTGGTTCATTTTGAATTCACTAGTCAAGAGCTTAACTAGTTCGCTAACTTCTGAAAAACATGGCTACTAATAGATTCAATCATATATGAAAATCTTTTTTTTTCATCTCTGACAAGCTTTATCTTTAAATATTTCTTAACAATATATTCTGCCTCCTTTTAAAAAATATTTCTCCCCTTGTGTAACTCAGAAATAGACAGATCAATTTTGTCAAAAACCCCCTAACAACTCCTAAACAAAACCTTTGAGCTTGGACTAAGTGTGAGCAATTTCATCCTGAAAGAGGAATCACTTGGAGAGTTCAGAGGAAATAGAAGCACAGACTTGGATGCTGCAACTCTTTCAAGCTCTGCTTTTGGTGTGCACTGCTGGCAGAGGCACAAAGGAATCTGCAGCTGAATTGGCCTGCTGTCAGGGGATGGAATTTTGTTTCCAGAATTTTCAGTACCACTAAAAAGAAGACAGAACACCAGAAACAAGCCTGCATGGGTGCACAGAGGTATTGACTCGCCCCAGAGCCAGCAGTTCCCCGGGGCTGGCTGACCCTGGAGGCCTGGTTCAGCAGGCACGCTTATCCCACTGGCACCCACCCCACTGCCATGAGACCTTGTGTGTGCATTGTGAAAGGTCCAAGTCCACCATCTGGACAGCTGCCTGTCATCAGACTCGCTTTCTATGGGAAGCATCTGAAAACTCTAGGTGTGAGACGACACAGCTGCCTCAGAGAGCAATAACAGTGTTTTCCTTTCGTACTCTGCTCTCTGTACCTGCCCTGGCACGACTCATTCACAATACATGGAAACAAAACGCTGCAGCACAGTGCACTTTGGTACTGAACTCAGCAATGGGTGTCCTGCAGATGGCCTCGCGATGTACTACAACCAGTGCTAAGCAAGTGACAGAATGCAGCAAGACACTGTCGCTGAAACCTCATACAAATAATTACTTGAAGCCTTTATATATCAAGCAAATGAGAGCAGGCAGGGAGAGAGGGTTATCTGAGCAGCTGTTTTCAGATTAAGTTTGAAGGGAGATGGAAATGAGAGATTGCAAAGCAGTTAGCTCTCTGCAGCCACAGGATTATGTGAACAGGTCTCTGATTAACACATGCCTCTCACTGTCCCACTATGAAAGACTTCAGGTCCATAGAGATCTCGAAGGGACAGCTGCAGCCATCCAGTGTGCTGTGTACAAAGCCTTCTCTGTAACATCCAATTCTTATCTTAGAAACCCAGATAAATTTCATCCCAGTTCTCCAGACTAGTGGATCTTGAATATCACAAGCCCTTTGGCTTTCCTCATAAGCTATGCTCTTACCTTTAAGCACAGCAGGATTTGTTTGAGCTGCTGTTGGGCAGCTGTCAAGAGTTATATTGTTCAAGCCTCTCTAGTACGAGCAAGTCTAGAAAGCTGCTCCCTTCACACGCAACAGGTTTGGAGCCAGCCCCCACTCTAACAAATCTGGGCACCTCAGTTTCTGCTATGCCCAGATTACAGACCAGAACATCTCAGTTTGCAATAAACAGAGCCATTCTGCTCCTGTTAAGACATTACTCAAGAGAGGAATTCAGCACTTGACTAAGGCTTTTCAGCATTCATTGCAGGATTATTCTATACATCATAGCTTCAGGGACAGTAGGATGTGGAAAAGCTGATACTTGAATGAAGTGCTGAGTTTTGAGTGAACAAAAAGCTCATTTGCCTAAAGTGGGTGTGTTTGTACTGCAGATAGTTTGAAGCCTTTGATGTGATAACTCGGGAACAACTTGTTCTGAAACCATTCACTTAGTGAAGGCATATGGAAATTCAGTATTCTTGCTCCCACTGTTTGCTCCTCTTCCCCATACAGCAATGAGCACTAGCTAGATCTGGAAATACTTAGTTTGGCATCTTGCTGGAGATCCCATTCCTCCAGGAAAATGGGTATATCCCCATTTTCCTACATGTGTGTTAAGTACAGAAGGCAAAGATCCAGAACACCAGTGAATAGCCCCACACCACATCCCTGCAAAATAATATTTCCTGTGTCAGACATGAAATCTCTCTTCTCACAGTCACTGACAGGAAAAGAGAGACATAGGATCAGTGGGACTAGAGGAGCATCTCACTACATTTAGAGGACTTCAGCAAAACCCTGCTTACTGGCTGATCCTCAGGGAGCTGGAGCTTTGGTGGTGGCCCAGGCTGGAATATCTGCGGGCAGACCCACATTCTTACAGAGCACAAGAGATGAAAAAGAGCTGAGAATGTGTCTGCATGGATTTCTTCTTTGCTGTGGAAACTCAGAGGCATCAGTCCTCTCTGGGTACTTACCAAAGAGCTGCAGTTTCCTTGTGGATTTAACTGTGCTGCAGAAATCTTCTCCTGTGTGTTTGCAGCTCCTAATCCATGGCACGGGGAGCTGTGAGTGGGAGAGCAAAGGCAGCTCTGGCAGTATGTGAGGAGGCATCACTGAGCTCTGCAGAACTTGTCTGATATGAGAGGAAGGACGTGGTATGGAAGGTCAGAGCTGCACCCTCCCTGTCTCTCCATGGGACATGCAGGCAGGTCAGGGTGAATGGGGAAGGAGACTGCCAGCACTCTTGCATCTAGTGCACCCTCTGAGAGGGGAGAGCTGTGCAGGACAGTGATTCACAGAGCTGCTCATGGTAATGAGGAGGGAGGCAGTGGCCAACATCTGCCCTATTTACAACATGCCTCAAATTTGTGCTGATTTTAGATCAACAGGAGATGGTGATGAGAGACCTGTGTGACCTGAAAGCACTCTCACTTTGCCTGGACCACTCAGGGAGTGCAGCACAGAAGGCACACAGTAAGTCACTGCAGATTACAGGCTAATGATATGACACCTTGTGAGTTGTCAAGTATATTGACACTGCACCTGCCCTTAGGCAGAGGAGGCAGACACGACCCTTTATGTATCCAGCAAGTACACCAACTGTCCTCAGCTATCAAGGACAGCCAGCAGAACTAAGCAGCTCCTTTCCCAGCTCATATAAATTGGATCAACTCCCCTCTGCTGCTGCTGGCTTTTGCCTACAGCATTAAGCTACTTTGGACAAGAGAGCCATTCCCCCCCTCCCCATATTGCTCCCACTGCTGCATCCATGGCAACATTAGGAGCTTAACAGCAGACAATTCAGCCAAGGCCACCCGCCACTTCAAAGCACACTCCCCAGCCTGAGGATTCTTGTCTATTTTAGAGTCTCTACTGTTGCTATCATCAATGGGACATCATGAGTATGGACAACAGAGAGCACAAGGAACAACAAGCTCGATACCGCTCTTCTGTCAGCTTACTGCTAGTCTCCAGCCTGAAGGCAAACCATTATTTAGTCAAGGAGGAAGAACACAAGCAGCAGCAGACAGCATTCCCTTGCACACTCTTCTTTTGGCAGGAAATTCTTATGAGTAGGAAAAGATGGGGTCATGAGAGAAAGTCTGGTGGAACAGATAAGAGCAAGAAGTCAAAAGCTGGAGTAATTTCATACGAATAGTCCAGGCTTGCTCCCAACCATGCAAATGAATATAAGTAATATGTCCTTTCACTAGCAAAGCATTAACTCTTTAGCCATCTTGCCAGCCTGCACAGCTCCCAGTCACCTTCAGTGAGGAATTATGCTTATATTCATGCTCATTCTCAGTTCAAATGGGATGCTCCTAAGTGTAGGTGATTGTCCCAAGCCCGTATTTTTTCCTACCCCTTTACTACACCAGGAATCTTGTGTGTGTATGATAATTTGAGACAGTCAGTGCAAGACAGTGAACACCACGGTATTGTGTGCTGCTGAAACAATCTGAGTCCTTCAAGCCCTGCAAAAAAAGACTACAAGCACCAGATACCACACTTAATACCATCAACTACAATTAGCATTTTCCTAGTACACTTCCCTATGAGCTAATAGCCTGAAATATAATTCCCATTCCCCTCAAATGTAGGTAAAGAAAGCATGGAACCAAGGGTGCCAGCAGCCTGAACCTTCCTAAAATCTAGATAAATAAAGTATGGAGGTCTACTGCAAATATTTTCAGTATTTGTAGTAGATGAATGACACCTGTGTACCAAGTCTATTAGTACAGGTTTGCATTTCTCAGTAATTTTTATGCAAATGTTTCAAACATAGTACTCTGATCTCCACAAGCAGATATTTTTCAGCCCAAGAACTCACCAAGGCATTATTCTAAGAATCCATATCCCCCAAAATGGAAGAAAGAGAAATGTGGAAAAAAAAAAGACCCCCATAGGCCCTGTCAGTTAGTTGGATTAAATATTTTCTTTCATTCTCTAATTATTACTTTGTCTCTGAAGCAACACTGTAAGAATCAAAGATTTTTTTCTTTTTCAGGAACATTCTTGTACTCCAAACAAGTTATGAAGTCTGAAAGCTAACTTGAAAGCCAATGAGAAGGAAAGGAAAAAAAAAAGCCACATCTTTTTCCTTTTCAGAAGAAATACAGATTAAATGTAGTAGGTACAGTTCAGTAAAGTCTCCCTTCAGACCCCTTCTAGAAATTAGCATATCTGACACTGCAGTCTCCACATCACTAGTTTTAATTCCAGGTTTACATCTCTGCTGTCACAATTATTTCCATGAATGTGTCAAAATCCACAGTGTAATAACTAAGGTTCCATTCCTCCTCTAATTTTAGAAGTCCAAGCCTCAGAGACATCTACTCTGTTGATTAGAGGTTTTTCTGTTCAGTTCATTGATCACAAGGGCCATTTACAAGACTGAGTTAACTAAAGCTGATTTCAGTCTGCAAAGAGCTATCATGTTCTCAGATGAGATACAACTAGGGAAGAATAACCCTGTGTACCAGTAGGGGTTGACTTGATGGAAAGCAGCTCTGCAGGGAGAGACCTGGGAATCCTGGTGGACAACACCTCCCCTCCACCTCAGGAAATTCTGTAGTTCTATGTTTCATGAGGATTGGAGCATCTCTATTATGAGGAAAGGCTGTCTAGTCTCTCTGTTTAGCCTGAAGAAGAGAAGATATAGAGGGGATCTAATCAATGCATAGAAATATCATAAGGGCTGGGGTCAAAAGGATGGGTACAGGCTCTTTTCAGAGATGTCTAGTGACATGGCAAGGGACAGGGAGCACAAACCAAAACACATTAAGTTCCATCTAAATACGAGGAAAAAATTCCTTACTGTGAGGGTGACTGAGTACTGCAACAGGCTGCACAGAGAAGCCATGGAGTCTCCTTCTCTGGAGATATTCAAAACCAGCCTGGACACAGTCCTGTGCAAACAGCTTCAGAGAACCTGTTCTATCAGGGATGATGGACTAGATGATCACTAGACATCCATTCCAACCCCAACCATTATGTGATTCTGTAATTTCATATTGAATACAGACAAGATGCTCTGGGAACAGACTCAAGGAGAAAAGTAGCTTACCTAGACAGACTTGTCATCAAGCACAAACCTAACCAGACTCCTGAGGCAGCCCTTGAGAACATGTCTTGCTTATGGCAATGACTCAAGTCACTCCCAATAAACCCAGAATAGTTGTTAGAATCAGGACCTCGATTACAAACAATTTAGCATCAGAAACCCTAGTGCAGCTGCAGTGACCAGAAAGCAGATTAGAGGTGACCTTGAGCAGAATTTGCATGTTCTTTGGTTCTGCAAGTGCTTGCTAAATCACAGAAGCAAAAACACCATTTCACACTGACCAGGAAGACACAGTTACACCAGTGAACGACAAAGTTTACAGACCAGGGCATTTGGTGGCTGATGGTGCTGAATTGTTGGTGTGTCTGAATTACTGATGGCCATATTAAAATTATGCTCAGGCTGGGGACCATCTGCAAGCAGCAGATTGGAGGCAGTCACTCTGCTCTTTCAAGCTGTCCTTGTCATACCAGCTGATGCCAGAGGGGACTCTGGTCCTCTTTTATTTTGCCTATCCACTTACAAATCATAATTTAAAATACAAGCAAAACATCATCTTAATATTCCTTCTAAGACATACCAAAGAGGACTTTTTGTTGTTGTTGTTGTTGTTTTGAGTTCTTTTTTTTATTGTCCTCTGTAAGTTTTGGCAATGCTTGAAGATAGAACCAAATACTCAGATAAGATCTAAGCAGACTTAAAGTCAAAGTGAAGTATTAAACCCCAAATACTACCACTCCTGTCTTGATTTGGTGCTAATTCACATATATTGCTTATGCATAGCCTTTAATTGAAGATGTTGAGCTCTACTATTGTTATTACCTGTAATGACAGTTTAGGGGATTGCTAATGGGATAGTAGAGCCTTTCATAGCCAAAGCCAATCCACATTTGGCATGGAAGTGCCTGAAAGTCCAGTATTTGGAAGGAAGACATAGCAGGGATAGAAAATGTTTGAGAGATGATCACCCACAAACCTCAAAGCCCTCTTGCCTTTTTTTCTTCATCACATCCCCATCAGGAGACATGCCAGAATATAGAGTATAGAATCACAGCCATGATCATAAATAACCTTTGAAACTTTCCATAAATAACTTCTGATATTCTTGCCATTCCCTTTCTCATTTATACCTTGCAGGTGAAAGACCATTCGTACAGCACTTCTGATAGAACCCCTTCCCCAACTTTGAACCTGTGCCAAACACCCCCTGGGAGGGAAATATAACCCAGAGAAGTATGAGTCCAAAGCAATCCTCTTCTCTGTTAGCTGTTTTTGTCAGTCTCTACTGGAAAACAACACTACTGGGACAGCAACTCCAGACAGAAGCTCACATATATTCTTGGTGATTCTGTCTGCTAAACCAGAAAGATGATTTGACCATGTGAAAAAAAATGAAGTTAGAATAAACACAGTAATTTGGTTTAGAGAGAAGAGACATATCTGCTAAGCCTATTTCTCATTCTTTCATGAAAGTTCTCTCCTCCCTCTGCCCTACTGCCCCCACAAGCAAAAGGTTTCCTGAAGAGGCCAGTCCCACATTAATCTCACAGCCTCATTACTATTTTCCAGCCATAATTCTGAAGGCTCTGCACATCCTGTCTTCTTGTAAAGCACCCCTCAGTCTATTCCTCAGAGGAAGAGGAACCCCATACCTTTCCATGCTACCCCCTCTGCTGTCAGTAGTTGAATTCAGGATCCATTGCAGCTGATGGTTTGGGCTCTGTTCCCTGTCTCCAGAGGGGCCATTCACAAACCAGTCAGTGTTGAGCTGGGCTGAAAAGCCCAAGCTATCCTTGAGAAAAACAACAAAACAAAAAAGATTTTGGGCTGTAGAGGCTACACCTACAATGAAGATCTCCATCCTAGAATAGCTATGCTGGGAAAATCTTATAGAAGGCTGAACTAGTGTCTTATTACAGGATTCATGCCCAATTATTAACCTTGTAAATATTTCAGGTTACAAAACATATTATACCTTCAGTTTATTGATATGCCCATAGATTATTAATCTTTCATTACACTAATTAATTATCATAGTGATTTGGCAATTATCTTCTGTAGTTTGGCTGGGACCAGGTGCAGCCTCTCTCACTGCCTTTAAAATGTGTTCCAGATCCTTGCAGAATGCCAGATGAAAGATATGGCTTTATTAGATCAAAACTGGGCTGCTGACACCTCTCCCAGAATATGTATTGACAGCCTTGCTTCTTAAAAGGTACAGACTGTATGGAACAGCTTATAAAAAACCTTGGATGCAGAAGCAAAGAAAAATATGCATAGATTTAACACGTATCACTATGCCCTTTTCATATTCCCACAGAGGCTGGAATTAAGGCAGAAATTTCATCCCAGAATCTGGTTTATGGATGGCCTAGAGATTTCATGGAGGCATTTGTTCCAGAGACATGACTTAGTCCTTTCTTCAACTGGAGAAATCTTATGTCATGCACTGCGGAATGCGGTTTACTAATCACTGGCGCTGGTTTGAATGGCTCCATGGATCAAAACTGACTTTACATGGGGATGCCAAGCACATTTGCTATTCTCCCACATTGATCATTAGGACACTTTGCTTGTGAGGATCACACTGGGAGTCATTTCTTTGATGTGTGCAAATGCGGGAAAAGAGCTGAGGCTTTTACAGGAGCTGCTTGACTACAGGTAAAGAATGCTGCAGCTTTGGGGAGGGCTGTTGCAAGACATTTAGAGACTGCTTGTTCTGTCTTCCGATTTACAGGACAAGCACAGCTCATGTTGTTTAGGCAAGGTGTAGATTTTGTTTCTGTGCTTTGGAAAAACTCATCCAAGCGCAGCTATCACACGTCCTTTTCAGCAGGAGCTAACTTTAAGCTCTGTTCTTTTGTTGCCTATCACCACCCCTTTCTTTTCTGCTTTCTTCACCCTCTGTAAGGTAAGCTAAAGCTGTGCCATTGTGATGGTCAGTAGTTACTCTGAACCAAACCCCTGGTTATTTTGAAATCAGTGTGAGCACTTCCACCAACTGAAACTGTAAGAGGATTAGATTTGTATGCAGTTAGCTCCATTGAAGCACAGCAGATATGTTCTCCAGCTCCTCAAAAACGTGTAATAATTTAGCTGGCTGTGATTGCTGCCTTCTTTTGCAAATGCAACAGCCCTGAGGAATTGTTCACTTTCCACCCCTGCCTACCTTCCTAAGAGGGCTCTTGGTCTAGTTCTTAGAAGGACAACCACAGACTTTAGAAGACTGGATCAATTCCTCAGCCGGAGTTTTATTCCTGGTCCCGTCCACATTGCCCATAAATATTGAGAGTGGGTCCATTATGGACTGAGCACTGCACAGACTTTGCAATCCTGCAGTCTTTAGACCTTCTGGGAAAGTGTTCAGCACATTTGGGGGGTATTTATCTCCTTTCATGGCTGATCAACACAGAGAACATGGCCATTGAAGCAAGTTCATTGGTCTGTGCCCACATGAGGTGGCTGAACAAGAAACGTGCAGCTCCATTTCTGGCTGATGACTGAGTTCCCCAGTCTGCAGCCAAATTATTTACTGCATGTGTGTTCTGCACCTCTGCTGTCCCTGTGCCATCCATCCTCCTGCTGAGTGTCCATCAGCATCATCAATCCCAAGTTTGTATGACAACACATTCTTGTAAAACCCAGGAGTGAAAATGCGCTTGGCCACAGTGCATAAAAGAATTGGCCATGGATGCAGGAAGAGGACAAAACAGAAATCTGCAGTGAGGATAGCCCCAAATTGAGTTATCTGAGCTTCTGGCTACAGCTTTCAATTATGAAGTACACAGCAGCATCCTAGGGAGAAACGGGTTCTGCTGGCAGCAGCTTTGCACTCTGCTAAGGAAAATAAAATCTCTGGGAGAAAGAAGAGCCTTGGAGACACTTCCCATTATATTGAGACGTTGTCGTCAAGAAAACTCATTCTTGGATTTTGTTTTTTCATGTTGGTAACAAAGAAGCTGAGGTGTGAACAACACTGTCTGGGACCTCCAAAAGCCAGTATGGATTAACAACACCTGCTTTGTCTCTACAAAGTTTTCAGTAGAGGTTACTGGTGCCACTTCTGGTGAGCTGAAGTTCTCACTGTACTGATGTAACATGTAAATATTTGAGTAGCTTTGCTTTTTCATATGAGCTCCCACTGCCCCTTCTTCATTTTGGAGGCAGAGGCAGCACATCTGGCATTTGGAAAAACAACAACAACAGCCCCCCCTCCCCTCCATTATTAATATTTAAAACTGTCTCCCGCACATGAATAGAGAAAGTTTATTATCATTTCTAATTGCACAGGCCTGTGTAATGGGTTTTTGTAACATGTCATGTTTTCTACAAAGATCACCACTATATGCTTTGAGAGCCTTGGAAACATTAAATAATTTAGCCTCAAAATACCCCCTCGTGGTGTGGTTTGGTGCCATTTGTCTCCATTTTACAGATGGGGAACCAATGCAAAAAACCTTCCAGTGGTCTCCCTAAGATCACTTGAGGAGCTTTTGGCAAAGCTTCAAAATTTTTGTTGTTGTTGTTGTTGTTGTTGTTGTTGTTGTTGTTGTTGTTCCTGAAAGAAAAATTCTCTGGGCCAAAGCAAAGCTCCCAAGTACTGCAGCTGGGTTTTGGAGATATTACAACCTGCAGTCAGATTTCACCTTGTTGCCTAGAGTTACAAAAGATCTACACAGAAGAAATCTTAGGCTGGGCTAAATTGGGGCTTACATGGCAGAAATGCAAGCAGGATTTAGTGCTTTAAAAGTGAACACCAAAATGATGAGCTGATAGTTCACCCTAAAAAAGGAAAATAACATCATGAAGAATGGTAAAATGGCTTTAAAATGTAGAGACTAGGGAGAGCAGAACACTCTCCTGTTTCATCCCAATGTAACAAATAGGTTTGGCTAAACCACCTTTCTTAGTATTCTACCCTCTCCTTAGGGGAAAATCCTTGCAATAAATAAGCAGAGAACCTGGGTAATGGAGGAGTTCTAATGAGATATTTTCATAAAAAAAAAGTTTTTAATACACTGAAATATTTCACTTTGACATTTCCTAAACAAACCTTACCCTTTTCATTCTCTTTTAAGAATTGATCAACCCAGCAGAGAAAACAAGAAAATATATGTATATATTTTAAAATGGAATTAAATAACTCAGAGCAAAACATGACATTGACATTCAAAGGAAACACTGGACACATAAATTAAATTTCTCAGGCTACAGTGAAATAAACAGCTTATTTCCTGAATCCATGCCACATTTTCTGGTTTCATCCAAAGCAGATCTTTTTTCACCTGCATTTTGGATCAACCAGGAAATTATTTTCTTTTCACTCAGTTGACTTCTCCTTTTAAACCTTTTTTTAACCCTTCAAATGTTGTCCAGCCATGTCCACACATTTTATCATAAGTCTCTTTTCATCATCTCCTTCTTTAAGGCAGTTTAAACGACAAGCTTATATGGAACTTGCTGTGCTAAGGTTATACTGACAGGTCAAATCTGGATCTGAAATCTGTGGATTGCTGCACCTCAAAGACAGTGGAGTGATATATTTCAGTCCTGAGGGATCTGTTTGGTACAGCTTATGAAGTGCAGCATTGTGCCAGCCCTATACCTGAAATTCAGTCCCTTTTCTCTTAAAACGTCCAGACAACAAATGCAACCACAATAATTCAATGTCCTACAGCAGAAGTGGTAGGAGACAAAGCACACAGCTAACAAAAATGAAGTAGCATTAATAATGACAGAATGTAGCCTAAATGTCAGAATATAAAGAAGAGGATTCTGCTTGGGAATAACCTATTCCATTTTGTGGAATTTGAAACCTTGGCAAGTAGCCTGTAGGTCTATACCAAAACTCTTGGCATGCTCCCAGCCTTCATGGCTCCACCTACAGAGACCTATTGGAGTAGTTCTCAGTGCACTCCTGTCAAACATCTGGTGGAAGAATGTGAACCCAGATGCCTCAGTTTTAGACCTAGAGAAATCTGCTTTAATTCCTTGCTTATGCTGAGCCCAGTAGACCAGGGTGGCTCAGCTCTTGGATATGATGGGCTTTGTGGATGAAGAACAGATTGTGCAATCTGAACCCAAGGAAGATGGAGATTATGCTGGTAGGCAGAAGAAAGCACTATGAATAGTTTATAGACCCTCCGTGTCAGCCTTTGCACACTGTGAACAGCCGCAAACCTTCTGTTCAGGCAGTGCTCTAGGAAAAGTCCCAGAGCCCTCTGTCATGGACAGAGCACACTGAGGCAGAGATCTCTGCCATCCCCATTTGGCTAGAAGACTTCTTTCCATCCTGGCACAACGTGTCCTGGCCTTGGGTAGCCAGGCTTTTGTCACCTTCTGTTTGGATTACAGGACTGTGAGAGTTCAGCTGATACAGCTCCCTGCAGCAATATGAACAACTCTGAACGTGTCTTTCTTGTCCTCTGCTGCCTATACTGACTCCCCTCAGAGCTTACAGCAACATTCTTGGTCTTGTTCTTTATCCTTATAGATTGGACCCAAGATACTATAAACACTGCAAAAGGCTCCCAGCTGCAGATGCTGTTCTTTGCCATGCTCAGTGTCTGTCATTACATGAATACTTCACTGGTCAAATGATGGAATTTTCCTGGAACCAAGGGATGAAAATGTGACAAATATTGGTATTTCTAAGGGTGCTTCTTCCACAGATGGTTCCCAAACTTATGAGTTTTCATTCCTGGTACCAGCTTTATTTCTTCAGTACTGCTTATCTTGGGTATAAATGTGGATTTGCTGTCTACATGTATTTGAAAGTAGAAGGAAAAAAAGCAAAGCGTAAATCATATTGTGTTAAAGAATATTGAAATCCTAAAATCAGATGGAATGCGCTGTTCTGCCCATGGCAATAAGTAATGCTTTGCTAGTGCCAGTGCATACTCTTCTGGAAAGTGCCTAAATCCTGCAATAAGGATGGAAGCAGAAAACCAGCATGGAGCAGATGCTTGGATATTAGGCTGATATTTGCCTAAGTGCTCAGATGCCCATCTGTGTTTCCACAGTATCTCTTCTTGACTGGAAGGTGCTTTAGCTGGCACATGTTGTACATCAGAGAACACAGTTATTCAGTATCACAGTTAGTGACTCAGTTCATGAGCACAACTGGTTAAACCAATGTCTTGTGATTTCCTAGGGAAGTCCACAACCAACAGCAGCTTCACAAACAGCCCCTTCTCATAACACGTAGGATTTGCTCAGGCCCAAGGCTACTTTTAGGATACTAGACAGAGGATGCTTTTATCCCGCTTTTTCAGTAAAATGTCCTGTCCCTCTCCTAAATTTGAAAGAAGTTCTAATTGTGAGGGGGATGAGATAACCTTGGTTGAAGAAACTTGTCTAAGCAGTGTGAATTGTCCCGTTGTCTTAGTCTTCTTTTACTGGTCCTAACTACTTTTTCTGGTCACAGACTGCTCTGAATTTTGTCAATGTAGTACCAGGTTTCCAGGCACATAAGGTTGTTTCAAACCCACACATTCTCTGTGTCTTTGGAACTAGTTATGAAAATAATTTTAGATTAGGCTAGATGCAACTTAGTCCAAGCTGCTGATGTTCAAGTCTTAGAGTGTGGAGAACTGGTAGTAAACAACAAACCATCTTTCACTTCTTCCAGCGACAACTCATTCTCTCTTTCCCTCCTGTATTATGAAATGTCTTTCTGCAGAGCTAAAAGATATATATTCCGTAGGTGGGAAGAGGTGTTTACAGCAATGCTAGGCATTGAGAAACTCTAAGAGAGATGGATCTTTGCATGGCAGGAAAGGAATATATCCTGACACAATGACCTCGAATAAAAATGACAAGTGAGGTCCTCTTTCAACACAAAGTGATGTCCCCAGAACAGGTATGACACAGTTAAGCAGATCCTAAAATCTTGGATAATACTGCAGAAAAAAAAAAAATAGTCACTGATAGATACCTGATTTTTATTTTTACAAACACTGTCTTTCATCATTTTCAAACACACTGTACAAGAATGCTGTTTTGTCTTCTGAACACCTTAAAGGCCAAATGTATTTCAATGCCTTTCAAAGTCTTTCACATCATGAAAGATGCACCTGTAGATTTGTGCAAACTGAAAATGGATGAAATATCACTTGCTTCATTGGAACAACTGCAAATAGTCAGAGCTGAAATGAAACCCAAATATTCTGAATAGACCATTTTGACCAGTAGTTGTTGTTCAAAATCACATACAAAAATAATTCCTACAATCTGTTCTGAAGAACAAAGACACTGTAGAAATGCCAAATCTTTCCTCAGATACCCTTAGGTCTTTGGAAGGAATGGATTGAACAAGGCAAAAATTGCAGGGAAAGGTAGCATCTTTTCATAGGCAAATTGAGAAAAATGGTGTGAAAAAGAGACATAAGAGTCCTCTTTTTTTCAGATTGGAAGCAGAAAATTTCAAATTATAGTGTCTTTTCTAGATCTAAATCCAGTGTAATAAAATACCTGTTTCAGTCTCTCTGATAAAACTTTGTCTTGCTGATATCCTTAGGCCATCACAGCTGAAACAACATTCTTACTACACTCATGGTATCAAATTCTTTTGCCTTATTCAGAGGACTCAAAAGGGACCATGACAGGTCATCTAGTCCATCTTCCTGACTTCAGATCAGAATCAAATACACCTAGGTCATTACAGAAACTTATCTAGTGTGTTTAAAAAACTTCCAATGACAAAGACTGCACAACCTCCTGAAGCAATCTTTGTGTTACCTGAACCTTTCTGACTGCAATTTAAACCCATTACTTCTTTGTTCTATCCATCATGGCCATGGGAATCTCTTTCACTTTTTATCTTTCCCACAACTTTGTAGGTTCTTGAAGACTTTTGCTAACCTCTTAGTTTTGCCTTTTTGATTTTAAACAAAACCAGTTCTCCCACAATTGTCTCACTGTTTTTTTTCTCTAGGCTCTTTCTGACTCTGAAATTTATGTATTCCTAACTCTTTCTTTTGCTGCACTATAGACTGTGGTTTTTGAGGATTTTCTTGATATCCCAAACCATTATTTACTTACTGGTGTGGAATATGAAGCATGATCCCAAAACAGAGTGAGCTTAGAGAGTGATCTCAGACTTTCAGAGACAAGTGACACTCCTACCTCAAATTATTATCCCCTGTTGGCACCCAAACTTGAGATGAATATACGTGCTTTTATCTCTGAAAAAATATTTGATCCCAAGAGAAGATATTAACAGCAAACTAATGTATGTTTCCATGAAGGGGAATTGTTCTGAGGCATCTAGAAGAAAATAAATATTTTGTAGTAATAAGAATTACCATTTTCACATGGATGTGTTGCAGGCTCCTAGCATTACACAGAATGTAGCAGATAATTATTAGCATCAACCCAACTATCAGATGGGAAAAGCACAGTACAAAGAAATAATGAGATGAAGCCCGAAGACACATAATGAGAAATAAACATAAAAATGAACAGAAAAGAAGATTTCCTGATTTATGCTGGGTTTTTTTATATTATTTTCTCCCACCTCTGCAGACTGGCACTGACTTTTTCTCTTACCTTAAGGGAAGGTGACTAAGGCCAGGTTCAGGCTGGAATCCACTGATAGAGTGGGGTAGAGAAGTCAGCTGAGCAGAGAAAGTGAACTTTCTCCATGTACCACAACTGGAGTAATGCAATTTACTCTGCTGGAGCTGTGTCAGACCAATTTGATGTCATTCATCTTCCACCCTGTGCCCGGGTAATGCTTTTACCTCTTTGCCTTCAACAGAGAGGCAAAAGAATAAACTGAGATCAACTTTCAGGGAGTTTTATTGCAAAACAAGTGTGTAAAAAAATGATTTTAAGTGACCTAGATGATACCTTTTCACATCAGTGTTTAGCAATATCTGCTTCCATAGATGGTGTAGCTGTTAGTACTGCAAGGATCCCTTAGGACAAACTCTTGTTGTAACATATTATCTCTGCACCAAAGCCTACATAAATGTTAAATGAAGCCACTTTAAACAAATATAGGTAACAGAGGAAGAATAATCCTGTTAACAGAATCAGCATTGCAGTCACTAAGTCATAATATTTATTTATTTATTATGTCATAATACCTATAACAAAAGTAACTAGATGCTATAAAATAATACTTACAGACACAGAAGTTGAAATGACACACCATAACTAACCCTTCATAAAAGCTACTCTCATTCATAGTATCCAGGGAAAGAAAGAAAAGAAAGTAGAGCCCCTTTCCAATCCCAAGTAATATTTAGTCACGTGCCTGAGCTGTAGCACACGATGCTTTCAAAAACACAACCTCCAAAAGAGCCATAGATCACCACACAGCACCCAGGTTGTGGACCTTCAAGCTGTACGGGAGACAGAGGAAAGAAACATCCTTTTTCTAAGTGTGGCCTCCTCTCAGCTACTGGATTGATCCAAGCCAGACAATGGAAAGGTGATAGAATGGGTAAAAGGAACAGGAATAAAGTTCTCAGCATGATGGACAGCAAACATAGCAAGGTTAAGGGATCCGAAGGACTGCACCTTGTGCCATGTGAAAACCCAGAAATATATCAAAAATAGGGAGCAGGGGTATCTATGCTGCATGTGGGGAGCTAAGTTAGGTATTTGTGGGAAGAAGGCTGTCTGGTCAGAAATAGAGAAAGAAAAGCTGTCGATGCTGTAACTGCTACCTGTGAGGGAATAAAACGGGACCTCCTTGGCTAATATCAATCTATACTGGGGAAAAAAGTGACTTTGAAGAGCTCTCAGCAGAGAAACAGCACACACAACCACCCTCCGTTATTCTCAGCAAATCACTTGATTTTGCCTTCTCTGGCACTTGTACAGGGAGGTCCACCTCTCCCAAACTCAGCCTCTGCAATTTCTTCAGCACTCAGAGACTGAACAAATATCAAGGGAGACAAATGTCTCAAATGTGCAGGGAGACAGCAGAGTGGCCAATGAAAAGAAAATCAGCACTCTCTTAAGCACCTCTTTCCTCCATGCCACATTTTTTTTATCTTTTCCCTCCAAAGAGGGACATGAAAACAGCATAACACAGAGGCACTCAGATGGCACTGCCAACACAGTGCTTAGGAAAACAGTCCCTCCCCGACTCCGATAATTTAGCTTTGTTTTAGTTTCAAGCTAATGAACATTTATGCTGTAGCCAATCTTCAATTTATACCCATCTAGTCCAAAGCACAATTATATGCCGAGCAGAAAATGCAGCTTTGACTCATAATAATAAGATTGGCACTGTGTCTGGCAGCTTTTCACTCTTCCTTTTCATGCCTGCAGCCGTATCAGTTGGGCAAAGCTTTTGCCGTATTTCCTAACAAAGGTCAGGCTGGCAGACAGAAGGGGAGGACTGGGGGCTATGCAATGTTGGATTAGGACACCTTCTGAGATGCCCAGCATTTCCCAGAAAGAGATGTAGGAGACACATTTTCTCACAGAGTCGTCAATGTTAAAGAAAATAAGAAGAAATTTTTGATTCTGTGTTTGCTAATCCAAATTGTTCTGTCTTCACTCTCAGAAGACTTTGGTTCAAATGAGCCCACTCTAAGTTAGTCCTTTACCAGTGCAGACGTGGTCCTAGGGTGCATTTGATGGTGCACCTGATGGTAACAAGTGTGCTAAGGACATGTTCAACTACTTTTGAATCAGTCTTGTCTATTCAAGACTCCCTGGAAGACTTTCCTTTAGGAAAGGTGGTACTGTGCTTAATTTGAAAATCAAGAAGTGTCAGTGGTGCTCTTGGCTTTGCCATTGGCTTTCATGAGATACCAAAGCCATCATTTGATGTCTCTCTCTGCCTCATTTTCTTCATCAGTAAAATAAAGTGAACAATAACCAATTCTCCCATGCAGCAGACTCTGGACTAGTCAATGTCAGTTGCAAATGTGCTTTGAGATTGCAGAGAGGAAGTCATTCGAACAGAGTTGAAGAAGATAAGTGTCTTGTAGCCATCCTTTGGAATCCTCTCACAGTTTCAGCTATACATTAATTTCTTTTCTGTCTGCATCTAGTAAAGAGTCACTGCTGCAAAGCAATGCACTGAAAAAGCTCCTGGTAAGAAATTCTATTGAGCATGATGATTCTCACTCTGTCTGGAAGGTGACTATGAACAGACTTAGTCCTGTTTGGCATCATCTTTCTTTTGGCATAATACCAGACACCATTGCATTTTCACCTGCTGAGTGTGGTGGGGCACCAGCTTGTCCTTTGTGTAAATTCCTTTATTTCTTTATTTCTTCAACAATGGGAAAGAGTTCTACCTGGCCTCTTTGGGGGAAATATCACGCACAGTTGGTGGTGCCCAGAAGGGAGAAACAGATGCTGTTGAGATATTCATGGTGTCCAAAATAGAAAGCAATTTATATGGACAATTAAGAAGAGCCACGCGGGACTTCGGTGGATGGAAGCTACAAGTCTCTAAGCAGGCAATTTCTAGGACTTAAAAAAAATTAATTCACCTGAGGCCATGCAAGAGAAGAAAAGTTATATTGAGAGAACAATCCCCAAGTTCATTCACTAGGGCTTTCAGCTCCTGATTGGCAGTGGAAATACAATATGTGCTGTCCTGTCATCAACAGGATTTAAAGGACAGAAAGAGCAGTCATGACAGAACAGGTATGAAATTGTTAGAAAGAGTAGAGGCAAACCAAGCCAGAGTCTTTAAAAAATACTAAAATAGGATCTCTGAAAGTCTCTCTGTCTTGACTCTCACCTGTCATCATGCCTACTCTCCTCTGATTTTCTGTGCCATAGCTCCTCTAGAATATTTTCTCTTCTCATTCCTGACATCACACAGGAAAAAGACCTGATGAAGGGACAGAAATGTGGTGGAATGGGTTATATCTCTGACATTTGTTTTCTTGTAATTGCTTTTGTTCATTTGGCATTGGGCAGATGGAGAATGTCAGAATTTTCTGTTGACCTGACATTTTTCCTGCTGTTTCATCAATTAAGAGAGTTTCAGTTTCAGGCAGAAAGGAGTTAAATCAATCTGCTTCAGAACAACCCTAAGAAATCACTCAATTCTTTAAAGAGTCTCTGGAGGGGTGGTTGCTATAGCCTGAGGGATGTGCAAGCTGAAGGCTCAGCAGCCACATTGACTTTCGAAGGCATAAACGTTTAGGAGAAGGGACAGATAATACTGAGGTTTTGTCCCTTCTCTAGCTGACTGCAGAGCTGAATGCATTGTCAGTGCTTGCCTGTTCCCTAGACATTGCTTGGGGCTGTCTTGTTAGGTCCAGAGTCCCACTGAGAATACGCTGCCTCCTAGTAATTCAAAGAACAGGAGGGCATTTCTCACTCCACAGCCAGAGCTGGAGCCCACTGAGCAGGAGCACTGAGAAATCATGCATTGACTCACTCCTTGCTTATTTGCACATGTGAAGTTGGGCCAGCTCAAAAATCTCCTAATGAGCCATCACCCTGCAGGATGGTATGAGTTTCTTCCCCAGTTCTTTGGCTGCTGAATTGAACAGTTTTAGCTGAGTAGCTCCAAGGCTTCTGCTCCATGTAATGTGGGATCTCACATGGCATTTCTCCTCTGGTGGCTTAAATCAGATAAAATCTCGGGAAACACCTTTCCTGTAGCAGCCAGTCTTTCACAAGGCTGAAACAGTTGTTTTCAAAAAAAAGGAAGGGATAGATTGGTGAGACTAGATATAGGACCCTGCTTACTTCAGGTATGCTGAAGTCTGAATTTTACCTGCTTGTTTCATTCAGAGTTTGCTGATGAAAAAGACTACTTTCCATCAAGCAATACAGGCTCTACTTTGTTGCACCATCTTTTACTCATCTTCCCTCACCATCTCTAACAGCTGGGTCTCCCATCAAAACCTAATTTTGTATTTTCATGTCCTTTTAACTGGATGTTATGCTACTAAGCCTTGGCATTGTATGAGCTAAAGTGCTTTTTTTGTCTTATTTTAATTTTCCCCTTTGTCCAAGTAGTATGTGTCTTGCTCACTCTTTCCTCAGTATTGTTTTTGACACAACATATACAGATCTATAGGTAAAATAGATGTCTGTGGGGTACATCTTTAGTTTCTTGCTATATTATGTATTTTTTCAACCTGAATAAGAACTTAGCTCCTAACAGATAATACTGTAACTGAGGAAATTCTGTAAGATGTAGTTCACAAAGCATTTGAGTCCTTGGTCTCAAATGTGAAGAATGGGAACCTGAAGTTGTCTCTCTCTCAAAAAATGAGCAGTTGGTTAATATAAATTCTGCAGCAAAGCTCTTTCCTTTTCTGAGAAAACTTTCTAAACAGAAGTTTAATTGAAACCTGTTCATTACAAGAAAAATACCTGGTGTCTAATAACTCAAAACTTCCCATGGAATGTAATAGAAAGATTTCTGCGGAGTAATTCAGAACTGCTTCTACTGATAAGGTATTTAGCCAAGATAGCCAGAAGGTCCTTTGGATATGTCTTTACTGCTGCTTTCCAGAGAAAGCACTACAGAAGAAGGATTTATTCCCCGGAATAAAAGGCTAGCATGGAAAAGCAGAGTCCACGGGCATCATGAGAAGCTTGGTATATCTAAGCCCACAGCTTCACCATCTTAGCAGGCATGTGAGAGGAATAAGTATACCAGCTTGCTGCTAGTCAGCAGAACTTCTTGGCATAAGAACATCAAGCAAGAGATCCAGAGTCTTCTCTGTCTGATACCTGTCACTAGCCAGGACACATGCACAATGATTCTTGCTTCCCCACTTCAGAACTGCCCAGACAGATGTGAAGGTCAAAGGAATGTGGCAGTGCTGTGGCATGCCCCCACTAGGTGTGCATTGAAAGGTTTATTCCACAGAGATGAGGGAAAAAGGGAAATTAAATTGATGTGTTTTTTTTTTTCTTTCTACTGAGTGCCAGGAGCTGTTTTAGCTGCAACAGAGATACGGGCTGACAGGCAGAAGGAGAGAAGTAGGAACTGTAGAACAAGACAAGATTAACCAGCAGAGAATGGGTGAAGAAATCAAAAGTGGAAGGTCAGCAAAGCAGGAAAAAGAAAGGGGAGCAAATATAAAAGCACATGGAAATAACTGAAATGATTCAAAGGTAGTTGCAAAAATAAGGAGGAGAGAAAACATTCGCTGAGCAGACATTGAACAGAAGCCAACCATATGGGTTATCAATTCCAGCCTCCAAATACTACAGACAACAATGGAAGAGACTTTAATTGAAAAACATCCATAACTTCTGCTTCAATCCCCATTGCCATTCTAAGTCGGAAAACACTAAAACCTCACAAGACTTGATGCAAAAGAGAAAAGGCTGCAGTGATTGTAACATGTCCAGCCAAGACAATGGGAAGGATGAAGGGCTTTGGGAGGGACTCAGACTCTCACAGTTGCAGGCAGGTTGGCATGTCCTGATATTTCTTGAGAGTGTGTCATGCTCAACATGGCTATAGAGGAAGACCAGGGGGGCAGTCACTCTAAACAATCCTTGCTCTTCAATCCAGAAGAAAATCTTTCCCAATGCTACATACAATCAATGCTTTTAATTCAAGACACATCAGTCAGGCAGTACCACTAGGAGAACCTGCATAACCCACCGACTATTCTGTCTTTAGCCTTGGACTATTTCTTGTTTGGGTAATTTAATGCTTCAAAGGAAGATCAATTTGCCCTCTCCCCACTCCTCATTCCTCTCATCATTACATACACATCTGAGAGAATAAAGAACTGGGAAATGAAGGGACTTCCTTCTTTAACCCAATAGTGGTCAGTGGGAGCTCTGAAGCATGAAATTAATTAATTAAAATATAAATGCAGTGTAATTCCTTCTATGAACTCAGCAAGCTCTACTTTTTAATTATTTAAGTTCCTTGCCCTTGTTATCCTGTATGGAAGACCAGAACTTCATTCCTTTGAAGTTTAGAAACCTTCTCCTGATTTCTGAGCTAATTTATACTCATCTGATCTTTTAGCACGGCTGTACTTCAGCTGAAACAATTCTCTATCCTGGTATTTACAAAGAGTGCATTTATGAAGAAAAAACACACTCTTTCTCATCTTTCTTCTGCAAGTCCAACTGAGCCTTCCACACACACTTTCTAAAGGTCTGTCACTTCCCTTCACCATCCTCACAACTCTTTTCCATACATCACTTCTCCTTTTTTGACCAGAAGTGACCCAAATTGGCCACAATATTTTAAGTGAGGCCTCCTCAGTCCCTCATATCAGTGTACTACTAAAATACTTCCCTTTCTGAAAATATCCTTGCCTAATATATCCCAGCATCACATTAATCCTTTTCAAGACAGTCATATTCCAGCAAAAAGGCAAAGAAAATGTGAAGCAGAAAAGGGAGATACTGAAAAGAAAAAAATGAAAGCATCCTGAGGAACAACAGACAATTCTGGAGGGAGAAAAAGAAACCAAAAAAACAACTGCCCTGCAAACGTAAAGACATAATCAGCTTTGTAGAAAAGGTAATTCAAAGGAATAATGGAAAGTCAGAAAGCTGAGGCAAGGCACATCTGTACAAAATCACAGCACTCTATCTTTGCATGACCTCTCAGCTTCATGCCAAGTCTCTGACACTGCTTGCTAATGTCAGTATTTTGGCAAAAGCAGGACTGACAGTGTCACACTGGCCGAGGGGAGCCTGAGTGCAAGGAAGGCAGGGTGGATTTGTCTCATGAGTCCTGGACAGGCCCTTGTGGATTGTCCCTCCAGGATGAAGTGCTTTTCATGCAGTAATTTAAGAATTAACACTCCCCTCATGCTTGGGCGTGCATGTGTGTGTGTTGGATATGTATGTGTTTGACATACAAAACACACAGTGTCTTTTTTGAGCCCTAAAATTTTAAGGCTAACATTTTTAATAAAAATATTTCCCTGTCCCATAGACATGCAAATATTGTCCTTTAACCTGCTAAAGAATATAATGGAAGATCTTGGAGTGCTTTAAGAATATTAATGAGATGTTACAATAATCCCCAGGCAGTGTATATTATGTATTTTCTGTGTATTTCACAAAGAGATGAAGTAAGACTTGCACTAAGTTGCTTCACTACTTTCTGTAGTGAAATGTGATTATGCTTTTTCTTTTAGTCATTATGTTGAAGAAGAACTTCAACACTGAAGCATTTTGCAGAACTTTAAAACAGAAGGTGGAAGAACAGATAAAGCTCTACATTTTGCTGCTATACAGTAAAGTTGATGGGTTTTGCCTTGTAAAAAGACAAATATATAAATAAAACCCAACAAATATTCTCATGAGTGGGTTGTAGAGCAGCACCTTTGTTTCTGCCAGTGCAGAAGGAAGCTTAACTTGCAGCAGACATGCAATATGTCAATTCATTTCCATTGTATTGGCAAGAAGGAACACACACAAGACAGATTTATCAAGCTATCTGATAGTCTAAGAGCCAAGAATTCTTCCAGCTCTCTTCTCTCCTCTCCTCTCTGCTTTCCTCCATACACACACATTCACAAATAGAGGCAAATCTGCCATTCTTGCAAGCATAACACTGTGAAGTTCTGCAGCTTTATTGTGGGTGTTTATCATAAAGCATCCTTATCTGTTATCTGCTTATAGAGAAGGCTTTGGCATGTTATTTCAGAGTAATAGCCGAGAGCAAGTTAAATTGCATTAACCTTTAAAGCTGGCATTAATGGGTAACTGTGTCATGAGACTATATTACTGTACAATTTCTTTTTCCCATTCTTATGCTGACTCTGTGTCTAGTGATGGGTTGTTGGTTTTTTGTTAGGTTTGTTGTTTTTTGGGTTTTTTTTTGCTGTGAGTGCCAGCTTTACATCACAGACTTTGAGCTCTAAGCACAGCATTTGTGCTCTAGGAAAGCATTCAACTGGAAGAAATGTAGGACTGGCTTTTTGTCAGTGCTGACAGACAGCAGGAGAGAAGCAGGTTCTCGTGGCAGAGGCTGTAGATCTTGTCCTTTGGCACAAGAAACTGGTGGTATGGGACATGCTCCGTTCCCATGTCATTGCAGTAAGTTGAGTTCAGGGCTAGGATTTGTTCCGAGCCTGAAGCTGGCAGGGTAGGACTTGCTACTGGACATGCCAGTGAGAGATTAGCCCTCTCTTATCACTTCAGAAGGTTGTCAGACCATCATCAGGATAGAGAGAACTTAGAACTGAGATTTTTGGATATGGGGGCTAAAATGCATGAGCTGTATTGCATTCTCTGTTGCTCTGACATGGAAGACTTCTGCAAGGTATTCCAAGTGTGCAAGCCCAATTTAACAGCCGCTTTCCATGAACAGGGACAGCTGGAGCTACTCCAGATCTATTATGGTGTAAATGGAACTGGAACGTGGCCTACCACTTATCAGATATTCTCTTCTATGTATTAATTATACATGTAAAAGTCCTGTATTTAGGAATAATCGCAATAATTTATCACTTTCAGAGAACTGTAATTGCAAACACAACATAACCATTCATCAGCTGTTTCAGATGGAAAGGAGTAGGCTGAGAGAAGGCAGCAGCCTCTTTGATCACATTTTGATTGGGAAGTCTCTTCATTACAGGTTTGGTTTGTGAACCCTCCTCCCCCTCATAACTCTTCAAGTCTTCTCCACAAGCTGTTTATTCAAAGAATACCTGTGCTTGACTCACCTCCCATCACAATCCCTCACTAGCTTTTGAAGGAGAGCTAGCAGGAAAGTGCTATGCAAGGACACAATGTCCCCAGCAGCCACATTTCTGAAAATACAAAATGGACAAAAAATGCAGTGATCTACAAATCTTTCATAAATTGGGAGCAATCAGGTTTGGCATTTGGCAAGCCTATCTTACCAAAAAGACCTGTCTTTGGGAAATGGGTAAAGGGCCAGAGTCAGTTTTAACACCTGTCAGAAAAATTCCTGGTAAGAGGGACAGTCCTACACCCTAGACCTCTGCATAAGTGACATGCCTGGGGTGGTACAGCAGAGGTGTGACTTGGCTGACAAGGAGATGAGTACAACAGAAGAGCCTAAATAGAAGAGAATATGATTGATTTTGGAGAGCTGTTTCAATAAAGGTGCATGTTAAATATAGAACTGCTAGTTTCTTGCCAAAAGCTAACATTAATTGTTTAAATTAACACTGCAATTAACATGCAACTAAAATAAATACTTTCTTTTTTCCTTTCCTTGTTTCTTAAAAGAAATCCATAACTGATTGCTTCCCAAGCCTTCTCTGGGAGCAAATGTATGGTGCTGCCCTTTACAATGGAGCTGTGCAGCCTCTTCTCCCCAGCTGATCCATGAGGTTGGGCACTTCCAGCTGGGGAAGCTTCCAGGCCTTCAGGGCCACCTCACTTTGTGCTTCCTCATGAACATAAATTTTGAGTCACTGAAGCTGTGTTCAGTGGCATCTTTTTTGCCTTGTCCTCAGAGACGCCTGTCACAACCCCATGCAGGTAATCATGCTGCCTCCTTCAAGTTGTAGGGAGTTACCATCACAGTGCAATTCTGCAAGATGGACATCAGCAAGCTGAGAGTCTGGACATAATTTAGGACTGGTCTGGTCCTGTGAAGTTTTGGGCAGCTTCCTAGGAGGGGGAACACACATAATTTAGGACTGGTCTGGTCCTGTGAAGTTTTGGGCAGCTTCCTAGGAGGGGGAACACACACTACTAGGTCTGGCCCAGTTTTTTCTGTGTGGATCAATATATGGCCCTAAAAGAGCTGATCAGAAGCCCTTCCTTTTCTATTTCAAACAGCAGAAGTTCATCCTATAAGTTACAGAAGGGCCAGCCAGAAGCCCCAGGGTGTCAGACAAAATCATGTGCACATGTGCTTGTATAACAGTAAGGCCCTGATTTGAGGGGGAATGATTCTGGGCCTGCAGCTCTACTGAGGGTTTTGAAACAATGCCTTGCATTTGAAGCTGTAATAAGGATGTGTCTCTCTCCTTCCAGAAAATAAAAGGAAAAAAATGACAATCATTGGTAGAAATGGTGTTGATTTCTCTTAATGATAGATGAAATTAATATTTGGATGAGAATGATGGATGCCACCAGAGTTCTTCTTGCTATAGAAGCCAGTGCCTCTTTATGTACCCATCTCATGAAAGTGTCAGAGATATTTAAAAAGAAAAAAAAAAAAAAAGAAATATGCTAAAATTAAAATGGAGAAGAAAAAGTCATTTCACACATTTAATGGCATAATGAAGTCTTTTTAATGTAATTTTCTTTACTCTTCTGATTACATATTCACAAAGAGGATCTTCACTTCCATCTTTATTAGGCACTGTGTTTGTCATCATTATGGGTTAAGTATTTTCATAAACATTTGATGAATATTAACCATTTAAAATAAAAAATAACAGTTTATTCTCACTGCAATGACTACTGCACATGGAGATATTAATATTAGAGCAAGTCATATTAAATTACACACAGCCCTGTCCCTGTGTGCAGGGAAGCAATGCAGAGGCAGGGAGGGGAGAGACTCAACCTAGCAACATATAGGGGGGATTGCAAAACTGGATCCTATCTAGACTTTTGGCAGGAACTGACCCCATAACCCCAAAAGACTACTGAATTGTGCCATAAGAGACTGGGTGGTCCTGGATCCTTTCTACAAGTATGAAAAAAACAGGATGTTTCCTTGTTTCTTTTCTAACCTGACTGCACTCTTCCCAGTGCTTGCAAGGGGCTAATCCAGCCCAGGCTTGAGTGTAACAACCTGTTTAATTTATATGTTGTCTCTAGCTGGTGCAAATGTCCTAACAAACACAATTTTAAATGTGGTCTGTTCTCTATAGCAGGGAAATGGCTTCCTAAAACAAACAGTTCCAGAGCCAAGTGCTGCAGAAAGAGGAGGAGGAATAAATACCACAAAAGAAGGTCCAGCAAAAAGAAGTTGCCTGGTGTTGGGTAAAACTATAATCTGCTAATCTGGTTTTAAATACAGCAGAAAAATGCAAACATAACATTTTGTGGCAATATAATAACCACACTAGTTATAATAAAATTATAGCTATGCTTCATCCTTTTAGTAAGAAAGTTTATTCCTCAAAAACTGAGTAATTCTGTAAAAGGAAAATGATTATGTGTACTGTTTAAACATTGTCTCACTTGTTTCTTCCATCCTGGTTCTCTTTCGTTTGTTCCATTTTCCTTCCCCCAATTAATAAATAAAAACATCGGTGATGACATCCTAATTTCACGGCATCACACAAAAGCTCATTTCTACCAGAAGTCTACTGTAGCACAAAATACCTGACCTGTTTCATGTGACCTGTTTCTTTGCTTACTCAGAGGAAACAGGAGGCAGCTGATACCCTGGGGCTCTCCCCACCTGTAAACCAATTTTAGATAGCAGGCCCTTTGTCACTCTTCCCTAAGAGTGCCAACTTGTTCTGAGAGTAAGGAACCTAGACAACAACACAGAGCAGTTGTTGGGGTTTTTTTAAGAAAAATAAATATGCAAAAGGTGAGAGAAAAGGTCCACCTGTGCCTCTTAGAGTGACTCTTCCCACCTCCCCAAAGAGTAGAGCAATATTGCCAGTGCTGATAAACGTTATTAGAAGGGCTGATGGGGAAGGAGCAGAGAGTTACTCTTTTTTGCCTTCCCAACCATAAACTGGGTCACTTTAATTAAATCCTCTAGGTAGGGGATAGAGAGCAGAAGTGTAAAGAACCCGAAGGCCCAATTCAAAAGATTGCAACTCAGTGCTGACTGGAGAGGGTTAACAGAAGAATTACTAGTGGATGTTTAATTAGGATTTGTGTGATGGGGATTGAGCATTAGACTGGAGTTTGTTTAGGGCTCATGTGTGCTCAAGCACCGAGGTAATTTCACATTGTGCATCGCTGCGTCCTTTGCAGAGCTCAGCCAGTGCCGTGCAGGAGCTGGAGTAAAAGCTCCACCTGGAGACAGCCAGAGCTCGCCTGCTTCCCTGCATGCTTGCAGTGGATGCTGCTGGGGAGGATTTTCTGGGAGAGCAGGGGGGCCAGGAGCCCTCATCCCCAGAATTAGCTGCTCGCTTCTCCCAGGCTGCAGCCTTAGCACTTCCCTTCCTTCCAGCACTTAGCATCTCTAATTCCCTGCTCACATGAGGAGCCAGGCACGTGCTGTGTAAGACCAGGACTGCAGCAGGGATAGATAGAAAGCTTGAGTCAAAGCCTTCCACCACTCCCTGGCCACCATTCATGGGAGAGGGCTGGTGCCTTAGAGTTGCATTTGGATCTGGACCACGTGCAGCCTCACCACCAGTTACCTGCTCCCAGGATTAGGCAGCCACCTCCTTGCTCAGTGAGCCTTTCCTGCAGGTTGCAACCTGCCAGGAGCCAAAGTGATGCTGTCTCCAAGCAGAAGACCTCATCCTTCCCTGCAGCCACAGGAGAGGCTTTTCTGATAAACCTCTTTGGTTTGAGGCTCCTTTTCAAACCCCTCTGTCTAATTTGCATCACCTTACAGCTGACTGCTTTCCCAAGAATGCTGCTGAGGTCCCTGCTACAGGAAGACAATCAAGGAAGCAAGATGTAGCTCCTGGGAACAACTCATCCCTCCTTGTCTGTGATGGGTTTTGAAATCCTGATCTGAAGTTTGCAGCTTGGCATAATAACTCAGTGCCAGGACTGAGGTGTAAACTGGTATTAAGCCTCAGGGTTTTGGGTCCTATGAAACAAATAGATCCTCTTTTTTCCTGGCTAGTGACTTATAAAAGCACGGGGATGCTCTCAGTAACTGGACTCGACTGTCTACATTAGCAAATTGCTGGTGTGGCCCCTGGCATGGTTTTGGCCCAGGCCAGCCAGCAGCATCCCAAAAGACTCTTGGGCACAGCCTATAATTTTACATAGGCCAGGGATCCTTTCCATAGGCAGTTTGTACACAGCTGCCTTGGGCTGGAGGGAAAGAGAACTTTGTTGCATGGAAGCAGAATACTGCAGGCCAAGCAGCATCAATATCAGGGAATGTTTCTGGAAACATATCTAATCCCCGGGTACAAAAGTAGGGGTTTTTTTTCAACAAAAGTCTGTTTAGAACCATTCAGAAGAGAGAAGAAAAATATCCTTCTGAGGCAGGTTCTCCTAGCTGAGATGAGCCTCATAAAGGTATGGGACCCTCTCTTGGACTTGGTTAATGCATTTCAAGCAAGTAGGGAATAACCAGATCGAGTCCAACTTAGAAGCAGAAGAATCTTACCTATAGGAGAAAAAGCCTTCTGTTCTGTTAGAAAGTGGTTGTTGTAGAGCCGGGTGGCAAGAACAGAGGTGACAAGGGAAGCATTCAGGTCTGGCTTGCATGCCCAGAGAAGCAAGGTTCACTATCATCAAACAATCTTAAACTAGACTGGTTTGTTGATAGTGGAAACCAAGCCCTTGCATGTTATTAGGCAGCAGATGGTGTACAAATGTGATGTCAGGAACCAATCCAGTATGACCTACGGCAAGAAGGAGAATGATTAAACAGGGAAATGAAACAGGTGAGAAATGCCACAAAAGAGTCAGCACAGAGGGACTCACATCCTCAGCAGCACTGGAGAAAAAGACCACAGGAACAAGTTTTGCCAAGGAAAAAAAATCAAGCAGTGAGTCTGTAAACAGAGCTGATCATGGGGGATAAAGATGAAATGGAAGCAGACTTTTTTAGTATCTCAATCAGGGAGAAAAAAGTGACAAGAACTGACTGAGATGCTGAAAAGTGAGTGATATGCTATTGCCAAGAATAATGTTCAAAACAGTGTAATAGCTGATAGAGGTACTGAGCATCGTGAACCCAGACAGAGTAAGACTTCAGAGACATCTCTCGGTTGAAGTAAAAAAACAACCAACAAGCTCACTTAAAGCCAGGAGCAGCAGAAAAGGGAGCAGATGTTTGTGCTGAGAGCACCAGACTCCACAGGCATCTTCAGAGACTGCTGGTGAAAAGGCAGGTGAGCCTCCACCCTGGAATACAAATGCAGGAGAGTCTGCCCTTACCCCAACATACTCACAGTGAGCCCTCACCTTGGTTTGTTCTTGTCTGGGACAAATTCTATCCCTGAAGAACTAACTCAGAAGGACCAAAAAAATCCCTTTCACTTCCTGACCCCACAAATCTGTGCAAGATATAGGGTGTTTTGCTCTCCTCTGCTTTCCTGCTGTTTCTGTGTACCAGTATCCTAATTTCCAATGTTGGTCAAACTCAACCCAACAGGTTCTAGGTGTGTAATTAAAAAAAAAAAAAAAAAAAAAAAAAAAAAAAAGGAGGTGTATCAGACTCCTCCCAGAGAGAATAGCAGGTAATTTTCTTTTTCCAAGGAACTTGGAGCTCTTTTCTTATTCTCCACTTAAGTTTCAGCCTCCACCTTTGGCTGGCCCACATAATCTTCTTGTACAGCTGGCTTCAGGCAGAAGCCTTTTAACCTGGTTTGATAAGGGCATCTTCTGTTTCAGGCCCTTCAGGCAGCTGGGTAGGAGGACAAACCATCTCTGTCAGATGTGCATCATGAAACGTGAAGACACCCAAGTTATGCCCAAGCAAGCTCAGGTTTCTGCATCAGTGTGCAGCCATGTAGAGAAGCACTTTTGGAAACTGGCCCTGGCTAGCTAACCATGCTTGCAACACAGTACCCAGGAGACCTGTCAGCTTCCAGAGCTTCATGGCTCAGCTTTGCTTTGAGTGTCTCTTCAGGATTCATTGGTGTGTCACACAAACACACTTGCAGTGCAACGGTCTCAAATGATTTACAGTCTCCAGCAACCCAGTACAAGGCTTAGCATAGACCTTGGGAGGAGGTTCCTCTGCTGATGGTGGGTGTATTTTTATTTATTCCTTTATGCATATATACATTGTTGTGCATAATTAATGCTTCCACACTGTATTTTGACCTTGCCCATGACTTTTATTTTTCCCACTGCATCTCAGCATCTCTCTTACCTTAGCATGTGCCAGTTTATTTCTTCTTTTTTTCCTTACAGTCAACCATCCTCTCTCCCCATCTCTCTCCCCCTCCAGATTAGATCACTTTCTCACCTCTTTATAATCCTCCCCTCTCTGTCTTTTCTCCTTCACTCCATCTCCTTTCCTTCCCTCCTTCTTTCCTTTCTCCCTCCTTCCCTCCTTCCTCAGCATCGACGACCCGCTCCACCTCCCTCTCCCTCTCCTGTCAGCAAAGCAGTTTATCGGCAGTTGCAGTCTCATCTATCAGCCCAATTCATCTTTCCCTGCAGCCTTTGGGGGCAGAGCAAGAGGAAAAACCACAAGCTGCCTTCCTAAAGAAACCAGTGGCAGCCACAGGCATTAATATGAGAAGCTTGGGAAGGTGTCGTTTTTCACTCAAGCTGACATTTAAGCTGTTTCATAAATATGAAATCAAACCAAGGGCCCAGATGGGCCTCCACCCCCTCCTCTTTTGACTAAGAGCGGTTGTGATACTCCCTTCACCAGCTTAAAAAAAGGGGATGACAGGAGCAAATCCCTGGGGAATGAAGGATAGAAGGAGAGACCGTTCTCAGTGATGGCACCTGTGCTGTTTACACTAGTTTTAACAAAGAGCCACCAACCAGTACAGGAGAGCCATCAGTCAGTATTGGTAGTGGAAGGTGGGATTTCCTTCTGAGTGCACAAGGCAATGGGGTGGATATTTCTCCTGCTATTCCCAAAAGGGATAGTTGTTCTCTTTCCATCAACAGCTCTCTTATCACCATGACTGTTTCACACATATGCAGAGCCTGATTTCATGAGAGAATCTCTGTTTCTGTTCCTGATAGAAATCTGGCCTGCTTACACCACCCCAGTCCCTATGCAGCTTGTTGTGCCATCATAGGTGTGTAACACCTGGACCACAGCACATCCAGGGAACCAGTACAGATTTTAGGATAATTTACTGGACCAGCTGGAAGAGCTGCAACCTCACCCTTCCTTCCACTCCCATTAGGAGGGAATTCCTTTCACAACTGGGATGAGGAAGAGGTATTATAGGTGTTAATGATGACAGATACCAGGAGCAAAGGGAAATGCTGTGGTCTCTGTTTTGTTTTACCCACCCTGCTGACACTGCTTCACCCCTCTGTTCCAGCAAATCTTTACTGTGCTTGTGGGCAAGGGGAGAGAGCCACACCCCAGGAGAGCAGAAATGGATTTAACACCTTTATGTATGCTGGTAGATATCACTGGCAGTGATACAGCTCCTTGGGACCCAGACATTAATTACACCTACCCTGAAATTGCTTGCCAGCCTATCTAGGGTGTGATAGGAGAAAGTGACCTTCTGTAGCTCTGCCTTTTGGTTTCATCATGTCATATGGGCTCATACCTCAACACAGCTGCTCATAGCACCTCACACTGTGTGCCCCTACTGCAACCCTTGAACTACATGGCCAGTCTACTTTCTTCTGATGAACCAAAACCATCTGATTCCCAGGACAAGTTTAGCTGACCACTTTTGTGAGAATCACAAGCTTCAATTAAAGTAGCAGTTCTCCTTCCCCTGTGTATGACCCAATTAAGAGTTTACAGAGAGTAACTGTATCATCCCTCCACCCCCATCCCCCCCTCCCCCCCCCCCCCCCCACGCCATCTCCATTTGTCTAGACTGAAAAGAGCAGGCTCCTTTCCTCTGGTATGGTGGGATTGCTCTTCCCTGATCATACAGATTTTCCATACTGGCATTTGCTACAGTTTTAATTCTCTCTTACAAATACTTGGCAAAATAACTCTGACTGTTCCAGATGATACCTACACCTCCTTATAAAACCACCTTGGTACTTCACGGTGTCTGGCATGTGCTCCTCCCATGGAACACATCCTCACATTCAACCTGTGAGCTCATAGTTGAGCTGTGACTGATGGCTACAAGCCAGCCTGTCTTCTGTTTTCTTGTTTCAAACTGATACGTTTCCAGTGTGCAGGTGAAACACTTGCTCACAGAGCACAGATCTGTGGCCTCACACTTCGTGCTGCTGCATTTCCTCACTTTCCTGTTAACATCATCTCCACAAAACCTTGTGTGATATTTTGGTGATCTCAAGCATTGTTGATGCTGCCTGTTAATCCACTTCTAATTTTAGGCCAAAAGTTATCATTAAAATCAATTTTTCCAAGACCAAGGCTTAAGAACTTGCCTAGAAACCTCTTTCCAGCAGAGCTGCCTCCTTCCCCTCTTACACCAATTCCTTACTCAACTCACAACCCTTGTACTAATCCTCATCTTCTCTCATTTAACTAATAATTTCCCAGGTGGCACCAAACCAAATTTTAATGAAGTACAGATAGAGAAGATCTACTACTTTTCCCTTGTCTAGAACATCAGTTACCTTATCAAAGACAGATATCGAGTTAGTCTGGCACAATCTCTTTTTGATAATGGCATATTGCACTATATCCCATTTTCTATTCCATGTCTTCAATTATTCTTTCTGACATAATTTGCTCTGAATCCATCTATGCCCTTGAGGCCAAAATAACAAGTCCATGGCTGTGTAGATTGCTCTGCTCACTTTCTTAAATATGGGTACCACATTTGCTATTATCCTGGCAGAGGAACCCCCAGTGATTGGACAGATTTATTAAAAATCCCATCTACAAGACCTGCAATTTCATGGGCCTATTTTTTTGGTGTCTGGGGAGGGTGGTTTCCTGACTTCCCTTGTTTGGGCACAGTAAGCTCTCCAAATTGCTTCCATCTTGAATGCAGTCATGGTCCTTTCAATACACTTATTCCCATTACTCCATCTAACTTTGCCCCCATACTCTATATCCCTGCTCTTAGGGGCAAAGTAGCCCTCTAGTTTAGAACTGTGTAATTTTTTCCCACTACATGCAGAGGTTCCAGCTCTTTATTTTTTTCATTCGTAGTCTTAAGGATCCTTCTTGTTGTTTCATTTCCTTTGCAGGAACTGACTCAGTTTGACTACTAGCAATTCTCACTTCATCCCTGCACTTTCTGACCTCCCAAGACATACCTTTCTTTGTTACTTAATCCCCTTTTCGAGGCTGCCTTGATGTGCAGGTGGCCCAAGTGGTTATCAAGTGCAGCAGACTGCTGGGGAGTAGTGAAAGGTCCACAGACCTATGGCTTTCTTGGCTTATGCCAAGCTCTGCAGAGCTGGCCTTGCTGTGATTGCCAAGACAAACAGGGGCAGGGCAGCTGCCACTGCTGCAGGAAATTTTCCCTTAAACACTGGGAAATGTTGCTCCTACCCTCTGCTCCTCTGGATGTCAGTCAGAGAAGAAACTTAACCTTTCTCTCAGATCCCACTCCTAGTCCTGATTCTTTACTTCCCTCCCGAAAGCAGGAATCCCCCTTTCACACTTGCCAAGCATTGGCCTGAGAGGCACAAGTGGGTGTCTGCTTTGTGTTCAAAAGTAGATACAGGGCACTTTGGTAGCTCCTTTGGAGGTGGAGGGAAACAGACCCAGATTTGCATTTTGAGATGACAGCAATTGAGTGATTGACATGTTTCAGGGAGAGAGGAAGGCTCCTTTCTCTAACTACAGTTGCCTTAAAATACTCACAACTCCTTTGCAGCCTCACAGCTACTCTTGTCTTTACTCACCTCACATCTGCTCTGCAGTGCCACCACAAATGATTTCTTTGATCTTTGTATTTAGGGATGGCAGCATTCAGAAATTTGTTAATACTGTAGACTACGTGCTGCTTCTGCCCTCCTCTGTTCCTTCTAGGTTCTCGGCTTGTGGCTGAGACATTTTTAAAGTTAAGGTTTTAAAAATAGTTGCTCATTCATCTCCTCTAGTTTTACTCTCTTTTCCTAGGATGCAAATTACAAATCATTTTGCAGTACCTGCTTGAATGCATTATTTAAATGCATTATGCTACTCTTCCTCCTTTAAAGTCTCTAATTTCCCAAGTCCAGCTGACTTACTGTTTTCTTTGCTTGCAAAAAAAAAAAAAAAATTGCCCTTTGGAAATAAAAGGGAACTCACATTCATGATTCATTCTTATTTATCTGACCACTCATTTTGAACTAAAACATATAGCTGTAGGACTTGAAGGGACCTTGAGAGCTCATATAGTCCATCCCTGCCCCAAGCAGTGATCAGTTGTCCAGACCTCCATCACTCCTGACAGGCATGTGTTTAACCTGCTCATTTAAACCGCCACTGGTAGACTGCTTAACCTCCCCAAGCAATCTGTTCCTTGTATTACTTTCCCCTCACCTCAAAAAAGTGTTCCCCAATGTCTCATCTGAATCTCTTTTCCTGCAATTTAAGGCCATTATTACTTGTCCTCTCTGCCATGGATGCAAAGAAAAGGTTATTGTCTTCATGGCAGCTTCCTCCTTCCTCATAAACCCTTTGAGACCTGCCTTCCCAGGCTAAGCAGTTCCTAGCTCGTTCAATCTTTCCTCACTACTTGTTGTTTCTAAATCTCTGAGAATTCTATGTTTTTTTTTCTGGACGGAAGCCCAGGAAACCTGCATCTTTCTTAAAATGTAACATCCAAAACTTGATGCAGTTGAGTCTGAAGGATTACTTCACGTATCGTACACATGATGCTCCTGTTTATATATCCCAGCATGTGTTTGCTTTCTTTGCAACAGGTGATTTACTATTATTGACTCACAGGCAGTTTGTGATCCACTGTAACCCTCTGTATCCTTCTCAGCTGAACTATACCCAGCTGTTCCCATGTTTTCCTGGTATTATCGATTGCTTCTGACTAGCTCGTACTCAGCTTCATTGATTTGCATCTCTTTTATTTTTTTTTCCCAGATTATTTCTCCAATTCATCTAGGCAATTTTGAATTTTAATCCTGTTCCCTCTACAGTGTATATGATTTTCAACAGGGTATTTATTCTATCATTTAATAAGGACATGCCTTATTCCATAACCTAAGTAATTAGAGACCATGGTGCCCACCGGGATGCATCCTTCTAGTCAGCCAGTGAGTCACTGATAACTCTTTTACAAGTGCAGTTTTTCAAACAGTTTGGAATCCATATGATAGTAATTTTATCCAGGCTGCATTGCTCTAGCCTGCTAATGGAAGTCTCACATAAGACGGTGTCAAAACCTAACAAGTCAAGGTGCTTTGTCGTTATCTACAAGGCTTGTTACCTGTCAGAGTAGGAAATCAGGCTGGCTTTATACAATTTGTTCCTGACAAAATCAAATTGCCTGTTATTTACCATGTTGCTATCCAACTCATGATCAATCTATTGTTAGG
Organism: Anomalospiza imberbis; assembly: GCF_031753505.1. NCBI lineage: Eukaryota > Metazoa > Chordata > Aves > Passeriformes > Viduidae > Anomalospiza > Anomalospiza imberbis. The sequence continues at coordinate 54,918,670 of NC_089682.1, forward strand.
TCCCACATAAAGCTCTCCTGTGAAATTCTCTCTGCTAAATGAAATCAAGGCTACAATAGCAGCACTTTTGATGAGGCTCAGTGATTATTTGGTGATGAAGTCTTTTAGCTATCACATTCAAGAATAACCGGGCCCTACTTTTATTAATAGCCCTTATTTTACAATCTACATTTTGGAAAATACAGCCCTCTAAACTGACTCAATTCCCAGTCATATTTTTCTTTCTTACATGTTGAAGTGCTTCATGATCCAATGGGCTAAAGCACATATCCAGGAGTAACATTTTTTCAGTTCCTTCCCAATGTGATTTTAACCCAAGCCTTTAGTTTGCTACGACTCATCTGCCCATCTCACCCTTAATGGGATAATCCTACCTAACTTTATCCTTGCTTCTGTCTTTCCTGAAAACTATATACACTTCAATACCTATATCCCAGTCATGACTGTGACTCAGACATATTTTTAAAATAATCAGTTTATAACACAGGTGTTTTGCTGTTTCTCATGTTCCTTGGATTAATGTTGATGCACCTTTGCCGTTTCAGTTTAATCTTGCCCATTTTCCCAGCTAAACTGTATACAAGTGTTCCCCAAATGCTATCACTAGTTTTACTACTGTTCCAGTCAACATTCGTGCTCTCATTTTCATTGCCTTTTCATTTCCTTCCTTGTTACACATCCATCTATTGTTATATACTCTTTTACCCATGTTGCTCTTTCTGTGTTTTAAACAACAACAACTACAACAACAACAACAAAACACAAGGACAAATATTGTACAAGACTGTCTTGAACTTTCACTCTCTTTCCTAGACTAAAATCTCATTATTATTTGTGCTGTCTTAATGCCAGATATTAATCTCTCAGGCATGCAGGAATCATCTCTCCCTGGAGAATGGCCCTCCTTTTGGGAATGTCTCTTAGTGGTTAGGCTTTCTGAAAACCTTCCCAATTATATCAGCCCTGTGATTCCTACTGCCTCTATGCATGCAAGAAATCTCACTGTAGGTCACCTGAGCTTCTCTCACTGATCTGAGCACATTCCTTAGCATGGCACAGGCATCTTTAACCTTCTCTAGCAGAATTCTGGCAGTAGCACTTGTCCCACCATGAAGGACAGCCACCAGATTTTTTCACAGGATAGTCTTTGGTTTCACAGATCTTCATTGCATAATTCACCACTGGATGAAAAAGTAAACAATATTCTTGCTAGGACAAAACAAGGCAAATGAGTCCTGGGCTGTGGCTGTGGAAGCACACACAATGCCACACAAAGGCCAAATTTTCAAATGTAAGCAACAATCTGTGCCACAGCCCAGGAGGATGCTTTGCTGAAGCAGCCTGGACAGGAAGGTACAGAAGTTGCAGGGAAGTGTTCAGGGCAGTGACTCAGCCACTTGTGATCCTCACTGTCATGCTGAAAACTGTAGCTTAGATGAAGGGGAAGGAGAGAGAGGCATTGTAGAAAGTACAGAGCTGGGTAGGAGGAAAGTGAGGACCTGGAGTGTCTCAGATGCATGAGAGGCTCTATGCTATGGATGCTTTGCTATTCTGTCCCTGTAGCCTGCTCTGAGAGGTGCATGGACTGAGAAATTTATGCTGCTTCAGACAGCACTTGGAAAACAAACCAAGCCTTTGGGACTCATGGCAGTTTACTACTCTCATTTGCTGATTCATCTGCTGGGGATCTTCCTGTTTGCTCTCATTTTCCTCTGTGAATGATCCTTATCTTTCATCTGTATCCCCAAGCATGTCCACATCTTTTCTCTCTCTTTCCTTCCATTCAACTGGGATCACAGATGTGGAACACTGCCAGGTAATCACATCTAGCCCTTGTGGAGAAATTTTCACTGAACAGAAGAAAAACCCAGTGGCAGCAAGGAAACTGTTCTGGAGAGTACTGTGATAATGTGGAGAGCAAAGTATGGAGTCCTCTAAAGAGTTTCTCCAAAAGCCTGGAGGTTTAGGACATCAGGAAGTTTCAAGTGCAGTTATATTCTTAAGAGAAAAATTTAAAAACAACATTTTCCTCAAAATTTCTAGTTGTACAGATTATTAGAAGAAAATATTATTACAAGTCAGGTAAAAATGACACAAGATCTCTTGAAATATAGTTTAACCTATTGCACCTGCAACTTTATATCCATAAAAATTACAAAAAAAAAAAAAAAGGGGGAAAAAAAAGAGAGTAGAAGAAATAACAGAGCAAAATAGGGCCCCAGAGACATGCTGTTAAAAAATTATATTTAGAATCTCTGATTCTCCAAGGTACAGCAGACATAGAAGTCAATTATACTACCTCACGGGGAGATTGCCAAACACCATACCCAATGGAAAATCACACAGAATTGACTTCCTACATCCTTGTATCTCCTATGATCTTTTCCATTTCACAAGGCAATTGTGTATCTCTGCCACTTGGACTTGGCAGTTTTTGTATGGAAGGCAGCAGTATAACAAATATTATCTGTGTACATGTCTAATCCAATGATTTAATAAACATGAGCAAAATTTGGAATCTCTATGCCAAAGGAAGATCTGCAATTTCATATTTTTATTTGTTAAGGAAAAACAAAACAAAATAAACCTAGAAAGTCTCAGTGAAAAATTGATTATTTTAGGTCAATCAGAATGTTCTATATGTATCTTAACTTTAATGTTACATTATACTGTAGTTCCAAAGAGAAAATAGGAATCCAAGCAAGACATTATAAAAAAAGCCTAAATGAAACATTTCAACCTCCTGGAAGTGTTTATATGTTTTCAGTGTGAAATTTCATCAAATGGGGCACACTTCTACAGACCCTGAAGCTTTCATAAAATCAGCCCTTACAAATAGAAAATCCTTATACTAAAAAATAAAAAAAAAAAGTCAAATACATCTCCTGTTGAGTTTCTAACCTTCATTGCTGGAAGTACAATCATTGTCACTTGTGTTACTAAACAGTTCAAGGAGTGAGTGGTAACAATTTGAGCAGTTCTCTGGTCAGATTCTCAAGAGAGCACACTCAAATTTGTGTGCTTTCACACTGGTGACCTGCAGACTGCTGCAGGTCCACAGCCTGTGTAAATCACCCATGAAGTACAGTGCCTTTTGCTAGGTTTGAATTTGCTATATGGGGTGAAATTTCTGCTGGAAATGTTTGGTTGTTTCTGATTTTTAAAAGCATGGCTGTTCCCAACATTTGTTTGCCTTACAGGGCACCAGAAGGTGAAGAGTCATTGCACAGAGACTTGGCCTGCCACAGCAGCAGTGGAAAATGTACTGGCCAGTGACTCAACCCCAGGGAAAATCTCCTCTGAGGAAGAGGAAAGCTTTCTGAAGAAGGGAGATGATAACTTCATCTTCCTTTGAAAGACACTGTCTTCTGTCTCCAGGACAAGCACAGATCTGAGGCAAATCCTCTCTTTGGCTTTCCAAGGTAATCTTCACCACACAACTGACATTATTCTTCCCTTGTATTTCTGAAATTACTCTCCTCTGTTGAGCAATTACTCTCACCTACATTTCTGGAAAGTGATAAACATGTTAATCAATGCCACTCTGCCTATCAAACCTGAAAATCAGGAAAGCTGCAGGTTCAGAAGACCAAACTACAAACCCTTGCTGCTGCAACGCAGCAGATGAAGGACTTTGAAATACAGCAGTTATATTAGATAGTTATCACCTGGGTGAAACATTTGGGATGTTCATGCATCAGCTCTATCCTCCCTGTTCAACAGATCATGTACAACCTAGTAAATGTTCTCTGGGGATATAATCCCCTGCTTTTGTCACGGAGACCGTTCTTGCTCCATTTGGTAGCAGCAAAGTCATGCCCCTTATCTTCAAAGAGAGGTGTTCCACTTCAGGTCAGAGGTGGTCTGGTACCAGTGAAGAGTGAGTAGGACAAAAAATTGGTCACTATCTGGAACTAATGAATGGACCAACAGAGAAATCACTGCATCTTGCAGTTCACTGACCATTTTGGACTAGCAGAAGGATTAATTACAGTATGGACAGTGGGATTTGCCCAAGTAAATACAGGGACATGAGTTGTAGAAATTTGCATCTGGGGAAGCCATTCTAAGCTTCCCTTGTAAGTCAGTAAAGCTCTAATCAATATAACTAATGCTGTTTAGGGTGCAGTTCATCTCATCCTAAAACAAACACCTATGTTTTATCTGCTGAGGCACTCTCCTCAGTATCCATTAACAATAATGGCATGCAGATGCCTAGCAGGGGTAAATCTAGGACATAGATACCCATCCCTAAGTGAAACAAGTCCTCCCCTGCATCCCTTTCCAAGCTATAAATGGGGACCTGGTAGGCAGCGAGGAATAGGCTTGCATTATCTGTTCACAATTTGTTGGGGAATTTGTTTCTGTATCTTCTTGTAGCTAATGGTCTGTTCCATTAATTCTTAAGGTTAAAGTGACCTTGCAAAGCTAAATAAGTGCATTTCTCAAATAGCACACAGCAAATATATGTATGCACACATTTAGATAGTTGTGAAAGAAATTAACCCTACCTCTCTTACTCATTTCCCACTTTCCTTTCAGTGGCAAGATAATCCACTTAAATAGAGTTCTCAACCTTTTTACAAGCATAAAATAATATGAAAAAATGGAAAAACCCAATTGGTTGGTTCCTTTCTTGTTCATTGAATTAAAAGTATAATTATTTCCTTATTAAAACAAAAATTAAATATTTTCTGAGTTTTCATCTTTTTTTTTCTTCATTATATCACCTCTTAAAATAAAAAGAAACATGAAACTTAATAAAAATAAACCAAAACTGATGCAAATAGAATAATTGGCAAGGCATGAAAATACTGCTTGTATCCTGGAGACAGACTACATTGTCGGTTGTTTCTTAATTTTCACTCTATTAAGGTAATTTCCTGTGACTGTGGCTTTTTTTTTTCCAGCAGCCATTCTCACACACTGTCATCTTCGCGTGCTGTGGGGGTGAGTAGTTTTGGCTTTTCTTTTCTTGGTCAGGAATGAAAAATATATGTATCAGGTCCATTTTCTAAGAACTCTGGAGGCAGACGTGCTAGTCTCTGAGTCCAGGTGCTTGGAAGGCAGCAGGGAAAGTAAATTTCCAAATGCAGTTTCCACATTGTAGTAATATCAGCTCAACAGCACCTTCACTGGATGTGTCCTACAAGAAGATATTGTTTAGGACAACACTGGACACCTAAAACATTCTACCCAGAGTAATGTGTCCACCACCAATGCACCCTAACTTTGACCCAGGTCTGGTTCTCAGCAGAATAAGAACAATTTGGAACCCGTCTAAATCTGGATGTGTATGGTCAGTTGGTGACCACCATGACTGACGGCCACATGTTGGTGTCTTTCATTGTCCTAAGACTCCTCCACCTGAAATAATTTTAGTAAGATTTGGAAGGCTGGGAGTGGAAAATGTCTTTCACCTTTTTCATTTTTCTCCTTGCTTCCAGCCAGAACCAAATACAGTAGTGTGGAAAAGTTTTATCTGGAAACAAGAATTATCAGATGCTCTCAAACTAAAATTGCTGCCTGTGATGAGAACCTGGCATAGCTGAGCAGGCAAAGTGCTTCTTCTGTTCATCTCTCCACTTGTGATACTTACTATTCCTCTGTTTGCATATATTTGCATGTGTGCATAACTTTCCAATAACTTAGAAAATACAAAATAATTTTGTTATCATTATGTAGATATCTTGTGTATATTTCACAAAAGTATGTTGGAGGCTGTACACAAACCTCCCTGGAAATGACATATTTTTCACAATACTTGTCTTGTGTACACCTGTGCACAGAATTGAATCACAACCTGGTATTAAGGTATAAACCTTAGTCCTTCATGTAAAACATACTCTTTCTTTAGTACCTTTGTTCTTTGGTAACCTCTCTGTGTTTGAGTCTTGTATCAGTGACACCAACAGCTCATGTTCTTGTCTGAACCACTGGCAGGCATAAAATAGCCAAGCTGGCACTGCCAAATTTGATTTCTGTTTCAGAAGCGTTTGACCATAAGAGACAGTTGTTTTACCATTTGCTGCATGTCATTAGGAACAGGCGTGGTCTGGATGATGGCCCCAGATGAACTGGGTTCCACAAGCAGCTCTTGCCATGAGGCAGAGATGAGATCCGGCCTTGCTGAAGGTATTTCATCTCTGCCTCATTTCTTCCCAGTATGGCAGTCCCAAGTGAAAGCTCATCTCCTTCTACTGCATTTTCAGTTTTGTCAGAAACTGAAATACTACATGACGAGCACGTCTCCTTACAATACTGCTCTGTTCTCTCTGTTCTTGATTTTCAGAGGAGACAAATCACTTCCACACTCAGGATTTTACACAAATGAGAGATTAATACCATAGTTGTGTCTATTACATACAGCAACACAGATCTACACAGAGCATCTTGGAAGGAATAGGTTAGAGAAGAAAGTTTAACCTAGATGGTGAGTGGAATAAACAAACCAGTGAGAAGGCAGGTTCTTTCCATTCCCAGGATCTTAGAGGTAGCACAGATCATACCTCATTGTCTTCAACATCCTCACCAGGTAAAACAGAGGACAGGTAGAGACCTCTACATTCTTGTGACCAGTGATGGGAAGTGGCATAAAACTGAGTCAGGGCAGGTTTAGATTGGATACCAGGAGGAAGTGTTTCACCTAGAGTGTGATTGAGCACTGGAACAGGCTCCCCAGAGAAGTAGTCTCAGCACCAAGCCTGTCAGAGCTCAAGAAGCATCCTCAAGTACATGGTGTGACTCTTCGTATGTCCTGTGTAGGGCCAGGAGCTGGACTCAATCACTCGTATGGGCCTCTTCCAACTCAGCACTATTTATGATTCTATGATTCTATGAGGTCTTTTACTGCAGGTCTGTCACTTACGTGCAGCCATTCCTCCAGGTTCCCTCTCTCTGTGAGGTCCCATGTTTTTTACTCCTTTTTAGCAGTGAGGACTAAAGTCATTGGAGGGAACAAGCAAGGCTTTACTAGGAGGACTTGTGTTAGCATCTTAATGAAGTGCAGAAGAAAGAGAAAAGGCAGAAAGATGAGGTGAAGGAAGACAAGGTAGAAGGGAAGAAAACTGGCAAGCAGAATGAAAGCTAGAAATACCTCAAACGGGTTGGGGCAGACTACCATACAACACCAAGTTTTTCAAATCTCCTAGAGCAAGAAGAAGCAGATAGGCACAGAAGATTGAAAGGCTGGACCTAAAGCACTGACAAAGCTGCTGCACTCACCGCAAAGCCTGTGACAAATGGCCGGGATGGGTGGCTCCAGAGAATGTATACTTCAATTTCATGTCCTTCTACTGTGTTTCTGCTCCTCCAGCACCAACAGTCTCCAAACTCTCTAAAAGACTATACTGGATAGAAGATCAACCATACCAAAGACCAAACCACACCAACTGCAGACAATTCCAAGCTGAGAGTTGAAAAGACTGCGAGCATTACCCAAGTGGTAAATCCCAAAGGAAACTCAGCATAGAAGTCAGGAGACATTCAGATGGTTCTCAGACTGAGACCCTGACTCCTCATACTATAGGAGAACAAGAAGCATACCCATGGGCAACTAATAAAGCCTTTTCTTATGTTTAGGTTGCCATAGGTCCCTAACCTTCTATAGTTATATTGCCTCTAGTCTGTTGATGCATTGTCTCTTTTTACTTTTTATTTTCCCTCTTCCCATTTCTGTCCCATATTTCACATTCATTCTAGCTTATTCCCAACTGCCTGTTCACCTAATTTTTTTTTCAATAGCGTTTTTTTCTTTCTCACCAGTCTCTCTGCTTTTCTCTTTCCTATGGGGAGCATGGACTGGAAAACACCTGAATTAAAATGCGTGCACATCTGATGCATGCAACAGCTTGATATGAGGCATGAGAAGTTTGCCATATCCCCAGGGATTAGCTCTTTGACTGCCATCTTCCCAGTAGCAGAATTTTCTTCAGGAGGAAGTACATGGTACAATCAGCTCAGTTAAGGGAAATTAAATGAATTTGGGATTGATAAAAAAACACACACAATCAAATTCTGAAAGAGTGAAAGAAGACATGTCTTCAGTATCCGTCCTGACTCAAATTGCTTTTCAGCAGTGAAAGTAAAACATATCCTGTTTACAAAACACAGGGGAAAAAAACTCAGAGCATAATGCATCCTGGCAACTAGTGTTTAAAGACACAAACATGTAACTAATGCAAATTCAAAAGGGTTCTCTTATTTCATATAAAGTTAATTGGCACTTTTAGGGAGTACACCAAACATAACAGGGAAAGTCTACTTATTGAAATTAACTGAAGGGGAAGGAAAACAAAGAGTGGGAGAGAAAGAGACCCAAAAAAATATACATTTTAATTCCTGATAATGGATGGAATGCTGTAAATTAGAGACAAAGAACTCTGTTCTGCCAATAATTACACCAGTGTGTAACAAGGGACATAGCTGGACCAAACTCATGCTGCAGGGATTTTTGTTGACCCCCCTGTAAAATGGAATCACTGCCATTCATTTTGTTTTCCCCTCCCTTTTGCTCCCCCAAGGCAAAAATCAGCTGGATGAGATCAAGGCATTTTGCCACTGTACAAGCAAAATGGGGAGCTCTTGAACACTCTCATGGCAGACATCCCACACCCCGCTAACATATTTTACCTGTCAGGTGGATTAAATGTCTCCCTTTAAACAAACTCATGAAAATGTAAGAGCTTCACCATTTTGTCTTTCTCAAGATGAGTTTGCTGACACAGACTAAAGTGGGCATAGAGCAAAGTTTAAGAGCAAAGTTGCATTAAACACTCAGTGATCTACAGGATCAGCAGTTCAGAAGTTCAGCATCCACTGTAAGGGTCTTCACAAGGGATTCAGCCCCTGATAGTTCCTAGTAGGGAAAAGTCAAGTTTTGAATAGTCTCTAAGTTCAGTGCACAAGAACTGCAAGTGCTGAGGGCTTCTGAGGATCCTGCACAGCTTAACAATTGTTTGGATAAACAGTGGTGCCAGAAAGCTGACACTGACCAGCAATCATGTGTCCTTCTTTAGCCAAAAATACCACAAAACTGGATTGTTTAGTGTTGTTCTGCAGCTCCCACAGTCAGACACTGACAGCTCAAATGCAGCCGTCACTGATTTTGGGCTCAATTTAAGTCATTTAGACATGCTGCCCAGACAAGTTTCTCCATGCCTGGAAGAGCTGGGGGCTGCTTTAAAAAATTGCCACGGTACCATCTCCAACTCACCATCCAGCCATGAGCTGACATTCTCCCCTGAGCCTGCAGAAGTCCTCAAGGACATCACGTTCACCACTGCTGGAGAGCCCATGAATGTGACAGCTTCCTGCCTCCTGCCACGGGCCTGCCTGATCAAGCCAGACTTTGATGTTAGTCTGTGGTGAAATAGGGTTTTCTGTGTCCTGAAGGAAAGCAAAACTTACTTGAAGTTACAGGCTTATGGTGCTGGAATCTTTTTGCTTCAGCTGATATATTGTCTAAATCTAAAACTTATTTAAAAACCTGTCTGGATGCGACGGCTTTTAATTAATCTTCTCTTAGTTTTTATACTATATAGTACCTTGAAGACGCAAGATCAATCACTGCTGTATTGTAATGTAGAGTTGGGAGACAGAAAGATAAATGAGCTATCAAGTTTAGCATTTTGATAGCTAAGTTTAATTTTAACTAGCTTGGGAACATACTGTGGATAGGTGGATAAAGTCATGAAATGGAGCTTTCATCTTTAAGACCCAATCTAGTCCATCAGAAAGGAACAGAAAGAGTTCCTTAATGTCTGGTAAGCCTCACATGGACTTTTCAAAAAAAAAAAAAAAAAATCCTGAAAATGAGAAACATCATCAAACAGCAAAAATAAGAATTGCACAAATCTCATGGTATGTGACTATATTTAGCACTTTTCATCTGCATATTCTACAGCTTCCACCCTTTGACCCTCCAAAGGCTCATTCATAAGGGCACTGGTACCATGTCCAATGCATAACATTAGACATACATGAGAGTTGTGGCAGAAGCAGGTCTCAATTCTTTATAAGGAAGGGTAAACACATTGCCATGCACATGATGGGGAAGAGAGAGGGAAGTTTATCACTCAAGGGTATAAAATGAGTCAGCAGCAGAGCTGACAGCAGAACCAAGGAATCCTGACTCATCAGTTATTCCATCCATGAGGCTTTCCACAGCACTGCAGGTAATTGATGTAACAGGCAGCCATGTCATATATCCTTTAGAAAGTACCCATTCAGGATGAGAGCTATTCAGGCCCTTATGCCATTTATGACTCACAGTCCCTCAAATTCTGATGTGTTTCACAGAATCCATCACAGAAACTTTAATTCCTGTGTTTTCTGCTTGGTCCATTGCAATGATTTTCATTTTAATGCGCACCACGCATCCATCACAGTGACAACTTCTAGAGTGCTCCACCCAGTCCTACTGCAATGACTAATGCTAATGCACTGCACCAGTCTGAGAAGAATTTCCATCATGCATAATTTTAAGATCATATTGTATTCAACAGGACATTTAAATTAAGGCAGTTCTTGTACATATGGTTGCTCTGAATCTTAACTCTGGCCTTTTTCCATTAGATCAGTAAAAAGATTGAGCAGGGGAGCTAAATAAAAAGTAGCTTTCTTTCTGCCTGCATTTCCAAGGAATTTATAAGCACCCATCACTCAGGTTTTCCACAGGCTGGATGAAAGCATCTTTTCCCCAGAGGTATATTCTGATACACTGGTGTGAGAATTACATTCACAAAAGCCAAAAGAAATGCTGAAATCATTGCTTCTTGTTCCACCAGGCCTAGAGTAACAGTGAGATTTGTAGTATTTTTAGTTAGAGAGAACAGCATATCTGTGCTTTCTCACATAGTAAAGAAAGTAGATGCAACTGATATGACTGATAATTAAATCTCACCCAAATAATTAAGTTTCCAGTTACTCTCTGCTATGATATTGGGGCTCTGAGCACACAGTTAATAACACATAGCATCCATTATTTTACCCATGGGTTGAAAATGTTGTGGCTATGTGACACAGAGAGACAGCCGAGTATTAACTCATTCAGCTGGTTGAAAATCTTACCAGGACATTTCTATGATTTAACTTTGCTCCAAAGGACTCTATTTAGTATAAGATACCATTTGTCCTCCACTATGTGGCATAAAGGCAGCATTAAAAAAACGTCCTTCTGTAGCTTCTGGTTTGCTTATTCAATCAACAAGTACATTTTTGCCCGCACCAAATCCAAATCAAAATTATAACAGGAGCTGATGTAGCAGGGCACATGGCCTCAGAGTTGAGATGCTGTTTTCTTCCCAGCTCGCTCCATATGCTTGTCAGTGCAAGATTATGTGCTGCTATTGCGTTGGTACAGGGATTTTAGCCAGTCTGTTCCATGCTGTGATGTGTGATGTGGCTTTGGGATTGCAGACATCCTGGGAGGACCTGTGCCAAAAGAGGGTTTGTGTTCTGCAAGGGCAGGCTCTCGTTATTAGATCCAAATGCATAGCAAAGACATACAGGTCAACCATTTTTAATAGATTAGAAAGAGAATATGACTCTGGCCATTTTTATACTCTGTTTATACATGCTTTAGACAGCCCTCACACGTGCAAAGTCCCATTGGAACAAGAGTTCACAGGGAGTAAATCTCAAGCCTGTAGCTTAGAACCACTTAATCACAAAACAGACTTCATTTCTGGCAGAAGTAATTAACAAAGGTTCAGTCATCTAATCAGGAAAAAAAGGCATGGTCTGTCACCTCATTGACCAATCACACCACCCGAATATTGAATCTTGAATATTGACTTCTCACAGCAGAGGGTTTGCAGTAGCTCCCACACCAAAACACACATAAACAGAGGCTGCAGGTCAGCCAGTGCAAACCCACCATGTAAAACAACTGCTGCTGAGCACAGAGACCTGGAGAACACGGGAGCCAGGGGTGGGGGGGGCAAAACAAAGCAGCTAAATTTGCCATCCATTGCAGATTCTGCTTGGCTGAGTGTAAAACAGCAAGAAAAAGGGAGTGGAAAGAAAAGTTGGAAAAGAGGATGTTCCCTGCATGTCCTCTTGATAAATGCTGCCTAGAGGGAAATTCAGAAGTGTGGAAGCACTCAGGTTTTCACAGGGCATGTCAAACAGCAGTGAACTCCTGTCTAAAAGCCTGTCTTGCAGGACTCCACACCATGTACCAATCTTCCCAGACAGAGCATTCCTCATTCACTTCCCTTTTCCATATGCTTGTTTTGACCAGTGCCAAGCAAAGGCATTCTGCCAAAGCTGATTTCTTCTGCCCTGATTGGAAGCTTGCTCCTTTGCACTGTGTTAAGGCTTCCTTCTTTGTACCGAGGTGAACTATTCTGCAGTATGAGAAAAGGAAAGTGTGGGACAGGGAGAGGGCTGAGGCTCAGTACTAGGTTTTTTCTGGTAATGGCTAGGGCAGAACTGAGAGGCTGGGAGCAGCCTGAGATAAAGTTCCTATTCAGATCATATCATCACACCATGCTCCTGCCTCTGCAGTATAATGAATAATAGCCACATCATCCAGACACCTTTTTTATGGGGGATCCATCAAAAATGAAACCAAACTGAAGAGCTCAGGTTCATTCTAATTTATCATGTAAACCTGACTCCCAGACAAACTGTCTTCCAAAAGGATTCACACCTTCAGCAAACAGGCCCAGCCCTGTTTATGAACTTTGAAAACAAAACCCAATCTAAGGAAACCCTGAAAGATTTGGAGTGCAATAGCTAGTTCAATTTAAAGGGATGTCATTTAGCAGTATCTTCCACCACAGTGATGCCAACAGAAAATTGCTATGTAAGAGGGCAAATAGCACATAAGGAGCTAAAGAGAGAACTTAAGTGCATACATCCAAGTACAACAGGGCAGGTAATGAGAAATTCAAAGGATAACCCAGTCTTGCATCAAAACACTATGCAGAGAAGCTAGAGAGATGGGATTTATTTTGAGACCTGGCACCGTTTTTATGAATGACTTGGGCATCATCAGTACACCTTGTTCTAAATCTTTATTTCCTTAATCATGAGAGAGAGCAATTATGCCAATAAACAACTTCAGAAGGAGCAGGAAGATAACATTTGCATAGTGTTCAGACACTAGTTTGACTGACAAGACAAGAAAAGGCAGGACCTTTCCTGTGAGGATGCAGCCAGGCATGGTGGAAGGTGCCCAGCTGCCCACACAGAGACAGACAATGTTTGGTCCAGTCTGGCTGCTGTTGGTCATACAGGGTAAAAGCTGTGGAGAAATCTAAGTGTCAGTCTTGGTTTGCCAAATTGCTTAGGTATTCAGCCTAGGTCTAGGAGTTTATCTGAGTGAGGCTGTAACATGCTGGGTTCTGTTCAAGGTCAGGAAGGTTTCAGTGAGAAGGATGAACTGAATGCACAAGTGAATGTGCAAAGCCAAGAGACCAGGCCAAACTAAGAGGGGAACCAGGGAATCAATGCTTCGCTTAAAAACAAAAAAACATCCCCACTTCTTTTTCACCCCCACCCTGAATGTTATCTAGGAAGACCAAAGCAGAACCTGATGTGGAGATGATTGTGGTCGAGCTTGGTGGGCCTGTGCACCCCTCCAGCCCTTCCCAGCAATGACCAGCATCATGCTGTAATAGTAAAAGAAAATAGTCGGGAACTAAAAGTTTCACATTAATGAGGTCTGAAGACTAAATTCACTCACCAGAATAACCCACCAGACTCCTGTAGGCTCACAGAATCTTAGAATGGTTTGGATCAGAGGAAACCTTAAAGATCATCCAGTTCCAAACCCCTGTCATGGGCAGAGACATCTACTAGACCAGGTTGATCAGAGTCCCATCCAATCTGTCCCCCAACACTTCTAGGGAAGGGGCATCCACAACCTCTCTGAGCAACCTGCTCCATTGCTCACCACCCTCACAACAAAGAACTTACTCCTAATTTATGGCCTAAACCTACTCTTTTTCTGTTTAAAGCCATTCCCCTTTGATCAGTCCTTCTGGGGGAGGGTATCTGAATGAGTATGTGTATGTAGGAAAACAGTCCTCCCATGAGACTATGAAACCAGGCAGTTAAAAGGCTGTAACCAAATTCACCTTTAGGGGAAAAAAAATTCTTTTTTCTACCTCACAATAATCTCTCCCCTTTTGGCTCTTCCAGTGTTCCTACATATAGAAGGGAACAGTTTAGTTTATTTACCACTTCTCCTCCTAGGCTCATCACTTTAGCTGCTTGAGGCCACGTGCATGGCAATTCAGTGTCCTGTGCAGCAAAGCAGATGGCACATGTTGGTCTCTGAATCCATGGCAAGAGATGGCCAAGAAGTGAGAATGTTTCCCAGAGCAGCTGCAGCTGCAACCCATTGCAAAAGACACACTGAGCCATTTACATGAAGATTTTACCATTCACTAAAGAGTTGGGATTGATGATCCCTATGAATCTGTTCCAATTCAGAATATTCTGTGATTCTGTGATTCTTAGTATACTGAGTCCCTGAGGTCAGAGACAACATAGCACCTTCCTTTCCAAGTGAGAAGTGGCAATTACTTCCCCCAAAATGATTAGTCAGGTAACTTCTAAGGAGCTTTAATTGCTGACAGCAGCTCAGCTTCTCTAGCACAGGGTCATGAACGTTGATAGAGTGGTTATAACCATTTTGCACTCCTCTGCCTTGGAGCAACAGAGCTTTCTCCATTCAAGGTATCACAGGAAGAGAAATGAGGCAAATGAGAAGGGGCAACTTTGCAAAAGAAAATGAGAAAGATTGGGACAGATGAACGATAGCAGAAAAGTCACACTGATTATCTCAAATCGCCTGGCAGAGGAGATTAGACAAAGAACAAATTTAAGCATGCAGGGAAAAGGGAAAGCAAGACAGGTATTCTGCCTTGCTTTGCCTCTCTGGTCTGCATCTCCTGCTTCCTTGCTGAGTTCTGCCATACTGTTGAGAAATCCTGGTGCTGCATGGAGAAGACAAGCAAAGCCAAAGATGCAGCCAAGGAGCTGCAGATGGGGAGCTGTGTGTCCTCCTTGGTGTCAGAGAGGTGGGACAGCTCTTGCAGCAGCTGTGCAGTGTCAGCCAGGTCTCAGCCAGGATGGCAGTGGGGAGCCTGCTCTCCAGCTGTGCTGGACTCTCATGCCCACAAGAGGACCGTGTCAGCCTGGGGTTACCCACACATCAGAGTACCCCAAAAGCAGAGGAGAAGTCCTGTCTTTTTGTCAGCTGTATGGTGCATGCCAAGGTAAGGTGGCTCAGAGGCACAGCTGGAGAGGGTGAGGAAGGGAAGGAGAAAGCTGCCATGTTTTTTCAAGGATATGCCAACCTTCACAGCAAATCAAACCAACTATCTGACTCTTGTAACACCTTCACTTAGGCAGTGGCTAGCATCAAGGATAGATGTAAAACACTTAAAATGGGAAATATCTAACTAATATGTCCATTGGGGAAGTTTCTTTATAACCCCAGGCAGTTAGTGGTTGGATTTATGCCCTGAATCTCAAGGGCTGATATTTCTTATAAATTTTTTATTTTCTCTAATGTAACTGTGAATGTTCTCACTGTCCACAAAAATAGCTTTCTTTTTTTCTCTATTTTTTTTCTTTCACTAAGGCCATGAGCTCAGAGGGTGACACCCTGCAGCAGGGAGTTCCACAGTTTAATAGGGTACAATAAAAAAAAAACTCTCAACACATCCAGATCTGCATTGCTTTTTGATTCAAAGAATACCCTTTTGTATCAGTACTGAGAACCTTTTTAAATATTATAACTTATATACTTCTGACATACCCCTTCTTATTCATCTCATCTTTTTCGGTTTCTCCTTATCTGAAAAATCCTTCCAAGCCTCCAGACCATTTTCACTGCCTATCTACAAGTTCTGCTATATTATTTTTTTTTTCTGTAAAAAATAAGCTGATGAGAAATTAGCTAAGTATGAAAGGTGAGGGTTTATCAGTATAATGGTATTACATCTTTAATGTTAATTTCTGTCCTACGCTGTAGATATTTATTCTATGCATCTAGTTATGCAAGGTTCACAGAAAGATGGGAGGTTTCTAACTGCTTTGAATAAGCATCTTTGTACAACAGCTATCTCCTGCAGTTCCTCATGCCTGTGAATACAGCTCCCATCTTCTCTCTTAGTGCACGTTATCAGGCTCTGATTCTTGTTGGGGATTGTCATTAGGGTGGCGAGCTGCTAGGGTTATACAGCTGCCCAACTCCTATCAAAGGAGAACTTGAAACACTTTCTGTTATTTTTAAATATAGCCTTGTGTCACCTCGTTTAACTTTAATGTTCTGTTTGAATGCATCTCTCTGTAGTCATCTAAGGGAATGCTCCACAAGGAAAAAAAAACACAGAAAAAACTTGCTGGGTTTTTTTCTCTGTTAAATTCTTCTCTGAAGTGATGTTCAGAGAGGAAGGAATGCCTGAGCGAAAGGACTAGCACAAAGCCTATGGCAGAAAGTCAAATCCCTGCATTGCTCTCCCTTCTGCTCCCTCATGAGATCTTGTCACTAGCAGAGGTTATGGGTAGGCAATCACAAGTGATCGAGTTTCTTATGCTTAACCAGTTACTGTTCCTCAGCTGAACCACAGAATCAAAAGTGTCCATATTTCATGTCCACAGAGACAGGAAAAAAATATCTCCACTTAAACTACCTTCCAGGAGCACAGCAAAGGGCAATTAAAGCTGGCCAGCTGTCATTCACTCAGCTATGAAAGCACATCCATTCTCTCAAGCTTTCCACACCTGCAGTGATTCCTTAACTCACAAGAGAGCAGGCTGGAAGCAGCAGGAAAACTGTAAGGTACATGCATAGAGCAACCTGTCAGACACTGCAGCCACTTGGCTACAAGTGTATTGCACACATGAGAATACAAACCAGCAAAGGCACCACACAGGAACATGGCCCCTCTCATCTCAGGTCCTCAGGTCCTCCTTCTCCCTTCCCCTCACTAAACTTCACCTGAGGTCAGCAGAAGGGTGAGTCCAAAAGGGTGGGCCAAAAGGAGAACTTGGAGTGGAGAAGGGGTTGAAGCCAGGGCAATGTTCCTGACACTGCCACAGGAGAAGTGGCAGCAAACACGTGTGGCAGGAGAGACTGGCAGCACAGCACCCACTTCTGTTGGGTAGTGCTAGCCGAAGCAGAGGCTGTGATAGAGGCAAGCCCTACATCCTCCCGGAAAACCCTCAGCCAAAATAAGCACCATGACAAAGGTCAGTGCTTGGTTAAGACAGTGCACCAGCTCCAGAAACAGCCTGTTTTGGCTATACTTGAGGCCAACTCTGAGCTTTCATGACACAAGTGCTTTTTTTGGTGTGAAAAAGAAATTGAGTTTAAAAACATTGCTAATAGGAGGAAAAAAAAAAAAACCTTCTCCTTATTGAGATACATTGCTGTATTATTTTCAGGGTTGTTTTCTTGCAGGTTTGGAAATAAACTCTGAGCTGTTTTGCAAACCCTTCATATTCAGTGCAAACATCTTATTTTATTATCTGCCTTTTTGTTGTTGGTCTTCTTTCTTCTTTCTTCTCATCCTTTTTTTTTTTTTTTAATCCATTCAACCTTTTATTGGAACTTCTATTCTCCAGTGTACATTTTTTCTTTGCTACACTATCTCCTGCTTTTCACAGATAAACACCTCACACCTGGGAGACAGGCTCCTCTAATTAGTATTAAAACCTGAAGTTTTTTTTCCCACCCTTCTTTGAAGCTTTCTAGGATGCCTTTTCATGAATAATAATGTTCTCAATTCAACATAACGCAACGCTCCATCAAAAGATGCTGTAGCAATCACTTTCCAACAAGGAACATCGGCCTTTTCTCTTCCTCTGTACAGATGATGGTGAGGCAGTAAAAAGTCCAGCGTGGAAGACATGCTTAGAAGTTGCAGTTTCCACTTGTGGCAGCCTGTGCCCCCAGCACACTCTGTACAGAAGGTTCAGTGTCTTTTGTCATCTCTGCAGCTCCCACCTGCCTTCTCCAGCACAACAGGAGTTCTGGCTGCCTGGTCCCCTGTCAAATAAATCCCTTTGAACAGCAGTTCCCTCTCAGCCTGCCAGCCCCCCTGCACAGCATGGGACACCCACAAAACTCTTCATTCTTCCCTGCAGATCTCTCATGGTTTAAGTCCCTGACTGCTGCCTAAGGGATGCCAACTGTGCTACTGCCTACAGAAGACACCATGGTCCCAGGCACTATGAATGCACATGCTATAGACCATTTCCACTGGAGACTTTCTTCAGAAATGTACAGAATCTGCTGTCTTCCCACAGAGCATCTAGGTTTCAGTGGATGAAAATATCAGCATTCTCCAACAAGAAGCTGTTTCCTGACAGTTTTACTGATTGCTTCCTATTCAGAAACAAGCTAGGGTCACCCCTCTGCTCCCTGAAGGCAGACAAGTAATCCCACAGACTTCATAAATGGTACTGCCAACAACAGAACCACTGTAGCCACAGCTAGATAACATCTGCCACAACTGGAGCCATCTAATCCTACAATCTTTGGGATTATTGTTTCATAAATGAATACTCTATTAGTGAATTTCTTTATTCTGTGTTTGTATGCATAAGCAAATGTACAGAGAAATGTTTGCAGGTAAATGCTAAAACGTAGAGAGTGGAACTTGAATGCTGTTGTAGCACCGTCCACAACTTGGCACCCTTGCAAGGGAAGCAGTCCTATTACCCTTGACCTTGTGTGAATTTCAAAGGAACTTGAGTAACTTAGGATCTTCAGCCTTCACCTTTTTGCCAAAGGTCATTACAATTTCTCTTCCAGTTCCACTCAGATGCTTCCAAAAATCCCACTTCATGAATGAGACTTTGCTGCACATAGCACCACTGAACTCCGTGGGGCAAGCTGGAAAGTGCTACTAAGAATGACAACAGTTAACCAATAGGTATGTTTTAAAACAAAATAGCTAATTGAAGGAATTGTTCCAATCCCAGTCCCAAGCAGGATAGAGACACTGAGTTTTTATGTCCACAACAGCATTCAAAGGCTCTCTTAGTTTGCTAACTGCAGCTCATCTCAACCAGCCATATCAAGGTAATGCCATAAACATGAAGGACTGAAGAAAAAAAAAACCTTCCCAGTGTCAGATCCCAGTTCTTGCAAGTCAAGTAAACCTTCTTAACTCTAAGAGCCTTTCTTACAGTTCTTCATTTTTTAGTCAGTCCATAGGCGCATTCCTACTGATTCCAACAGATTTTGTCTAACAAATGAAGAAGTCACATGGGACCTTGGAGATCTCCATGGACAGGTCCTTCAGGACTACACAGCCAGGTGGGAATTGGTGCCTGAGCAGTGCCACCTGCATGGGTGCACTGTGACAACGAATCAGGAATCATGTGGGGACACTGTACTGAAGAAAAACTATCAGCCAGGGAGAAGGCTTGGTAAGACAAAACACTTGGGACATTTGTTCCCTATCATCCCAATCTTGGAAAGCCTTGAAGACCTAAATTAGCCCAAGAGTAGTTGGAACTAAACAGGGGGCAAGAGGGACTAGGTATTTTTCTGGACCTGGAAGAAACAGTAATGACTCCTGCAAACACCTGGGGAAGGATTCAAGTATATAAACATCAGACCGTACTACTATCTGAGGTGTCCAAGGACTGCTAAGTTGTCTGTAGAGGACAGGTGGATGAGACAAAAAAAAAAAAAATCCACAGTAGAGTCCTGCCCTTCTGGAGAGGCAGCTGGAATGGCTACACGGCTGCTCACGTGTCTGTGGGGTGTCTTTAGGCAGTCCGTAGAGAAAGTCGGAATTCAGGTAGCCAGAGCTGTGTTTCTATGGGGTTTCTTGTACCTCCTCAGGCATCTGATACTGGATTGTGACACAAGCCAAGATGCCAAGCTGGACACATTGCTGGTCTGATGCACAAAGACAGTGCTGACGGACAAAGACCCCCACCCCTGGTTTAGGATGTCAGGGGAAACATGAGAATGCAGCATTGCAATTACTAGTTTGCTTTTCATTAAATATTTCTTGCCAGAGTCCCCCCCCATCCCATCCCCCCTCCTCCTCCCCATATGAAGAGTTAGCTAGGCTCACTACAGTTCTGAAAATTATCTAAATGCCCACTGGGCTGAGGGGTCAGTTAGTTCACCAGCCATAACAATTAAATTCTGGTTATTACTCTTTCATTACTATACAAACTAATCCCATACATCTCATGAGCTGGTGTTGAGGTGACTTCACGCTCTTTAAAACTCATGCTATTAATTAGAGTGCAGTCAGCTCTCTGATGATTTGCAGCCCCCCTTCTCCCCACTACCTTTGCAGACCTGTACCCCTGCAGCCACAAGTATTCCTGGAATCCTTGGGCTGGGGTCCCCATTTACACCCCCACCTGTTTGCCTCACTTTTTCCTTGTCATTCTAGTCCTGAACTCCCCTCAAAATTCTGCCTCTTATCTTGAATTTGAAGCCTCTCTCTCTTTTCTGAGACCCTTGCCTATTAAACCAGCTTTTGCTTAAATAGAATCAGCTAATCATATTGAATTATGCCAGATTTTAATGTGGCTTCCTACACAGACATATGCCCATAGGGATCCAGGCTGAGAACACCAAGCCCACATCATCTTTGATCTAAGACACTACAAGATATAAACCCTTGATCATATTTCTTATGCTAATTAGTCATCACCTTTCCCTTTTCGTAAGATATATGTGTCTAAGAACACTGTTGCTGATTTGGTCATGGCCAAATTAATGGTTGTATGTGCAGTATGTAGTGGCATTTCTAAAAGAAAGTTTAATACTAGTGAAATGGTTGCATTGAATCAAAAATTATAAACTTTTGCAGCTCTCCTGTAATTGCTATTCAGGGAGTCATTGTAAAAGCAAGACTCCAAAAGAAAATGAGCAGCAGCGTTTTTGTAACAAAAGCAAAATGTCTTCCACAAAAACCATAGCCCCCGTCCTTGGGAAAGCTCTGCATTATATCCTGAGAAATGCAGACTCTGATCTAAAACTGAGGCTCCAGCCCTAAAATATCTTATTACTTTTTGCAATTTCTACGCTCGAACTGTTATCATGCAAACCAACAATTACAAAAACAATAATGGTGCAGGTTTCTCCACTGCCATTATTTTCTCTGAATAGTAGTGGCAACATATCCCTAGCCACTATTAGGAATCACATATGGTTCATGCTCTTGTGCTACTGCAAAATGATCTCACATAATGAACCACGTACAGTGTAATTGATGGAAGTCATATAACTCATGCAAACAAATGGATGCCTAACAAATAAACATTTCCAAAATGAACAAGCACTATTTGTGTGTTCAGCTGAGATATGAGCTGCATCTGCTGCAGGTGACAGAAAGTGACAGAGACTGACAAAATAAAATGAAAACCTAAATATTTACTAATTTAATCAGTTCTTTCCTCCTTCTTTATGTCTAGTGGAATGTACTCTCTAGCAGTCTTAATTTTAGTCCTAAATCTTAATTCCAGTCCTAAGGTTTTGTGGGATCTAGTATACAGGCACCAGATTTGCTCCATAGATAAGGTTATGTTTGGAGATTTACACTGGCTGATGTATAATTACTGAATTCAATTTTCAAATTTGGCATCAGGGAAAAAAGGATTTTCTAAATAATGGCTTCAGTTGAAGATTTAGGAACTCTTAGAAAGTAGACATTTAAAGATGCCCATTGAAATTCAGACATGATTTTTTATATTTCCTTGGGTTTCACTATCTTAAATCACATATGCTGAGCGCACATCACATTTCACCCAGTATCTCATCTTTACAATCTTTCAGACATAGGGTGGGTATTGGGACTTGAAACTAAGAACTTTAAAAGTTATTTCTATCATTTTTTTGCTACTGGATTTAGCGTGGCAGAGGAAACCAATAGATGTGAGGGCTGTCATCAACACCATGTTCTGCTATGCACCAAGGCAGGAAAAAACCTTTGTGCACAATGTAGTTTATGGACATTGCATTTCACTTAATGAAAGGGAGTAAAATACAGATGCTGTTTCCAAGTAGCAGGGTCTTCTCTTGCTTCCCTTTCAAGTATATTTTCAGTGTAAATGGAAACAAGCAAATCCCAACCCCAAGTAGACCACGTCTTTGTTAGGAAAAGAATAAGTTAGGCTCTTAATTCATTGTAACTTCATAGATGTAAAAGGCTTGTAAAGACAGAAGTAAAAGGAAAGACCTGCAGAAAGTGCAAACTAAGACTGGCTCCCAGCTCCTAACTCATCTCAAAACAACAGCTGCTTTGGTTCTCCTAAGCTTTTCTCTCAGGTTAGCTGCTGTCTTTCCTTGCCAGGAGAAAATACTGCTGGGATGTCTGTAGGCTAAGAGCAGAAAGTGCTGTGGGAACCTGGCTCGGGTGCACATAAGCAAACAGCTGTGCTGGTCTCAGAAGTCACCTCTTCCTGGCTGCCTGCTCCCAAGTCAGTCTGCTTGCCGTAGCTTCTGGCACAAGAACTTTCCTGATCTTTAGCTGCTGCCATACTCAGCAGCAGCCCAAAGCCACCCTTACCAGCAGCTTCTGTTGGTTTTTTGGGCTGTCAGCTGCAGTGGTTGGAGAGCAAATAGGCCATGTCTCTGTTTTTTGGTTCCAGAGTGAGATACACCCAGCAGAAGAGTGGGGTAGGCACCAGGGGTTGGCTGTAATAGCAGTAAAGCTGCCAAACACTGAATACCAGAGCTGCCAGGAACATTTTGCTACCCACATTGAAACAAAAGCCCAAAGTGTCATCCGAGGTCTTGCTTTCAAGGGAGAGCTCCAGCAGTCACATCAGTGGGGATGCAGATATGGAGTTTAGCAGAATGAATCCCAGCAGGAACACCATTATCCCCACATGAGAAAAGAGGTCTTAGAGTCAGAGGGCTGGGGTATTGCTAACATTTTCCCAAATAACATCAGCTAACCTGATGAAATAGGCTCCCCTAATAACCAAAAAAATTGCACCCTGTACAAGGATTATACCTGTAGATCTTATCAGTTTAAATCTACCTTTGCAGTCATACTGGAAGGATGTTCCCACACAGGCAAAGTCTAAGGAAGGGATAAGGCACACACCAGGAGGACCTGCTGGTTATGCAGGGTCAAGGGGAGAAGGGCTGAAGCACAGCTTGAGAGGAAAGCTGATGGGGGAGGTCTGACATACCAGTGTTTAGGAGTGTTAGGGAAGATAAAATGCCCTTCAGGAGGAGGTTCTTGGGGATTATAGCTCTACACCCTTGAGCACACTGCTGTACAGCAGTCATGGTAATAATTAATAACAAGGAAATGATTCTCGCCCTGTTCTGGTCACCTTATTAAAGTGAGGATATTGTGGAAATGGAAAAATCCCAGCAGGACAGCACCTAAGATGATAGATGGATGGGATGCATTTTTAACAGAGCTCACTACATTTCAGGAAACATATTTCTGAAGGGAAAGTGGCTGCAAAGCTTTTATCCTTGCCTACTCTGCTGCTACCAGCTGCTTTCAGAGAAAGAACAAGACAGTGCAAGGTGGACGCTGGATCTGAACAAATTGTGGCCAATAATGTTGTGGTCTTTGGTCCTAAAATGTGTGGTTAAACCAGCAACCCTGTCTTTACATTTTTTGTCATTATCCTTTGCCCTTTGTGTTCTTGCCAAGATAAGTTACGGAGGCTGTATTTTCTTAATGGCCAGAGTGGCACACAAAATCTAGAAAGAGATGCTGTTTTCCCTGAAGGACTCCTAGAATCCAGTTTTCAAGTGTTAGGCTAAGCTGTAGTTTCTGTTTTAATAAAGGATGGTCTTAAGTAGTCCCAATGAACAAGAAGTCAAAACCGGCTTTGGGTGTATATTCTGCTATGGCAAAGCTGACTTGAACATAA
Organism: Anomalospiza imberbis; assembly: GCF_031753505.1. Classification (NCBI taxonomy): domain Eukaryota; kingdom Metazoa; phylum Chordata; class Aves; order Passeriformes; family Viduidae; genus Anomalospiza; species Anomalospiza imberbis. The sequence continues at coordinate 54,942,514 of NC_089682.1, forward strand.
ATAAATAGTGGATTTTGACCTACACAAATGCATAGGAGGGAATAGATTTTGGCAAAGGTGTGCTAGGCTTTTAGCCACAAGCAGTCCCCCCAGCAGGGGCCCTGCAAAGCCTAGAGGTCATCTCTCTTGTATGAAAGCAAACCAGGAAACCAACAAAGAAAAATTTCCACAAGATCTTTCAGTGCCTTTTGCTCTGCCCCTGCAAGTTCAGTCCCAGACTGCAGCTTCTCTTGCCAAGGCCTTTACATGGTGACATGGTGTGCTAACAGAATGGGACATTCACCTCACTGAGACACAAAGCACAGATCTTTTCCAAGGATCTGTGTTACAGTTTGAAGAGGTCAGGAAAAAAAGAAAGAAACAAAAGAAATCCTTAGCCCTCCAAAACAATTGAACAAATATTTTCCCGGGTAATAAATAACAGGCTTGTCTGGGGAACTGTAATTGTGTGTATAATGCATCTCAGATCTACGGTATAATTACACTCTAGAAACCATTGACTAATAAAAGGCACCAGCCAGGGGAAAGGATGCCTTCTTGCCATGGGTTGACAGGCAAGCAACAAACAAGGTGCACTTTTTCACCTTCTATTCAATAAAACCAGGGTATTAAATATGCAGGCAGAGCACCTCCATTAAGAAATTCACTTCCTTCCTTTTCTTTCTCTTTTTTTTTTCCTCTTCTCTTCCTTTTGTTTCCATCAAGACAGAGAAGGTTAAAAAAAAAAAAAAAAAGCTATATATGAAACCCCTGGCTATACGTGAGCTGTACTTTAATGAGGCTGCATCTTAGTCCCTCTGCTATAGTAAGTAAACATGTTTCTCCCCCTGCAAAGAAAGGCTTTGCTTGCCTGGGCTGAAGGGAAAAGAGCTTAGGAAATACTAGGAGGCTTTTTCTCTGCCCACACCCCTTCCTCCATTCCCACTAAAATAGAACCCTTCCTCACATTACAGAATGAATGCTCATTCACAAACTTACAGCAATATGAGCTATTTCCATATTGCTCACAATGCATTTTGAGCCTCTACAGGAATTAAGAGACCAGACAACTCACCTGAAAATAGTGCTCCCATTTCTAAAACTTATTTAAATCCAGGAATCACACCTGCATTTAAACAAAACAGCCAGGTCTTTTTCTCCAGCCCGCTCTGAACTGAAGCACTCCAGTCAGCGCATACCCCCAGCTATTCTGCCAGTGGCTCTCTGAGCCATTTTTGATTTCAACCCTGGACAGAGAACTGAAAAACAAGAGTCTTACATGGCTACATCACAGGACTGCTACAAGAGTATTGTGTAACTGTTTCGAGGCTCTGGGAAACATCTGGTGTGGCACTTTGCCATGGGACCCTCAACATAATACAGAAGAGTAATAGGTTCAAAAAACAGCGTAAGTCCCTTTTCCCCCCTTCACTGCAGGACTGAGCAGGACTGGAGCCTGACTTCCTGACTTTGCCTCCATGCCTGGAAGCTGAACACTCAGCTGCTGCTGACATGTCTTTGCAAAGAAGGAGGGGGCAGCGTGAGCCCTCACACTTCCAGCTGCCCTGGCAGTCAGGAAGGAGCGCACTAACACGAATCCTTGCATTCTTTGTCCCTGACCCACCCATCACAAGCCCCTGCACAATGACCGCTTGGGTCAGAGCTGGGGGAGCACCGGCTGCTTCAGCCTCCTCAGCACTCGCTCAGCTCATGACTATGCTGAGATGTCCGTAAGTTTTTGCTTCTCAGCTCCTGAGGAAGGAAGCAGCAGAGACATGGTTCCCACCGAGTGAGGAATCAGGTATTAAACTAGAAACCTGCATCCACACGCACCAAGCGGGTGAGCTGCTATTTGAGCAACCCCGCCGCTGATTAGCAAGCACTCGTGGTTTCAGACGCTTCCAGCCGCTGCACTTCATTTCCCACCCGAGCATGCAGGAGTGCGAGTGCAGTACTGACCCCGCTGAGCTCCCCGGGATGGGGAGCCTGGCCTTGAAACACTCAGGGGAGAGCAGTCGAGCTGCTCTCGCTGTCACTGCCTCCCCGCCGGGCCCTGGGGAGGGAGCGGGAGAGAGGAGCTGGGCTGGGAATGTTTCCTGACTCAGCAGCGGTGCGCTCATTCGCGGAGGCGCTGCCGCTGCTCATAGGTTGTGCTAATGGGGAGCGTCTCGCAGGCAGGACGGTGGGAGGCTGATCAGCTCCAGCAGAAGAAGCGAGGTCAGTGGTAATGAGCGACAGCCATGAGGAATGCAAATTGCAGGAGGATTTATGGAGCAGTTTCTGCTCAGCGAGCAGATTCCAGATAAGTGGACTGTTAATAAGGCAGGCAAGATCTTTGGCAGTGCCAGCTGTTGGAGGGGGACTTTTTTGACTGGCATTCACACCAGTCCAGCTGCAGGGGTGCCGACAGACACCACTGCACGCGTATCCCTCGCCACCACACACAGGGGTAGCGCATGTGATAGGCTGAAAGAAAGCAGGGATGGGTGGCAGAAGATTGCTTAGCAGCACACAAGGGAAAGCCAAAAAAGAGCACAACTTAGCAGGCTCAAGCCCTAACCAAAGCCATTTTATCTTCTTTTCTTTTCTCAGAGTCTTCCTACTTCCTCAGTGTTAGATGAGTATCTTTCACTATTTCTGCCAGAGATGAAGTGACCTAGAGGCATGCACCAAAAATCCCAGCAGAGCTGGGAAGTACAAGTTTACCTTGCCCACCTCTTGCCTGCATGGGCTTGAGTCTCTCAGGATTATTGCTGCTGTGAATTACAAATGGTAGGTGTCACAGGCTCTGCTGAGGAATGCCACTCTCAGGGCAGCTTGCAGGATGTTGGTGACATACTAGAAATCCCATTTCTTTCAGTATTATTCCTTCTAAAAGCTATGGGATTTTGTCACAATGAAGCCTCTCAGCATCAGGGGAGTAGCCAGTTTCTCAGCCACAGAGCTGCTACCCTCAGCTACTTGGTGTGGTGACACATCTGAGCCTGCAAATCTTCCATTCCCAGCACTGGCCTTGAAATTTTACTCTAAGTAATATGCCCACCAAAAAGTTGTTAGATTCGGGTCTTCAGGTTAAGGAGGTCTCACAGATGAGCTGCCATTGAGCCCTTGTTGGTAAGAGCAAGACTTCCCCATTAGAGGAGGTGAGCTGGAAAGCCCCATTCAAAGTTCTTGTTGTAAATCCTGAGCTGGGGCTGTCCCAGCAGGCTGTGCTGGGAAGGTCCTACCTCAAGAAAGAGAGGTGAAGGGAAGAGGCTCTTCTGGACAGACCATATGTAAGACAAAGGAATGGTAATGGATCCTCTCTATCAGTGGAAAAAGCAGAGCAAATTCCCAGGGTAAGGACCCTCCACTGGGAGGCTATTCCCTCCTATCCATGTTCTGAGACAGTGGACAGAGCTCTCACAAACATGCACACAAAGGGTGACATGGCAAGGGACAATGGGTTACATGGACAAGGGATGTTGGATCGTACAGCAGCCACTGCTCAGACTGTGTTATTTGCAGGACCACAGCAGCCATGTGTGCTCCTTGGCTGCCTGACAGCACTAAACCTCCTGGCAACATTTGGGCATGTCCTTCTGGAGCAGCAGAGGGCCAGGGCAGTGCACATCTGCATCTCAGCTACACCACAACAGGGGTGTGAGAGACAGAAACCAAATGAGCTCATTTCATCCTGGATACATGAGACTTGACAAGCCTATTAAAGAGCTGTAGCCTACTGTGTCTCATTATGAAAAATTAGTGCTGTCCTATAAAAATACTGGAGACAGTGTGTCACTTAAGGAAAGAATGTCTTGAGGACATGGTCTTTTCTTAATAGGCCCTACATCATCAGGGACATACATACATCAGGAGTGAGCCAAGGGGATTTGGACCTGGGAGCTAGTATTGCTCAAGTCTGACACCTTTAGCATACTCTAGTTTGCCCATCTCTTCCTGCTTGAATGAGGAGTGGCTGCAGTAGCCAGGGGTTAAATGGACCAAAGAAGAATTTTGCTTGGTTTTTGCAGTGTCTCAAGGAAAAACGCAGTAAGAAAAAACAATAGGTTGGATTCAAACAGAAAGAAAACGGTGTAAATGTTTTCAGCAAAACAAAAGTAAACCACAGCCATTTCATCTTTGGCCAAACCCAAATTGGGTCCATTCAAACACAATGTTTTTTTCTTCTCTGGGTTATTCAAACTGTTGCCTAATCTTTTATTTTTAGTGTAGATCACTGTTAATACCATTTCAAAAAACAAAGATATTTCTGTGAAAAGAATGTCAAAATTAAATATTTGTGTGTTTCAAAAATTAAATACTTCAATCAAATCCAAGATATTTTGACATTTACAATAATTCTTAGCTCTTTTCCCTCCAGGTTTTTGGAGGGTTTGGTGGTTTGGATTTTTGGATCTAATTTTTTACCAGACTTGGACTAAGAATATCCACAATTTTGGCTTTTTTTCATTTTCTCCCCACCTCAGACCCTGCCACACCTCTTTCAGTGTTTGTTAAGGGGTTATCTCCACTTGTCAGGTTGAACCTTCTTATGGCTCTGGGGACTGACCCAGTGTAAAAATAAGAATAAAAGTGTTTTTCACTCTGTCTCTTCCCCAGTATTTGGGAAAGATCCAAGGAACTCAGACATCTCTGTGTCATCTAGCACCTTGCTACCTTTGCTGTGACCATGGGCAAACAAACACAGCTCCATGTAAGCAAATGATCAATGGAAAGGCCAAGGTGAGTCCTACTAAGCTGTGCATCTTTACTAGAGGAACGCATAAGCCACATGGGCAAAATTAAACAGTCCCTGCTGAAGCTCAGTAAAGCCCTACCAAGAAAGCTATGGCTATAATGGGGAGAAGAGCAGCAGCATCTCGTGCGGTAACAGTCATTGGTCAGCACCCTCAGACATCAGACCTTCACATCTCAGGTATGTTCAAACAAGGGTTAACTCAGTGCCTTTTTCTGACCTCTATTCTTATAATTAAAGTGAAAATATTTCTCCTGCCAGTTACTTAGGAATGTTGCCTTCCAGACAGGCAGAGGAGAGAACACACATATGACAGCTGGAAGAGAAACCAAAGTGCTTTGCCTCACAAAAGAAAATACAAATGAGCAATCTGAGTGCCATCAAACCTGCTGTGAGAGAGAAAGAGAGAGAGAGAGGTAGGATCAAATCCCTTGTTAGACCTTAAGCTCTCTGGAATTAGGCCACTTTAAGAAGTAAAAGGACTAGAGTTTAAAGGATTCTGAGAATTTCCCATTTCTTGAGATAACTATGACCTTTACAAAGAAAACTACAAAGAACCCAGAGCATAAAGGAAAGAGACTTCTGTGTCTTTCCCTTTCCTTTTCTTTCTCTCTTTTCTTTACTTTTTTCTCCTCTCTCATCTTTCTTTGTAGAAACAGGTAATTGTGCTGCCCTTTCTTGGAAGATGCAGTCCTCCCTCAGATGTAGCTTCATAATAAAAGGGCCAGTACTGCTGCCCTTGGCCTGATGGAAATTTTACATGGAGAATACAGCTGTGTGAGACTCATCATTAAAAAACCTGCCTTTACAGTATGCTCTGGAGCAGAGGCAGAAAAGATACAACTAATGGGGTCAACTCTAGCCTAAGTCTGTTGAAGTCTTAGCCTAAATCCACTGATGTCTAAGTCAAGTGCCCTGATGAAGATGGACAATTGCTAGCACAGGTTACTACCTCTATTCAAATGCCTCACAGCTACACAGGCATGAAGTGGTATACAGTGCCCATTTAAGTTCCTCTGGGAGCTGGTTCCTTGTGTCCACTGATGCTCCACTCAGAGATGAACCAAATCCACCTGCTGACATGTACACTGTGCTCTTCTTTCAGCCTACCACAAAGGGTTTACATGCTTCAAAGAAAATTCTTGGAAGAAATTCCCTACTGCTGCATCTAGCTATAGGGATGTAACTACAACTACTAATATGTGAACCACAGAAAGCAGGAAGAGGATGAGAAGGGAAAAGGAATTTAAAGAGTTTGCTTGCTATGGAGAGAAAGGATATATCTCTTCCACACATTCGTACACAGAGCACATTGTGTGGTCACGGGAGTACAGAGCACAACACGCCCATCACATGTATACAACAAAGGTACTCTCTGTGGCACCCCTGCACTCAAGGCTTTCACAGGCACACAAGGGACTGGAAATACTCAGAAGGACACCCTAAATGGAGGCAGTCAAAGCTCAGATTTACACAGACAGCTGTTACCAGAAACTCAAGTGTGAATAAAAACTCCTGTGAGCATGCAGTGATTTGCACAGGCCCAGACAATTCCAGGCATGCATGTCTGCAGCCAGACACATGATACAAGGTACCCACACTCTGAGTGACAGACTTCATACACCATCTCATGCCCTCAGGAACATTTACATATTCCAAATCCCACCAAACTTTTGTACAGTGACTGATTCATCCAGTAGCACAAATGTAAACCTGTTCCAAATAGGTTTCCACACAGACTCAGTAATAAACATCCACACACATCATTGAACAATTTATCTACACCCGCAGGTATTCCTGGCCACAACCCATGCTGGCACAGAGAAATGGGACAGTTGCCCAGCCAGATGCAAATCAGTTGTAGGCATAGGAATACCTGCTTACCAGACTGCTACCAGGAGTCACAAACCTCACTGGGCAAGGTCTGCCTAGCTGTTAGGGACTCACCCCTCCTCTTTGAGGTTCAGCTTCTTCATCCACTTGGTGTTCTTTGTCTTCAAAAGCTCTTTCCATTCCTCCATCCCTCTTTCCCTCTGAAGCTCTGTTCAAAGAAGAATAATGCAGCTGAACTAATAGCCTAACACAGAGCTGTCTGATGGCCTCCCTTTCATGCCTGCTACTTGACCACGTGGACAAATGCATATTTAGCTGCCAGTTGCAGCACAATCAAAAAAAAAAAAAAAATTAGAAGGTAAATGAAAGGGAGGAAAAACTTCAGGGCTAAATCTCTCACTAGATGCCAGGCAGCTAAAATCAACAGTATAACACCAGGGCTGAACTTGGCCCAGCATGGTGTTTTGATGAACTAAACAATTAATTAAGAAATATCTCCCCAGCAGATCTATTCTTGTGGCAGAGTATGTGAGGAACACACAGATCCATGTAAGAGTTCTATCGCCACCATTACATGCTGGAGAATAGCATATAATTAATTATAATGGTGGCAAAGATTAGATCCAAATTCCTTTACACAGTGTGTACACAGCCCAAACAGACAAAGTAAATCAGAGTGCCTGTACCCTAATCCAGCAGCTTCAGAGGATTAAATAGGTGCATTCTAATCACAGGCTCAGAGCAGCCCCACTCAGTATGCACAGAGCTGCCCCGTGCGCAACCGTGTCTAAGGGATCCCAGGAAAAGTATCTTCCTTCAGATGAAAAACATAATTTGGGCGTTGATCATCTGCTGTCATTTATGATGTCCTGGCTTGCTTTTCCTCCCTAGATTTTGGCCTACACATCCCAGGCAAATTAATCTCTCTTGAAGCTTTTTTCCTTCAATGCCACCTGGGGAAGACACAAGTTTTCATTGCTCTACCAGCGTTCTGTGTGCTGTGCTTTGTTATTTAACAGTTGATGAACCAATCTTGAGGGGGCAGCACTGAAGAGAGAAGGTGGGCAAGAGTGGGGTTTCTCCCCCTAAGACATTTTATTCAAAGGAAAATGCCTTTTTTCCTTAATTTTGTTAATATGGACTATACAAGAAGGCTGAGGTTACACTGCTTGTAAAGCAAGTAGGTCTTTTCTCCATCCATCACGAATGATTTTCACATTCCGATGAAAAAAATATTTCTCAGAATGAAAAAAAGCCTAATACAAATAAAATTACCAAGAAACACATCTTTACATGCAATATGTAAAATTCATTAATTGTGTCACTAATCATTGGGTTAATTCCACTCCTGGAGTGTCTGAGACTGAATCAATCCCATTACACCTGCTGCAAGACTGAACTCTTATGTTAGGTAAGAATAGAGCTGGGTGATCCAGCCCATGAAAAACATCATAATTTGTCAGAATGAAAAGATTAATTAACACATACTTTTCCAAAGGAATATTTAAAAAAACAAACAAATAAACAAACAAACAAGAACAAAAATCAAACCCACAACAGGAAATACAGTCATCTTTCCACTTATCCAATCCAAAAAATTGTCTTTTGGCATTCCTTGAAACCAAACATTTTATCTGGGAATGTTATACTGAATGTTTCCTAGCCTTCTTTCTACCCGTGCTGGAACTGATCTGTCACAATACCTGGCTGCTCTCTGACTTTCACCCTGCCCTATTCAGCCCAGTCAGTGCAGATCTGCAGTGTATTATTGGAAATGTATCTCAGACAAGCAGATAAATCCGTGAGAGTCACAGGTACAATGCATCCAAACTACAACTCCCATGAGGCACCACAGCCCCGTGGGGAGGTGCCACCTGTTTTCAAATAAATGTACCGCAAAATGCTTTGATTCATTTCAGCAAGTGCAAATGTTTGAACCCATCCAAGTCAAAACATTCTGTTCAGAGTCTAACATTTTTAAGCTGTCAGAAGTTGCTGTATTTTATTTACAATAGTGAAGAGAATGGTGTTTTCCCTCAGAGAATCATTTCTATGGGAAAATTCATGCCATGGGAAGATCTGGAAGATAAAAGCCTTAGTAAAGTCTCCTCTGGTCTTTCACATGGGTAACATCTTCACTGCAATTACAGTGCAGGGTAACTTGCAGGAAGCATGGACATACATGAGGTAGCTTGATCTCACATGCTACTGCTATGGGTAGCAATAAAGTTAAAACAAATCTGTATAAGTTCATCTGAGAAGCTGTGTAAATAAAGTGCTATTATTCATGAAGTTCACCGCAACTTCAGTTCAGAGAGGGTACTCATTTCTATTCATCCTGAAATCACGCCTCTGTCTCCAACAGGGACATGTCATCCAGGGGCTGGCTCTGTATCAAACAAAAAGCAAGGTACAGTACCTAGGAATATGCCAGTTTGGCAAAATGAGATCTTCCAGAGCACTTTTCCTGAGAAGGGTTACCTCACACGTGGCCTTAAAGGAAAGGTAGCAGGATACTAACACAGGGTAAAAAGAGTATGTATTCTTAGGACTTCATAACACACCTGAAGAACTCCATCCACCTCTGAATTAAAAAAAAAAAAAAAAAAAAAAAAAAAGATAAACTAAATCCACATATCCTTGCCTATCTCCCCCTCTCTTTTGTCTTTCCAAGATAAAAGGTACAATATAACCTTCCATCATTTCATCACAGTCTCATGCTGTGAACTAGTCAATAATTTTTATTATCACTTATTATCACAAAAGCTGCATTAGTCTCTGATCCATCAAGCATGGATCAAGGTCTTGTTCCACTTGGTGCTGAACAAGCAGAGAACAAAAAATACAGTCTTTGTCTAAAGAAAAATCTAAATATAAGGCAAGAGAGTGGCTGGCTAGAGGCAGATGGGAAAGAAGGAGTTGATGAGATCATTCATAGAAGCACAGAATCACAGAACGGTTTGTGTTGAAAGGGACCTTAGAGATAATTTCATTCCAAACTTTGCTGGGATTTGAGGGGAGAACACAGAGGTGTTTTGCAGATACTAGCAGGGAAGAAGGCAGGAAGGTGCTCTTCTGCAAGCCTGACAAGTGCACACCAGGCACCAGAGAGAGGAATCGGCCAGGATGCAGAGCTGACCCACCCCAGCTGAGCAGGGAGACATCATGGGCCCTGAATGAAAACCAGCTCCTTGTGTTAGAGAGGGGATAAGGAAAGCTGCTCAGAGGGTTGTCAAAGCAGAGCAGCAGAGGGTACACTTCACCACAGTGTCCTGCAAAGCCTTTGCAGAGATCCAAGCAAAATGTGCTGTAACACTCAGTGTAAGAGAGGGCTTAGCTCTGAGCTGAGGCCCTGGCTTCAGAGTTCAGGCCCTGCTGTAGAATTTGGGGAGGATTCTGGGAGGTTGTTAAATTTTGCCCTTCAACCTTATTATGCTGGGCCTGACTACTCGCAGTTGCCAGTTGGAAGCAAGGAGAGAAAGGCTGAAAATTCAGAGGAACCCTGATCTCAGTCCAGCCCTGGGTTTTAATGGTGTTGTGTAAATCAAGCAAAAACCTGTGGCATAGAGAACTGTATTCTGAAATTTGAATCGCATTTTAAACAGCAACTTTCTCAGAGCTTCGTCCTAAAGTGAGCAGAGAAGCATTTGGTCTTGCCTCCTTTTTCGTTCATTCCCTTTTCCTCTCTAATTTTTCCTTTGTAAAGAAACACTGAAACCAGAAGGATTTCTGAGACACCAGACCTGATCAAGCATGGGGCAGAATTTGCTCATTCCAATTATCTGCCAGTCTAATCATAAAAATATCACGGTGCACACTCCATATGTCATTTTTATTGAATTCATTCAGGAGTTTCTCGATTAATCTTTTATTATTCCTTTCCAAATCCCAGGGTTCCCATAAGAGGGGCTGATCAGCTAAAGCAATTCTCACACAGAGAGGAAACAGTGAGAATTATTTTGGCTCTTGCATCCTTCAGTCACGTCACCAGAATTCCCTATGGCCTTTTTTTGAGTGCCTGCTGCTTGAAGAAGATCCTGTGCCCTCAGTGCCTCAGCCCCTTGGCCCTCATCGCTCCAGACAGGAGAGCTTGACCCCACTAAGGACAGCACTCAGGGAAAACCTTAGCAATATCCCATCTAAAGGAGGAGAAATGAACATTTACACAGTGAATAATTCCAGACATAAGAGGTTCACTCCCAACACTTCTGGAAAGACACCTGGCCCAGACCAGCAGCATTTCAGTGTTTGTACTAAACATAGGGTCAGTGGTATCAAGTAGATCCAATGCAAGGAAAAAAACAGGATCCTTTTCAACCTGAAACCATTGCTTATCCTTGTCTGAGAAATGTGACCTTTCATGGCTCTAGCAATGGCATGCCTACCTACATGATTTTTCACTCCACCTCTGTTTATGTCTATGTTGGCGATTCCTATGCTGCCACATGCAGCAGAGACTGTAGCACTCCTGTTCTTCCCAGCCAAAGCTTCTATACCAGCTCAATAAAAGAGGCAATAAAAGAGCTTTCCATCCCACGTCTGGGATGCATCCCACCTGTGCAATTCCCTTCACCTAGGCAGAATGAGACCTAAAGATACTGAGGGTTTCCCCAGGCAGTTGTGTTGCCAATGAAGAAAATACTACTGGGAGAATAGTAGCTAACTTTTTGTTATCTCCAGGGTAGGATATTCCTGTCCCAGTATCTTGTTTGGCATCTTCATCACCACCTCATTAAAGCTTCAGTTCATTAATTAAATATTTAATACATTAAATGAGGTTCCTTTTGTACGGAGGAGCTGAGATCTTGTTGCTGGTGAGCGTGATGCTGTGTATCCTCCTGGGAGGCTCCAATTTGCCATACTAATTGCATGGAGACTCCTCAAAAGGCCCTGTGCTGAGTCTTCAGCTGCTGAGCAAATTGTACGCTCCATCTCAGCAGGAGAGAAGCCTGAGCTGGGAAAGACACAGAGCAGCAAGTCACTCTTCTCCACAGTCCCTGGCAGTCTGCAGAGATCACCCATGTGACAGGGCACAGTGCAAGACAGCAATCCCAAGACTGAAAATAACTTCCAGTCCTCATCTACATCAGTGTGAAAGGGCAAGATGCAGCAGATCCCAGCTTTGCTAAATCGAGGAGGAGCCTTGTTAATTAGGGCTGTTAGATGGGAACCAGTTAAAAGCTTTCTATTTGCATTTTAAAAGGTCCCACTACTGCACCAGAGATTTCTACTCCCTTGGTTATATATATTGGAGCTGAACTACCAGTTCACTCAATACAGCAAAGATAGACTGGTAAAAGCAGAAGTGCAGAAAGGGAAAGCTGGAAGAAAGGAAAGGGGGCAAGAATCTCCCAAAGCAGATGGGCTGCTGGTGGACCAGAACCTTGGGCCAGCTGTAAAACCATATTGCTGCCTTACTCTGCCCTCATATATACTTTTTTGTCCCTAGCCTGCTGTTTGCTTCCACCTCTGTCATTGTGGTGAGAAATGAACTATTCATGTGGCTGAGCTGTGATAGAGAGGGTTGACATCTCTGGCAAGAGAGGGCGTTAAAGCTAATTATTTTTTTAAACCTTTGTTCAGCCACTTCCCCTGCCTTTCTCCCTGATACCCATATAGAAAATTTATTAGCCTTACTTCTATTGATATCCACGTGAAGCTAAGGATCCAAGTTCCCAGAGGAAACTTTAATGGCCTAAACATGTGGTTTAACTCTTAGGCCCATTTTCTAGGCCAAAGGAGGGACACACCATTAGTGTATCAGTGAGAAAAACATTATGTTGTAGTACCGTTCGAAATCCAGTAACTAAACTGCAAAGTCTGTAGACAGTAGGGATTAGGACCCCAGACTTCCAGCATCAGAAATCTGGCCTTTGTAAGATATATAAATCCTCCAGGAACAGGTGGCAGAAGGAATTGCAAGGGGCTTTGCCTCCCCATGTTAAAAGATGGCATCTACATGCGTGAACCTTTTAAGAGGAACATCTAACTTGGAGGATTAGGTAAGGAAGCTTAAAAAAGAGCTTAAGGAGGTTATTGGGCATGAGTTTTGAGGTGGAAGGGCTTTCCAGGAAGGTGAAAATGTAGGTGGATTAAGGCTTTACTCTGGGAAGGTGAGGGGAGGAGGAGGGATGGCAGAGAGAACACAAATTACAGTAACAGGCTGAAGTACAGAACACTGATTAAGAAACAAGCAGGAGGCTTTAGGTTGTCTGTGTGTGGTTAGGAGGTTCTTTATAAAACAAAGTCAGGCTGCTAAACAGGGCCAACAAAACCCTGTCTTACACAGTGATAGAAAGGGTCTTCCTTCCTGTGATGACCTGCAACCTCAAAATAGGTTTGTCAGAGTAGGTTTGTCTGGACTACAAGGCACTTGACTCAGACTGCTTTTCCAGCTCTGCTCTTTTGTTGCTTTTCCAGGCTGGTTCCCCACAGCTTGAGTATGAGAGGTCCTCACATGCCTGGATCTTGAATAGATCCAGCAACATCAACCCCTTCTTTCCTATTCCATTCACCAGGGAGTCAAGCTAATGGAGAAGAGATACAAATCAGAGGGCACAGGCCTCTGGCACAGCTCCATAGGTCACCCAAAGGGATTGGATGTCAAGAAGTCAACTCAGAGCACAGGAAAGGGAGAGAACACACGTGTTTCTGCTCTGACACATTTTTTTGTTTCTTTATTTACCTTTCCTTTTAATGCTGTGTTAAGAAAAGGAAGCTCTATAAAAATGGCGGTGGGGGGGGAAGCTGAGAGAAGGAGAGAATAATAAAAACTGATGAACGATTTGGGGGAAGACAGACATTTGGGGAAATGACCAGCTGGAATAGCAGTCTGAAACACTTTCTGTGGCAGCAGTGGGTGGCTGTGCTCAGGGGTGAGACAGGCCTTCTTCTTTCTGGATACCAGAATGGAAGCAGATTGATTGGACACTGAGCTGCACACAGGAACCACCATGATGAGCACAACAGGTGAACAAATTCATCCACAGCTAATAAAACACCTCCATGGGGTTAGGCACCACTTGGTGTTCAATAAACAAGATTTAGTACACTGGTGGTGGACAACACTTCAAGGGCTATTTGGCCATGGGTAAGGGCCATTAAATAGGAATTAAATAATGGAGACAACACAGTCTTCATCCAAGATCATGTTGCAGTTCAGTGATGAAATCAGGGATCCAGACCAAGTGTGTTGACCTTTGATCTCCTGCTCTGCTCAGAAGATCTACATCATCTCTCACTAAAGTCAGGTGCCAGGCATGAGCAACCCTACTAAAGTCAATGCTATTACAGTGTCGTACATTTTACAGGACTGAGAAGGAGTTGGAAGGACAGAAGGTCTTCCTGAGCAGAAAAAGCAAGATGGGAAGGAAAAAGCCTCTTGTTATGGCTAGGTCTGGATAAAGGAAAGTTTGCTCATGTAAAATTTAGAAGGAGATAGTATCAGACCATCAGTCTTCACATTTCTCCTTTTGGCCCTTTTCACAACACTAAATTCACCTGAAATCATGCACACCTGAAAAATCTCAGTGATGTCCAGCCAAGCATCTATCTTCCTCCAGCTTTCTTCGGAGAACATCTCCCATGATAGTCAGAGGTAAATTTTCTTCATGGAGAACATTTTCCTTCTAATTATTCTAGAGGGAACAGCTCTGATGGTGCAGATCTTTCTCAAGTAAAATCCCTGCTGTAGTAGAGTTTAAATACCTGATCACATACTCTGGCCCTGTCCATGTCTCATGGATATAAATAGCAACGCCATCCGTAGTGGACTTAAGAATGAGACCTGACTGCCTAGGATCATAGAATGAGATGAGTTTGAAAGCAATTTCAAAATACTCCCATTACATGGAAATGAGCTTGTACCCAGATTTCTGCTTGTCAAAGTTTCTGTGACATGTACTGTCCAAAGCCATGGTTTACTGGGGAAGGGGGCAAGGGTTTACCAAAAATATGGTTTTTTTTCCCACTAGTTCTTAAAAAAAATTTTAAAAAATAAATAAGTTTGATGGTTCTTACCACTCCAGATTGGTCCAAATTCTATTTGCCTCGATATTACATTTTTCATGCCCTTGCTGCTGAAACTGCCGCTGTGCACTAAAGCTGTAATAAGTTAGGTAAATCCCAGTTTACGCTAAAACAAACATGAGCTCTGAGTTATGAACACTTTCTCTCTCAGACTTTTTGGGGCTGGGGAGCAGGATGGTAGTCTCCTTTCTTCCACCTCTTCTTTTCTGTAACACTGAATTGTTTTGGATGACTCTTGTCTGTTTTTTATACTTCAAATCACAATTCCACCTTTTCTCCCCCACAAGACTTTCTTTTAAGGCTATTTCCTCATTAAGAAGAGGAGGCAAAATTTTCCATTGTGCAACCCAATGAAAGGATACTAGTGGAGAGTTTGGTTGTACACGATTTGTGGCCCATTAGATCCCCAGCACAAAATTTTGGCTGGAGTGAAAAGCTGTGCTGAAATGTCAGCCATGATACTTTCCCATCACCAGTCCATGCTAGCAATTTATGGAGTTTGGATGCATTTGCTGGCAATGACTTAACTGCCAGCATGGCCACAACAAATCACTTTCAGCATCATGTCAGCTTTCTGTGATTAAATTGTGGATCTGAGAAGGCCCAGCCTCATGGGATCTGTATATAATGGCAGACAAAGGCAGACATGAGTGTTGCCAGAGCCACATCCAGGAGAGAAATGGATGGGGCACGGTTCTGCACAGCCACACAACCATTCCTGGGCCCCATGTCTTGGAGCATGATGTCAGACAAAGCTAATGAGGGGGAACAGACCTGTCTGAGCCCTCTCCTTCAGCCTGTGCAAGAAATTCGTGCCTGAATGCTACATAGGGAGATGCCATCTGTTTTGTCTGGGTCAAGGATATGCTGCCCTTCAACTGGGGCAAATCTATGAAAGGAAACCGAGGCTGGTGAGGGCTAAATCCAGAAGTAGAAATCTAGTAGAAAATAATTTTTTATGCCTGTGGGTCTAGCCCAGTTGGGATGAGGTGGGAGGGTGAGGAGGACCTGCCAGCTGAAGTAAGCATGGAGATGGAGGGTCACAGATCCTGCCCAGATGACAGGAGTGAGGAGGGGTAGGAAGCTCCTGCCAAGTAGGGCTATGCCACAAGAAAAAAGATTAACTAACATCTGAGGAGCTGACAGCAACAGCAACAGCCAGTTCAATCAAATAACTTCCAGCATACAGCAACAGCATTTATCAGGTCCTTACAGGCTACCCAAAACCATAGTACCTAAATGGTTTCTACAGATGGTAGCATATCATTAAAATTAGCCCTGTGCTTGCTTGCCCAATGCACTATCTGCAGCACATAAGCTACCCCACTATATCAGTTACCTAAAAAAGGTAGAGCTGTACGAAGCAGGTAGAAAACACTCCAAAACATAAGACGGGTTTAAATAAGCCTACTCTTCCCTTTTGTAACCATAAACACTTGCTGTGATGTTTTTGCATGTGTCCATGAAACCTCTTGAAATCTAGACTGGGATAAGTTTTTCAAATGAACAGACAATTTAAATTAAAGAGTAAGCAAAGGGGTAGTGGAAGCAGTCAAGAGTGATCTGTCCCTCTGCCTTCCACAGATAAGATGCAGCAGGCAGAAAGGAGATAATTCTCATCTCAATTATACAGGCATGACTCTGAAGACAGTCCACAATCCTTCAGAGGGCATTGGTATGACTGGGACCAAAACCCGCCCAAAGGCTGCTAAAGGTGAAACTAACTTCTATTCCTTAAATATCCCAAACCTCTAATAATATTTGCAGTAATAGCAGGACCATGGTCTCAGGTAGAAAGTCCAGGAATACCCAGATTCTTGTATCAAATCTACCCTTATCAGTAGCTCTAAGCCTGGGTATTAAGCTAATGAGATATGTTGCATGAATAATATGCCCAAAGCCTTTTTTGCCTATTGAACTAAAAATGACAAATCCCACACACTCCTCTTGATTTCGTTTTCATGGCATATAACATGAACATTTTTTCCCAAGGTCTACAAAAGACAGAGGCTGCATTCTTTGTGACTCACTGAGCTATCATCTGGTGACTGAAGGTGTAAGACAGAGCAGATGTCTGCTGGGGCTACTGTCTGCAGGGCCTGCAGAGCTGCCTGTTACCAAATCACAGGGGAAGATGCCACCCTCTCAGACCTGCCAGGGAAATTTTTATGGTATCATTCCCTAACCCACAGCAGTTAAAATAAAGCAGATTAGAGCTTAGTGGGGTCACTTTGATGGGGACTGCATTGGCAAACTGCTCACACTAACATCTGTGGAGCATAGCTGGGTGTAAAAGAGTAGGTAAACTCTTCCATTGCTCCAGCTGGATCCAGAAAGGGATATGCACTCTGAATCAGACTAGGGCTAATCATCTTATTTCTAAAAAGAATCAGAAGCTTCCTTTTGGCATAATCCCTTAAATCTTTCTAGCTACTTCTCTGTCTCCCAGGGCACACTGGTGCCAGTTTTCAGAAGAATGCTGATGCACTCTTGCAGTGAAGGGGGAGGCTTGCAAGAGAAGCCACCAGATTGTCTGCCACAGTGCTGACGGCACAGAAGTCTTTCTTCCACTCTTTCTTTCCCTAGAGTTTAGGAGGCTCAATTCAGTTGCTTAAACACAGCCATCTAGAGCCATAGAACAATTCCCACATGACCTAAGCTACCACTCTGGAAGGGCACAGGTGTCCTGCTGGTCTTTGGTAATCTGCAGCAGTTTCAGATACCCATGTGCATCTTTATCAGGGGAAAAAGCAGCTAAATTTACACAACTGAACTGAGCTATTAGGTCAGCAATTCAGAGGGGTTTTTTTTCTGACAACTACTATTGCAAGGGTCAGCCAGTGGCAAAAGTTTGCAGACCATATTGAATAAACACATTTGTTATATGAAATAATGTGGGCTTGCATGTGAAAAGGTAAAAGATCCAGCTAGATACATATGGGTATTTTCAAAAGTATTTAGGTAGCCAGCATGCAGGATTCCAACTTCTACTCAAAACTGCACCAAGGAAAATTAAAGTCACCTCTGGTGACTTTCAAAATTCCAGGTGCTTGCACCATATAGCAACACAGAGCTCCAAGCAGGAGCAGAGTTTACAACCCTCAGACAGAGGCATGGCACAAATGCAGCCAAGCATTAGGCACAGGAGCATACAACTACATCCTCTGCCTCTGGTGCTGCTCAACACTCTGCTAAAGGTGTTGAAATACAGCTTTCAGTACTCTGCAATCAGCTCTGTCATAAATTCATAGAATGGTTTGTGTTGGAAGGGACCTTAAAGATTTTTTCCAACCCCCCCAGCCACCTTCCACTAGACAAGGTTTCTCAGGCCCCCATCCAACTTGCCCTTGAACACTTCCAGGGATGGGGCATGGAACTTTCTGAGTGAGTGTGATGGGAAAAAATTATTGCAACTCTTACACCACCATGCAAATTAATATTTTTCCTAACAGTGGGGCCTCAAATTTAACTCAAAAAACTAACCCTAATTTCACTCTTCCTCCTTCCTCAAATTATTGATTCCCTCTTCCAAAGCATATAGGCTTCTGTGTGCCTTCTTCATTTTGTTAATTACTCTTACCCAGCCAGATGCAGGGAAGGAGGAGACCAATGCTATGTGAATGGATCTGACCCATCACCTTTTACCACAGCAATACCAAGCGACAAACACACTTAGGAAATCCAATTAGTGGGGAATCCACAGGATGCAACTGTTCATAAGCAGCACTGATTGAATACATTGGCAAATACACATGCAAAATGAAGGTTTGTTCAAGAGTGGATAAACATGCTGCATTGATTAGACAGGCAGCTGTTAGAAGTTTGTTTGTCTCTCTCAGATTAGTCAAACAAGAGGATAGATAGACAAGTAGATAGGCTGACAGACAAACATATAGATAGAATTGTTCCTGCTAAAGAGCAGGTTGCACTTTCAGGGAGGTGGTTTGGGTAAAATCGATAAACCAATTTCTGGAAGCCAGAGTGCCGCCCATCATTAGAAAAAGGCTTCTGAAACCACCCCATGCTTGGCTGTGAGATCTCTCTTCATGGGTTTCAATAAGAGTGAAATTGAGTGACTTCAATAATTTCATGCCGGGTTATGGGAGGAAGGTGAGGAAGGGTGAGTTCCCAACCATCTAATAGGTCTCTAACAGCTCGATAATTGGCCCATCCTGTGGGTGATTAAAGATGAAAATAACTAATTTCCGCTCATCTTACAGACTAATCAGATCACCTCACCCCTATCATTTTCTCCTCTATTTAAAGATGCAGTCTCCTTCTTTCTGGCATCAAAGGCTAGCAGGATGCAATTATTTAAGTTAGTAAAGAAGGAGTTCAGGCCAGACTGGTGTTAGTGAGTTTAAGATCTCGATTGGTTGCTCTGTAATAAACCTTTTACTTCTGGTTTCTGCTACAGTGCTTCAGCCTCGTGTGCAGCATAGGAATCCTGCTACCAGAACCCAGTGCTCTGCACTGCAAATGGAGAGAGTTGGGCTCAGACATTGGACACAAATCTGAATATTACAACACTTGGGCATCATCCCCAACTTTGGCTTCCTAGTTTGTATGGCTGATGATTTCTTGTTAGAAAGGCCAACTTTCAGCACTATTGTTAGCATGAAAAATTGCATATACAGAGATTAGATACAAGGCACACATCCTGTGTAGTTCCACTGAGGCTTCTTGGCCACCAGGAGCAGGCAAGAGGCCACAAAGATGAAATTAAGGGCTGAACAAATCACACTGTGGAGTGGGGATCTCATTTTACTCCTTGCCTTGAAGCTGTGTTCCAACTCCGATTGTGTTACTTCCTACATGGTTCAATGCAACAGTAAATGTTTTGTCCCAGTTCAGGCCAGTCCTTGTCTAGATTCATGGCTGTGCCTTTACAGACCCCTTAGGGAGGGTCACAGACATTGGTTCTTCATGTCCCACCTGTGTACAGAGGTCTAAAGAGGTGTTCTGGTTTATATGGGCAGGTATCTCCTGGTTTAGTGCTAAACTGAGTGCTGGCAGCACTGGCGGGAAAGGCACAAGTGACGGGAAGATTGGTGTGACAACTCTCCTTGACTAGTCCACACTGTAAAAGAAACAGTGAGGTCCTTCTTCAGTAGAAAGATTTGGATTTTCTTTCACCAGAGGCTGCTGTGAAAAACTCTTGAGAGTTTTTCACAGCACCTCAGAGAATCCTCAGAGAAACACAGGGAAAACCCTCAAGCTCATGTCTCTCTCTCCATATGAGAAGTTTGCAGCATACTGCTTTAAATCATAAGTTTCATTCTCCAGATTCCTCTGCAGTATGCCCTGTAGTCTGAAAAGATTACAGTATGGCATAACCCATGAAACTGTGAATAAAAAAGCAAGATTTTTCCTGAGAGAGAAGAATAGAGAAAAAGTAAAATCTGGTTGGCAGAGATTTCTTCATCATGCCTGCCATTCTGGGTACCAAACACACTCTTTTACAAGTCTGCAATGGGCAGCCTGTGGTTCATACAGGAAATTCAAGCACAGCTGTTTCAATACCATGAGTCTCTGTCAGGAGACCAGAGATCAAGACGACGGAACTGAGACTGAGACCTTAGTGGTGGCCTTGGCACTGCTGTTCCTTTGCATTGAGCAATTAAGCAGTGTTCACAGATGGAGAACTCCAGTCCTGGAATTGAACTGGGTCTGTTCAGTGGCATAATCCTGATTATTTCCAAAGAAGTCCAGTGTCAAGCTCTATTTCCCTGTATGTAGCAGAAACCATAATGAATGCAGTTTTCTCCCTCATTATTTTCAGGTCTACTTCTCCAGGCAGTCCTGTGTCCCACACATCTTATCTACCTGCTTGCTTTCAGTGACACATTCCCAACTGCTTCCCTCACTTCATTTCATCCATGCTTTTGCTGCTATTATCCTGGAAACCTCTTGGCCCTCATAATTTTTGCCTCATGCCTTAAGCAGTAGCCTTTTCTTCATCTCCAAGAAAGGACAGCTTCATTTTGCCTGGAAGGAAAGATCCAAATCTCAGTTACTGGCTTTCATCATATCTCTGCCAAGAAGGATGTCACTGCTGTGGCTTCTTGATAGGACTCCTTTTTCAGGCACATCCTTCATTGCTTCTGCTATAGA
Source organism: Anomalospiza imberbis (assembly GCF_031753505.1). Lineage (NCBI taxonomy): Eukaryota > Metazoa > Chordata > Aves > Passeriformes > Viduidae > Anomalospiza > Anomalospiza imberbis. Next base: position 54,963,206 of record NC_089682.1, read on the forward strand.
ATTAAAGTCATCCTTTCCCCAGAAGAAAGCCATTGATGCACTCTTAGCACTACACACGCTCATTCAAAAGAGATGAACAAAGCTGTAGGTATGACAAGCCAAAACATCTTACCACTCATCCCACTCTCATCAAAAGCACATCTTTGCTCAGGACATAATGATCCCATAGCAGAAATAGCTGCTATTATTCCCTATCATCACAGCTTCCCAATTTCTCACCAAATGTACCCCATCTCCAGCCACCATATGCAGCCTGGGCAGGTTGCCAGCTCATTTTGTGTGTGCTGCTCTGCAGTGCTGGGATCTGCAATCAGGAGCAGGCCTGGTAGCTAATGGCAAGCTGGCCCGTGCAAGGACATCTCCCAGTGTCTTGAATTTCAGTCTGGGTTCCTGTGTGTTTGCTAACGCCTTCTGACAGCCCATCAACAAAGATGATGGAACACCAGTCATTTGCAAGGCAGGGGTTGAAGGCTGGATTCAGCTTTACCAAGGCTTCAGTGCCCATTACAGTGTGTAAGAACATTCCTGGGTGCTCTCTGGGCAATTGTTTCAGAGATTCTAGGGAAGCATAGCTACAGGGCTGTGGAGCTGTCACAGTGTGAATGAGTGAGATTTTAAGCTTCTCAGCTGAAATGTGTGGCAAAAGTAAACCTCAAAACTACAGTTTAGAGAAGTCAACCCTCCTGCACCTCTCAAGGGCTCCCATGTCTCTCTGGCAGTGGAAAGGCCACTACCATTAACTGCTTCGCTGCTGGCTCATAGAAAGAGAAAGCAAAACACCTTATTGAGAACTTCAGTGAGGATCTCATCCTGGCACTTCAGCGTGGGGTTTGCAGCTTATTGGTGAGGCTTGAAAAAACATTCCCATTTTCATTCCTTTTGGTGCTATCCTGCCTGCAATATTCACATGAGGTTCAAAGGAGACCATAAGCAAGATGAGGACCCATGAAATAATAAAAGAGGCTCTCTTTGACGAAGCAAACAGAGTAAACTGTAATAACAAATATTTTGCTCCATGAAGTGTGAGTGTTTTTCTCCCCTTTCCAGCTTGTGGAACATCCCTGTGTAAATGGCAATTTCTTTACATCTATAAGCTATTAGAATTTATATACTGTTATATGAGAAATATACTATTTTTGTCACATATTTTGGTGGTAGAGTGACTCCAAATATTCAGTTTGTGAGTTGCAGTGCTTAGTCCCAGTTGGCCACACTTGGTAACTTCCTGCTTATCCATTATCTTGCTGATAAGCATTTCCAGTGTGAAAACCTACTTGTGGGGTTTTCAACTAAATTCTCTTGATTTCAAATGCCTTCTCAAAGTCCCCAAGTTAAGTGAGTTAGCAATTCAGTTCTATATATCAGTAATACCTAACAGCCCTTTTGTTCCCAGACAGCACACTGGGAAGAAGAGGGTGTGGAGGAAGGGAAGGCAGCCATACACTCAATAAAAGCATTATGAGAAATTTACACAGTTGTGAAATTACTTTTTTTCTTAATGGTTTGCCAAGCTCCAGGATGAAGCCAGCAGCAAGATAAGAAGTGCAGAGTCTTACATACTTTCAGGTTTCCTTGCAAGTATCTCATATGGCTCTGGTCACCCATTCAGTATGCATTCAAGTATGTGCTTAGAATAAATTATTCCCAATGCCCAGAAGGCTATTCCAGCTTTTCCAGATAGACCTATTCTAACAGTTTTCAGCACATACATAAAGAAGCCCAGGTTTACACACATGACTGAATAAAGGCAGGATACTGATTGAGATCTTCACTACTAAATATGTAATTATGTGTGTGTAGGCACAGACATATAAGCAGGATGCATGGCTCAGCTTACCTGCTCCACTGCATGTTCCCTCACTGCAGTTTTTACTGCAGCTGGACTTCTGTACCTTCTCCAGCACAACGTGCCACATTCACTCACAGAACTGATCTGCCCTCAAAACCACTTCTCTCACATTTCTAAATCTCTTGGCGTAAAACCTCTTATTCTCTTGACATTAGGCTATTCAATACCTGTCACTTCCCCCCTTCAAAAAAAAAATTACTTCCAAGTGACATTATATGATAAGCAGTTATATACTGAGACTTCTAACCAGACGAAGCCCTTCCATCACTAGAGGCAACACAGAGCACGTGGGGTAAATGCTCGCCGTCACAGAGTCCCTCTGCTTGCTGCCTCACATAAGGAGCTGCTCCCTGCTCACAAAGCCCTGCTGTTTGAACCTGCTCTGCAGCTCTGAGGAACAGACTCTCTACACCAATATCTGCAGTAGTCTCAGTGCCAGAAAGGCTGGTGCTCTCTAGGTTACATTTGCAAACAGATTCAAACCCTCTTTTTTTCTCTGCTACCCCATTTTACCAGTTCATACATCCTATCTCAGCATTAATGCTTGACATAAATCTGGTCCACCAACTTTTGGGACTGGAGCAGCACCTCACTGACTGTTCCAAACCTGGAAATGTATTCATGGTGTATCTTACCCTGAGGAAACCCTAGTCTCTTTCCAAACAATGGAGATGTAGGTCATTCAACACTACTGAAAAATACCTCCAGAATGCGAAGCAACACAGAACCATGGTGCACAGGAGTTTGGACTGAAAGCAAAGACAAGTTAATACTTCACTGAAAGCAAAGAGCAAACTGCAGAGGGAGACTGGATATGGCCAAGACACAAGGACTTGATACCTATTTTTCTGGTTAGTAGGTCCAAGAGGCCCCAGGATCTCAGTCATACTTTGCAGCTGATTGCAGGTATTTCTGTGAGCCTAGAGCCCTGTCCTGTTGTGCCACTAAAGAGCACTTCTGCTTAGGACTCACCTAAGTCACCCAAACTCCCTCACCATCTTATGTTTTCATAGGAGTTGCAGGACCCCTCAAAGGTCAATAGTAATGAATATTATTATTAATATAATAGCACTCAAAATAAGGAAAATAAGCTCATACTTTCAGCATCTTAGAGTTTTCTGGATTGTAAAAACAGCCCACCCAGCCAGCAGTTTGTCATGGCGCTTAGTTCTGCCATAAAATGCTAATCAGCCTGAGCAGTCACGTTCCCCCGGCACCATATCTTTTTATGAGCACATTAACATGGTCGTTAGGAAGAGGGGACTCATATGGACACAAACACGCACCACAATCATTTATTTCCCCCTCAGACTCCATCCTGAGTGACTCTAATTCATTAGCAGGAAGCAGTTTTCCTTCCCCTCCTTCGAGGTGGTTTCTGGTTTCCAGAAACACAGACATGGCCAGACTGCCAAATCGTTGTGTCCCCGTAGTACATCATTTATTCCCTATTGAAGATGTCACAGGAGCAGGAAGCAGGAACATCTCCTCTGCAAGGAAGAACACTCGTGCTCTCTGGAATCTTCATGAGGAATCGTGTTGTTGAAATAAAATAGAAATGAGAAGATTAAAAGTTATAAATTCACTGAATCACTGGAATGTAGTACAGGACAAACAAAAGACTTTGTGAAGAATGAGAGAATAAAAAAACCTAAAGGAACCAAAGGCCATGACCTGAGAAGTAAGAATGGGAGGACACTATGAATCAAGTTATAAAGCCAAAGAACAATTTAGCTTGAACTTTGTGATCATTAACATAGTAAAATGCCCAAGCATAACCTATGATGAGCCCTTACTCATATAAGCCCCTTCCTCTTAGAGCATGCATAGCAAAATAAATGTGCACTGTGCATCTTTAAACCAAGAGGAGAGAATGAAAAGCCAATATCTTTAGGTTGTTAGGCATACAGGAAATGGCAGGTTTTTATTGCTCAAATAGTATAAAAATGAGCACCTGGCATACTGAAGGGGCGCTAGCTTTGTGGATTTAACACCTATCACCCATTTCTACACAGACATGAAATAAAATCAAATTTCTCTACTTTGTGTGTGGACTGGCTTCTTGCACACAGGGTTAAAGAACCCTGTGCTAGGGATAACAGTGTCATGTGGATCACTAGATGCAGCTACTTTTTGTTTGGAGTAAGGGCCTGTCAAAGATTTGATAAAAGTCACCTTTTTCCTTCAGATACCAAAAACGATCCCTCTATATGTGATATAAAGATAGAGCTGGGAATAAAGTTTGGTGATTCAGATAGAGAGATACAGGTCACTGCCACTCAAGCTAAGAGAGAGCTAAAGCCAATTTTAGGCGTAGATAGCCAATCTCTAGAGGGCACCTTCAAACACACAGGCGGAGTGAGATGCAGAGTAAAGGAAAGCAAATATCTCAGAGCAAAGAACACAAGGACATTGGTCTTGTGGGTGTAAGCCCCTGACTGGCAGGGAAAAGGATGACTCCCCATCTCTGCATTTATGGCACTCAGACCCAAAGCATTGCTGACAGGCCCAGGGTGTGACTGCATGCTGCCTTAGTCCCCTTCTTGCCAGATCCCATCCACTTGGGCTAAACAAGAATAAGGCAGTAGGAGCTTTAGTGCAAAATGATTTCTTTTTTCCCAAATTCTTTCTTTTTCCCTATCAGTGAATTGTCCCCTCTTTCCATCTCCTATTCATTCCCTATCTCACTGTATGCAAACCACAATCCCCCTTTTCTTCTTTCTGCTTTATTTTCCTGAACACTCATTAACTACTCACAAAGGACCGTGCCTGGCAGATCGGAGCTGCAATTATCTCCTGGTTCTGACCCGTGTTCAGCGGTCAGAGATTAGCATCAGCAATAATAATGGAGTGTGAGATGCAGGCAGCTGCATGCTGGGGATTTGACAAGTGTCCAGACTGCTGGAGCCAACGTGAGGGGAAGGGAATCCACACCGGGGACTGTGTCCTCGGGAAGGTGGACATTTCGGTTTTTCCAGCACATCCTTCATGCCTATTCAGGAGACATGATCAACTTATCCTCTAGTATTCCAATTGTAAATCCTACTCCCACTCATTCTGATGCACCCATGAACCTAAGGGAGGCAGGAGGCCATTTCTGGTACAGTACCCTCCTGACTTCACTTATTTTTTTGTCATTTTCAAAGTGCAAAACCCACCAAGAAAATAGAATTCCAAATCATACACATTAGCAAGGAAGTACTTCCCAGACTGCTAAAATAAACAGTCCTGCCATTTCCCACCCCCAGTAAAGGACAGAAAAAAATATTTTACTTTCCTGACTTTTGAATGCCTTCCCAGTGAGGGCCACCATGCAACTTTCATGATTTCTGTCCACACACTCGTCTGTTAAAGGCATCCATCCATCTCAGTCCACCATACTGTAACTAAGATTCCACAACAGGTTTCAGCTGTCTCTCCTTCTCATTTCTCTCAGCTTTCCAACAGCTTTGTTTTCTAAAAACTGTGGCTTTGTTTGTATATGGGTTTATTATTTCTTGTTTTCAGTAGCTGCAAACAGGCTCTGACAAACAGGTAAGCTTGGGAAAATAGTTGATCTTTGGCTCAGTCTTATCTCCTCTATCCATCAATACTATTAGGGCTGTCTCTATGTCACATCCTTGGCTGAACCTTCAACACAGTAAGTCCAGGCTGTCAAAACTTTCCAGGCAATGTTGGAATTTCCTTGTCACTTAACATCTTCTGGATACCACATTTGGTTTTGCCTTCCTCAAAGGGGAAAAATTGTAGACAAGATTCCTAAGTTCAGGGATGTATGAATTCAGGATAAAACTTAGTCTGTTTATCTATTTGGCAATAATATTAGAAGCTTAGCTGATAGACAGCAAAAAAACCCCAACCAACCAAATAAAAAAAGCCCCACAAACACAACAAAAAATGATAGATACCAGTACAGCTACTAAGAGAATATCTATGAACTTTGCTCATACCTGTTTTCAGTTAAGGTGCTTGATCCACTCCGGGTCTGATTTAAAATATCCAGACTTAGAAAATAGGAAGAGAATTCTCATCAGTACAAACTTTTTTCAAAAGATGACTTCAAATTCATCCTGTTTCTGGTTATCTTAGAAATGACATGAGAACAGACCCTATCAGAACATATCACTGCTCCCTGAATCTGGTATCTGCAGACACCTGGACATTTGGAAGTGCAGTGATAATGAAAAGAAAAAAAAAATTAAGTGAAAGTTTCAGAGCTTCAAAAACTGATCAGCTTGAGATTTAGAGAAAGTTCAAATTTTATTTGCATTGTAGCTGATTAACCTTGTTCATCCTAAAAATATCCCTTAGTATATTTTCACAGTTATAAGATGTCTGAAAAAATTACAGAAAGAAAATGCTAGGAAACAATTGCTTGAGTTGATAAAATGTTTGCAGTTCAAGTGGCCTCATACCCACTTTTGTCATTTCAATATAAATTTTATTTTTTTTATTATTTTTTACTGACACAAAAACTTTCAGCAATTAATTTCAAATTTCTATAGGCAACTACACCAGGACCTGCTACCTGCTAGTTTCTCTTAAGTAGGAAACAATATTATGTGTTAGATGACCAATCACAATAACAAATTGGTCTGTCGGGGTTTTCTCTTCACCTGAACAGGACCTCCCCGGGGCTGGAGAAGCTACCCTGTCCTCCTCTGAGAAGTTGGCTCACCAGAAAGGAGCTTTTCTTCTCCGAAGTGCAAAACGTTCAGGAGACTTTTTTAATCCAAGTCTGTGCTGGAGAGCTAAGTCCAAAGCCCTGCCAGTGAACGCCAAGCTGCCAGAAACTCTCTCGGTGGTCTTGCGAAGCTCAGATGGGTCTCCGTCTGGTCGCAGGGCCGAGTTTTTGCCCCATGTTGGGCGCCAAATATTGGGGTTCCCAATATTCCGACAGAGACCTGCCCAGGCTTGCCTTGTTGCTGAGTCCGGCAGCTGGGATGTTTCCTCCCCAGTGACACCCTTGGGTTACTCAGAGGCTGCAAGCGATATTCCTCAGTGGAGAGGCTTCAGGCGATGGTGAAGAAAGGAGGCACTTCTGCTAGAGCTTGATCCAGAGTCTTTATTTCAGCTACAGAGTTGTGGACCTGGTGGCAGCTCCAACAGAAGGGCGGCCACGTGGCTGGATTGTCCTTTTAACCCGGGGGTAAGGGGAGGGGCAGGGACAGGTACCCACCAACCAGGTGAGGGGGAGGGGTGCTACCAATAGCCACAGGGGGCAGGGGGTATCTTTCAAATCTGCCAATCACTCGACCCCCTGGACCCCATGTCTCACAGCCAGGGCTCATGGGGGTTGGGGCGGGGGGAGAGGGTTACCTTTGGGAGGGAGGAGACACACCGCAACAGAGGGGGAAAAAAAAAAAGGGAGGGGGAAACTAGCAAAGCAGCAGCATTCCACTTTTCTAAACACTAACATGAGCTGAACAATGAAAAGGTTGCATTCAATTCCAATTTGCCCATTTCAAAGGCAAAACAGGTTCAAGAAGATTTGTAGCAACATCCACAGTTTTCTCCTGGATGACACCTGGTTCCGGCCAGCCACGGACAGAGTTTATCACATAAACCCTTTTTAGTAGCTGTAGTGAAATCATTAATTGATCATTTATCACCTCCCTGGAAATGAATAAATTCCCACATCTGCTCTCACCCTTGCTGTTCAGAAGAGCACAGGAATTTGTCACAAAATGGACTAGGCAGATAACCCCACACTTTCATATATATGCAACCTTCTAGTTATATTAAGTTCAAGGCTGCTGAGTGAAAGTCTGAACTCCCACGAATTACTTATTCCCACTTAGTACATGAACAGAAGATGCTGTTTTGCAGGGCTGTCGATCCAGCATGAAAATCACTTTGGAAAACTGTTTTTAAAGAGAATATCTGCATGGAGGGGGGAGAAGGTGGAGGAATAAATCTCCTGGTAATTTTGTTCATTATTTAAAGCAACTGTTATTTTCTCTCTCATTTTTGCTTTCAGATTTGATATCTAAGAGACAAGATTTCTTCTACTAGGCGTCACTGGGGGAAACAGAGCGTGCAATCCGTTTCAGAGAATGCTTTATTCCAGCATTTCAGGCAGGATAAAGGTCCAGAGGAGATGAAAGAAGCAGCAACTAGGAACCTGAAGAGACTTTGAAATGCAGTTCTGGTCTTTGCTTGTTCAAACCTCCCATGAACCACTTCTTTGGGTGCCTCTGTATGGCATAATAATGCCATCCTGGTTTGTATCAAAAATAGTGAGGCCCCTGTACTCAGCACTGGTGAGGCCACACCTTGAGTGCTGTGCCCAGTTCTGGGGCTGGAGAGTGCCCAGAGAAGGGCAACAGAGCTGATGAAGGGTCTGGAGCACAAGTCTGATGAGGAGCTAAGGGAGCTGGGGGTGTTGAGCCTAAAGAAAAGGAGGTTTAGGGGAGATCTTCTTGCTCTCTGCAACTCACTGAAAGGAGGCTGGGGTGAGGTATCAGTTGGCCTCTTCTCTCAGGCAACCAGTGACACAAGATGAGAGAAAGTGTTCAAGAAATGACTGGATGTGACATGTAGTACCATGATCTAGCTGACAAGGTGGTAGCTGGTGCAAGATTGGACTTGATCTTGAAGGTCTTTTCCAATCTAAATCATTCTGGGATATACCTTGTCTAACACTACCAAATACAATGCAAGGAAGGGAAAACTAGGGAGTGAGGTCTGTTAATGGGATAAAATCTATCAGGGCTCCTCCTACCAAGTACCACTACAGAAAGTCACCATAATGAACATCTGACCAATGCACTCAGGTCCCCATATCTCTTAAGTGTTCTTGTGGTTCATCACTAACTGTTCTGTTCTGTCAGGAGTCACCAGGTTGCAGAACACAAACATTAATGAAGCTGCAATGCCTGACTGTATCCATTGGTTTCTTCCTGAAGCTAACAGCCATAGTCCTCAGGGGGCTTCAGGTCATGCAGAGCACAACTGTCTTTACTGAAAAAACACTCTTGTCTCCGATCTGACCTTAAGATCCCAGTGTCAGCCCTTATGGTACTTGATGCACTCTCATAACTGAACTTTGCAACTTCTTCTGTCCCTAATGTCCTAGCAATGAACCAAATACTTGTATCATGCTACTTGGTGCATTTCCTTTTTTAAGACCAGTGTTTTGCCAAGGGTAACTCACACACTGTAGACAAGGCCATCAGATAAAAAGAGAGTGTATAATAACCTGGCATGTTTTTATGAGACTGGGAAAAACCAGTACATCATGGGATTTCAGGCAGGGAGTACAGCATCAGCAAGCTGGAGGGGAGAACATTTTTAACAAAGCACTTTCTCTGAGCTATTTGATAACTTTGGATGAGGTAAGCTGGAGGATATGTTAACTTTGTGCATACACAGAATGGGCAAGCCTTGTGACTGTTAATGGCTTTGTTAAATCATTTCTCTCAGCAAGTGTGTCTGTAATAAAGGATTGCTACAGCTACCCTCATTTTTTAAGCTGCTTTGATTTTTGCACATGGAAAGTATTAAGTGCTAGCATTACATCTGTAAAATTAAGGCCGTAAAAAGGTCAAAGTCATCAGCTTAATTTTTGCAAAGAGGATTGAGCAACACTGGGATCTCAGGGTATCTGATAAGTGATACCTTACAGTTTTTTCTGTTGTCTGCTCTAGTGTACTTTGACTATGCTTTCTCTCCCAAAGGTTTGTGGAGGCTTTAAGTTAATTTTGTGGTAGCATAAGGTGACAGACTGCCAAACTGTAAGATTAAAAGGATCCTACGTGTTTAGATCTGCAAGAAATATCGGCATCAGCTACTCTATCCATTATCCCATCTCCTTTTCCCAACTCCCTTCCTATCCTAAAATAACCCCAGCAATTAAACTAAGAAAGGACTCACAGAAGGAAGAAAAACTGCAATCTCTGTGTCCCATTCTGTCCCAGTCCTCTCTGGCTCACAGCCCAACAGGAAGGCTATTTATACCGAATTTTTTTTTCAGGGGGATGATGAAGGGCTCTGCTATATTTCATCTCCCCATCTGATGGGCAACTAATCAGCCACCAAATCATAATGATTTTCAGATGTGGAGCAGAGGTGAGAAGCATTAAACATCCTGCCAATTTGCATACATGCAGTCACCTGAGCTTGAGCTGTGGAGGGTAACAGGTACCATCCACCGAAGCAAGCATGAACAGTGACAAACCAAACCATCTCTGTTTGGATAATCAGCTCTCTTTCTCCAGACCATAGAATGGTTTGGGCTGGAAAGGACCTTAAAGACCTCTTACTTCCAATGTCCCTACCATGGGCAGAGACACCTTGCACTTAATCAGGTTGCCCAAACTTTTTGGGTTTGAAGGAAGCAAAGGTGTTCTGGTTGACAAAGAAAGGATACAACATTCACTCCAGCACATTGCCACTGAGCCACATCCACCCGAGCCTCAGAGGAGAAAGCAAACAGTCAGACAAGCCTTTTTGGTGTGCTACAATTGCTATACCAATGACTTTTTCAGAGCTTGCTAATCCTAAACTCTTCAAGATTTCTATGGACTCTATCACCTTGGAAATCACAAATTAATTTCATCAGTACAGAGACTCCTTCTGTTAATTTATCACATGGAAAAACCTTGCTCTGCAAGACTATCAATCCAGCCTGAAATTCAGTGTGCTGAAAGAAAGGAAAATCTGCATGGGGAAAAACAATGGCAAAACCAAAAACCTCCCAAAGGCAGTTGACATTAGGGGAAGTAACAATACGGTTGCTCTGTCTCAAGGCAAGGGAAAAGGATTATTTACAGTGGGCAGAGGAGGGGAGAAATAAACCTGCTGGGGAACTGGTTGTACCAGAAGTATTCAAAGGTAGGTTTCAGAGAAAAATGAAAAAAAGTCAAGCAACATGAAGAATGCCTCTATGTCACCCTTCAGAGGTGTTTCAGGCTCTCTCCAAATGCAGGTGGAAACCATTCAGATCTGATTTCCACAGATTTAGATTTCCCTTCCCCTGCCAGCAGGAGGACTAGAAATGGACAGAGCCCTCTATCTCAGTAACAAAATTCATCAGAAAGCATATTTTCAACAACCAGGGGGGGCATAGAACCAGTCCATCCACCTTCACACTCCTTTTAGCAACGTAGAACTTCTCCCCTGGGGCCCACTGACTCTCTTCCTTCAAATCCAGTTTCAGAGTACATTTCTTCTTGAAGTTTCTTAAGAAGCTAAAGTCTTTCCTCTTAAGCAATTGTGACAAAAATAGTTTGATATGGAAAAAACACACCCACACATAAACATCTAAGAGCTATTCTAATGTATATCACATTTTTCAGAGAGAAGGAAGGGTAATCATTTTTTCCCTTCACCTATCATACTGCTGGCTCCACAGGCAGCATGTCTTTCTGCAGAAAGACTTTTCCATCCATGGCTGATGGAGTTTACACCTCTCTCAAGGAGAAGGACACAGGAGCAGAAGGCTTTCTAGATCCTGCCATCTGACAGAAGGGAATTCTTCAACAAAGACAGCTACAGCAACATTTCACAGGGTGGTTTAGGGTGAGGGGTTCAGATCTAGACTCTGAACTGCAGATGTTTAAAGTCATGGTAGATGAAGGTCAGCCTCAGTCTCCCATGAGATATGTTGCCAGCTTGCAAAAAAACCCAAAAGCCCTACCACCAAGAAAACAACAACAAAAAAAAAAAAAACCACAAAGCAAACAATGAAAAATTAAGGGAAATTTAAGTAACAATATGGATCTTGTGAAAAGCTGGAGAATCTCAGCAATTTCTAATACATTCAGAGAACTTCATTCAAGAGACAAAGGAATCAGTGACCTGCAACTCACCTGTACTTGTCTCTCCTCTTGCTGTGACTTCAGCTTGATAATACTGTGGAATTCTATTTTACTGATCTTCCTTGAAGGGAACATTTGACTCAAAACATCAAACCTGCTTCCTCACCAAAAAACAGACTCTGTATGGGGACCAATGTCTTTACCCTGTTGATGAAACTACCATCAGCTGGATCAGATTTGACATAATTTATTTTAATACTTTTGAAAAAGAAGAAAGAGAAAATGAGGAAAAATACTTCAGAAAAAGAGAAAGACATCTCATATATGTAAGTTGCTAATTAAAGAAAGCTGCTAATTAAAGTCAATTAGAACCTGACTGACCCATAATCACATTAAAATACTTACAGCAGAACCAAATTGTCCCTGCAAAAAGAGAATTTTGCATTTCTACATACAATTCATGGGGAGGACAGAGAAGAGTTGAGGAAAGGTTCCCACTGTGCAGATGTTTCCTGAAATGATCCAAACAGGTACGTCTGGAGAGCATAAAATCTGACAAGGGAATTCAGCTTATAAAGACTTTCACCTGTCTGCATATACCACTGGATGGGAGATTTCACGTGGTGAGCATCCTTCTCACTTACCATATCACAAAATGACTGCCAAATGACTATGGACAACTAACAGAGATTTGTCTCCCAAACAGGCAACTATTTTTTTATAGAATTATCTACTTTTCAGTTATTGAGCGAGCCTCCACAGCTTCATACCACCCATCCTCCTAGACAGAAGTCCCTTCACAGCAGCTCTGGACATGCATGGATCCCTGTCTTTCAGAAGCAGTAGGGCCACAAAAAGCCATGCCCTGTGCTAGTGCCATCTGTACTCTTAGACAGGAAACACCAGGCTGTATCCTCTGTTTTTGTACTGGCCAGAATGGCACATGTGCTTTTAACTACATGTCAAAATATGCTTAAATTGAGGCTCTGAAGACACAGGACAGGGTGCCTCTTCTTTTTCAAGGCAGCTAAACACCAGTCTACAGGAGAAGCAGGGAATGAATCAGGCTCTCTTAAACCCCAATCCTCAATGCAGGGCTGCTTTTATCCTCCACTGCTTATTTCAGTTTCTCCTTGTGTTGTTGCTATTCGAGTTACAGAGAAGGAAAAACAGTACCTGAAAATTTGCATCTGCATCAACATCAACCCAGCCTCCTTCTAGGGATCCATGTGCCCGTATTCTTCATTTATCTTCATTTCACACTGTCGTTCCTGCCAGCTACATTGTCTCTGCCAAAAAGCTTTTGGAAAGATGAAGTGTCATGAGAACCACTGCAATTATAGATCCAAACCTACACCAGCTGGGTCAGTGCAGCCTCTTCAAAAACTTTTTTTGTGGCTGGGACCACATGTTCATATACATACATCTCTATTTTCACGCACGTCTGTTTCTTTACTTCTCTTCATCAAGCAACAGCCACCATGCTCTGCAAATTTACAACAGTTTGTGCCACCAAACTCTAGATCTTTGCAGAAATATGATGTTTGCAGCAGACTGAAGACAAGCTTGCTGTGTAAATGCTGACTTTGTGGCACGGGTAGATTTTGGAGCAGTGAACTCTGTGCAGGGAGATCACACAAAGCAATCCTCAGTAAGCCTGTGAAATTGCACTGATGGGTAACACATACAAATGTGGTGGATAAGGTAAAGGGGTCCTGGTGAGCTGTAGGAAGAGCTGAGCTTTGACAAAAAATCATCACAGAGATGGCTGTAAGCAGCCACTTAAACGTAGGGTTTCAGCTGTTCCTTTCTAGGAGGCCCAGCTTGAAAAATAAACTATTCCCAAATTGTGTGTGTTTGACCCCACTGCCTACACCGGATGAACTGTATAGTTTAACTTTCAACCTACCACCTTATTCCCCTCCATGTGATCCCACTAACTGTTACTCCAGCGTGGCAGAAATGGCAGCTCAAAGGGTGAGAAATGCTAAAAGCCCTCACGCCTCATTCCTACACAAGGACAGCCAAACAGCCCTGGGAAGACACAACCCTGTTTTCTCTTTTGCCTATGCCTACAGATGCCTTACTGTGAGGACAAGGGGTGGGTGCAACAGGAAATGCAATAGGGACAGTTCAAAAACTGAGCAGAGGCCAAATGGAGCCAGTGAGGCAGAAGCAAAGGGTGGGGAAAACAGAGCATGGCTACTCCAGGGTCAGCCTGTTCCCCAGACCATTCCACATTACCTAAGCAGTGAATAAACCTTGAGCTGGTTCTGGTCTGCTGACCTGGAACATCTCAGGGGCATTCTTCTGGAGTTTGCTCTTTTGAGTATCCTGACTTTCTACAGCATTATGCAGGCTTGCTGTGCAAAACCATCCTGGATTCCGTCATAAAATAGAAATTCAAGGATGAAAAAAAAAAAAAAAAACAACTCAAGTTCTTTCAAAAGGAGCCAGAGCTTGATTTATGGCTTTGTGTCTCACCAGTGCTAGTTCAGTTGGGAGATTCAGGATTTTTGCAAATAAAAGGTTGTTTTGAAACCTCCTGAACTTTTCTGAGCCAGAAGGTGGTCTGAACATAAGTCTTATTTTATTTTTTCTTTTTTCTCTCTCTTTTATTTGGTGCAGTCTGTGACAATCCCCCAGTGGGACATTTGCTAGCCAGCAGAAGCAGAGATTCAGTCTCTCTGCATCAGTGCAGGATACAAATAGCAGTATGTACCTGCTTGGGAGGCTAGGTCAGGGCAGGCTGGGTGGACTTGTCACAGCAAAAGCAATTTGTCAGGCATGCAATGGCTTAAGGGTGCAGCAGCCTCACCTTTGCAATAACCTGTCCCCCCTACGTGTGCCCTGGGACATGAGCTGTTCTGTGCAGACTGCATGGCTGGACCTAGACCTGCCCTCTACAGACAGGACAGACTCTCCGAGGCAGGCAAAGCAGGGCTAGAGCTCTGGCAGAGCACAAGCACTTTTTGGAAGCTGGTTTGCCCACCCATGCCAACCACTGCACTCTCCTGCTGTGTGAAAGGCTGGACCGAGTGTCCAGAGCACCTGCAAACATCCATATCCTTTCTCCCACACATTAAACACTGTGACTTATTTTCAGAGCTGCTTTTTTTTTTTCCTTATCACTCCTCCGCCTGTCACATCTGCCTTCTTTGTTCCACTTCTCCAAGACCTCATGCTGCACCCTTGGAGGAGAAAGGCTGCTGTGCTCAGTGTTGCCTTCCCTTCCAACACAGCTCCCTCCCTCATATGCTGCTAACCACGAGGAACCCTCCCCCAGAAGAAGCTTTCCTCAGGATACCCAGGCATTGCAGTAGGAGGTACCCTGCACAGAGTACACACTGAGGCAGCAATGGCTGTTCTTGTGAACGTGTTGTCCTTACACTCACACTGCCCAGCCCATCTCGGCCCCTGTGCAACATCCACACAGGTGGTCCAGTCATTCCCATCATTCTTCTAGAAACTTTGACTAATGGGACAACAGGCAGAATGTGCCTGTTATTGTCCCCTCATTCCCACAACCCTCCCTCTCTCTGTCCCTGCCAGGCATAGGTGATGCGTGGTGGTGTCTGATGGCTACTTTATATCCTCATGAGTCAAAGCTTAGTATCCCTTAATATTTGCTCCCAGCATGTAAGTGGTGCTTCATGTTGTTTCCTTCTGTGACCTCAACATCCAATTCCTGTTCCCCTTGGTTGCTTTACTTGCAGGAATGATACCATCTGTGGCAAGATAATACCGTCTAGCAGCTCCTCAGTACATGTGGTCACTTGATTCCTTCCACCAAAACTCCCCAGAACGCAGAGCAAGGTGCCATGAGTAACCCACATGTTCAGCTAACACAAAAGCCTTTAACAGCAGCTCTTTTAAAACCTCAGGCTAATCCTCTTAACTCCTAGCTGCAGGTACAAAGGGGTTGATACCTCCAGTTCTGTGCCTCCCACAGGTACAGAGATGCTTCTGGGGCATTCATGCCCGCCCAGGCTAGCACACAAATGTTCTCCAGCACGCAGACCTGTGCACACTGTACTCACCCCACACAGCACTCACCCGCAGTTCTGCTCAGTGTTTTGCTGGGAGAGATAAGCTGCACATTTGTTGCTGTGGTGCAAAGAGAAAGCAGAGCTCCGGGTCTCCATCAGAGGCAGGCACAGGCTTTTCAGAGGAAGGCTTCAATGCATGACTCCGTGCCTCCGATTTTATCTCCCGTGTCCGTTTGTCGTTAGCATCAATTGCCGGTTTGGTGGCACACCGATAGCATGATGTGATCTCTGTTGTCTCTCTCCTTTCCTCTGGGGTTAGACACAGCTTTTTCTCATTACCTTTTTGCTGAAAAGTGTTTATCGTGGCAGATAATCTGAGAGAAAGCTTCTTGAAATCATTTGTCTTTTAGCCATAGGAGTAGGAAGTGTCTCACAGTTTCAGTCTCCCCTGTCATTTAAGGGAGTCATTCTTCTTTCTTATACTACTGTACTTCAGCACTGGCTGTCCAGCTCTAAATTGTAGTCTGTATCTTTCCATGTGTAGCCAAAAACCCCTGATCACACTTGGCATAAGAATTTGGGGTGTAAAAGAATCAATAGAGGGGGTTGAATTCCTTAGCTCAGGCTCTCTAACTGTCTGTTGTACTAAATCTGCCTTCACGTGGAAGGTTTGATGTTGGCAGCTGGAGGTGCCCTCAGTCCCAACAGTGGGTGTCTGCTCCATCAGCAGCGTGGTTAAGGGAGCAGGCAGAGCTTTACAGAAGACAACACTGCTTTGACTCAGATTTCGGTTTTGAACCTCCAGTGCTTTAAGAGGACAAAGCTGACCGGCTCAAATCAAGTGCCATGAAGTACTGCAGCTTTTTCTGTGTGTTGGTGAGAAGTGGGGAAGGAAAACTACTCTGTTCTATAGGTAATTTTATGGGTGTCACCTTACCATGCAGAAAAAAAACCAGTGAGATTAAGATTTTTTTTTTTTGATCTGTTGTAAAATCTGAATATTTTTTAAATTGTAAGCTGGTGATGAAACATTGAAACCTTTGTTCTTGTTTTTCCATTCCCCCATGGAATGGAAATTCCAATTCAGAATGTTGACATTTTTGATCAAAACGAAGCTCTTTGATAACGTCAAAATCAAAGTACTTAGTTTCACAGAAGTACCATGAAATACTGCATTTGAAATTGTTGCAACAAACCAAATGTCCCCCTAACATAGCTACATCCCGGAATTGCTTCCTGGCCTGATTATGGCTCCAGGAACACAGTGATACACAGGACTCACAGAGGCCCTGCTTTAAGCTGACCAGACAAAACTAATTGCATTTCCATTGTCTTTTGTGCTTACAGGTCTTCATTTGTACCTAGTGCAGAGCCAGAATGGGGATGTTGGAAAAGCAGTCTGTGAAAGTGACGTGCCCTGTGGAAACACAGGCAGAAATCTGCTCAGAACAAATCTGCATTTTATCCTGGGGGGAAAAAAGGCATTTCTGAGGAACACTTTCACACAGGCCTAGCATGCATGGCACTGTGGAGAGACGAGGAGCAGGAGGGGTATCTCATGCAGATACACCATTATACCATCTTGCTGTTGCTGCAGTGACCCACGTTTTTTTTTACCTTTTAAACCCAGCCCCACTCGGTGCCCACGCACAGCAGAGCGGACCCACAGGACACCTTTTGTGCAGGGCTCCAGAGGCAGCCCCTGATTCTGCATGCACACGGCAATCAGAGCTCACGCTGCGACAGCACAAACCCACACACAGGAGCCTCAAGGATTTTGATGTAGAAGTCAAGAGCTGGAGTAACACACTCTCCTGGCCTAATATTCATACACATACATGTTCTTACACACCCATGCTAAGGTGCATGCAGGACTTGCAACGCATTTCCCTATGTTTTCTCAAATTTCCCTAGGACCAGACATGCTTATTCATTGGTTTAATCACAAACACACATAGCATTCAGCCCTGCCACTCACAAATCATGCTGTCTCCCTTGGGAGAGTGGATCTGGCAGCCTTGTCTCCACTGAGACAGAGGCTGCAGTTCGTGCCAGCAAGAAGAGAAATCCCGCCAAAACCTTGAGAACAGCCATGGGCTCATTCACACTTTCGTCTGCTCCTGAGGGAAAAGAATAATAATAATAAAAAAAACCCAAACCAGCTGTGAATTTATTGACTCTCCCTTAAGGATCTCGGTGCAGTAAATTCCACCTTCATGGCGCTGGCTAATTATGCATTTATTTAACTCCGTTGCTGTGGTTTTTTTAATGATTCTCCACTGTTGTTTGAAGTTCACTGTCTATTATTTGCAATAAAAACCTCTGTCATATTTTTGCCTCATTATTCCTAACAAACAGTGCATTCTCTGCCGTCCTCCCCTCTCACTCTCTCTCTCTCTCTTCCCTGATCTGCCTTGCTCCCTGCCACCCTCACCTCTGCGACTAGCACTCCCTGAGTTCCAAAGACCAGCTGTTAGCATTTTGTCAACGGAGTGCTTTAGAGAAACTTCTGTCACGGACTCCGGCACAGCAGGGGCTGCTGAATAAAATATCAGCCCTTCAAAAGGGAATTAAGGCAGGGAACAAAAGCAGCAGGGAGAGCAAGGAGGGGAGAGGCCGGCTCTGCAGCCCCCTCCCGCCCGGCAGTTTGGAAGAGGGACCCCTTCAGTGTCACCCCGAGACAGATGCCCAGGACAGATGTGGTGTCCAGCTACTCAACGAGAATTGCCTTTGGGAAGAGAAAAAGGACTGAAATACTCTTCCTAGGGAGGAAGTAGTGCCACACTTAGTTCAGTGACATTGAACTCAAGTGCAAGTTTCATCCACTCCCAGCTACAACTTGCAGGATCTGACTCCTCTCCCTGACTTCCTTACATTTGCCCAAGCTTCACTAAGTGTTTCTTCTAGCCCCAAAAACACCTTTAAGACTTGCTAATATTTTTTTCCAGGTAAAACACAAATTTTCCTAAACCAAGTTAAAAAAAGGAAAGTGGGTTAATGCACTTAGTTTCCACTGATAATTTCTAAATCAGCAACCACTCATTCCCATCTTCAAAAAGGAGATTTGGGCAATTACAGGCCCATCAGCCTTATCTTGATTTCTGGGAAAGTGATGGAACAAATGCTTCTGGAAACCTTTTCCAAATATATTAAGGATAAAAAAGAGAGTAATTGGGAGTAGTCAGCATGGATGTATGAAATAGACAGTACGCCTGGCCAACCTGTCACCCTTCACAATGAAATGACCAGTTTAGAAAAGGAGGTGAGGGAGTTGATGACTCTGTGGTTCAGGAGTGACCTGGACAGTGGTGAAGAGACACTCAGCAAATCTGCAGAATGTACAGTACTGGAGGGATGGCTGGTGCACCAGACGGCTGTGCTGCCACGCAGAGGGACTGTGCTGGGCTAAAGAATTGAGATTACAGGAATCTCAAGATGTTCGAAGGGAAGCACAAAGTCCTGCACCCAGGAAAGAAAACCTCATGAACCACTATGTGCTGAGGTTCAGCTGGCTGGAAAGCCACTCCACAAAAGAGGCTTTTGGAGTTCTACTGCATAAATAATTGACAAGGAGCCATCAGTGTGTGTGGCAGTCAGCAGCCTCTTGTGAACAAAAACGTTGACAGCAGGTCAAGGAAGGTGATCCTCCCCCTCTCCTCAGCACTGAAGGTACAGGGTTTGGGGTGCTGTGTCCTAATCTGAGCTCCCCAAAGCAATAGTGACATGGACATGCTGCAGGGTAGACTAGCAGTGAGTAACTAAGGTTATCAAGGACTTGGGGCATACGACACACGAGAGGCTGACAGAGTTGGGATTGTCTAGCCTCAATTAAAAATGGATTTGGGTGAATCTCAACAATATAAATAAGTGATGGCAGGTAGCAAAGACACAGTCAGATTCTAGTTAATGATGTCAGTGAAAGAGGAAGAGGCACAGGGTACAAATTAAAATACAGGAAATTCCCTTCAAGGATAAGGAAAACAAAGTTGTAGTTTTTTTTAGTTTTGTTTTTGTTTTGGGGTATTTTTTGGGTGTGGTTTTTTTTTGGGGGGTGGTGGTTTTTTTGGTTTTTTTTTTGTTGGTTTGGGTTTTTTTTTGGTTTTTTGGTTTTTTTTTTTTTTTCCTACAGTGAAGGTGGTCAAACACTAGAACAAGCTGCTGTGGGGTCTCTAGCCTGGCAGCTATTCTGACCCCATTCAGACCCAGTCATAGCAATGTGCTCTATTTGACCTTATATTCAGTAGAGGAGTTAGACTAGACAAGCTCCTTCCAACCTTAATAATTCTGTGACTGGAGATTCTCTGGTCACAGTTTGCCTTTGGACATCTTGTAGCAGACAAATGACTCAGCTTGCTCTGCTTATGTTCTGCCATTATGCAGCATCTCTAACTCTCTAACTGGAAGAAGAAATGTTGGCTCATGTGGAACCCTTGGCCAGTGCAGGAGAGTTTCCACAGGGAGGAATGCCTACATTTGCTGCTTCTCTCTTTCAGGTACATTGCAAAAACCCCACACCACAGGAAGCCCTCTGCCTAATCAAGGAAAATCGTTGGCAAATGAAAACATCTTATCATCGTGCAGTTTTCTGCCACCTATGTGAATTTTTAGCTTAGGTGGTTATTTAGATGACTTAACCAGGCCTGTGCTCTCCACCTGTCCAAATATCTAGACTATTAGTGCATATATCCTTTCTTCATAACTTAACCAAGCTATACATATTTAAATCTGTCCTTGTAAATAAAGTCACTCCAACCTTTGATTTCATTCTTGCTCTGCGCTCCATGCAACCTGCCAAATATTTTGGAAGTCAGGTGTCCAAACTGCAATATTGTATTTTAAAAGTGGTTGCACTGGAGCTGTATGAAGAGGATGTTCCTCCCACCTCCGTGCCATGATACTTTTCCCTAACTGGAGGAATAAATCTTGGATTTATCCTTTGTTTAACAGCTGCCATAGATGCTTACAGCATCACCAGCTGCTGCTTTTCTTCTGCTTGGCCAAAATAATTTTGGATGGAATAAGTAAACTTTATATATATAAATCTGTTCCATGCACCTATGCACGTGCATGTACATATATTCCTCTTATCTTTGTAAGCCAGTCACTTGGAGCAGGACATTTCCTGAACTTATGTCCAGCTCACCCAAGTGTACTAGTTAAAAAGCACTTTCAAATTTCACTATATGCCACTTTGATGTATTAAATGCAGAATAATTTACTTTGAAACAACATGTTACTTAGAATTCCAACAAATTTTCTCAGGAATTTAAATGCAAAACAAATAATTTCACAAAGGACCAAAGAATATGATCCCCCCTAAAACACTAAAATTTTTGTCAATTTCTCTCAAAAACTAAACTTTTTTTTTAAAGGGAAAAGCATGAACCTTTTTGCAGAACTGTTTCTCTATTCAGCTGTAATCAATTACAATGACTTGTATTTACTCATTAAATGTCATCTCATTAGTTTTTGCTTTCTCTAATTATTTGGCTCCTCATTAGTGAGTTTATACTATTCTTTCCACTATATTTAGTGCTCTCAAATTGTAATTTGAGGTACCACGCCTAGTTTGGTGACATCCTGTTTTAAGACAGACACCCCTCAATTACAACTATTCCAGTGGAGAACAGTAATAATGGGAATGCTAGAAAATTTAACAACAAATAAAGATCAAGGGTAGGGCTCATTCAACAAAAGAGAAGTGATGGGGCAAGATATCATGTAAAATTTCCTTAAACAATTGAATTATTGAATGTTCTGCATGTCTGTGGTAAACCAAGCAAGAACCTCCAGGATATAATTGCACCTTCTCCTGGTCCTTCCCATTACTTCTTTACTTATACCAGTTTTGGCACATCTATTAATTCTCTTTCATCTCTCTCAGTTATGCTACTTTCAATGCACCTTTATTTATTTATCCCATTCTAATATAATAAATGCAGATTATTAACCTTCCTCTTTCCCATCTCCCCTAGGTCCCTCAAAACAGCCAGGGAAGTACACAGTGAGGACATTAACAGGCAAGTGTCATATAAATGGATAGACTGAGAATTTCCCAGAAAACAGTGAGGAACCAGTTCCTTGGGTAGCAAAGAAACCAAAAAACCAATCTAAGGGTCTCTCTCCTACTATTAATAATCTGCAACATATCAGGGGCCAAAGACATTTCACACCATTGCTTCTGATTTGCCAATAAACACCAGAGCTGAAGTGCTACACAGGGTATTTTCCTTCCAAGAGGGCCAGCTAAAGCAAGACTGTGAATACCAAACTGTGAGATATTCCATTGTCACTGAAGTGGCTGGATGGATGCAGTGAATTCAGGCATGAAGTTCTGCTCTTGGACCAAGCAGACTCTATGGACACAGACCATTAGCACACATGGCTCTGTAGCTAAATTTACAGGCCTGCTCTCTATGAAGAGATGAGCTGAAAAATTGGGAGGTGAAGCTGGATTTGGGACAGGTAAATAAACAGGAAGCTGCATTTCTGCCTTAAAGAGATAAGCCTGGCACTAGGAGATGTATAAACATCAAGGCAATCCACACCACTGTGAATGGATCTTTTTGTTGCAGAGCTTTAACACCCTGATGGGAAACACAGGGGTGAAAATACCATATATTACCTCTGCCTATGGTCTAACAGTAGTTTTCAGCTCGATCCTTGGAGCTGTGGTATAAACTGTTTCAGGGGGAAATCTGAAATAGGTGATTTTGAGAATGAGGTTTATTACCAGTGGCACCCAATTCACCCCATCAGAGTCTATACTACTTCTGGCATGAACATATCCACAGTGCCCACAAAGGGAAAAAAACCTCAAAATTGCCACTCTAATGACTACACTTAAATTGCTGATCAGGTTGGGATTCAGAAAGTTAAAATTTCAATTCCAAAACATAGCCTGAGGCCACAGCATGTATGAAGCACAGGTTTGACAGAAGGGGCTCTCACAGTGCTTCACTGACTAATGAGATTAAAGGGTTTTCATTAAATCAGTTGTAGTCATAAGGCTCTCCCCTTATTGCACTTGCATCTTAAAAAGGTGAGTGGTACTGTACGATTTGATACATTTGACTTGGAAAAGATTAGCAGCCAGTTTGAAGTTCTCCATTCAAAGTAATCCAGTATCAAAAGCCTCACTTGAGCCCCAAGAGTTTGGGAGCAATACTGTTTTGAATTTTAGTATTCGGACAGGGACAGAGATCTTTCTTTCTGGTTTCTGATCAAAGTATTTTTCAAATGAAAACAGCCCATGTTTAAAGTTCTTATACATCTATCTATGAAGACATTTCATTTAGAAGTGTAACTATCCCAAATTACACAAGCAGTGACAATTAAAGAGTTCCAAGGCATCAGGTCAAAGACAGGGATTCAGACAGGGACAGAGATCTTTCTTTCTGGTTTCTGATCAAAGTATTTTTCAAATGAAAACAGCCCATGTTTAAAGTTCTTATACATCTATCTATGAAGACATTTCATTTAGAAGTGTAACTATCCCAAATTACACAAGCAGTGACAATTAAAGAGTTCCAAGGCATCAGGTCAAAGACAGGGATATGGACAAAAGTCAATCAACAAAAGTTGATAGAAGGCAACTGATGCAAACCCCTCACTGATCAGTCAAATGCTGGTTTCCCTCATTTCTGCTATGCTACACTTTTCATTATGTCAGAGAGTTTATCCACTGCCTTTTGGTAGTCCACCACTGGCAAAACTAATTCTGAATTTTCACAATGGATTTTATGATCTAATTCTAAGCAAAACACTGAGTGCAAGGAAAAAAGTACCTTGACTAGTGGCTAACACAGATGACATCAGAGGATGCAAATGCAAACCTCAGAGTTCAGTCAGTCCCATCCTGAAATCTGTATCTTTATTTCTACATTGTAGCAGAAGGGGGTAAATTCATTAGTGAGTTTATACTAATTTTTCCACTATATTCAGTGCTCTCGAATTGTAATTTGAGGTGCACATTAAAAAAAAAGGTTTCACATGTTGAAAAAATGGGGGGAAGACCAGGAAGCAGGGGAAGCATTTTATTGTAATACACATGCACATTTTCCTGGCTGTATTTCCTCAGGTGGGAGGAGGACTCCGTGGCATCCCCATCACATGAAGTTAAGGCCCTGCAATGGGAAAGAAAGCATGGCAGCTGCAGCCTGTCTACACATCTCACACAGGAGCTACTCACATTAACAGCAGATGATACCTTTTCCACTGTAGTCTCTGCCTACTGGAGCATTTTTGAGACATTAGATTGCAGCAAGATGTACATGGAGAATGCTTAATGTTACATTAGAAAGTGCCAAGATCTCCTCAGGCAGTCATATTAGGAACTATATATTATCACTATACATTTAGGGAACAACAGTACATACCTTTTGCCACAGTACTGGCTGTAGCTGCCAGTCAGGAACCACTCAGACTGTAAACTACCAGCAACTGTAACCCTACCACCATCCTCCTTTATCCCACCCACCCTGGGGCAGCTACAGTACAGATTTTATGATCACCTGGGTAATAGGGCAATAGACTTAAACCACTCCCTAAGAGCACAAGTTTGAAAGAGCCAGCAGATGTTTTACTGAGCATCTTGAGCAAATTTCACAGTACATGGCTGCTACAATTAGGACAACATTAAAATAGATTATGGAAGTTTTTGGAAAAAAACTTATTATGTACTACAAGAGCACTTCAAGCTGGGATTCCGAGTTAGTGATCCAGTAAAGCAACTCTGCTCCTTGCTCAGCATGGCAAGAAGATCTCTGTAACCTATTTAGCTCCTGGTGATTGCTGTATGAAGGACAGCCAAAGCACAGGTCCATGAGACTTCATTTGCCACAGCAGGAGTTGGAGAAGAAAAGAAAAGCCAGAGTCAATATTTGATGCTGCAGATAAAAGTTAGCCAGGATACTCCCAGAGATAATTTTACAATAGAGAAGACTGCCACCTCTGTGTCCTGCAGATCTTTTTGTTGTCTCAGCATTACTCTCTCCCTCTGTTCACAGGGAAAAGGTTGCCCACGTTACCTCCATATTCACTGAACCAAGAGTGTATCTGTGATATGTACCATGCTCCCAGACCTCACATAATCACAGGGGAAAGAAACTCTAGCAGCCCCCACTGCCTGGGCCATGCCTTTCCTTCTAACCAGAACATTTCTGAAGCATAGCTCCAAACACCTCCATGCAGCCACTCAATATTTCCATTGAATTACTGTGGCCTTTTGGCTACTGCACAGTTTCTCTGGGAAAACAGACTTTGTTGCATCTCAGAGTGAAAGACTGACCAAGTTAAAGGAGAGAGGAAAGGCAGGAAAATAATCTTCAGATTCTTCAAAACGTACAACCACTCCTTTTGGAAAGATAACTGAAAGCAAGCCATTGACAGCAGAGGTTAGAAAGAAGGAAAGCATATTTCAGTGTAGAGATTTATTAAGACCTGTCTTTTCTTTAACTGCAGCTGTACACAAGATTGACATATCCTGTAAGCTACCTTTTCATAAAGTCCCTAGACTTGCTGCAGGAATGTAAGGAAGGCCAATTCATCTGCAGTGCATTTACAACTGTAGTTTACAGGATTTTCTACTTTCATATCCCAGCCTCAGTTGCAAGATGTCTCTCAGGTCAGTGTTTTACAGCTTGGAGTTTGTAAGGTGGTACCTGCAGTGCACTACTAGTGCCACTTCCTAACTCTTCCAAAATAAAAAAAAACAAAGTAACAGAGGGTGGAGTTCAGAAAGTAGATGGTTCTTGATCCCTGACCCTGAATGGGAGCCTTACAAGTAAGTTTGATGTACACTGATCCTGGAGACAAGCAGAAAGATGGGCAGAGACTGTAAATTCTGGTCATGTCTCCAGTAGTGGCACCCCAGAGGACAGTCTTGGCACCGCAGTCACTCTGCGGTCCCTACCAGGTGAACACAACTTGCACACAGAAAGGAATAAATGAGGAGCTGGTGCAGGAAGGTCCCAAAGCCACTACTCATTTTTCTTGAATGGCAGTTTTGATTTAGAAATTAAGCAGGTCTTCTCTTGAGGTCAAATGAAGTAGTCATAATCTGATTAATCATTGATAGATCATTTAGAAGTAGGGCCAGAAAGCCCCTCCTATCCCTTCCTTAAGGAAACGGAGACAGCCCAACCTTGGCTATTTCTGATGATCCTTATCCAATTACTTAAAAAGTAAGAATGATTCTAATGCCTTATTGAGGCATCTGTTAGAGTAAATGGTCTGCCCTTCATACTCTCCTCACCCACACAGAAGGTAAGTTACTTTACATTGCCCCCCTGCACCAAGTCTTCTGTAAAGTAGCCCTCTCCTATTTCCATTTTTCTGTTTTTCAGTGAGGATAGCCTCTCAAAGGAAGCATAATGCCCCTTTTTCCTAAAGCCCTTTTCTCTGAAGCTGCTACCAAGGTTGAACAAGATGCTCCCACTAAAGTTTCCTTAGAAGTACTCCCCTCTATCCCTACATACAAAGACTGTTTCTCCCCTCCTCCATTTCTTTTCCTTTGGAGATGGAGACTCTTGCCTTTTGCAGATCATTTAATCCAACAGTTCTTGCTTAGAACTACAGCTGAGATTACCATCCCCCATTTGTATTCACACATTTGATTTCTCATTCCTAAGGGCAAATCTCTACGCTTGTCTTGAATTCCATCTGGTTCATTTTGGATGGTATCTCCCCTTGATCAAAATCCTTTTGAATTCCAAACCAATTTTTCCTAGCCTTTGCAGTCAGTCTGAGCTAGCCAATGCAGTGCTAGAGCCCAAAACCATCACAGAAGGAGTATAGGGGGGTTGTGCTCCAGTAGAACGAGGGTCACTTGGCTGCAGGATGATCACATACAGTCACCATAACTAGACACATGTGGCTTGACTTGTGACAAGAAAGAATCCTGCTCAGCTGCTAGCACATAAATAGTTACACATTTTATTGCTATTATAGGCAGAGTTTCTGAATATTAGTGTTACTTAGTTTTCAAACTGAAGTTGGCCTTTTGTGAGAAACAGGACTTGGACTTTCCCAGTTGAAGCTAACACATGGCCTCGAGGCTGCAAACAATTGTAGGGGCTGTGTACACACTTACTCACAGACACATGTCACCAGCTCATACAAAAGTGCTGCTCAGCTGCCTTCAAACAACAGATAGCAAAAACAAAACAAAACAAAGCTCCTTTTTTTTTTTTTTTTTCCACCAGCTTCCTACTCAGGAGCTGTGAGATCTCATATTTTCCAACTCCTCTTCAGCAGTTCTGGGACCTGCCTTTTCTCCACCCCATTTCTTTAAGTGTCTGTAGTATATTCTGTACCTTTATGGCGACTTAGGGAACAGTTAAAACACAACTGGCCCTAGTAAGTACCTTGAGTTATACATTAGGAAATAACACTAGATACAAGCATAACACTGTCCTGCCGTCCTGGCTTTGACTTCAAGTTCCAGGTCAGTACCTGCAGCTTTTCCACTTTTCAATGCTTGTTTCAAAGGTACATTTTGAGCTAATCTGCCAAGAACTAGGCTTGGACAGGTAAGGAAAGGTGAAGTGAAAGAAAAGGTTTAATTCTCTCTCTCAAAAAAAAATCCCACTTCATAAAAGTTGTGTCCTACCTTATAAGCAAGGGTCAGTATTCAAAGTGTGCGAATAGGCTTCATGCTGAGTCTTAAATTCTTCAGACACAAGTAAATGGTATCGTGCCCTGAAGACAGTTGTGGGCTTAACCAGGCCTCAGAAGAAATACTTAATGATCACAGCAGGTAAGACTTTTCTCCTTGTCCTGACCAAAGAACAGGTTGCTGGTAAGAGACTGGAGCCCTTTCTGCTTATATTCATGAATATTAAATTAATAGACCAGCAAGAATCTTAGGCTGTCAGAGCGGATGAGGGTTAGAGTCTCTGTAGAATGAAAATGCACTTAAAATATGTATGAGAGAAGGAGTTTTGAAACATGGGGGAAGAGAGCAGGGAGGCTACAGAATTAGGGCCAAAAAATCTGGGTACAGGAGAGGCAGGAAGAGATAAAAATCAGATTTTCTTTTTTATATTCATACAGATCAAATGAACATACTTTGTTTACAGAATCATTATGACCTCTAAAAATGCTCAAAGCACTTTAACACTTCACATTCAAGGTAGCAAGAGCAATTCAAAGATTGTCAGAGCTTTTGTAATTCAGAGATGGGGATTCAGGGGCCACAAGAGTCAAAACTAAAACCATTGTTTCAGATAATCCAGAAACAAAACTCTGCTTAAGCAATACTTGTCTCTAGAGCAACATAAACCAGTACAAGAGCTGGTAGGAGAAACCTTCTGGTGAAATCTAGAACTGCAACAGAAGACAGAGGATGGCACTCCTCTGCTCCTCAGGATGGCACTGCTGTTACAAACATTGGTTATTCTCTCTCAAGGTCAACCCTTTGCAAATATTCATGGTGAAGTCAGTATTAAGGCCGGCATTCTACCACGGGAGGTGTCCTAGTTCTGGGTGGGACCCAGATATTATTTTGTATCACCTCAGATCATTGCTGGGGCTGCAGGTCAGGAATTCTCTGGTTTCCAAGAAAAAGGGCATGGCTTCCACTGGAAAGGCATGGTGGCATTGTCCTCACTGTTCATTATCTTTGGGTCCCTGGTGAGCATTTTTGCACATGAATCCCCCTCTCTTTCATATACTTTTGTTATTAATATTGTTGCTGTTACTGACCGTCTTCATATCTCACTGCTGTTTCCAGCAAATTGTTCTTATCTCAATCCATGATGTTCAACTTCTATGCCTCCAATTCTCAACTCTATCCCTCTGGAACAGGAAGGGCGAGGGGGAGGGGAAGCAAGCAAGCAGTGTGTAGCTTGGAAGAGTCTCAGTGAGGGCACTGAAGTGGGGAGTACGATTCCTAAACCACAACAGAAGACCTCTGGTTACTTTATACACTGGACTCTACACTTGTTACTCATGTAACAACAGTCCATGTGGACTTGCCCAAAGGAACTTGGAATATCCCAACTATAATACTTTCCAAACTCCATAGCTTGCTGCAGCTCCAGAAGGAACACAAGAATTTGAAGACAGCATAATGTCATCTTGCGTTGAGTGTTAGAATAGGCCAGAGTATCTACAAGATAGGCCTGGATCCTGATGAGAAATTGGAGGTAAAGCACAGATGGGCTCAGCCTTTCCTTCTCATTCCAGTCAGCTGGTTAGGAGAAAATATCCTCAAAAAGAACCAACTAAATTCACAAATTAGTTAAGCTCTCCTATTAGATATGGACCTTTGCAAATGCTTATGGCTTTCCATGCCATCTCTCATTTTATACTAAATAGTCTTTAATGCCATTTCATTCTTAAATGATATAGTGATTGCCTGGGAATCAGTGCAACCCCACATCTTGTGTTCAACCATAAAGGCTCCAGAAAAATCAGAAACTCCCTGGATGACTAGTGCAAAGACACAGATACGAAGGTAACCTTCAGCTTTTGACACTGTTCGAATTTCAGAAATCCCTGCACAGTCTAAGCTGGTAGTCTAAACTTCAAGGCACAAAGCATTTGAAATCACACCTTCACTACAGCAAACAGCCTCTTATTTTTGTAATGACTCCAAAAAAAAAAAAAAAAAAAAAAAAGAAAGGCAAGCTTTTCCCTTTCAGAAGGTCAGTGAGGTATGCAGGATTTCATAGCATCTGTGACACAGGCTGATGCACTACAGTGAAAGTAAACCTAGGAGGAAAGAAGCAGAAGGAACTGAAATGAATCCACATGGGTTATTAGCCCCACATTAACACTTAAATAGAGCATTATTTCATCATTTGCTAAAGTTCAGATAAGCCCTAACCTTTAGCAGATAGCTCAGGAGGTACAAAAATGTGGGGATAGCTGGGGTAGTTTTAGTCCGCTAAATGACATGAAAACAGCAAAGTCTGGATCAATAGAGAGAAATTAAATGATAGACGTCAAGAACTAATTTTAAAATCAGGATCCACCTGAGGCTGTTTTCAACCCAGAGCTCCACAGAATTTCTGCAGAGGAGTCTGTGGTATCTCAATGATATCATAAAGGTGAAACAAAAGCAGAGCTTAAGCCTACAGCACTGTCAATAACCTCTCCCTTCTCAAAAAAAACAGAAGTGTAACTACAGAAATATCAGATGGATTCTACCAAACACTACCAGTTTGTTTTATAACCAAAGCAGCTGGCCTGATGTGGGTGGTAGAGGAGCTTCAAACTAGGTGAAGCTTACCAGTCCATTAAGAGCCTGCTGCAAGGTAGAATCCACCAAAGCAAAAGTGCTAGCAATTAAATACTTTTCAGAAGAAACTTGCAGAGAAAAGGGTTTGTTAAGTCACCTGTATTCTTTACATCCCCAGAACTACAGGATCATCTATCATCTCTCCTGTACAAGTTTTCCAATAAATTACCTACACTACAAAATGCTACAATGTGCAGTAGCCCCAATATTTTGGCTTCTCACATTGCTATCTGCCACCAGCTGATCCTCATATCCTGTGCTATACAGCCTTCTGCACTGGAGAAAAGACAAAAAAAAGCATTGCAGAAGTGTCAAAAAGGCATTACTTCAGAAGGAAATTCAAACCCCCTCATGATCATCCATCTCTGCATGTGTAGGGACACAGGGAGGCTGTGGGAAGAAAGATGAAAGGGAACACTTTCATGACAATCTCACTAGAGGAGACCAAGGGACATAAGGAAAATATTTCATTCCCATTTAAGTTAAGAAGTAGAGCTGAAAAAGATTCTACTGCATTCCTTTCACTCATTTGATTTCTCTTAAATATCAAAAAAAGGCATGGAGCCATCTTAGTGACTTTCTCAAGGGAGACTGATCATATTTTATATGATTTACCCCTATCCTAGATTACCTTGCATATAAGAAATAAGATTTTATAGAACAACCTTCATCAATCCCTTCCTATCTGAATATAGTCCCACCAGGAGAGAGTGAGAATTGTTAATGAACAAAGACGTTATTTTGGTTTGTTGGTCAGCAGCTGTCACAGTGCCTCCTGGTCAGATGAAACAAATCCAGGTTAGTGGTGGTACGTTCATCCCTGTAAAGGCCATACAGAAGTGAGCATCAGGGTACTCTGGGTTGTTACAGAAGGACAGCAGGCAGTTCCTGTAAGTTATAATCTGAGAGTTGTCATCTGTCCCCTCCTCATACTTCGTTTTGGTCAGGAAGAAAGAGAGCAGAACCAGCTCTGGCTTCCCTCTTTCTCATGGACCTTCTTTACACAAATGTCCCATCCCTGCAGACAGCTAAGTGTTTCCTACTACTACTGATCAACAGGTAATCAGGCTACATTTCCACAGTGGGGTCCAAGAGAAGGAGGGTTAATGACTGCAGCTCTTCGGGGGAGACATTGTTTTCTGTCAGGATAAGTTATACAACACAGGACTAGGAGTTAAACCAGCAGCTGTAGCCAACAACACACCGAGTCTGCCAAGTCTGATAAAGCAACCTCTTGCTCATCATCCCTGAAGTCTGCAGGTGCTGCCAATGCCCAGCAGGAAATGGTGAGGTGACATCAGGAAGTTGTGTCACTTAGTGACATCCAGCATTGCCTTATGGCAAAGGCAAACCCAGAGGTCTCCTGCCTGGACCGCCCCATGATCTGCTCCTGCCTGGGCTGCTCCATTACAGAGTCAGCATGAAGGGCATACCTCAGCTGCTTATCTGATCTTTCCTGAAATGGCCACAGCCTGCAGGTGACTTAAGTACAGGTTTTGTTTGTTTGGGATTTTCTGAAAACCAACAGTTTATTCTATTACTTTCCCAATTTAGAAACTTGGAATTACTCCACTTGATGGAGTGGGAATAGCAGAGTGCTTCCTTGCACAGTTCGAATCACTAGATATTATGTTTAATACTGCCTCTGTCCCAGGAGGATATTGAAGCAGGTACTTCCTGAATCAACATGAAATTCACAGGAAAGGAGGGATCTGCATTTCAAATCCTAGCTGCAAGCCTGCTTAGGGCAGAAGGGGAAAGAACATATGAATAGCTGAAGTTTTTTTTCAATAGAAGACATGCCTTTTAGGAATTAATTCTGAAGGCTTTGTTTGTTTGTTTATTTAAATTAGTCCCTCACAGCATTTGCAATTTGTTCTCTGTTACAGATTGTTCTAGTTGACATGGCACAGGATAAGCTCAGAAGCCTAGGCATCCCCACCCACCTCCTTTTAAACGCTAAGAAGGTACCTTCCTCCATCAGAACTTTCCCCTTGCAGGAGCCATCAAAGCCATCTCTTCAATTTAGGAGTTGGCAGCTTTTCTCTGAGGCTGTACCTTGTCTTCACACACCAAGAATCACACTGAAGATAGTCAGTCACGCTGCTACCATGCTGATCCCCACTTCTCAGAGGAGGAAGCAGCAAATCTGCTCTTCCAGAACAGGGAGCACAGGAAAAGCTAGAATTACTCACTGCAAGTATTTGTGCTGATCAGGGAGCTGCCAAACACTTTTTATTGCTGCCATCAATTCCATTCCTCCAGGACAGGGGTACACATAGATCTTTTGACTCCCAGTGATCACAGCTGGTTTCTGTGCCCTCATTCTGGGCTTTTGAGTTCTTATCTTCAGAGAAACAGTGAGGTTCTTAACAGCAGCTGAGGCCACCTTTAATTTTATTTTATTTTTTGGTTTCTCAGGAGTCCCAATGTCCAGGAAACATTATATAATAACATTCATCATGTTTCTAAGGGGAAAAAAAAAGCCACAGCCAAAACCATCATTCTGTGTTTTATAGGCTTTCATTTTTAATGTAAATGAGCCTGGAGCTAAACTGTGACCAAGCAACACAGTCAGCCAAAAGCTTAAGAGCCAGACCCATCAGAGACCCTTACCACCTGTTTTCTCCATAACATAAGGGGTTGGGTTTGATTTGTGTCTCCTTTTAATCCAAGTGCTTGGGGAAGAAGCAATGGGCACCTAAAAATCTAGCCCAAGCAGCTCCTGTGCCGCCTCACCTTGATCACCTACCCTCTCCATCCCGAGGCTCAGAGGATGGCAAAGCAACACAAACCATTCCAGTGAGCACTGCCAAACACTGCCATCCAGCTTTCCACAATGGGTTCATAGCATTTGAGATGGTTAACGAGCGAGGAAGAGGTTATAATTTTCACTAGCTTAAAAAGCAGGAAAGATGAAAAACACTTTGATAGAGGCTTGAAGCTTTGCTTCAGTTCCAGAAGCTGCCACCTCTCCTTTCGATCTCACAGTTTAATACCTAACAAGTCATGTGTCATGTCACACTAGGCAGTGGCAGGAGGTCTTTTAGCTCAAGGAAACGTCTACCTTCTATGTCAATTAACACCTAGGAAGGGGAGCAGCAGCTACTGCCATCCTGTGGCTGCTGAGATCAGACCACCAGCAGCATTAGGCAAAGGATGGGGCTTCCGTAGAACCTCGAGGCAGGAAAATTGCAGTTAAAGTGTCTCAGGCTCCCAGGTGATGACTACAGGCCAACAGCCAAGTTATCCACCCTCCCAGCCCTTTCCAAGAGAGCACATACAAAGCCACTTCTAATAATATTTTTAGAAAGAAATTACAGGTTTCCACTGAGTTTTTTTTCAATCAACTGACTCTAGGCAGAGAGCAGGTTCTTTGCCATCAACTTCAGGTTTCAGTTGTAGCATTTCTACCACATGAGCTCAGAAGAGACAGCTGCAGGAGAATCCCAAAGCCTGCACATACAAATGCTGTGCAGACACACAGGAAGGATTGTTTTGGAAGCTTGTGCTTGTCCCAAACCTTTCTTCTTTTCACCTGGAAAGGTCACAAGCTGCTGCCCTCTGTCATGACAGTTTTAACAGCTCTCACAACGTGCTTGAAAACTGAACTCTGGGGTGAGGGCGAGAGTTTTCAGGAGAGCTTTCACAAACAAACTAAAGATCAGTCCTGGATTGGAAAGAGGTCATTTTTCTGACCCCCATGGTTAGGTTGGTTTTACTGCTGAAGCCTCTATAACACAGAAACTTGTTACAAACCTTCACTTACCTACAAAGGAAGCAGAGGCTTAGTTTAGTGAGCTAGCACACTGCACCAGAGCCCAAAGCTCCTCGTATTTACTCCTCCCTCCAGCCACACAGCAATCACAGGCACTTTCCTTATAAGCTTTAGCTTATCCATTTCTAATGCTGGTTCAATGACCTCTAGAGTAACTGGGTGAGTGATAACCAGCTTTTATTCTTAGCTGCTAATGTGATGTACAACCCAACAATTGTCCTTCTCTTAGGAGAAGGATCAGGCCTTAGGAGCAGGTAGGATCAGGTCTTAGAGAAGCTTACAGCAATCAGAAGATTAGCTGCTTTAACCAGAGAGGGGCTGTTTACTGACATGAAGCCTGAACACAGCTGTGCTGTGGGTACAAAGAGCTCATGGACCTTGCAGAAGGAGCCAGACACTTCACAACTTTGCCCATGTGCATCACAGCCTTAGCCTTCCTCTCACAGAAAGCATTATGAGAGTTGTTGCGCCAGTGAAACAGAAAGAACAGCAAGGGGAGGAAAAACTTGCAGCCCCTTGGGCCACAGCTTTAGCGAGCTACAGCTGTCTCTCTGGGACAGACAATTCACACTCAGGAGCCAGCAGCCTCTCCGTTACACTGACTTCACACCATTGTAAACTCCAGTGAGTCAGGCCCCACAGGTAAGCAACAGAGAGGACTAAGGGAGGGCATTGATAGAGTGGGAAAGCAAAATTCTCTCAATTTTACACTCGGTCACCCAGCATTATCTAGAGACACGGGGAAATTTCACTCCATGTAATTCACTTACCCACAGCACTCAGAGGGGAAATCATTGCACTGCTGTTTGTGAGAAGGGTGAGAGGCATGCTTTTCTAGCAGCAGCAAAGGACACCATGGTGTCCCAGCATAATCGTATCTCTAAAGCCATTAAGAGCCCCAAGGAGCAAAGAAAAGAAGCACCAGAGCATCCAAAACATACTTCCCTAAGGAGTCCCTTTCCACTTTACCAGCTACATCCTCATCTTACTCTCTAATAGTTCATTAAAAAAAAAACAAAAAAAACACCTGCTTGCAGGAGAATGCTTTTGTACTCTTACTTGAACTGCAGTTGGACAGAACTAAGGACACCAGCCTTCAGGTAAGGCTAATACCGCCTCCATGGGGTAAGCAAAGAAAAAGTCTGTTCTCACCTTGTAGACATTCTTCCCTGATTAAATTGTCAGCACCTGCTCCACATTTATCCATTTTTATTTGTTCCAAAATTAGTTTCCTAAATCCAGCATTATTTCCTAAATAAAAATAAATGTATTTCAGAATGTAAATAGAGGAGGCAGCATCTGAAAAATACTCTCCACTACCATTACTGGGTAAGAATAATGTTAAATGTTATGCCCTCTTCTAAAAAAATAAATAGATGAATGTGTATAGAGGGAAGTGAAAGGCCTGGATCACACAAAGGCAAACTTTTTTATTGCCTGCTCACACAATGCTGAACAATAAAACATACTACTTGTCAAACAATGCAAATGCTTCCTATAATCTTATATGCATGTATGTGCAGCATTTTTAAGTTTCTGCATAAACAGAACACGTTGTGATCACGTTTCAAGAAGAACTTACTGCAGTGTACGTGTGAATACATAGACACACACACGAAGCAAAATGCATTAGGAAATAACTCACAAGACACATTAATCGTAAGAATTTGGGAAGTAACTCCACTATCACAGCTATACAGGCGAATGTCTGTAGTCCCCATGAGCCTCTGCAGCTCCAGGGTCAAAGGTGTGCACAGAAAGGGAGGAAGTTCCTGCATTGGGACTTTGGATGCTTTCACTGAGACTCAGGCTTACCAAAACAGCAGTGGAGTGGAGTATTAAAACTTTAAATGCTTTAAACAGAAGAAAAGTTCCATGCAAAAAAAAAAAAGATCCGAATGAAATAGAAAAAGCCTGAGATAACACAAAAGCTTGAGGAAGGCAAAGAAAGAAGAAGCAGAATAAGACCTCAGCCTGTAAATACTGCCGACATGCCTAAAAAATTTTGCTTTGTTTCTCCACCCCTCCCCATCCAATGGGCAGCTGGTCTGTCTACCTGGAGTGGGTTAATTCTGCAGTAGGTAATCTGTGGTGGCCACACAAATGCACACTCTCACCTCAGTTTCAGGACCTACAAGAAGTTAAGTGCAAGCACAAAAAAGAGCTGCCACAGAGCATTTAGCATTTAAATGCATGATGCACCTTACCACGGTGTGATTCATTTCTGTTAATTGCTTCATACCCAGCTCTACTAGATGCAAGAATTAAAAATATAAGAGGGTGCTTGCTTAGATGGCCAGCTTTGGAAATTTTCTTGTTCATGGTATGGTTTGTGTTTGCAAGGCATCTCTCTGCCCACAGAACCACAGTCATTTTGTGAGGCAGAGCCATGTTGATGTCACAGAGGACACATGTTCTCATGTTCTGATCTCTTCAACCAAGATCTTTTTAGTTTGGGTTTTTGTTTTGTTTTTTTTTTTTTTTTTTTTTTTTGTCTACTTCAATGTAAAACAGAGACATTTTAGATTGAAAGGGCATGGAAAAGTCAAAAAATCACTAGTTTAGTTATATTGTCTGAAGGAGGGAAATGCTGCAAATAACCAAAGGACAGATAGGGAACAGTGGGAATTGGGTTTAAAAACCTCACAACTTTCTAGATTTAGTTATCTGAGGTACCTTTTGTTTATTTCAATAGTTCATTTTGTATGAACTGCTTGTCTTGTGTGAATAAAATCTTTACCTTGGGGATCTACTACTACAGATTTTTTGCAGTGTGAGTGGTATTTCAAAACACCTTAACATTAACTCAGTTCTGTTTCCCCCTGAAGTCAAGAAGTGGCATTTTATCATCAATGGCAATGAAAAGAAAATAAAGCTGATCTAGAGTGCTTCACCTTCCCACACATAATTTTCCTCTTCTGATGGCTTGTACCTGCGTTCATGCATGTACCAAACACACTGAGGTGCTTAGGAATCTGAGACATAAAACCAACATTTGTGGTTCAGGTTCATACAGAAGAAAAAAATATAAGAATTTTACATAAACCAAAAAGTAATGAAGAATTTTTTTTTTCAGAACTACAGAAAGCATCTCCATATAAAAAGCTAAAGTAACAATAGTCTGATCCAAAACAGACTGGTTGAGGATAATGGGATAAAATGAAATCAGAAGACATTTAGCCTTAATCAAGGCAGACTTGCCCTCACATATATTTCTAATCTAGTTTTTTTTTTTCACATGAGGGAATGAAACAAATACACTTCTGTCCAGTTTGACAGTCACATCTAAAGGAGTGACACAACATTTATTAGATGTAGTTACAATTCTGAATCACAAAACAAACCATTGTAGTGTGCAGGAGCCTCAGAGTTGCTTTAAACTGTGCCAACTGCTTGCAGAGGAGATACAATGATCAGCGGCACAAAATAAAGGAATATTATGAATGATGGCAAATTCCTTATTGTATGGCTGTGCAAGCTGGTATGGAAAAGAGAAATGATGTGTCCAACAGTCTAAATTAGATCCCAGGTCCATAGATTTTTTTGCTTCCAGTAATGAGCAGGACATTTGGTCCTGTCAGACTTGAGTGGACGGTCTGGTACTAGAGTACTGAGATTTTTAATTGCTGCATTTGTGTGCCTGGCATGGTGGAGGAGAGGTAAGGGAAAGGATAAAGCAGTTTGCATGCTTGTGCCTGAGAAGAAGGAATATGGTTTGGTTACAGTGCATTCCTGCTCCAATCCCCCATGGCTCTGCTTGTACAGAAAGCATTCCTGAGGAGATGGTTTCTTCTCACTGTAAGCTCTCATTAAGCTGCCTGAGCACTGGGGGCTGTGGTGTGACAGAGTTGCACTTGTCATCAACACGGATGCAGGCCAAGGAAAAGCCCTTGATGCTGTGCCCACAGGAGTCTGAGGCAGAAGAGACCCAGCCCTCCCATCCTGAGAGGCTGTTCTGTGTCAGCAGTGGCTCTGTGTCTGCAGCAGCAACCAAGTCAAGCCACAGCCCCGGCGCTTGTTTGACAACGTGTCCTTGTGGTACCAGCTCTGCACTGGAATAGGGCACCTCCGAGGCAAAGGGGATGAGCTGCACTCACATCTCATCTCACTCACTGGAGATCTAAGCTCAGGAATGAGAGTGGGGAAAAGCAGCGAGCATTTCCTGAATTCCCAAAAGGAAAACCCAAGCGCCTTGGTGTCCAGTGAGCCGTGGTCAGCAGTGCAGAGTATTGGGATGTGCTGTTAGGTGGTGGTGGGAAAAAAGACAGGGGGGAAGGGCCAAAGTGACATTTGCTGATGGGCATGAATGTGCTGTGAGGCCACTGCCTGTGTCTCTCTCTCCCTCTGATCATGCAATATTCAGTCAGCTTCCTTTCCCCTTCTCTCTGTGGAGATGTTGGGCTATGCTGGCAGCAGCAGAACCACCACTGCAGGCTGTCTCTCATGGAAGTGAGACAAAAACTGGGGTGACTGGGAAAAGTCCAAATTTGGAGAGCATCCTTTATTTGAAGGACAAAGCATCATCTTTTGATTTGGGACTCCTGGAACATCTTTCCTCCCTGGCCTTGTGCCAGGGTCATGGCAAGGGCTTCTTCTCCTTCACTCTGGCTGGGTGCAGACCATGGGCATGCAAAGTTGCGCTGGTGATCTCTACCAGCACTGCTGGAATTGTTCAGAGCTCTCCTTCAGCTCCCTGAGGCTGTAGGCAGCAGTGGTAGGAAAGGGCATAGCTCTCAGCTCATTGGTTCCACATCTTTGGGGAGAAAGGCAGATAGAGCTTTTCCTCAGGACTGCCAACGTGTGTGCTTTATCCTCAGCTCGCAAAGGCAGAGGCCTCTTGTTTTGCCATGGACCAAAGCTACTGGAGCTAGACTGATGCTTTTGCCTGGGGTCACTGAGGCACAGTGAAAGTGCTGTATTTTCATTGCTTTCCTGTTTGGCATACTCAAGGGCATTATTACAATAGGATTTTAAAACTCCTCTTGCAAAGCTATTTTTGACTCTGTGTGTGTGTGCATGCATGTGTAGGCACACAAACTTAAACTTAGAGCTGCTCATCCTCTCCCATTTCCTCCTCCCCATGGCATCTGTTTTCCCTTTTACCAAGGCAGGAAGATATTAATTTTTTGCTCTGCTAGTCAGAAGATTAGAAATATTAAGATGTATGCAGCATAACAGTGTTTATTTAGTTTGGTTTGTTGTTTTTTATTTATCTGAAGGCCAAAGAAAACTTAATTTAATTGGTGGGAAGATAAAATAGGACTGCATTTACAAACAGGTTATCTTTCTACTGTCAACTCATCTCCCCTGCTCTGTCAATTGGTTGAATTTAATTGTTCCAGGCCTCCTAGTTTTATTAAGCTCTTCCTCTACTCTCATTCCTGATTACCCTACTTCTGCATAATATATTCTATTTGCAGGTTAATGCAAAACTGTAGGAAAGCCTTGAAGGAGTGCATGATTAACAAAAAAAAAGACATTCCAAGCAAATCTAGAAAAGCCCAAAGCCAAACACCTGCATGTACTATACTAATATATTATTTAAGGTATGGCAGACTCTCAATCTGCGGCTATCATGTCTTGAAACTGGTTATTTTCCCTTGGGTATTTGATACTGCATTGGTTTTGCATGGCCTGGTTTTGGTAGTTGGAGAAACTGCAGGGGTGCCTTCTGTGAGAAGCTGCTGGAATCTTCTTCCATGTCCAGCAAAGCCAATCCCTGGTGGCTCCAAAGATGCCACTGGCCAAGGCTGGGCCAATCAGAAATGGTGATAATGCCTTGTGATAACAGATTTAAGAAGAAAGAAAACCAAAAAGTTGTAATTGCAGTCAGAGAAGAGTGAGAACGTGAGAAGAACTACTCTGTGGGCACCAAGGTCAGTGGAGAAGGAAGGGGGAGGAGTTGCTCCAGGCACCGGGGCTGGGATTCCCCTGCAGTCCCAGGTGCAGACCATGGTGAGGCAGCTGTGCCCCTGCAGCCCATGGAGGTCCATGGGGGATGCAGAGATCCACCTGCACCCCATGGAGAAAACCCAAACTGGAGTGGGTGGATGCCTGGAGGAGGCTGTGACCCCATGGGGAGAGAAGCCCTGCTTCCAGGCTGGAGCAGCCTGTCCTTGAAGGACTTCACCCTGTGGAAGAGTGACCCGTGCTGCAGTAATTTTGGGAGGATGTTTGCCTGCGGGATGGATGTTGCAGCAGTTCACAGAGAGCTGCTGCTCGTAGGATGAAGCCACATCAGAGGGCTGTCTTCCATGGGAAGGACCCCACAGTGCAGTAGGGGAAGGACTCCTCTCCCTGAGCAGCAGGAGAAGCCACAGGTGATGAACTGACCATAACCCCCATTCCCTGTCTCCTTGTGCCACTGGGGGAGGAGGTAGAGCAAGGAGGGAGGGAAGGGTGGGCAGAAAGTGTTTTGAAGGTTTTGTTTTACTTCTCATCATCCTGCTCTGATTGTAAGTAATAAATTCACTTCATATCTCCAAGTTGAGCATGTTTTGTCTGTGATGGTACTTAATGAGGGCTCTCTCCTGGTCCTTATGTCAACCCATGAACCCTTTGTTAAATTTTGTCTCCCCTGTCCAGCTGCAGAGGGGAGAAAGTGAGCAGCTTTAGTGGGTGCCTGGCATCCAGCCAGCATCAACCCATGACAGATACAACCTGCCCAGTGGACTGAATTCTGTCCACTTCCTGCAGCAGAACGTGGCAGAGCAGAGCTGAGCTCGTGCAGTTTTGTGGGGAGGTTTTGCAGCCTGGCCCAACCTCTGTGTTGCAGCAGCCACAGGACAGCAGTGTGTGAGTTGGCAAATGCATGTCTAATTCAGGTGCAGCTATAGGAGCTACAGCCATATCTCGATTAAAATTAGATTAGCCTACCCTACATTAAATAGGCTTCAGCCAACTCACATATGCTTCAGAAAGCTTTTTCCCCAGTCCCTCAGCAAGCCAGCAGCACCACCATTATCAGGTTTGTCAGCATTTTTCAAAGATTTTTCTACATTATTAATGACTGTACCCACACTGTCCAAGGAAAGATGCAGCCTGGGCTGGCAAGTGATTACTTCAAGTCTTCAGAGGAAATATAATAACTCATCAAACAACTTTCTAAGGCCTGGATGGGCTCATACATATTAGTAAGGGAAACTGATACTTGGAGCTGTATTCTAAATGTACCATGGTCACAGTGTAAGAGAGAATAGCAGCATACTGGGACTTTTTATCTGCTCTCTATTCTGTATTTGCACTTAAAAATAATGATATTAGTCTGCTTTCCAAATCTTCTGTGGGCACTGGAATACATCCACAATTATATAAGCAATTACAGCTTAGGCTGAGTATAAACATTAGGGGCTGATTTCACCACTCTGTGTTCCTGATCAGTACAATCCTCATACTCAAAGCTTGAAGCTCGAGCAGTTTTCCTGCTCTTTCCCTTCTTCTACTGTTCCTTTGCTACCACAAAGAGAACAGATGTTCACAAACAGGGTCTTACCTCACTGCCAGTAGTGGAGGTAATGTTGGGACTGGTGACTGAGAGACATGAAAGCTGAAAAAATCCTGTGTTAGTGAATGTCAAATGTGATAGATAGACCTTGAACTAGTCAAAGCAGTTCTCAAGAGTTCAGCAATACTCTGCTTATGAGCGTGCAATATCTTGATGTCTGTCTCTCGAACTGAAATGAAGATGTATGTTCTATGCCTCTCTGATCCACTTGACTCACCTTACCTGGGACTATCTACCACAAGAAATGCACCTGGAATCTGCTATGACAGTTAAATTCCTCTTTGCTTCTTTTCATCTTTTTCCTTCTCTTCCTAATTCAAATTATCCTAAATGGGATTAGAGGAGCCTTGCCTAGATCCCCCTGGTGATTCAGCCATGTTGTAAGCATAATGCAGAGACCAGTGAGTCAGCAGGAAATGAGAAGGAACAATTCACTTACTATCCCTGTCCCCTAATCCTTCTTTGCCTGTGAAGAAGCTACAACTCTCACAAGAAATCTATTAAATGGCAGAGTTGTTCTTTCCATTGTCAAAAAAAAAAATTAAATCCTGCTCAGAGGTTAAACAGGGGCTAAAGCAGGAATCATAGAAGTAAATACATCACTCCAAAACATAGCTACTTCAATAATGCAATGTCACTTTTGTTGCAATAAAGTTGCAATGTAGAATTCAGAGAGAAATATTTATTCCCATCCTAGAGAAGTAAAATACTTTGGAACATCATAGTACAGAGGTACAGAAGCTAATCCTCTCTCACTGCACACACCATGATAGATAAACACCTTTGTCTCCAGGTCAAATGACACCCCAAACACAGATATAGCATTTGCCTGCACAGCAGCAAGAGGAGTCAGTCATAATGGGGTAGAAGCAGAGAGAAAAAGGAAGAAGCCTCATACTCTCTCTTGAGAGAGAAGTGTCAAGTACAGTCTTAAGCTGTGGGAGTGTTCACCCATCACTAATGGGGGGCATATACACTGTTCATGCCTCCCCCTACCTCTGTAATTGTATGTTTCACCCATACCAGTTGTCTAGGCTGCTCTAGACCCTGCTTCTTCTGGTGGTTAGTTATTCTCCTCCAATTTTCTTCTTATTTTTATTCATGGCCAGTTTGTACCCATTTGCTCTTGTGCCAACATTGTCTTTTAGCTTAAACAGCTCTTCTTCCTCCTTGACGTTTATCCCCTTAAGGTGTTTATAGAGAATAATCATATCACTTCTCAGCCTTTGTTTCACTAGACAAGTAGAACACTTTGTAGTCTCCTCACATATGACAGGTTCTCCATTCTCCTGGATGGCCTCACAGCCTTCTTCAGCAGCCTTCTTGTTCTGCTCCTGCTGCAGCTCAGCCAGACACGTGACTGATTGGTGGTCAAGATGATGCTCCAGATAGTGCCTCAGCAAAGCCTCAAACAATGATATTCAAAAGTCCCTGCCTGTCTCAGGAATGCTCATCCTAAGATTGCATTTGCTTGTTTTTCACCTGAATCCCAGAGGTGGCTCACAGTTATACTAGCTGATCACAGGATGTCTAACATCTTGGTCCTTTCTCCCTACTGTCATTTGCAATTTATGGAATTTATGAATTTATTTATTCGGGCACTTAGAAGAAATTCTCATGTTAATCCCAAGAATGTAACCTCTCACTCTGCACTATATGATTTTATTCTGTTTCTATAACTTTCAAGCTCACCCAATGCTTCCTTCATGATCTCACTTTTGTCTTGAGGATGGCACAGTTTTGTTCCATCAGCTAATTACATCAGCACACTCCTTTCCTGCAAGTTTATGCCTAATCCCCGTCTTCTCCAGGTTTAGGCAGTAATTTCCCATGTAAGGTATCACCTTTCCATTTAGGTGGAAATCACCTTCCTAAAGCACAAAATAAATTAGATTTGACACAGGTACTTTTGTCTCTAGAAAGCTGGTTCTCATCCTCAAGGAAAGTGTCTGGTTAGTATGCAATGGTTCCACTTTGACAAACCTGGACTGTGTTCAGCCTGCTTACCTCCCTGCCTGTAATTATTTTTACTTTCAAAACTTTATTTTGTTGGTTTTGGAATGGGTCTGCACAGATAAAGACATCTGCACATTGTTAAGAGGAAGAACAATTCAAAAAAACACCAAATAACTGAAAACAAACCAAAAAACAGTTTCAGGATGGATCAGGGTATTATTATCTTTTTTTTTTATCTTTTCCTTTTTTTGGCTATTGTTTCACCTCTCCTCCCCATCCTCTCAAATCGAAGAAATTCTTACTGTCATTCAACTCAGATGAGTAACCTCCCATCTGTCTCTAAATTACACATTTTTAGCCTGACACTGCTGCAAAACCTCAGGAGTTTCACAAAGGGACCCTTGAGCAAATACACATTGCTCATCAAGAGGACTGCTGGAGAGTGCCAGGTTGGAGTGGTGGGTGTTGATGGTTCAGAACAAGCAGAGGGAGCTGGGTTATCTGCAAGTAGCAGGTATTTCCATCTCCTTTGAATCAGTGGGAGCCCACATGCTTCATATGAGCCAGGAGCGTTTTAGCACAAATAATGACTTGCATTAATAATGCTGTCGGCCCCCAAGTGCTGGTGGCCTCTTTCCAGGTGCTAGTGGCTGAATTCAAAAGGGCTGATTCACATAAAGCTTGGAAAACAAGAATAAAAATCAAGAGGCTTATCAGAAGCTTAACTAACCCTTTTCAGCAGCCTCATTAAGATGGCCAAAGGAAAATGTTTAAAATCCTAGCCACCAGTAGAGACATGTAAAATCAGCTGGACAACACGGGGTGAACAGGCTCCAAATACCAAATGTATGTAGCCTAGTAGGGAGCAGCAGGATGAAACACCTTAGCCCTGAAACTACTGCTCCCTAACTAATTAATTGCATGAATTAATTAAACAAATCCTACCTTCCAGATCTGCATCTGGTAATGAAAAGTGAACAGTCACCAGTGGTGAATACTTACCATTGTAAGGCCTTGCCCTCCTGAGCAATGAGGACTTTGAGGTAGACCCTCAGCGTACACTCTAGACTCTTCTGTGTCCTACCAGCACAACCTCTGTCCTCACTGCCATCCCAAAGATCCCAAGGGATTCCTCACCAGAAGAGGTGACTGATCAAAAATGATCCTGCTCACCTGCAAACATCACCTACTTCTGTTTAATTTATCCTGATTTCTTTGGATTATGTGATCATAGTGTCTGTAAGTCTGTTCTAATAGCCATTGAGTCAGCAGGCCAGTTTGAACTCAGTTTGACAGAGAAGCACAAGTTTGAAACATATTATTAAGCTCTGAACTGTTTTGTGGAAAAAGCCAAACAGATAGATGTTTAGTTTCACAGACCTTTTGGGTCTCATGCATCTCAGAAGAAGTAGATTATTTATTTTTTAGATGAGAAAATAAAACAAGATTCAAGTGATGGCAATAAGAACTTTTGGGCAAGTGTGAACCTCTGAATGAA
Organism: Anomalospiza imberbis; assembly: GCF_031753505.1. NCBI lineage: Eukaryota > Metazoa > Chordata > Aves > Passeriformes > Viduidae > Anomalospiza > Anomalospiza imberbis. Next base: position 55,007,786 of record NC_089682.1, read on the forward strand.
CCCCAAGTCATTGCTTCTGCTCTTTTATACCCATCTGTAAGGTATAGTTCTATGCTAGATGCAGGAAGACAGGGAAGATAGGAATAGGAACTACATCACAGGCATTAAATTTTCTTTCATGAACCTTCATACAAAAGGTGCATTGGTTTATCGCAGACTTTGCTGTTGAGACACTGGATGGGAAAGTGACTAAGACTTTGGTCTCCAGACTACAACCTTCGTGACATAGACTTCTCTGGATCTGAAATAAAGTCTGCTGTTACTCTCCAGCTTTGGTTTATATCCTCTGCACAGCCAGGAGGTGCTTAAGAGACCTTATGAGAGAAAAGAGAAAGAAGAAGAGAGAGAAGAGAAGAGAAGAGAAGAGAAGAGAAGAGAAGAGAAGAGAAGAGAAGAGAAGAGAAGAGAAGAGAAGAGAAGAGAAGAGAGAAGGGAAAAAGAAAAGAAAAGAAAAGAAAAGAAAAGAAAAGAAAAGAAAAGAAAAGAAAAGAAAAGAAAAGAAAAGAAAAGAAAAGAAAAGAAAAGAAAAGAAAAGAAAAGAAAAGAAAAGAAAAGAAAAGAAAAGAAAAGAAAAGAAAAGAAAAGAAAAGAAAAGAAAAGAAAAGAAAAGAGAAAAGAAAGAAAAGAAAAGAAAAGAATTCCCTGTACCCATGCTGTGAGTTATCTGGCTAGCTCCTGGAGGCAAATGAAAGCAAATAGGCCTTGATTTACCTAAACAGCACCTTGTATTCTGCTAGCTCTTCTAAGCTTCATACAAACATCTTGTTATTTCTACCTGCCCTTTTTTTCTACACAAGTATTGATAAAGATCACATTTAAGTTCAGGAGCTAGTTAACATCTTCGTAATAGGAAAAGTTTCCTTAAAGGATTCACATCCATATCCTGCAATGCTTACAGGAAATATCCTTGAGGTTTTTCTCTACTGAAATAGCTCAATCCTTTCCAGAGCACCTCTGACATTTCTAAATATTTGTTCACACTAGAATATACATTGCTTTAATGCTGGAAAAAAACCAGAACAGTCCCTTAAGGCACCCTCATTTCTATTTGCATACAAGTAATAGTCCAGTTTGACTAAGCAACAAAGCTTTCCAGCACTTTTACTTTAGTATGATCGCATCCACACTAAGGGTGGCTGATAAAACAACATAAAATCACTTTCCTAAATGAACAATTAAGAATGGACACAAAATTTGCATAGAGATAGCAAGCTAGGGAGAGATGAAACCCTCGTCCCCTTTGGCTTATCTTTGTACAGCAAGAAAATGAAAATTGGTGCTAATGCTTCTACAGTTCTATGGGCATGTGAAATGGTGTTACCAAAAAGACAGATATAAGTGTTTATATTATGGCACAAAAGTTAAAAAATATCATAGTAGTTTCAGGTGTAGTGAAAAGCAAGAGGGTTGACATGAGAGCCAAGGTAGAGAGGCATTCGTTAGAGTGAAGCTGGATTCTGTCTCTACCCTGACAATTCCCTTTATTCAAAGCGATTGTTTCTGCCTCTCATTTGCATAAGCACTTTGCTCATTAACAGGCTGTAAAAGGAAAAATGAGATGGGGGTGGGGAGAAGGAATGGACCACTGATAGAAGAAAAAATGTTTTAAACCAGGGTAGCAATAAGGTCACATCAACACCAGGCTGATAAGAGCTGAGGTCAGTGAAGACCATGGCACCTTGCTGTCAAAATCAGTCAGAAAAAGGAGACTGAGCTGATGCTCTCATTCCTCACTCTTCTATTTACACAACTATCTCCCCTCTCCAATTCTTCTCCCCTCTTCTGCTCCCTCCCACCACTTTCTCTCCATGTTGCTGGCTCTTTTAAGCCAGATCTGCTTGGGCCAATTCTGCCTTCATCCCAGATGGTTTCCATGCACTGAGTCCATTTTCATCTCCCCTGGCAGGAAAAGAACCAGACTTCTACGTTTATTGTTATCTGTCCTTGAGGGACAAACCCACAGCTGGTGTAGAGTGGAGCTGAGGATATACACCCCCAAATCAGCCCCTGGGGGGGCTGGGGCTACACAGAAGAGGCAGCTTGGTCTGGAACAGCCACTCTGCTGTGGTGTGCATTAAGATTTGCGCTGGATTTGTGACAACTGTGGCAAGCCCGCCCACGGGGGCGGAAGACAACAGAAGCTTCTGCTTGATGCTGCAGGCAGGACACATGGAAGGCTCACACTCTCAGCCAGTGGATATTGGCTCATGTCACTGGCTTGAGACAACATCTGGCTTCCTCACTCTTGCTCCTTCCCACTGGCTCTCTCCTATTACAAGGACAGTTTGTGCTGACATGGCTTTGGCCCAGGAAATAAATCCATTTTCAGAGCTGGCCAGACACAGGCTGTACAGCAAGGAAGCAGTAGAAGGAAAGGAAAACAAAAGAATAGGAATAAAGAGAGAAACACAGTGAAGCACTATGTAGTGCTGTGCATAATGAGGCTGAAGGGAACATCACAAGACCATAGTCCCTTCTTTCATCGTCCTTTCCTTTCCTTCTGATCATAACCATTCTCATCATATTTTTCAGACCATGCTCTTATGGTGGAGAAGACTTCTTCCTCCCTACATGATCAGCTCCAGGGAGTCACTGCTCTTACCAATGGAGAATTTCTCCCAGTTAATCTCTCTTGAAATTAGTCTGATAATTTTTGTCCTTTTAAACAGGATGACAAGAAGATGGTTGCCTTTGGTTTTACATCTATTACCATTTTGGAGCCTATTTTCCCTGGTGTTCATTGGCAGGAAGGAAAAGGAATTAAAGGAAAAGATTTTTAACTGTAGCACTGACAGGACTCAGTCATAATTTGTCATATAAGAGCAACTGACAGCAAATCTCCTGTTTGAGAGAGGAACACACACTAATGTATTATTTATACTAGACTAAGGAAAAAAAAAGTGAGTATCTAAAACTCCTGCGCTCTCTTTCTCCTGCTTCCTACATATTTGTGGTCCATTATTCTGCTGCTGGTAACATAACTTAGATGAAGGCTGTTGGCCAGCAGTCTTCTAGTCAGAATAAGAATGAAAAAGAAACCCTCTCCAACCAACAGTAGTGTCCACAGAAGTAGTATCTTATAGAGACCAGCAAAAGCGTTCAGTACAGAGTGAGTGATTTCCAAACTGCATGAATGGAGGCTTCTTGTCACTCTCAGAAACAAACCATTTCAATGTATGGGTTTGGAAAGAATCCAGGGAACATGGCCCCCATCTTCATGACTGATTGTCTTTATTAGGCTAAACACAGCAGTGACAGTTCTCACCTCTAGGAACTTCACATGCTTGACCAAAATTTAATTGGTTTAGTGATCAGCATGATCGCAGAATCACTCAGTTTACAAAAGACCTCTGATATCATAAAGTCCAACCGCTAACTCAGCACTGCCTAGTCCACCACAAAAACCATGTCCCTAAGTGTCACATCTACACGACTTTTAAATGCCTTTAAGGATGGTGATTCTTCCACTTCCCCAGACAGCCTGTTCCAATAATAGATGATCTTTTCTGTGAAGAAATTTTTCCTAATATCCAATCCAATCTGAAGCTTATGCTGTACCATGGCTTTTGGTATAAGGACAGTTTGGTAATGTGCAGAGTTAAGCATGCATTTTTCAGATCTCTTTGGAGACGTGGTGACCCTCTAACTTTCAGTTCTCGTGGTCTTGGGACCGATGTCCACATTGCTTAATTCAGCCAAGCTCCACTGTACTCAATCAAGTTATGCTATCACAGAGCAAACCCACAAACCTCCACTCTATGCTGGAGAACAAAAGCCAGGTATTTATTGAAAAATAAGATGGAAGAGCATCATCCCACAGTAGTCAGAGAATTACTCCATTTCTATAGGTCACATTATTATGCAAATAATCATCTTTGCTGGCATAAAAATTGATAGATCAGGACATCAAATTTAGGAGGTGATGAGCTTAGCTTGCTATTCTTTGTAGGTGCAAGTGTAGTTAGTATGCCTGTGGTTTGCCTAGGCCATAGAAACTGTGCTCCTCATGCCTGCACAAGAGATTTGCAGCCCTGCCCTGCAGCTTTCCAGGCACAGTTTCTTTGTTTAGTTTTGGACAGGGTCAGCAGCACACTATGCTCACAACAGCAGCCTTTAGACAGCCCATCACCACAGTGCTGCTGATGTTTCAGAGCTGTGTGCTTTAAAGCTAAGAAAGTATCTTTATGGGGTGTTGAAAGTCCCACACAGTTAACTTCCCCAGTGACCCAGGCAAGGTGTAGCAAATGAACTGAGTTGTTTCACTAGACACCACCAATTGTGACAGAGACAGTGCCTAAATCTTCAGAAGTGTTCGATTGGAGAGAAATCTTATTTGGCATGTAGTCAATAGCCCAGGGAAAGAATAGAACCTTGTCCAGCAGCATCCCCAGAGGTATCTGGTACATGTAACAGAGGCTGAGGATAATAAAAAAAAAAAAAAAAAAAAAAAAGAAAAAACCAAACCAAACAAAACCCTGACCTGGCTTCTCAGAATGCTAATCAGGCTTATATTTCACCACAGGAAAACAATCCTTCCTGGTTTTGTCTATTCCCAAAGGCTGCTGAGACACCCAGAATTTGTCAACAAGCCACAGCAAATAAATTGAGAATTGTGATGTTGCAGAGGGAGGATCTTATTCGATGTTGGGCAGAAAAGCCACCATAAAAGCAATTAGACAAACTCTTCAAGTGCATCTAAACAATACAGAGTATCTGTTCAGTGGGCTGAGCAATGCCTGATGCAGGTAGTCCATAAATTGTCAGTCTCTGGAGACTAGAAGCACATCCCAAAAAAGTAATTTCTCTATACTTGACTATGTTTCATGCACTTCCTGGAAAATCTTGGTACTGGTTGGAGGCTTATATATGTGGGTTTTTTTCTGTTTTAAGATATTTTATTTCAAGAGGACATGTTTCAAGTTGCTCCATTTCAGGCCCTTAGTTGTGCCTAAATGAATGATAGTTGTTCTTCCCTGAAGTTTTCTCACCAATCTATGTTTTATTGATAGATTAGTTGTGGATCCAAAATAATAGCATTACTCTCCTTTCTCAAATACCTGGATCAAATCACAACAACATTCCCAGTGAGAGCAGCTTTAAAGTCTGTAGACTTGTTACCAGCTTCCAAAGAGCATTGTACACATACACATAAACTCTTGCCTAGGCCATATCTCTCTTTTCCCCTTGTGTCCTCTTCACCTTCAGGTTGGAGGCTAGCTGTAGCAAAAGTGGAGCGAAGATTTGCTCCTGATCTCTGATGCATCCCAATTGTAGCCACGAGGAAAAGGCAGCCAGGTGCCTACGACAGCAGTGATCAGATTTGCAATAAGCAAAACATTACTAACAGAGCTTATAGGCAGAGCCATGGGAGCATTTTACTAATTGATGGACTAGCAGTGCTACAGTGCTTCAACCATTAAAAAATTCACCATGAAATCTTGGATGGAAAGAGGGAGGCCATGAACTAGCCAGAACAGAGAGATGTAAGCATAGGAGCTGTAAAGAAAGGGGTGGAGAAGCTAGAGAGTGCACCTAGAGGGAGAGCAGGCAGCAAAATAACATGTAAAGGGAAAGACTGCTTTAATAGCTAAATATGGTGTGCCATCCTCTTAATCTGAGGGTTAAAATAACAGGCATGGGTGCAATTTTGTATGTTACTTCCTAAGTAGTGTACAGTACAAAAATGGAAGCAAGAGTGAAGGAATTTGAGGCAATTTCCTGGAATCCCTCAGGAGAAAATGAATTTAGCCTGGTTGACTTGCCCCCTGCTGAGAAAAAATTATTCTTCACTCAGAATAAAAATACTAATTATTGTTATTATGACTGCTTATAATAGTATTACCTTTCATTCACCACTGAAATACAAAACATGTCATGCTGCACATTTTACATGCAATGAAAATCCTTTTCCCATGTCCATGAGACAAGATGGAATAGGGGAAAATTTACACTGACTCATGAGTCAAGAGAGGTAGTAGAGCCTGTTATGGAAATCTCTTCTTTTGATATCTCCCAGTGCAATTATCTATCCTGTTGGGTCTTCTGTCTGTTTGGCTGGGCAAACTCTGAACTGCATTGAATTATTTTCCAACTCTTTATTCACTGAGCCATGAAGCTGAAGGAAATACATAAGGCTATGGCAAGCCTTCAGTTTATCCCTCCATTAATTCCACTCTTCCATTACCCTGCACCATGAAGTTGACAGTGGTGGGTTTAGTTTTGGCCAAATGTTAAAAGGACATTATGTGGTAGAGAAGGTGCAACTAGAGAAGGTGCAAATATCCACTATGAAATCCAGAAGAGTGCTTAAAGTTACCAGGTTTAGCTCTGGGTTTTTTTGTTAGCAGGGGATGTACAGTCCCCACCTGGGACATGGGAACTGCTCGTTGGTGTTTTCCCTGTCCAAATCCTGCACACCAAAGGCTTTGTTTAAGCTGCCTGACTTTGCACTGGAACAGTTAAGGAGTGCACAGGAGCTCTGCGGCACAAACTCTGTATAACAGCTGGGAGCTCTTATATCTCCAACCTCCCACAGTGGGCACAGTAGAGATCATCCTCTCACCTATGGAACACCTAGACTTTCAGCTGAGCAGTCCTGAGTCTTGATGCTATGGGTTTAGAAGGAAAAGTCTGTGGGAGCTCCCTGTATTAACTGAAGCTGTTTGCTTACCAACAGTGTGTGATGTACATAACATATGACAGACAGCAGGGCCTGAAGACATAGAGCTATAAGAATCACTAACAGTCCAGACATTGAAAAAGCATGCAGACCCCAAAGCACTTAAAAAAAGAAATCCAGTGGTTCCATTTCTTTCCCCCCTGGGGGGTCCTCTCCATTTTTAATTTGTTCTGTGCTTTGTTGCTGGTCAGCAGGTGCCACAAGGCATCCAAGACACTAATCTTTCTAATAAAATATTTCCTTCAGGATATTGAAAGTGCCAGAAGTTAAAAAAAAAAAAGAGAGAGAGAAAGAGAGCAATCTCAGAATCAACTTGCAACTGATAAGAACAGAAAGGTCAAGTTTTTCTCAACGTAGCCAATATTTACTTTCATATTCACATCTCATTGCCTCACATCAAGAATAAGAAGTGAAAAACTAGTCTCACGGATCAACAAGAGTCACCTGCCATGAAAGAAGGTTGTGGAATGAGAGTCCAAGTCTGTGAGCCAAGACAATTGGATTGCCCAACTGCATCTGTCACTTACTTGTAAATCACCTTCCCTAGCAACGTCGTGAGTTTTCAAACTCTGAGACAGAGCCAGCAGTGCTTAGCAAGTTCAAATACAAGTTGTCAGAAGTAGTACAAAAAACTTCAGCTGGCCTCAGCATCCAATGCCATCAGGCAAAGAACAGTGAAAACCTCAGTGGCCTTTTCCAGCCCTCTGGAAAGTTGTGGTAAAATGAAACAAAAGACATGGGAGGAGCAGCAAACTGGTTAAAGCATGAGTCCCTGCGGGTCCTAAGGAAGTAGCTCTGTGAGTTATCTTCTTAATTTTGCCCAAGGCCTCCAATTTAAAATGGAAACTACTGAGAGAAACTTTTCTGGAAGTCAGATCTAGAGTGGCTCAAATTAGAGATGCGCTGCCTCCACCCATCTGTCACCTCTAAATGAAAATGTCAGCCTTAATTCATGGACGTTTTTTAAACCCTTTGATGGAAAGGACTTGAAAAGCAGTGGTTATTATCACAAGCGCTCAGCACTGCTATCAGGCACACAGCTATTTTATGAGCAGGCAGTGTTCTCCCCCATCCTCCTACCCTGGAAAGTTATAATGTATCTCTGGGGCAGGTTGATATTTGCACTTTGTGGACACCCAATAAATAATAATCCAAATATTTGCACACATGGAATATTTTGTGACATTATAGAGCTGACAGACTGTGATTATTCGGGAGTTGCTTTGTGCACAGAGCTCCCATTGGTTTCAAAGTGAGTGCGGAGCTCAGAAGCGCTGCAGAATAAGACCTGTGACATTTATGTTTATGAAATAGGAGAGACCTTATCATTTACTGTTTCTGTAGTCACAAAGCCAGAATAGCTGATGAGGGGCCTTTGCTGGTATCTTCAGAATAATCACAATGTACACAACAGAGGTGTCTTGGCAAGTAGTAAGTGAGCAAAGGAAAATAAAAGGAGATTAGCAAGGCATGCTGCAGGGCAGGAAGGGACACTGGCAGAGTCCAGCGGGGGGAGCCCTGGCCTGGGAGAGCTGGGGTGGCTGGGGTACCACTGAGATCACTGGCAGCATTGACATGAAGATCCCTGGGCTGAGACACCGGGGGACTGCAGAGAGGAGTGGGCACTGGAAGAGCTCAGAGCCGACTGCTGGATGGGAACAGCAGGGCTGCTTTGTGGGGGGCGCTGGCGCAGCCAGCGTAGAAGCAAGCAGAGCTCGTATGCCATCTGCTGCTGCACTATTAACTGCTATTAGTCACTGAGCTTCATGAGCATGAAATTCCCTTAGTTGCTGAAAAGCAAGGAGAAAAGCCTAGGATGTAGCTTAACTTTGATTAAGCACCAACAAATTTGGGACAATTTAAACAAGAGGGATTTCAGACATCTCATTGAAGCATGTTTCAAAATTCCTTCTTTGCCTCAGGGAAGTACACACACACAGAGTATGCCCCATTGTACTTCTCCTTCCACAGCACTTTTGTCAGCAAGATAAGAAGAGAGAATTTGCAAGTGGTTAGGAAAGGAGCTATGGATTTGCTAAATGGATTTGTATCCTGTTCAGTTAGAGTGATATGGTTCGGCACGTTCCAAAAAAAGATGGAAACAGACAGTTGTATGAATAGAAACAGCTTTCTCAATTATGCTAGTTAAGATAAATGTTGGTAGACTTATTAATCCTTATGCTTCAGGGCTTTTGCCAATCAGCAGCTTGGGTCAGGAAGAAACATCCCACACCTTGTCATGGCATAATGCAATTAGAATTGATGTCTCCTTCTGTTGTGATTCTGGCTGAGATAGAGTTAATTTTCTTCATAGTAGCTATGGGACTGTATTTTGTACTAATGCTGAAAACAATATTAATAATACATAGATGATTTTATTTCCAACCATGTCATATACAGCACCAATAACTTTTCTGCTTCTCACACCTGGGTGTGCACAAGAAGCTGGGAGGGGACACAGCTGGGACAGTTGACCTGAACTGACCACAGGGATATTCCATACCATAAGACATCATGTTTGGCATATAAGGCTGGGGGAAGAAAGAGAAAGGAGGGAAGGACGTTCAGAGTGACGCTGTTTGGCTTTTCAAGGAGCCATTACACACGATGGGCCCTGCTCTCCTGGGGATGGCTGAACACCTGCTTGCCCATGGGAAGTGGTGAATGAATTCCTTATTCAGCTTTGCTTGCTCATGCAGCTTTTGCTTTACCTATTAAAATGTCTCTACTTCAACCCACAGTTTTTTTCACTTTTACCTTTTCAGTTCTCATCCCACCAGGACAGAATGAACAAGTAGCTCTGTGGGGCTTAGTTGCCAGCTGGGATTAAACCATGACACATTACCTGCCAGATTTGGCTATCTGGTAGGGTAGGACATGGGGCACCTTGTGATCACACAGGGTTCTGCTCCCAGAACTGTCCTTAATACAAAGGCTACCTTAATGGATGGAAAGACTGTTGATTTTCTTCCTGTGAACACTCCTCCTGGAAGCCAGACTTGCACTCCTATAGTTGAATGGGAAGTGAGATGGAAGGAGAGAGGAGAGGCAACCTAATGTGGCTGTCACCCGTTGACACAGCTTGATTTAAACAGCAGGCTGGAGAACTAATGCATTTGCAGATAAAGGCTGAAGGCACTGCTTTGAAAAAATTATAATTTCCTTTCTCAGACAGAGGGAAAAGTGAAATACATCTGCCAGATTACGAGCTGTGAACGATTTTCTTAATCTTACAGAGAAGACAGTACATATAGCAAGATTTGGTCACAACATGGAAACAGCCAGAATCCACCAATCCTATGCATCTAGCAGGGTGGAATGTGGTGACAGCCACACCAGCCCAGATGGGTACTAGGCAGAAAAAACAGGTTATTTTGTGGAGTCGTGGGGAATGGTTGGATGCAGTAAATCTGATCCTGGGGCTATTAGGACTGGATCAAAAGCTCTGCAGCTATGTGAGGCCAGCACTGAGCTGGTATATGCTCACTCTCTTAGACCAAATTTGTCCAAAGCATTTTGCCAAGGTAAGTTGCGCTCAGCCTGTACTCACCAGGCCTGTCCCACAGGAGAGCCTGTGCTTCTCAGTCTGCTGGCATCTCTCTCACCCATGCCATTCAGGATGGGGCTCCCCTTGACTGGTAGTCGGGCACCCATGAGTTTTGGCACGGGGTGAGGAGAGTGGGAATTCAGGCTTTCCCAACAAGCTATATCCTAGCTGAGGCACTAAAGGAAGCTGTTGTCTCTTCAAGACCATACATTACAGCTATTGTTAGTCAGTCATTGTAAAGTGCTCTTAGAGCAGTGGCAGATGTCCTATTACACTGAGAGAAGTAAGACACCTGGGTTTGTTACCACCTAATTAGGTTCTCCATGTGATTAACTACTTGTGTTGCAGACAAAGAAGCAAACTACCCAAATGAATGCCAACAGAAGACAAGCTGGCATGGCAGCAGGCACCTGACAGGCACACACAGATCTGTAACTCATCTGCCTTCCTGACGGAGACTGAAGGATTTTTAGTAAAAGTTATAAAACTATAATCAGAAAATCTTAGAGCATACGTTTTGCCTGAGTCATAGTCATTTGAGACTCCCACAAAATCTTATCATCTCACAAAGAGAATTCATCTTGATCCCTGGTGGATCTGACCTACCTAATCATTTATGCAGAGCCCTCAGCATCTTCCAGTCACCTCAGTATCTCCTCCTTAGAGGAGATACTTCTTCCCAGGAGGGGATAATTCTCTTTACCTTTCTGTACTCCTCCCCTCGAAGCCTACACTGTCCATCAGAAGAAGACCATTTTTGTACCTTTGTTGTATAAGAAAAACTTCTCTTAGAGAAGTCCTTTTGTATAGTCCCGAGATTTGTCTGTCTTCCTCTTCCCTCCCTCCATTGCCTAAATCCAACGAGGCAGCAAAGCATGTCTCTGCAAAACTCTCTTCCCTGAGAGCTTCCCAGCCTGCTAGAGCTGAGACTGCAGGGTTCCTGCGTGAGCCTGAAGGCTGCAGGCTGGGTTTCCTCATGTACGCCTGATCCAGCCCAAACACAGATCCACGTTCAAACCGTCTGAAGCCTCTAATCAATCAGTGAATTGCACTGAACACCCTTAGGAAAAAAAGATCTTTGATGAGGCTTTGCTGCTAGCAACCAATCCAAATCCATTAGCTTTCACATCTGGAGTTCCAACGAACAATAAAAATGAGCTTGATGGCCTCAATCTTGTCCTCATTTTTCAGCATCACAATAACCTGGCTCCACTAAACACAATTCAGCATGATTGCCTGACTGCTCAGACTATGGGGATACCCAGAACCCGTACAGCTGCCAGAGAAGAGGGTTAGGACAGAGGATGCTTTGGCAAAACTCTGTGTGTCTGTGTGTGCACATATGCATATTAGGGCAAGATAAAAAGAACTGGAATTGCGCAGGATGCCGCAGGGTAGGATCAGGGGCATTGGCAGAGTTTTACTATATAAATCCACTTGGCATTTTCCCAGTCAAATATGAGTATCTGGGCAGGAATATTGCTTTTACAGTATGACCAGTTTCACCTTATTTCCACCACTTTTTGAAATTTAATTGTTAGTTTGCCCTTGTAGACTCTTCTGGTGTCCCCTCTCAAGCCCATCCAAGGCTGCATCTCCACCTTGTAAGAAATGGAGGGCCCTCCTCTGCAACTGGGCTGTAGGGAAGGAGAGTTTGCTCTGCTCCCCAGGGCACCCGCAGGCAGGACTCAGCTAATTCCAGGAGATCTGAAATGCAAAGAGGTAGCAGTGTACAGTGGAAGACAGAGGCTGGGATAATTGCATGATTTGTGCTCATGATGAAAGCTGTGCTGATGCCAGCCTGGGACATGCATGCTTGGACTTGTCCCAGAGCCTCAAAGAGTCCAGCAGAGCCCTGCAGCTGCCAAGCCAGTTGCCTGGCAGGTGGGCAGAGCCTGTGTAGTAGGATCTGGAGCACCAGATTTTAGATGCTTCTCCTGATTTGTCCAGGAGCTTCCTATACCACAAACAGTTATTCTGGTTTACTTCTGTCTGCATTTCTGAAGTGATCTTGGTGTCAAAGCAATGTGGAGAACCTGATGGCAGTGATTACATGAGGGATTCTGGTCCTTCCACTGCTGTGTGAGCAACCAGCCCTGGCCTAGGATTTACTGGTCTAGTTGAGCCCTATTTCAACCTACCTTGCCCCCTACACATACCCTCCAAGAACCCTCTCCCTCTCGTGTGAAGAGCAATTGGTAGTGGCAATGACTTTTCTCCTTCTCCCTTTTCCTTCACGCTGTAGCCCAGGTCCCACTTCCTGACCTCACCTCTCTCTCCTTGCCGTTTACAAACAAGGTGCCCATGCTGAGACCTCTGTGTGAAGCCTTCCAGAGCATCTGCTAACGGGCAGCTTAATAGCTATTTAATGGGCCTGGTAAAGCTAATAGATTTGTAAAGAAAATATGAGCAACAATAGCCAAAGGGGAGCGCTCAAAAGCATTCAAAACTGGCAAGGTCTTTCCCACTTGGACTTAAGTAGCTGAAGCTGTGCCTGAAGCCAGGCAGCAGCTTTGCTGGCTTTCCAAAACTGTCACATTCCCGGGAAGGAGACTTGATCTGAGAATGACACTACCACAAGGTCGTAGGAAGGATCTGCAGGTGGCTTCTAAACGTCTTTTCCAAGTGCTGCCAGCTCTGGAGTGGAGGAGCACTGGTGGACAGGAGGTCAGCCTTCTCCAGATTGAGGAGCAGGTCACTGCTGGAATTACTGCTGTTAATATCCTCACCGTGGAGAGAAAGGTCTGTTAAGGCCGCATCCCACAGATTTCTCTTCCCCAAACACAGCAGAGTCTACCTGTCAGAAGCAGATGGATTTATTTGATCTTGACAGAATTTATACCTAAATCTCTTAATACTTATTTTCCTTATGTGTAGCCAAAAGTTTTATGAGACACACTAACCCCTGCTCAAGAAACAGACAATATATTTTGAAGGATATTGTATCTAGCTGACATATCATAAATTCCCTTTGTCACCCTGGTGCCCACCTCTAGTTATACAGTCACTGTGGAGTGAACACTAGTCCATACCTCTCTGGGGATCCTCTAAAGGCCCTTATCACTCTGCACATATGTTGCCAGAGCAGGATGCCCAAGCCTGAAAATAAAAGCTGAGCTGAAACGAGTCAGGTTGTTGTCAGATGATCTTACTGTTCAGGTGTCAGTGTTAATGGTACCAACCAGGATAGGATATACACACTCTTGACAGACTTATGCACACCTCTGGAAGATGTGTGGGGTCAGTGAGGGAGACATGGTCAGCTTGGGAAGTGAGATGGGATATCTTGGCACTGCAGCCTGCCTGGGCTGTCCTTCAAGCTGTATATGCAGCGGCAAGAAATATACTCCCAACAGCATGTCTACTTGAAGCATACACCAGTGTTTGCAAAAAATGTCAAGTACTCTCTTTGTACAGCATCATGATATCAGCACAACCCAGACTCTCCATCTGCTCTCTCATCCCAGCCCAACCCTGGGCCATCTCTGTTTCAAAATGGGACAGCAGAAATTCAGGCTATGTTTCTGCCATATTTCCCCATCCAGCAGCTCTCTGTCCTCTCTCCAGACAACTCCAGCTGCCCAGCAAAGCTGTGTGTCTGGGGATAGAGCAGGTAACATGTATGGGATAAGGATACCAACCCTCACAGTATAAGAAGCAAAAAATTTTTTTTCACTCCTATTTGTCATAATTTAAAATCTCTGAAAGACAGGTCCTGGCCCTCAGCAAGATCAAATTGATTGCCACATGGGGAATTATTGACAGGAGAGGAAAAAGAATATCATTTTCCTATGGCTGCATCCTAAAAGCTCACCAACTCCTTATCCAAGAAGTGCAAACACACAGCAATGGTGTGATATGTGACAGTTTAGCCCTCATCATTGAGGATGATTGCATTTCCTTTTGTAGCTGAACTTAGCACAGTCTAGCTGCCCTCTGGTTAAAATAATGCTCCACTGTCTTAAAAAGTGAAAAGCATAGGTTTAGGTCTTGTTATACCAAATGTGGGATTTGGAGTTTGCTCGTGACTTTAGCAGCCTATTTGGAACTGATTGCACCTTGGTAGTCCCTGGGGAGGGGTTTTGGGTTGCCATTAGAAATACTACACATGCTGACCAAGGCAGATCCTGCAGAGGGAAGCACAAGAGAATGCCTGCACATGCATGCTTGAGGGATCCATACCCAGTATGCCTGTACTGCCCAGCCCTGAGCAGTAGCACAGCTGGCTCTCGGCCTCAGGGAGCCTCTGCTGCTGCTGGCCCGGGTGGCATTGATTCCTGGGAGACAAGGAGACGGCAGGCAGGGAGCTGGCCTTCAGCATCAAGGGGTAGCAGAGCACTGAGGGTGCCCTTTTCCCGTGGAGAACCAGAGGCTACCTTTGCCTTGGCAACACCACAAAGACAAACGGGATTCATAACTGTAGGAGCTCCCTGCAGCCAGGAGTTTGAATAATTCACTTCCCAGCAAGAGACATCAATCCTTTCTCCACAACGTCTTCTACCACCTCATAAGATGTATGAGGGGAAGGCAGGAGGCATTTTTATTATTTTTATTTAGTTTGTGGATGTTTAGTGTTCCTCACTATGGGCTATATTCAGTCCTCACGTGTATGATATTCTCAAGACCTTTATCAGTTGACTATCCTTGCTTTAATTTTCCCCCTGTTCTTACCCTTACTTTTCCCTCTTTATAAATTACAACATTCAGGCCTTTGCTGGCAGTAGAGAGCACTACATTGTTCTGGAATAAAATGGACTTTATTCCATTATAATGACTCTGCTTCCAAAGGGGAGTAGTTATACTGGAATAAAAGTATTTTTTATGCTCCAGTCTGGAGCATAATTCAATCATAAATTACATCAGAAAAAAATAAACCATAATAATAAAATGGCAGTTTGTGCATTGATTAAAGTGAAAACACTCTTCATTCTGGAATATTCCATGTATAAAGTGAAGTTAGTGTGCAATAAGTAAGGGTGTGATTTTTTATAGCACACTAACTACCCTTCATTCATTCCCTAATGGATACCCTGCCAGAAAACACAAGTGCCTTTAGGTGAGGCAGGTTTGAAAGCAGAATAAACTATTGTGCATTAATGTGCACTAGGAGCATTCATAAAGGAGCGTAGGGAAGTAAGTAGAGAGGCTAAAATCCACCACTAACTACTCCTACAGTGGCACCTCCAGAGAGGTTCAGGCAGGTCCAGGCTGGGACAACTCTAGGGGCAGAATCCTTCACATTTTTCTGTGGTAAGAAGATTTTTCAGGCCCACTGGTCCTCCTGGCCTGGGTCTTCAAACTAGTTGTGCAGCCTTGATGAAAGAGGAAGCTGTCCTGTTTTGGGAATGGGGATACGCCACCAGGAAATGTACACTATGAAAATATCCCTTCTAATCTTGCATGAAAATATATCTCAGATCCCTCTGAGCAGCTGACCAGCCAACTCAGTGAAGGTAGGGCTTTGTACCTGTGCAGGTACCCCAAAGGATCCAGCAGCCAACATCACACACATAGAGCCAGGGGCTATACTTAGGGCATTTTCTGTTCACTTCTCTTGTCACACATTAATACAGCATTTGTACCCAACATCAGTTTGTATCAGTCAAGAGCTCTTGATCAGACTTCAATGCACCCCATAAAGCAATCGTTTGCAGGGAGCAAGGGAAGTGATCTCCTCACTAGGAGACTTCCCAGGGAATCTGTCATTCTCTTTGATTCTGCTTTATATTTTTCTTTGTGTGAATTTACAGGCTAAGAGAGTTAAACAGTATTCACATTTGCTAGTTTTACCTGAAGAACAGAAATATGCTATAAATGCTCCTCAGCTGTTTTTTACCACGATGTGCTAGACAATTATATCAAGGTATAAACAGCAGCAATTTATGTGCCAAGCTCAGCTCTGCCAGGGAGCCACTACCTGTTGTCCCCAGTGATGAGAAAGGATGCGTCCAGGTACAGTAAGAAATCTGGGGCCCTCCCAATAATGGCACTCAGGTCCTTGACAACATCCAAATAAAATTTACACGTGGTTCAAGACAAATAAGGCCTGCCATTTGGGAAAGCTGAACATTCAAAACATCCATATTTCAATACCCAAGACCTGGTTTGCCCAAAATCAGCCCTGCCAATGGCCCTGTTTTGCAGCCTCCTGCTCTGCCAGCCCAGGGCTCCCCACACCACCTCTGAGTTCCTTGCTAAGAAGCCAGATCACTGCCACACTGAAAGCTGGGCTCAGGTATGGCTTCACTGGTAAAAAATACCCTCAAAACCTCATTATTTAACACATAACAACTCAATGCCTCATATAAAAAATGATATTTCGATACTTTAGCTACTCGTGGCTAATGCTAAGGTGCTTTGACAAAAATGTCATATTCAGAAATATCACTGCCCGTATGCATGTGAAAAGGAACAGTCTTGGACATGGTGTTAGTTACAACCAAAGTTCAACTTCTGTGGACTTCATGGTATTACACCCCCAGGCTTCTGAGCAATCTGAACTTCAGAGCATGGTTAAGTCTTGTGAGTCCACTCATTTCTGCACTGTTGTCCTCTATGCTGAAAAGTAATTTAAGCTTAGCTAATTTCTTTTGCGCTGAATAGGGTCAGGAGAGCTCACACAATCTCCTGCCAAAGCTCAGCTGTCAGAGTGGTGACATTTAATGAGGGGAACAAAATTAAGGCAGGAGGGAGAAGATGGTTAACATGTTCAGCTACCAAATTGGATTCTTGAAAGCTCATGATCTTAGAAGTCTTTTCCAACCTAAATGATTCTGTGATCTCCCTTCCCAGCATGTGATTTCTAGTGCAGGGCTTGGAGAAACGAGCCTGTGGAAATGACACAGGGCTCCACGGACAGATCAGCCTGAGGCCATCAAATGAGTTTCTTTGTGCTCAGATCAAGAGCTCATTCCAGCCTTGTACACTGACTCACTCACTGCACTCCTTGGGCCCCTTGCTGAAAGGTTAGGGTGAAGCACAAAGAGAACATGGAATTAGAGATGTGGATTATATCAACAATTACAATCTGTAGCATAATTAAATTATAAATTAAATTTGAGTTAAAAAAAAACACCGACCATAATAATAAAAGGGCGATTTGTGTGTTGATTAAAGTGAAAACATGCAGTCATTAGCCTGTGTATAAATCTTGTTAGCTGCAAGCAGAGCTGTATGTTGCCATTAACCTGGTGAGTGCCTGTGGGGAACTGGCACTTCTCTGGGTGTTTAAAACATGGATGTGCATCAGGGCAGCTGCTTCCCTCTGGGACCTCAGTGTTGGAGGTCAGGCAGGGGAGTGGTACACATTTGCTGGTAATAAAAATCACTCACAGTATACGCTTTGCAATGCCTCATACACATCTGTTTCCATGGGACAAGACCTACCAAAAGGTGGCCATTTTTAAGTGTGAGACAAGACCAGATGATGGGAGATGCTTTCTCCAGAGACCACAGGCCAGCCTCACTGTGACTATGGGACTACACACAGAAAAGGGAAGAAAGTGAAGTCATTGTGTGGGGGAAAAACATGGGCCTTCACCAATCCTTGATAAATCTCAGGAGGATAATGGTGACCCTAAATGAAAGGGGTATCCTCTTACAGTGTTTCTTCATCCCAGAGAAATGCTTAGAAGACCAAAGCTAGAAAATTCTGCTCCTTTGCTTGTGTCTTAAAGGCTTTCAGAGAGCTTTGAGGGTTGCCAAAAGCCAGATGCTCCTGGCCCTTGTCTCACATACTTGGGAACTTCTTGCCCCATCTGATCTCTGTTGTGGACAGGGCAGAGACCTCAAGCAGATTTGATGCATCCTAGACCTTCTTGATATTCCCAGTTAAAAGGTCAACACACCTTCCTCCCACACAGTGCTGTGTATCCTTCCTCCCACATCAGTTTTCCCCACTGGGCTCAGGAGTTTGTGTCTTCCCTACACATTCTGAATAACCTTCCTGAGTAACCCTGCTGGGATGCATAAAGGCTCCTCCTTATAGCCCCTTCTTTCTCCTGTATTTCATACCTCTCCTGAGCCAAGCACACTGTGTTCCCATATTATGAGAGAATAATTGCTTTTCCATAGCTCACATCCATGCTGTTTTTTTTTTTCTCCTTTGCTTTACAAATTCCTCTCCCAGAGAAATATGTCCCTGCACGAGAGCTTTAGATCAGATTTTTAGATCAAATTATCCTTCTGTTCTATAGTACCATCCATAATTACTCCCTGTAACTTTGCTTTTGCAAGTGATCGCAACCATCAGGCAATTTTCACACATCTCGCCAATAAAATTCAAGAACAAGCAAATATTAGAGTGAGTGTGAATTTATTTTTATTTATAAATTACTTAACATAGAAAAAAAAAGCGACAAGTTCCGAGCACTTAGCAAATTACTGACTTGAAATAGCTTTTGCAAAATTTGCTTGTGTTGTTTTCTCCCGTGCCTTGCAATAAGGGGAGGGAAGGGGCACAGAGGGAAAGGCATCATGCTTAGATACTGGAAAGACTGGAGAGGAGCTGAACAAACTGTGGCATATTTCACTGTGTAAAGATGCATACAAAAGTCTTAAGCTTTCAATACAGTGAGATTTCTCAGTCACTCATAAGTTTAGGCACCAACTCAAGTTATCAACATGAGGAAGGCAAGCTTTGTATTTCACCTGTTCATGTATGCCTGAACTGAGTCTCCTCTAGCTTCTCAGTAGCTTCACCTGGCATCTACTCAGTTACATCCAACTTTGATTTGGTTCGGAAATGATTCTTCCCCAGATTTGTGTCCCTTCCCGTGAAATTTCAGCCAGAGATCTGGCCAACAGGGAGCTCAGCTCTGAATTAGCCCAACTTGAGTTGCAAGTGTAGCAGAAGAGAAAGAGAAAGATCCAATAAAAAAGCTCTGTGTTTGACTCCATCTCAAACTGTTCAGTTCCAGAACTGAATCCAAAACCAAACTTTGCATTCAGACTCATCTGCCATGAGCCCTTGGCTCACAGGTTGAAGCCTGTAACCTGCTGCCAATGAGGGCACGTTTCATGAGACTGCAGTGGGAAGACTTGGCTGGCAGAAAATATCAGTGGCTGCATTGTCTAGAGGCAACAAACACCAGCTTGTTCATATGGAAAGTGGACACTGGAACAAGTATGAATGAATCAAAATCATCACGAAAGACCACAGCACATGGGTTTTGTCATTTTGGCCAGGCTTTTCATGGGGAAGGGGGAGCAAGAGCCTGTCTGTCTTAAACGGACTTTTCTTGATATCACCAGCATGGATTACCAAGGCTAATCTTGGATTTGACCTGGGAAGTCACAGGGAAGTTGCAGGAAGGAGGGCTTTTGGCTAAGAGCAGGGTCTCAATAGTGAATTTTGTTTATGTTATATGTCAAAAAGAGAGCATGCCTAGTGACTTTTGGTAAACTTTTTTCCAGCCACCAAGTTGCAGAGCAGATCAGATATTGAGATCTCTCTTCCTGAACATTTTCAAGACTCAGCTCAACAAAACTGCGGCCGATCTGATCTCGTGTTGGTGATGGTCTCAGAGAATCTGGATTACGTGATGTCCAGAGAGCCCTTCCAGTCAGATTTTCTATGATTTTGTATTGCAGATATACTCTCCTCAGTTTGGTTCTCTGTATAAATATAAGGGGTACAGCTGAATCTGCATCATCCCTCAGAATTCCCAGCAGCAAAGTGAATCAAAGGCTCATAGGATAACTTGGGATGGACAAGACCATCACAGGTCATTTGGTCAAACAGGTTGCTCAGAGTAGGTTGAGCTTAGGTTAGGTACCAGTACAGCAGTGAGGAGAGATCACAGGCTATTTCTGAACGACCAGCAAAGGTCACCTTTATTCAGAGGGTTCACTTATGCCGCAGAGAAGCCTGCCAAACATGCAGTTCCTAAGGTATCTCACACCTCCCCCTAAAATATTTTAGTATTCCACAAATCAAAAGAGAGATTGAAATACCATTTACTTCTTAGTTTCACTTCTAGAGGAAGTAATCAAGAATTTAGAAAATCTGAGAGGCACTTGATATTGAGACTCTCCTCCATCCAGGAGCACAATCTCTTACAACCAAGGCAGTTCAGATAGAAATTTCCCTTAAAGCCGTGCAGAGAGAAGCCCCATCATACCTCCAAGCAGCCTTTTAAAGGGCTTCATTCTCCTTCTTACCATGATGCTTCTCTGTGTTTTAATTTAGTCTCACCTCCTATGGTAAAAAGGAATGGCATCTTTCCCTCTTTTCACAAATCTTTGGTAGGTTACTATCACATTCATCTGCAAGCCCTGCAAGGCAGGGGCAGAGCCTCATGGAAGCCTGCACAGTGTGTAACACAACTGGGCAGGAATCAGAGCATTTCCCTTTGTATCATATTTGTAAGACCCAGCCTGCACCAATGAATGCACTGACCCTGTAAAGCAGGGAAGTGTCATTTCAGAGATGAGAAAATGAAGCAGAAACACAGGCAGCATAGCAACATGCCAAAGTTCACACAGAACGTCCGTGCCAGGCCTGGGAGTCAGGGCTTATTCGAGCATCTTAATGTTCTCTCCTCTCCTTTTGGCACTGCTGAGATATAAAATAATAATAATCATGAAATGTGCCCAGATACGAAGAAGATCATCACCTTAATTCAAATAATAGAAACAGTCAGCATCTGTGTAATGCAAAATCAAAATGGTATATAATGGGGAGAACAAGATGTAGCTTAGAGTTTAAAAGTAATTAAAATTTCCTACCTAAGTTTCTTTTGCTTAATGTACTTCCAAAAAAACGTTCATCTGCTTGCAAATGCCTGACCCTAGGAGTGCAGGTTTCAATGCGATGGAAAGGCATACATTGGCAGAATGACAGCAACTGAACAGCATCTCATCTGGATCCAAAAATGTAAAGGAAAGGAAATACTCATTATTCTAGAGGCTCAAAGACAATTTCAATCCATTTTAACTCTAACAGGTCCCCCTGTGGCCTCTTAAAACCTACTGAATTGAAGCAAAGTAGTGTAAGCGGCAGAGTTTCATCTTCAAAGGTGCAGTGAAAATATCCAGGTTGACAAGAGGGCTCAGTTCAGGAGGTTTTGTGGGGTGTCACTGTGGACTTTTAACAATGCTCTTCCGCAGCACCTTTTATCTGTGGATCTGACTGCACTTTAAACATACTTACTGATCTCTCACCACGTTTCTCCTGGGAGAGGTGTATTATTATCTCCATTTAATTAGCAGGGAAACTGAGGCATACCAAAAGGAAGTTCTTTGCTTGGGCCTGCACAGCACACTGGTGGAGCAAAGGGAAGAGCTGGGATTAGATAGAAGCTCTCTTGATGGTTTAGGTGTCCCACTCATTTTTATCTTCTCTGCTCCTGCTGGCCTCTTCAGCTGCAGTCCCCCCCCAGCCCTGAGCTGTCAGGAGACCTGGGGGATGTGAGGGATGTGCTGAGCCAGGCAGTGATCAAAGCAAAACAAGCAGCAACCCTGCCTGTTCATTCAGAGCAGTTCTGAGCATGTAAAGAGATATCTCAGTGGCCCAGACAAGACCTCATAGCTCCAACAGCCCTATTCCTATGCTCCTAGCCATAATTTCCAAAGGTATAAAGCAAAAATGAGAGGAAAACCTCCTCCTTCTTCCCCATTACCCTAGCATTGCACAGTGCAACCGCTGTGCTAGAGAAGGATATGAATTTCTCTCAAATCAAGAAAAGAATTTGAGTCTCCGACTGGAAACTGTAGCTGTACAGAAGCTCTTGGCATTCACGGCACACGTGTACAGAACCTCTTTCTCATCCCAGAGCCACACCTGTCTTTTTAATCGGTATGTGCTGGTTTTCCACATACATACATAGACATGCATAAGGATGCATAAATTAATGTTTATGTGACTCTCCAGAAAACAGTAAGGAGAAGCCCTGAGAGGAGAGAATTACTACTGTTACCATAGCAAGGTCTTCTGCTTAGCTCCCCGTAGCCTGGTTATTTAAATATCAGCATCATAAACTGTATTAAGGTCAGCAATATTGAAGCCCACATACTCCCCCTGCCTTCTGAGGAAGCCCTGGCAGGAGCCAGCAGTACTCCAGGCATGTTAAAACATATTACCTCATGCTTGGTGCCCCACTTGTACAGAAATGATGGTTGCTAGCTCAGATCCAAGCAGTTCAGAGTGTTTTCTCTGATTGCACTTGAACGTTCATGGGAAAAAGGGAGTGGAAGGAACATCCCCTCAATTTACCTTTATTCCATTGTTCTCCTCATAGCTTTCAAGGGTTTTTAACTATATTTGGGCTGGCAAGGACAGGCAGCAGAGCCTACGCTGTGCTCACAATGTGGGGGTTGATACAATTTGATGGTGTCCTTTTGAAGACAGTCCCACTGTAGAAGCCAGGCAGCTGTAGCAAAAGAGCTCTGGAGAAACGAGATCTAAGCTGAGGGGAAGCAGGAGGTTGGGGTAGGGGGAGTCTCTGACTGAAGTATGTGTTGTCAAGTAGAACATCAGGGAGATAGTCACACAGCCTAATAGAGTTTCCAACATAGATGTGATTCAGAGCACCAAAACCAGGAGTCTACTTGCTCAATTTTGTTATAGCGGAAAAGCAGGCACCTTCAAAAAGGAGTACAGGATTCCTGAGGTAACTGCATAAATGTTTTGTAATTCACTAATAACAGCCACAAACCAAGCATCTATGTTTTAAAGACACAGAGGTATCTTTGCATTTCTTCTTTAAGAGCAGCCAAAATAATGAGGCCTTGACCCTATTACAGGGAACAAAAAGTATCTCCTCTCTCCCATACAGGGCTGCCTACAAGGTTATGCAAGTCCAGTACCCTCACACAGCTGCAATGGAGATGATGCTGGTGGACACTGGAGGTTGCTAAGACACTCTGGCTTCAACTGGAAACTGCCACATCCTGCCTGTTGGTTGGGCTCACAGTTTGCTAAATGGAATGCAGAGTCCCCATGTTGATCATAATTAATGGAGATGCTCTGGGATTTTTAAGAGGCAAGTGCCTGTTCTTTTGGAACCAGAGGACCTGAGATTTATCACTGGTGCTGCAATGAAGAGGGAAGTCAACATGATGTACAGTGTAAAGACCATCAAAAATTATTCCTATGACCATGGATTCATTGAATTACTTAACATCTTCACACGGAACTCTGGAGTTTAATAATGCTAATGGGGTACTTTGAGATCCATAGACAGAAGAACTGAAGGAGGAAAATGATCATTATGTTCTCCCACTGTCATCTGCAGGTTTCAAAATATATTACAGTCCTTCAGTAATTGTCACAATGCCCCACTAAGTCAATATTATTATAATAGTTTCATAAGTGCTGAGAGACTGATTTTGATCTCACTCATAAGGATCCAATCACAACATCCTATCCCAGCCAGAGGGTTGTCTCTTGCATTTCAGGGCTACGGGAGCATTGTGGGTTAGAAACATCTTCTACAGGAAATGAATGAGCTTTGACCACAAAGGACCAGATTAGAGAACTGTAATGGTGCCTCATAATGGTGCCACATAGATGGCAAGTCTGGCCCACCAGCATTCACCACCCACCGTCGCATTCATGACGTTTTACAGCAGAGGTCCTGTCCCACATGAAAATTTTGGCAACTCTAGGGGTAATCCTGGGGTTCTTTCATAAGTGGGCTTGGCAGCTGACCCAGGGGCTCACACTTCAAAGCAGAACTTGCTATTTACATCACTGCGAATGACAAGGAAACCTAAACAACCTGTTCAAGAGTGAACACTGGTTCACTCAGTAAAACTGCTCAGAGGGAAAGCTACATCCTCACCTCTGACCAGCAGATAACCCTTCCCTCTCTGTGGTTTTGGACTGATGACAATGCATTAGGCAACAGGGTACATAGCTGCAGGTGGGATAGGGGAGTTAAGAATTTGATTTCTGAGAGTTACGGGAAGTCCCTTATCAGAGTTTTCACCTCAGTAGATTACCTCAGTATTCATCTCCATAAAATGGGGAGAAGAAAGCAATCTTGCTTTATACATTGCTTTGAGATTCATAGATAAAACATGGTTTCTAGAGCTCTGATGCTTTGTTTAAAAATTCATAACATCATTTTCCCTTCTGCCTTCCATACCACTAACCAAAATTCAGGGGGTTGTGAATTGTTGTAGGGGAATCAGGAACTGGAAAGAAATATTTTCATATCTTATTTATTTGCAAATAATGCATGGACTAATACTTTCTCCCATGCAGGAGAAATCAAACAAGCCAGAGAGTTTCTTTGCTTACAGCATCAAACTCCTAGCTTTTCCTTAGGGCCAGGCTACCAGCTGCTTGAACAGGCTGTGTGTCAGCTCCCTTCCTTCTCCATACTTGTGCTGAAGTTACATTCTCTCTCTCACATGCATACACAACATCCCTGTTTTTTCAGAGCCCATTGAAGTTGTCTTTCCTGAGTGGCTAAAGTGTGCTTGTATGACCTCGGGCTTGGATAGAAGCCTGCTATCATTTCATAAGAGACTTTAACCATTACACTAGAGTGAAAAATCTAACTTAGCTCAAGCTACAATGGCACTGGTGATTCTCAAGCCCTAAAGCAGTGGCCAAAGCTAGCCAGTACTCTGCTTCTGAGAGCATATACCCAACAACATGAATTTTGCACTTGAATTGCTGCAAGCCTTCTTGGGAGAATTTCTTCACAGCAGTTCAAATGTTTTTCTCTGTGGCTCTGGCAGATACACAGGGAATTTTCCTGAAGTGCTCTCTCTGAGTCTTCTCTGTTAATTTGCAGGGCATGCTTTTGCTCCCAACAGCACCACTAATAAGTCAACCACAGGAGAAGATGCAGAAAAGAGGATGAGTTTGGAGTTGTTTTGGTTTCTTTAATGCAAGGTGACAGTGCAGCAGAAGCAGAGAGAGGCAAGATCTGGGAATTTCAGAGGCAAGAAGAAAATTATATTGAGGGTCTTTTATGACTTACTGGGACTTTGCATCTAAGATTGTGAACTCTAGGGAGAGCATCACAGGAGAAAAGGGGAGGAAGGAAAAGCAGATAAAAGTTAATAGAAGCAGAGAAATACATTTGGGAGATGTGGCAAGGGCACTGGGGGAAAAGCATAGGTGAAAGCAACATGAAGGAAACAGAACCTGAGGGGGGGAAACAAAAGGGGAAAAAGAAAAAAAGAATGTAGGAAATGGAAGAAAACAGTTTGACCAAACAGGGAGGTAATAAGCCAGTCGAGAGAACAGAGAATAGAGAACAGGAAACTAAGCAAGCAGGCTTTTACCCAAACAGGTAAAATAAAAATAAAAAAAAAAAAAAGGAAAAGCACCTTGTTTAGAGATGGGAACGTAGGGAACGTAGCTACGGATTAGAATTGAGCTCCGGTATAATCACGCTCCTCAGAGTTAGTGGCCGATTTTGAAGACCCTGGCTGCACTGGCCCCTCCTGCAGCTGGCCCCTCCTGCAGCGCAGTGAAGAATTGCTGTGTCCAAGAGCACCATCAAGCGGCGAAGAGAAAGCGATATTGAAGCAGCCCAAAGGCGCTTTTTGGCGCATAAGGGAAAACAGCAGAGAGCAATCCATTTCAGAGCGGTATCCCTGACACAGAGAGCCCTGCATCTCACCACAGAGCAGATCAAAGGAGGAGAGAAAGCTCTACACAGGCAGCTGTTGCACACACAGCACATTCAAGGGGCTTCTGGTTGCAGGGGGGGAGGTGGGGAAACAAGGAGGGAATGGCCCAGAGAGGCAACAGAAGGATCAGTGACAGAGCAGGGAAGCAGTGGCGCTACAGAATGGAGCGGGAAGGAACAACCTGGAGAAGGTGCCTAGGATCAAGTGTGACAGCAAGAGGGAAGGGTGGGAAGAATTGCAATTGTGGGGGTCACTGACTGAAACCAATGTGATCACACACGTCACAGGTATTCACAGAAGGCTCGGGAAAATCAGAAAAGCAGCTCAGATCTGGGCACCTTACTGGGGAATTACCTCTCCACAGTATTAATCAGCCTTCCCTAAAATTGCAGTATTCATGACTGCTGGTGCTATGCCCAGCATGGCTTTGGGAAGAACCACATAAGGGATAATTGGGAATAGGTCAGAGTGTAAAAAGTCAATGATGATGGATTTTAACAAAGCAGTGGATGTGGCAAAAGCAGCTTCTGTGTGTGTCTGGGATGCTGGAGCAGGAACCTGACACAGATATCAATAAGGAAATCGTGACTAATATAAATGTGAGAACTCAGTAAAAGCTGGTGCTAGAAGAAGCATATTGACAGTGCTACTCATCTGCCTTTTTTCCCCTCACAGATCTCAAAATACTAGTAATTTTTTAAAAAGAGGGCATCAGCATCACCTTCTTCATTTTACACCTTAAAAAATAGAGGCATGGAGAAACAAGTCATTTGCCCAGAAAGCATAAACAAGAGCAAAATTTCAACTCAACGCCTTGGGTTCTGTGATGAGTATCCTGCAAAACAGTCCATGTTGCCTCCACACAAGGAGGAAGAATTTCACCCAGGCACACACGCTTCCCTTCAGGAAGGCTTCAGAAGTAGGAAGGAGAACGAGGGAGAGACGTGGTAGGGTCCAGGCAGACAAGCAAGAGATGGAAGGGTGGGCTGAAGGAGATGGAAGAGTTGAGTGTGGTCCACACAGGAGAGCTGCCACCAGGCTTCCAGTGAGCACTGGCAGTGGAAAAGGGAACAGTGATAATGACGGAACTTGTTTGAAAGGCAGAGAGAAGAGGAAAAAGAGCTCAAACAGCAGTGAAAGATCAGTAAAAGCAGTGAAAGAGCAACAGCTGATGAGGCATAATTCACACCAGGAGGTGAAAGATAGAGAGAACACCCAAGGAAAACTTCCTTGATCAGTAGTGCTGAGAACCATGGGGAGGGCACAGAAAATAAGGGAGGAAAAATAAGTGTTTCCTCTTACAAGAAATAAAGGGGGGGGGGGGAAGGGAAGGATATGGACATCTTGCTACTGAAGCACCAATATGATCATTACAAGAGAGAGACTGATTTCTCCTGAGCAAGACCTGTCTTGTATCAACACCAAGCTCAACTATCTCAGCCAAGTATGGACTTCAAGAAAGACACCAGCACTTTGCAAAACTTTGTGGACCCCTTAAATTCACTGTGTGTTCTTTGTAGGGATTTGTCAATTTGGGTTATTGTGTGTGTTTTGTTTTTTGGTTTGGTTTGGTTTTTTATTGATATTATTATTTTTGTAGCTTTTTTCTTCAAATGGCTCCCTTTAGAATGTCTCTTCCTCGACTCTGCCTTTGGGCCTATCCTTTACATTGGCAGGGCAGAATCAAAGGCCCTGGGTAGCTCTGCCATCTGAGCAACAGAGGAATTCTGCTATGGTGACCTGTGGAATAATGCAGACTTCTCTGAAGCACTGAGGGACATATAGAGGTCTTTTTGCCTGTCTCATTAACCAGAATGCCTTTGTAGCTTCCAGCTGCTTCATAGCAGTGCTGAGGTCAGAAAGGGGGGTAAACAGAGATTTCCAACTTGTGGTTGCACATGGCAGGCAAAGGAAGGAGAGAAATATGTTCTCCAGTGGGTTTCAGAGCCTATTTAAAATGCAATAATTAATGAGTCAAATATTTCCTCAAATCAGACTCCAGAGTCTCAACTTCCCATCATGTCTATTCCACACAGCACCAGTAATTTTCCTTCCTCCCTCTTCTGTGGAGGTGATTAATAATTAATTATTATTAAAAGAAAGTGGCTGAGGGAACCCGCTTCCAGTTTTGCAACCAAAAGACTCAAACCAACTGTAATTATAATCCTCATCACTTTTCATCCAGCTAGGCAAAATCTGGGTTTATGG
This sequence comes from Anomalospiza imberbis, assembly GCF_031753505.1. Taxonomy (NCBI): domain Eukaryota; kingdom Metazoa; phylum Chordata; class Aves; order Passeriformes; family Viduidae; genus Anomalospiza; species Anomalospiza imberbis. Next base: position 55,035,814 of record NC_089682.1, read on the forward strand.
CAGAAGGCTGTGCCTCTGCTTCTCACTGTATCTAAAGCTAATGGGATGGGGAGGGATGAGGAAATGCAGCAGATTCTCATGAGCTTTGGAAGGAGCTCATATGAGGCAAGGCAGAAATGAAGAGGTCTCAGCTCTTGGAAAGCCCTTTTGAAAGCTCATTGGGGGAACCATAGCAGAACTGACTGCTTCTGACTTCTGCTAATACCCCATGCTGAATATTAATGATAAACATAATAAAATATGTATACAGTGTAATAGGAATAAAAACGCACATGTAGCACCACAGATTTATAATACTGCTTTACATACACATTCAGACAGCTGAGTAGCTGTGGTGAGCACGGAGCCTGCTGCAAAGAATAAAAACAAGCTCCCGGCTTGAGATACTTATTCATGCTTGTGCCAGACTTTTTTCACGTCTGCTGCGTAGCTTTCAGGTCCCTTTGCTTCCCAGTTCCCAGTGTGATTACACTGTCTGGACAAACTTAATAGCTTAATCTGTATCATTGTCCTAGCACCTGGAAGTATTTAAAGCTGAGGAAAAGGGAGTAGATAAGAAGTAGGTTTGCTGGTGTTTCACAGTCCTATCCTGTAAGAGATTTCACTATCAACAAACCAATGAATTGGAATGGCTTAAGTCTCTCCAGAAGATGACCTACCTCCATTCCTGCCCTACAGCTGGTTTATTCCATCTTTTTCACCACCCTGGATCTGCACAGAGCAGTTCCTGACAGCTAGGGATTCTCAACAGCATCAGCTAGATTTTCCCTATCCATAACATGGCAAATGGGAATATATCCAGTTCTAAACCCTAAATAGACAACAATAGTCAATGTTACAGAAGCCTGAAAAGTCTGAAAAGAGCCCAAAATTCATAGAGGCAAGATGACAGAAGCGAGATGCTCAACAGAGCTACCTTTTATGGTCTCCAACAAGGACTACATCAGGTGTTCTGCTGATGTTCTGCTGACTAAGAAATCCACACTAATTTTTAACCCTCTGTATCATTTGGTCTAACAAAAGAATTTGCATCTCCCTATAAACTACCTTGCTTACTTTACATAGCATCCTTTCTTCTCTTTCAGATCCAGTCCCTTTCTGCCATTCCTTTTCTGCATCCTTCATGCTTTACCCATTCTGCTTCCTCCTTTCACTAATTTGAGTTGCCAGGACTGAAGACCACTGTCTATTTGTATGGCCTAGAAGTTGTGATATTTTCCAATTAGAAATTTCAAGACAACTTGGGTTTGGTTGATATAGGAATGTTTGCCCTGAGAAGGGCACAGAGCCAGGGAGTGGGTTTGATGATTCTGGATTAGAGCAGGTGTAAGTACCACCACAAGCCTGCTGGATGCATTTTCCACTCTCTGTTTTAATCTTATCTCATGATTTCTTGAAGCAGAAATGGCCTTGATATGTATAAATGAAACTGTTAGGCAAAACCCACAGAGTGGTAGTAAAAGTAATGATTATGGTAATAACATAATGCAGGCAAAATATCATAACATGTGTTTACAAATAACAACACTCTTCTTTAAGGCACTTGAGACATTCCCTGCTCCATAGGGTGCACCTGTTTATCAGATAGGCCATCTCTCAGGGGTCTGACCTGAACCACTGAGCAGCCTCAGCTGGGAATTAGACCCCTTCTGGGACTTAAAGCTCTGGAAACTATTTAAAGTGCTTGCAAGCAAATCCATGGTGCCTATCAAACAGTTCCCCAGAGAAAGCAGGAAAGGGGAAAAATTCTTCCTGTGGAGACTCTGACAGTGATCTTGAGAAAGCACCACGGGAAGCAAACAAGTCCTCACCTAAACGCAGCTAGAGTTGTCTATTTCCTTTTCCTGCTCTGATATTCAGCACCTTTGCTTCCTACCTGTCCAAAGAGCTGTCAGCAGAGGTAGCTCATGAGGGAGATGCTTTTTTGACTCAGTCTGTTCACAGACTCAGCACTTTTACAGAGTCATTTCATTCTGAATGACTCCAGAGGAATACAGTACCATCCTCCAAAGCATTTCAGCAGCTGGAGTTCAAGGAGTAACCAAACATCTTGCCCAAGTACAAGGTTAGGATTGCAGGCAGGACCTTTTGCTATACCAAGCAAGTCAAGGAAATAGAAGCCTGCTGTGAACTGTCCTCCACCAGAGGTTACTGCCTTGTCTCAACTTTGAGACTCAATGCTTTTAGTCTTTAAGACAAGTTTGCCCATTTAGACTGAAACAGAGAGGAGCAATGAAAGAAGCAGCTCAGCTGGCAACTCTTTGAGAGATGGCATCACCAGCACCACGGGGGAAGCAGCTGTCAGCAGCTGCAGTATCTTCCACTGACTCAGCTGTTTGCAGGACCATCCATTGCTCTTTTACCCTCGGCTCAGCCACCAAGTAAAATGTGTTTACTGAATCAAGCGTCACAGCAATAACTTGATCACTTCACACTGAGGGCCTGTGAGTGGGACTCATTAAAATTAGATTTTAAAATTGCTTAGCTACCTCTAAGTTGACTCAGGACAAGTCTCTCCTTGTCTTGTGTAAACTATCTCCCTCATCCCCCTAATGGCAAGGTCACCCAAAAGCACATGAAAAGCAGTTTCCACAAGGGAGGGAAAAGAAGCAGTTTTTACAACCAGCCTGTAAATCACTTGCACTCAACTGGTACAAGTTTCTTGTGTAAACCAGGTGTTAGAAAAACAACTCTTGCCCTTAATTAACAAAGATGAATTCAGACTGCAGGAGCAGGTGAGTTTGGCACCTAAGCTGGTAAGATCAGACAAGCTCAATAGAAAAATCTATGCACACAACGTACACCCAGCGGGATACACACAGAGAGCCCTGAGAACACAAGATGGAAGAATTTCCATCATCAAAGCAGAACATCACAGGCAGCTGCAGGCAGCCTGAGGGCAGGACACGGTTGCTAAGCAACTCTTCCCTAGGTTGGATGTCACACACACACCCCCAGCCCCAACCACGCTGGGCATATGAGGGATATTTTGCACTGGGGTTTCTTTAAGGAGGCAGATAATAAGTGGGTTGTTTTCCAATGCTCTCCTCAAGCAACACCAAGTACCTTGATTCTGTGACTCTAACCAACAGTCCCCTTTCAAAAGCATCCTGGCCTTCTGTAGTTGGAAGTGGAATTCAACTGGACCAGTTAGTTGCTTATGGCATGAATACAGACATCAGGGTGAAATGTGTGCAACATAGACACTGGTACAGACAATGAGATGTTTTAGCCTGGTAGTGTTTGACATGTGTGCCCAACAATAAGAAGTTCAGAAATAAATAGATAGGCAAATAATAGAGAGCATTGTTAAAGAAAGACAGAAAAGTTGTTCTCCCTACTCATTGCCCCAAGAAACTGTAAGCTTTATTTTTTTTTCTCTTTTTATAAGAAATCTTTCTTACAATTAAATAGTAAGACCATAAGAGGATCAATATTTTGAAGAAAGCAGAAATATTTTAGGACGTTCCACCCTCTCTCTCAAGTATTTTGAACCTGGGGGGTATCCATCTGCCCAGACAGCTAAGGGTAGATGGGTATCTTGAAGAGAACAGTTCTTGAAGAGCTGAGAACATTGAAGGGCTGGCGACCTCACAAAGCAGAAATCTGAAAGAAAAATCTGCCTACAAAAAACTTGAGAGTCTCAGTTCAGCTGGTCCTGGAAAGCCAGAACCATCCAGCTCAGCAGACGAACTTCAGCAAAAAAGAGGAAAGAGAAGTGGTCAGGGACAGTGACAGCAGGTCATGGCTGGGTGCTGACCAGGCAGCAGATCTGTGCTTTATCTCTGCTCTGAGCTTCAGCAAAGCTCATGCCCCACTGCAGAACATTTCTGTTTCAGTAATACAACGTTGCCTGAACAGATGAGAATTGCTTCAAGAAACTTTTCAGAACAGTTCTTGCCATAGGTGTACATCTGTAGTGCTGCCCCAGCCTAAGTCATGGAAGGTTTCCCATGGCTACAACAGCTTTGGGCTAAAGCAACACATCACGAGGTGTTTAAAAATGCCTTCTCACTTTGGGGAGTAACTAAGACACAAGTGACCAGATTTCTGACAGCACTGACAGCAACTTGGCTCTTTCAGGAATAAGGCAAAGAAATTTGCATGCAAGCTGCAAATATCAGCATTCATTCCCCCCATCCTGGCAGAAGTGAGATGTCTTGTCTGAAACATATATACTTGTATAGAGCAAGATTATCTAGTGCTATGTAGCAATCATAAATTCTTCCACTCCACCCTAACCTACTTTTGCTGGAATGTTTCTCTGTAATTATTCACCTGTGCTCACAGGTCCATTGTGCAGACATGGGACAATGATGAGCAGCTGAGGTTCTAGGATCCTTAATCAAATGCTTATATCCTTTTGGGATGCTCATGGAAGAGCTGGACACATTATACATACTCTCTGAATGCCAGAGCAGCATTTTTTCCCCCTGCAGGTAAGATTATTCTTCCTAAACGGAGTTTCTGGGAAGCTCCAGAAATGTTACTAATGAGGTTTTATTCATTAAAAGTTATCTTCCCTTTTTGTTTCATATTCAGTGGGCCAAAGAGAAAGTCAGGAACTACTCTATGAACCAGAACCCAAGAGAATGACAAACCCTCTCATGTCATCTCTTTTGTTGTAGCTCAAGCCTTAAGCAAGAGGAACATATCTCAGCAAGGCTTTCCTTCACAGCCTCTTGCAGTTGCCCATCAGGGTGTTATGTGAGCCTGGGCCTTTGAGACATTTCTCCAGGTGGCAGGCCTTTGTCAAGCTCCATCTTTGTGAAAAGGAACTTAGGGCTTTGCTCAACTCCAAAAGTTTTGGGCTTTCCCCACAAAGATTTATTCTTCCCTTTGTGATAAAATAGCAATATATGTGGACAGCAAGCAGACAGCTTGGAGATAAACAAATACCAGTTTTCAGCTGAAGCTTTTTTCCTCCTTTTCATTTTTACACAGAAGACTCTGGAGGGGAAAGAGAGAAAGTGAACAGAAAAGTCCACAGGGAGAGGAACATGTGTGGAGGGAGGAGAGTGAAAGGAAACAAATTAAAATGACAGATAGAAGTTGTGTGTAATAGTGCATTATTTATAAAGACAAGTTCAGCTGAAAAACATTCCTATCCAGGCAGGAACAAAGGAAATAAATCTTTTTATTTCACCATGTTCATTAGTTGCTATCAGCCCAATCCAAGTACCAGATGCATCACTACAAACCAACCGAGGATTGTGGCCATGGCCAACTGTGCTTTGCATGCAGCATCTGTGGCTTGCAGGTCAAGATCATGAAAGAAAGTCAAAACACTCAAAATCCTGATATGGGAGCAGCCTTCAGAGCATAGAGCTTGTTACACGAGCCTGCTCTAGGGAAGCACAGCAAGTGCAACATTGTCATATTTAGCAAGACTGATTTTGGGACCTCTTTAGTGATATTCCAGGGCTACTTTTGCAGGAGTGGAACAGAGGGAGAAAGTTGCCAGGTAAGACTGGGGAACTTCCAAAGAGTCAAGCCCCAAGTTTTTGTTTGTATTTTGAGCAGAAATAGGCAAATTCCCCAAAGATATTTTCAGGCCAGGAAAAGGATACCTCCCTTGGAGCTGCATGAGCTGCCAGTTTAATAAAGCCATGTTTTCAGGCTCCCAAGGGCAGTTCTCATTCTCCAATATTTCTCTCTGAATTCCTGTAAGGTAATACAGAATTCAAAACCATCCAATATTTTGCAAAAATCCACATGTCTTATAGATGCCCTTTGACTTCCAAATTTACGTCTTTACAAAAAGCACATGCATTAGTTTGGCCATGGAGTTTCTTTGTACACTTTCTGTTGCTTATGTTTTCATTGCCTATGAACTTCAATTTTCCAAATATTTTATTATTTTGCTGGAGACAGAAATTAGATTGAAAAGATAGTTACTTACAGGATCACTTATTTTCTGAAGGTCACTGACTTTTCTTAAAAGTAGTCCTTTTAAGTATCTCCTCAAATCTGCCTGCCTTTTCAGAAATAATTGACAGTATTGCAGCAAAGTTAACAACTGTAAGTATCCTAGCACACATGTTGTGCATCTGTTTGCCTGTGTGTAAAGCAGCTGGTCAGTCCCTCCACTCTTGAGAGGACCTTCCAATAACTCCACTCTCTGTCAGCACACGCTCATCTTTTTCCCTTTTCAGCTAGATCCATTCTGATATTGCCTGCTCCTTTTAAATCTCTTAGGAGCTGGGATTCCTCCAAAAATTGATCATCTCCTAAAGACATCTGCCAGCTCTGTTCTGAGCCTTTTATGGAGACTGCCTAATGATCCCAGCTGGGTCTGACTGGGACTGGATGGGTCCTGTCGAGCCAAAACATCCTGGTATAGTATCTTGCCTAGAAGAGCTGACCTACAACATTATCTTGTTGCAAGCTTGCCATACCTACTCTTTAACAGCTATTTTACAGTTTTTCCTTTACATTTTCAGTCTGTTCTTTTTATTTTTTAATCTTGTTCATGAGGCTTTGGGTTGAAAGAGAACCAACTTCTCAATCTCAACCATTTTCAAGCCATCATTAATTTCTTTCCCACCCTCATTTACTAATAGACCTACTTTCTCCCTACTGTTACTTTTTGCTCTGATCTGTTTGCAAAAGCCTTTCTTATTCTACTTTAGCCATTGATTTCATTCTTTTTCTCATCTGCCAAGCTCTCAGATGGCATGTTTTATCAGCTAGGAATTCATCTCATTTCTTTCTATTATGTAACATTATCTCAGCTGCCTCGCTGAAACTGAAGCATAACAGATCACCTGCACTCACTTTTATCATCTAAGTCCGTTATTCAGCAAGGTAATGCCACCAGGCTCACCTGAATTGTCTCACTGAGGTCAGGCACTGAAAGTTAGGAGGATAGTCTTAAGGCCCTTGTTCATCAGTGGGAGGTAAAAGCCCCCTTGCTACCATTCTGTTAAAAAAAATATATATACATTGTGGGGATATATATTGATATGTATTATATATTGATATATGTTGAGGATAGAGGAAAATACTCCAAATAGAGTTTCCTCTGTATTCCTAATCAAGAGATAGTGAGCCGGTCACCCACTTCCTTCCCCACCTGCTAACAGAAGAAATAAGGAACCTGCCCAGAAGCCCTGTAGATCCTTTAATGTCATCCATCCCAGAGAAATGGAATAAACTACAGAGGACTGGCACAAGGGCTATTAGCAGATGTCAGCTCCAACATTCTGGCATTTCTCCCTGTGACTGCTACTCCCAAAACTCAACAAATGCCCCATGGCTTAAACGGGGCACCCTCTCACGAGGTGCTAATCTGCAAGATGCTCTCATTGGGTGGTAGGGAGAGAGGGGATTGAGAGGGTGCATATGTCTTAAGCAGTCAATGGTATTGAAAAGTAGCCCTGCAGGAGGATTAATTATGTCATCTGAAGCAAAGAAAATTGAGCAAAAGTGTTTGAAAATCTCTGCTACTCTCCTGTCTTCCCCACCGCCTCACTTTCTCATTTGGAAACTCTCAGATGCCTCTCCCTCTCTGGATGTTTTGATAAGGCCTTTTCTTGTTTCTGTGCCGCCTCAAGCAAGTCTGATTTGATTTTGCTTCCCTTTCCTCCCCTCCCTGGTTTGAGGTGTGCACTGCTGGCTATCAGTTAAATTCCATCTCCCTTGCTTGTTCATTTTCTATACAATTCCTTTACACACCCTCCCTTCAGCCAAATGGATTTTTTTAATCTACCTTGTATTTTAAGTTGTCTTGATATTGTTAGCCTTTGGGCTTACGAGACTGTGTTTTTAATACTTTCCCATCCTCCCTATGCCCCATCTCCAGCTCATACTAGAGGACAGCTTTGCATTTATTTCTATCAACTCCATAATTGGTTTGCAGAAAGTTCCAGCATCCTTATTAGAGTTATGTCAGAACCAATACCATGGGCCTGATTCCCCAGCAATAGAAAGTGAAGAACTACCAGGGCAATGAGAACCATTCATCACCTGCAAGGGCAGATTGAAGTCACTACAGCCCAAAACAAATTCTTTGAAATTATGGGACTGAAAGTCCAGACAGCCAGAAATTCCTCCAGATCTGGGAAACATTAGATTGGGATGTGAATTTGGATATGGCAATAGCTCCAGAAGTTCTCACACTCCTGAAAAGTGGACTCGAGTTATACAGGCAGTGTTTGCCTGATCAAGTAAAATTCTATCATAACTTTCATCCCATCACGGACACTGCTCATCCCCAGCCCTTCTTACATCCAACTGACCACCAGCTCAGAAGCCCATGGTTTACAGTATTAGTTTTTTAATCTCTTCCAAAATAAAAAAAAAAAAATCTTTGCTGGGTATTCAGAGTATGAGCATTTCTGATGAGATATTTCTTTGCCAGCAGTGGGTATGTTTCCCCAGTATATTTTTCAGTAATAATAATAAAAAAGTCCTCATGCTTAGATTTTAAAATACCTGAAAGCTTTTCCATATTTTCTAGTTTGATCTGGCTTTGCAGTTTTGAACTTTTTTTTTTTTTTACTGCGTGTGACCACTTCATAAAACATCTCCTTCTTTATTTTTGCAACACTTCAGTACTGAAAGTTCATTGGTTTTTGCAGGTGCAATTGTTATATTCCTGTCACAGTGGCCTGTTTCTTTGCCTCATTTAACTCCAACATATTCTAGTTGAGGTAAACCAGAGTATGTAATGTCATTTTCCCAAAAATAACACTTTAGTTTCTCAATAAATCCAAACCAAACTCCTTATGGGGATATATAAAAAGACATTTACTTTGAACATCAACTGTGGAAATACATGTTGGAATCTGCCAGGGCAGCTCAGTGCCTTTCATTTTGACACTTTCTCATAGATATAAGAAGAGGTCAGTGTCTTTCCTCACGGCTAGTTTTGGCTCTCAGGGTGCTAATGGAAATAAAAGCTCTATGTGCCTTACTCTAGGTGAGCCAGTCTTACTGTGGTGATGCCTGGAGAGAAGTCAGTTAGATGGAGGAATACTTCTCATCATTTTTATTCCTTCTATTTTTTTCCTTTCTTTTACAAGGAAAGACTACAGCAACAGGAAAAGAAGACAAGTCTGTGTTGCCATACCTTCAAAGTCTTCTAACATTTTGACTTCCTGCTTTGTTTCTGTTTGGAAACTTCTTGTTACAGAGACCATTCTGAATTAAAGTCTGTAGCAATGCTTGGATCTTTAATCCCCCAATAATTCAAAACACAAGTTCTCTGGACGTAGGAATTGACCCCATAACACACACACTATTAAAACAGGTCAGTTTAAAATTTAAAGTTTCTGCCATGCCATAATAATTGAGAATGTCAAAGAATTTTCAAAACATTTCCTCATGAATCCTCAGAGTATGCAGTAAATCTTATCAGCAACATTTGAACCATCCAATCATGATAAAGGCAGCAGTGACTTGACCAGCTCACACAGAGGGTGGAACAGGTAGAAGCATCCCAATTCCCACCCAGTCCCACAGTCTTGAGCTGTGCCAAGGGAAATTTAGGTTGGATATTAGGAAAATGTTTTTTATGGAACAGGTGATAAAGTTCTGGAATGGCCCGCCCAGGGAGGTGGTGGAGTCATCATCCCTGGATGTGTTTAAAAAAAGATTGGATGTGGCACTCAGTGCCATGGTTTAGCTGAGGTGTTAGGGCATGGGTTGGACTTCATGACCTTAAAGGTCTCTTCCAACCCAGTGATTCTGTGATTCTGTGATCAGTCTGCAGAGGAAGGGATAAGCTGGGCTGTTTATCCTATTCTGGTTGTTTCAAAAGGTTAGAGGGAGGCCCAACTCACTGTTTCAGAGGATGACAAACGTTTTTGCCCTATATCTTCTGGAGTCACTATGACCCTCTGTTCATCATACTGTAAACTATGAGATCATGCTTACAGGATCACTTAAAAAGGAAACATGTTTTTAATGAATATCTCATTTAAAAAGAAAAACCATAAAGCTTACTTTTTATGGCTTAACTTTTCATCTTAAAATATAGTGGGCCTGATTCATATGGGAATGTCAGGTCAAAAGTTCTACACAAAGGAAAAAAATTGCTTCAGAAAAAAAATCTGAATTTCCTTTTTGATCCATCATTATACAACCTCATTTTCTTCTGCCCTGGTTTTTTTTTCTTCCCTCTGCTGTTGATCGCATCTTCTTTTATTGATATTCCAGTCACATGCATTATCCTACCCGCTTTCTGTAATGCCAACTAAATCATCATTGTTTTCATGCATGAGGTCTTCTTGCTTAGTCATTTCCCATATTTCTTTTGTTGAGACACTGAGGAAAGATTTCTGTCCATTTTCTCTCACAGCCTTTAACCTCACTTTCTTTTTTTGGTTGTATTCCCTCTTTCTTAGTCCTAATCAAATGTAGAGACATAGTCAGACCATACCTCCTGCCCACCCTTGGGTTCTTCTTCAATAGCAATTACTCTGCTTTGTGCCTGACTGCTGCTTACTTCAGTCCCTATGGACAACACAGTCTAGTCTTCTCTGCTGAGAAATCCCCAGTGACCTCCTGCTCCCTCTCAATTCTCCTTGTAGATGGCTCTCCAACATCTCCTCTTCTGTCAGCTAGCCCAGTGTTCTCAACAGGGGTGGCAATAGGACTCTCACATCCCCTCCCCTTTCTCTGGCAACACCACCACTCAGAAACAGAAAGCAGCATGCACCCCCACAAGTGTTAATCTACAAGTAAAAAACCCAGAATTGTTTAGGCTTTGGAAAAGACTTCTAAAATCATTGAGTTCAAGCACAAGAACCTTCATGCTCCCTGCTCTTGGCCACCTTCCTCACCAAATCTTTTTCCCACCTGGCCCCAAACTGTGCCTCTCGTTCTCTCATTTGCTTTACTTTTCTGTGTGGCCTCTCCCTACAAGTCTTGGTTTTAACAGGTTAAACTACCTGTTAGAACAATAGACACTTTAAATTCTCCATTCCACTGTTCCCTGTTGAGTCAGTAAAGAAACTCAGAGGAGACTGGAGATGACCTAAAAGGATAAACCTTGACACCAAACCCTCCAGACACTCCACCAGCTCTTTCCCCAATCACACTAGAAAGAATGTTCCTGATCCAAGGATGCTCCATGCTTGGCATGTTGCCCAGTTTTTGCTGTTACCCTCCAAAAATGTGATTATTCTCCCCACCATGAATATGACCTTATGCTACACAGCCACTGTCATTTCTTGCGATTCCCTTGTGACAGTTTCAGGCCCTGCCTTGTAGTTACCCTTCTTTTTCCACTGCTTCCATCAACCCATCAGCTCCTCCACCCAGAGTAAAAGGAATTGCATCTCCATGAAACTGGCTATTGGAATTTTTAATAGTACTAAAATAATTTAGTCCATACTACAGGTAATTTTATTAACAGTCAATATTTTCTACCCTAAATGACAGATTTATTACAGCACATTATTTTTATTATTGAGTGTAATCATATCCCCATGCTACTGAAATCCCATGGGCATCCACAGTGCTCTGGCAGTAATAAATAACCAATGCACACAGAGAAACTTCGCTAAGGTGAATTTAAGGTTGCAGGCACATAGCAGTGGTTTGAGTGCATATTCCTGCTCAAGAACATTGGAGATAACAAGTTGTTTGCAGGCAACAGCAAAAGCAATTCTCATTTCTCACATTTTCAATCCAACATCCCACATAACCCAAAGTCGTGGGGTCCTTCTCCAGCTATTCTCCTTTGGACATACCTTACTTGCATTCTCTCCCTGTGTTTCCTTGTAGCAGCTTGCCTAAGTCAGACCTAGCTGACAGTGATGTTAGCATTTGAACATGAATTAACCTCATGGTATGTGAGAATAAGGTCCATTTGAGGAGAGGAACTTAAGCAAGATAATGTCAAGAACTGCTTGTCCAGATGAGCAGATTGGTGGCACCAGCAAGTGGCCATAGAAAGGTGTATATTTAGGGAATTTGTATGGACTAATCAAGATTTGGTTAATCTCTACCAAAACTTACATCTGACAGCACCTGGAGACACTCATGGACAGAGCCCAAGGAGCCTCACCACTCAGCACTGGGAATATGCACGGCACAGTTGGAGCTGCTACGCTGACCCATCCAAATTCTCTCCTCTGACCCATCTCGTCATCTCTCCCACTGAACAGAGAAGTTGTGTAACACATAAAAATGTGCATATCTGTGATTAAAATGTTCTGGTATCTAAGTCCATTTAGTCTCTGCAATATCTCTTGTTCCTACATGGCAGCAGCCCCTGCTCCCTGCATGCACACCTCTGCACATCCTCATGGTTACCTGACCAAAGCAGGACAAGAGGCAGCTCATGCTGTGTTTGCTCTCAGCTGTGCACGTGCTCATCAGTCAGCTGACAGGCCACACTGGGCAAGTTACACTCCAGCTCTCACCACTGTCTTTCCTCCCTGTGAGGGCACTCATTTAAGTCAGTTTCCCTAGCCCAGTCACTAATTTCCTTGGTACTTACAGGAACCTCTTTTTTTTTTTTTTTTTTTTTTTTTTTTTTTCACCTATCTTGTTAGGAAATGTGGCTGAAAGCAGCCAGCTGATACCAGAGAAGATCAGGATTGACAAGTTGACATGCAGGCAGACAGAATGATTGCCTGTCTCATGCCTGTTTAAGAATCCAGGATAAAGAATACCCTGGAAATGTAAAAATTTTGATTCAGATGAACCACTCAAACTCAAACTGCATTCCTACAGAATACCATTTCACTATTTCCCCTTTATTGAAGATTTTAAAGCAATTCACCAGAGGGCACAGAACTATTTGTTATCTACTTCAAATAACAACCATTTTGCTTTGTTACTACATTAACCTTTGGTCTTTTCCAGGTAAAAACTTGAATCTCGCAATCAGGGAAGATGAGATTTATCCGTGGAGGCAGGCAAGTGCAGCATGCAGGAGCACTCAGACAGCAGGGCACAAGGTGCAGTTGTCAAACTTAACCTTGTAGGCTGCTAAATACCTGTTAGAGCAGCTGCATGGCCTCAGCATCTGGCAAGGTCGCAGCCTATGCTGCACAGGGAAGGATTGCCTTCATCATGCTGCTTGTGTAAATGAGGATTTGTGCACTGTGCACGACTGCAAATAAAGCAACAAAGCCCATTGCTAACATTTGGAATACTCTGACTCTTTGTAGTCACACAACAGACTAAAACTTCTTGCAGCTACATTCAGTCGAGTTTGTCTTGTGCCAAGGCCTTTCACACAAGGAACAAGGAACTTAAATGTTTATGCTAAGACACTCAGTCTTGTCTCTTCATTTTCCTAGCTCACTATTTGTACTGCTTTGTACAACACTTGCATGTTACATGCTCAAATCACCCAGAGCCTGCTAAGGAGCTGGGCTAGAGATGACATGTCTACTAGTGTGAAAAAAACTATTTTTCCTGCCTTCAGCCTTAGTAAATGTCAAAACCCTGATGTTACCAACAAGAACAAATTCCAAGGGAGGGGGTAAAAGATGTTGTTTAATAGAAAAGGAAAAAAACAAAACATTTCCTTTGAAGCCAAGCCTGGAGCAAACACAATTGTGTCAAGTGCTGTACATCTGGGGTTCAAGGCCACTGTTCTTCTCACTGGGTCATACTCCTTGGCTGTCCTACCTCTCCTGTGATGCGTGATAGCTTGTGAGAGCACTTCTATCACCTTGCTTCCATTGCAGGACACATCATGTTCTTCCAATATGCAATGCATTATAAAGTAACATGGAAATATATCAAATCCAGCAGATTTGTAATTTTTTAATTTGTAAATTGGAACTTTACACATTCTGGAACCCTGATTCTCCATTAGACTCCCATGATGTTATGAGGGGGAATAATGCAATTTTACACTTATTTGTTAATAGACTTTTGCTGGAATTATTCAAATATTTAATATTTTACAATATCTACCTTGAGTTAAGCACTCCGTTAGTGGGATTTGGAGGTCTAAGCAAATAGGGCCCTTTAAAGAGCTAAGGCATAAAGAGCTTTAAGATCCTTGAATGAAAGAATCTATAAGTAATACAAAAAATCATTGGCTACACAGGCAGAAATTGTCATTATCATCTTATTTTGTGATAGCAAAACCCCGTATAACAATTCAACACGTTAGGCATTAACAGAGAGATAAAATACTCTCTTAAATAGGAAACCTCCTCTAGTACAACTCTGAAAACTGCTGAGTTGATGGATAAATTCCTATCTTCTTAATGCTTTCTGTATTGGATCTTTGGCCCACTGGTGTATTATTCCTCAGGGCAGAATCAGAAAAAAGGCTTCTCAGTAATGGGTGCTCAGCTTTGTGTAACGTTGGTGCTCAAAAGTACTGCACAACCCAGCAGAATGCAGCCCATATTGAAGGGGTTGGGTTTGGCTTTGGAGCTGTCTAGGACAGATATCCCCCTCTCAGCCCTCTGGTATCTCCTGTAAGCTTAGCACAGTCCATGAAGCCAGCAAAGAGGTGGGAGGAAAAGAAGGAAGTGTTACAAGGCAGAAAGCAAGAGGAGGACATTTGAATTTCATAAAGCAGGTTAACCCCGCAGGGCTGAGAGAAGCAAAAACAACTTATTCTGAATAAACATGATATGGAAATTGCAGAGATAGAATTGAGTGTGAATTTATCTAGGAAGCTACAGCACAAGTTGTTGCAAGATGCCATCCGGAAAACCTTGAGAGAACTGAAGAGAAGTGATCTTGCCAGCCACATCCATCCAAACCCTGGACTCCTAGTTCCCACAAGCCACAGTTTTGGAAAGAGAGATGATGGGATAGTGATGCCCACCCTCCAGAGGCAACTCCCACTACAGCCCCTTTGCTTGGCCACAAGGCTGAAACTCATCCTCAAGGAGCACGTTCCAGGCTCTGTGTTTGCCATCTCCTGGATCATGGCCAGGCATTGCAGTGGGAATGCTAGCTCACACATTCTGAAACCATGGTGGGGAAATGTTAACAGCTGGGCAGCAGGGACTGCTGTGGACCAGGGCTGTGGGCCGACACCCCAGCCTTCACTCACTGCTTAGCAGGGTGCAGCAAGTCACCAAGTGTAGGCACCTCAGTCCCTGTCAAGGACAGGAAAGGTGGTAAGGAATAACACACATACAACATGGAAGCAGACATACTCCCTGATGAAGTTTGATGACCTTGTCCCAGGCTGTCCTTAATATGACTGATGGTCCCAGGCAAAACAGAGTCAATTTGCACCCATTCTGAATGTGCAAATGCATTTGACAGACGAGCTCCAAATAGACTAACTGATGTGATTTAAGATGTTACCTCTCCCCAGCTGTCTACCCTGCGCCTCTGCCAGAAGTTTCTTCCCCAGCAGCAGGGAAAGCAGAAAAAAACATGTGTCTGCACCTTGAATGCTCTAGCTAAGGCTGGTGTATTAGCACAAACTGCCAGTGAAGGGTGGATTTGTGCTAATACATCAGACGAGAGCTGCAACCACTGGAGCACAGGCACATGTCTCATTCTGCCAACTCTCTAGTCATCTCCAACCAGGGAGCAGAAAGGACAGCTGAGAGTATTAAAGTCATGTGTGCTGGGTACAGCTAGTACACACCCACACCCACACATTATATATGTGTATATCTATATATCTATATCTATATGTGCCCAGTACTCTGATGAACACACGTGATTTTCCAGTCCATTTTCCAAAAGTCTGGTGATCTGCAGACTCAATAATACACAGCCTGGACCATGACTATCAAGCAAGACAAGTAATCAGCACCAAGGAGTGCAATTAGAAGGGCACAGCTACAAGCCTGCATAGGGTGTGGAGGGAAGGGTGACTTCAGCTTCCTCCTCCTCTTAAACCATCTGGGAGAGTGCCAGATCATACCTTGGCACAGCATCATCAAGAAGGTTGGCAAGTCACCACCCAAAAACTTCTTTAGATAGTATTATGGAACCACAAGCTAACAAGTTACTGGAAAAATTCTACGGGTATGAAAAGAGGCAGAAAAATTTGGTCAGCTCATTCTAACATCCATTTCTGTTATCAGTGTCAGTGATCCACGTTTATGCTAAACATTTCTTTATCTCATACAGCATAAGACTTGCTTTTTACATGAAAATCATTGGTGCTTTGGAAAATCCTGTAATGTGATGATTTGCTTAGCTTTCTGTTGTATGCTCTCACTTTATTGTTTGTTTTTTTGCTTGTATCTCTTGCTTATGATCTCTCTGTATGCTGAAAATCCAGTACAAATATTTAGTAAACAATAAGAAGCTTATTGCTGCTTTCAAGCTGAAAATTTGCCTCTGCCTCACAGAACATCTATTTTGGCTTGTATTTAATTTTTTAAACAATGCATGAATATATATCTATACATCAGATCTTTCCTTGCTTGGGTTCTACAGTGGTGGGTACTTTATAAAAGTCAATATAGATGGAATCAGCTGTAATTCATTTACGGCAAACTCATCTTTGATTAGAAGATATAGCAATTGTTCTTTTTCACATGTGACAGGCACAAAGCTCCTTTTTCAGTACATTATTTTGAAAGCTTAATTTTTTATAATTTTTTTTTAGCTGAAGAACCCTGGATAATCTTCTGTTTTGACATTTTTAGAACACTTGAAGCAGCCCAGAATCAGAGACCACAAAAAGATCCATGACATGGGTAAGGAAACTAGCATATTCCCTCTAAACTGTTGTTCTAGGCATAGAATGAATGAGTAATATACAGGATGGAGTCCTGGAACTCTCCCTTCTCAGGGTGAATTTATCCCAGTCAGAGCTTGTGCAGGTAATTTACTCACCTCCTGACTTTTTCTTACAATTTCAGATAAAGCCCAAATGTTTCTGAACTGCCACATTGACACATTTCTCTTTCTGAAATCTCAAGCTAGGTTTTTTTTTGTTTTTTTTTTTTTTTCTTTTCTAATATAGTAACCTGATTTTGAGTGCCCAGCTAGATACCAGAGGCTACAATGACTTCACTGATTATGGTATCTAAATTCAAGAGGCTGATGTGAATATCTGACTGTCTAGGATACACAGCTGTCAGACCCAGGATCCATCTACAGCCAGAGGAAAGAAAACGTTATCCTAGAAAAAAAAAAAAATTAGAGCACCGAGGCATATTACACTTCCACAGACAGACTTTGGTAGCCCTGCAAAAGACTTAGTCCATTTGTTGATCCACCACCCATCACCATTTTTAAAATTAGTTTCCATAACATCAGGCATATTTCTTCTTTTTAAGGACTTTAACAGTTCACCTGAATGTAGTTACCATGTATCTTGGCCAGTGCAGCCAGAAATTAAAATATGTAAAAAAGCAGGAGCCTTGGCTGAAAGTGGTTGATGCTTATTGTAGTTCTGCAGCAGTTATTAAGATGAAATGAAGAAGCCTCAACAGGCAGAGAATAGCTGCTTCCTGCCTCTCTCCAGTTTTAGGGATACCCATTCTAATCAATTTAATCATTTTTTGCTTAGGTGATCACTGAAGGATGGGAGACCCTCCCTAACTGAGCCTTTCCTGGGAAAAATTCTGATGTTCCTGTACTTATCTTGGATATGTGAGAAATCTGTTTTTACATGAAGCAAACTGGGGGGGATGTCGAATGACAGAAGAACCATGGCATCACCAGTTTGGATTAGAAGCAGAGGACTTTGAGGCCACCCTGGGGGTTTTCAGGCAGAACAACTGAGAAGCTACAGCTATAAATTTAATCACTGTATATTGATGTGGTGATGTTGGGTGTATTGATGTATTTTATTGCTAAGCAGTGCATTCTCCCCATGTTTTTTCCCCCTTGAGCAGATTAACTGTATATTCCAAAATACTGTCCAACAGAAACATGAGTGGCATACTATTTTCACTTTGCTTGCCTCCCACATAAAAGAGCAGCTGTGAATGTCAGCTGAAGCTGATTTCTCCTGCACAATGGCCTATCATTTTTTGTAAAAATAAATAAGTGGCAATCATTCATTTTTTTCGTGGATATAAACATTTTGGGTCAAACTCAAAGTGACTGAAATGATATTGCATTTTACCTCTGGTTGATAAGTAGCTGTAATTTGCAGGGCAATAGAACTGGGTAGATAGAAAAGCAACCACCAAGTAGAATTAAGATAAAGAACCTCCTACTCTCACTTTGTCTTACACCTTTCACTGAGCTGCCTTTGCTCCTGCATCATTTATTCCCTGACTGTACGTTCCTGTAAGTTACACTAAGTTGCTGCCAGGTAACATAGAGCATCATTTATATCACCTCTGAGAACTGCCCAATTGCAGAGCAAGCTGCTGGAATCATTGGTTCAGTCCCAAACACACAATCAAATCAACTTCTGCAGTGAGACCAGGCACAAGATTAAGTCTTTACACAAAGCTGCAGAAATTGAAAGCACAATTGCAGGGTAAAGTGCCACCCACATACAGCCCTCCCTTAGTGACAAAGGCTGATTGTCATAAGAAAGGCTCTAGACATCTAATGGTATCTCTTACGCTTGTCCTCTACAAAGAAATTTTAGGCTTCCCCAAGCTATCTCCAGCTGATATGGTACTTCAGCTTGTTGCAGTTGTTACAACAGGGCCCCAGAACAATAAAGTCTCTATCAATGGGATGCACTGTTTTCCAGTCCAGGGAGAGCTTGGTTAGTACCCAGGCAGTGCTCTTCTGCACATCACAGAGGAGCCCTGAAGGATCAGGCCATACCAGGTTTCAATAGCAAGGACTTTCTACAATGCATGGTGCATTCCAGTTGTTTGGATCTTGTCCCTCCTCGCAGTCTGTATGTAAGAGTGATTTGGGGCAAGTAATTTCCCATTTTTATCCCTCTGCTGGTTCCCCTTAGCACGGCAGAACCTCATGAAGCACTTTTGGGCCATGTCAGTACCAGCCAGGACTGGGAGTCATGCATGCAATTGCCACATTGCAATTGATATTGATTATATGTATCCTTTGGAATCAATACAGGCCTTTTTCCACTGAAAATTAGCATTCTTCCAAACATAACACACAATGGAAAAAGCTCCCAAGTATGCATGCATATCTCCAAAACCCCAGCTTGGTACTGGCAGCAGCATGTTAGCATATGGAAGACACATTTCAGTTTATGTTCTGAAAGGATAAGACTAAACCCTCTTGCATTAATACCTGCTGTACTGGTTTCCCCATCCCTCCTACTGGAGATTGGGAAGATTGTAATTTGTGAAAAGCCCATTAAAATACAGATCTCCCCATTCACAGTGGTGCAAAGTATTAATAACTTTTTCACTGAAAGCCTGGAGACCATGTAGATTCTTACTCACTACATCCTTCACCTTAACAGACCTCAGTCTAGGAACAAATCTTCAGGACTTACAACACACAAATGGCAGAACATCATTAAGAGCTATATCCAGAGTAAGTCTAATACTTCTCATTTTTCAGACAAGTGGTTTTCAAACTGTGGTCTGCAAACCCATAGGGCCTTGCTCTATTTCTGTATCTGATGTGCATTGTAAGGATCTAGACATGGCAATTTCCTAAAGGTGACTGGACATCTTTCAAAACTATAAGGGATCAGCAAATTAAGAGGTGGGGGAAAGAGGTACATAAAAAGCCTTGAGGTCAAGTGCATCCATGATGAGAGTGGAGAGGAAAAGTTGGGCATCTGAACACTCTCTCTCCATGTGACACCAGGCACTCCCATACACAAGGTATTGCTATCAGCAAGGGCTAAGACCCCATCAGCCTCCTCCGTTCCCTTTCCTCCTGTAAATCCACAACTGATTAAAAACATTAATTAACTGTCAAACCCTCCTCTGCTCTCCATCAATTAAATCTGGTTTATGTCCATTTTATCTATCCATCCAGATGCTTTAATTAGTCTCCATGATTGCAATTCATCAGCACTTCCACAGAGTAAAGCACATCAGCAGTCTTCTCTCTCTCTCTCTTCAAAATTTACCCAACGCCTCACCTAATGGGGCTCTGAGCCCAACTTATGTTTTGGGCTCACCTACAATGCAAATAACAGTAATAATTAGCACAAAGGGAGCTTTCTTTCCATTCCTAGCTAAAAAGTTAATATTGTGTCTTCATAATACATAATCTAATTACTTAGATTTCCTAATGTAATGATATGCACACTATGTTCTGTTTGTAAATTTTTAGCAGGTTTTTAAATCCAGTATGGCCTTACTGTGCAACCTCACAATCTCTCTGAACCCAAAAAAAGAGGTTTAAAATTAATAATAAATGATAAAATTTGGGGAAAAATGAACTGGGCTTCATTAAATGATAAAATCCATCAGGAGCCAGGGGCAAGGACAGGGGCAGGGACTCAGCTAATTTGTGAGAGTAACGTAATTTTGAATTGTTGAAAAGATATAACACTGGAAATACGTAATGCAGTTTAATCTTGGAGGTCACTCCAAGGAGAAAAGGCCATTTAGCTATCTGACCTTATTCAGGAGAAGGAGAATATATTCTGTTGCCTTGGCAAAATTCAAATACTTATGAGATCTTGAGCTGTAATGATTAACAAATCAAAGAGTTCAACTAGCCAAGCTGTGATCACTCCCACTGCAAGAGAAGACCTCCATGCAGGCCTCCAGCTGTAAATAAATTTGGGCAGCCAGTCCAGGAAAACCCTTGCCATTCCCTACCTTATTTTGTGCTCTGCACAGGAAACAGCCATATCACAACTTCAGTCTTAAGATGAATTCCACAGAACTAAGACATTTTTACCATAAAAGCTATGCTGGTAACTTCACTTTTACTCCGTGTCTCCACTGTGATGTCTTGGAGCATTTTTAATCTGCTCATCAGCATTATGCTGTCAGAGTGGGACACTGGGCCATTAAATGTTAGTATGGGCTCCCTTCCTTACACACACATTTGAATTTCAGACAGTATCACTGGTGAGCAGACTTTACCTTCCTCTACCAACACATGCAATCAAGTTCAAGACATGAGGATTTGCTAGAAAATATCTGTTGGAAAGACACCTAAACTCAAGAGAATGATCCCAGAGGAAGATGGTATCTCCCATCAGTAAAATTCAATGGCCAATGCACTGCCACTGTAAAAAGATGCCTCATTTCAAGTGTAATTGTTTTTACATTTCAATATGCATTTCTTTTAGCATTTCTTAGGACTTTGTCCCTTAAATTACAGGGTGTCGCATTTTGAGACAGAATGACATTAAAAAGTAAGGATAGGTGTCATACTAAAGAAAAACTTAAAATAACCTAATTTTGAGCTGGTAAATATTGGAATGCTATGGAATGCTAAATCCTTTCCTCTTGTAACATGTTTAGTATTCCTTTTCTCAAGGGAGAAGGAGCTTTATATTCCTTAGCTGAAATCTTAAAAACAGCATAGTCTTCTATCAGAAAAGGTGATCTGACAGAAATAAGCTGTGCAGTGTCTGCATGAATATACTGGCTGCATAAAGAGTCACTCTGTGTTATCAAAACACCTTTTATTGTAAATACATATTTCACAAACTATTTCAGATACCTTTAAAATATTTATGCTGCAATTAAACAAAAAATACTGAATGTGCATTTCACAATTTAAGCCAGTAACCCAACTGGGGCTTTTATCCCAGTTTGACAACATAAAATTTTGAAATGTCAAAACCCCCTTCAGGACAAAATTTCCATTTCTGTTGCCATCTGTCATGATGTCCCTCAAAAGCTGCAGACCATACTCTGATCTCTCCAGGCCAGGAGTTTTCAATTTCTGCTTCCTTCCTGCTGTTTCCACTTTCACATGGGAATGGAGAACTCACTCAAGACCACTACACATCAAAGACTTATTTAGCAGGCAGAGGGAAAACAAAAACAAAACCAAAAGCAAAACCAAAAACAACCCACCCACAAAATAACAAAACTATGTTCAGCTAGATTGTTCAACCCACACATCTTAACGTGGGCTGTAGCCAGGGAGTAAAAAGTTCCTAAGACCAACAACTAATTTATCGCTGCAGTTGTCATCTCTGATGTCCTGACACCAACATATGAATAATCACACCCCAGCTATCAGGTTTGCCAAGGGTAGCTGTGCCAACAAAGGGGGATCTTCTGATGATGAGCAGCTGAGATCACTGACCTTCAGCCAAGACTGGCTGCTGCTTTGATCTAACTCTGCTGTTGAACATAAAATCTAGGCTGACACTCAGTCTAGAGTCTGTAAAAAATGCAGGCAAATTCAGGTTTGCTCTCAATATGCATTAAGAGGTGGTGAAAGGAGCCTCTTTATACAAAGCAAGGCATTCCAACACTGGAAGAACTGCACTTGAAAACACACAAAATAGTAATTACATTACAATATAGCTAAGTATAATTGCCTTACAAAGATCTATCACATCTGAATACAACCCAGATATCTTCCTGCCAGAATTTTCACATTCCGATTTTGGTCCCTTAGAGGTCCATGAGATATATTTACAGATTCCATAAAAAATAAAGAAGAGACACTGTTATGTTAATTCACCATTCAGGGGTCCTCAGTCTCAGGAAATTTGATAGGGATTTGCAAACTAAAAGAGATTGAAAACCGCTGTTGCCTATCAACTCCCCAAGAATCTACATGGTGCTCATACTAAATACCTTCATATATTACTTGCATACTCTGCAGATGTTTGCATGCTGTGATCATGTAGAATAACAATGCCTTGAACTGTAAAACACTGGTCTAATTTATACACAATGCCATACTTGGTATTTTATGTTTATCTGTTCTCATAAGCCACCATCATATATTGCATTGGTGGGAAACTATCAAAACAGCTCTGAAAACAGCAAACACTCAATCACCAGTCAATTTTTCTGCCAATTCACTTTCACGTTTATCTGGGGAGGGAATCTTGGCTTTGGTTGTGTCAGAACAAATTTTCTTACTGACTTGAGTGGTCCCAGAATTTCAGTCAGTGTGCTATAGTATTTTTACTGCATCCCAGGCAAAGTAATTCCTAGCCTTTCCTTTTAGAAACTATTTAATAGCTCAATGAGCTCACCATAAGGGTTTTCTCATTTGTATTTCTTCCATCACTGCTAGCTCTGCCCAACACACATTAACTAATTCCTTCTCCACTTGGTGTTTACACACTTTAAATATTCATAGAGGGCTCCATTTTCCCACATTCCCATCACTGCCAGGTGCATTAACTTTCATTTTTGCCAAGTTGACTCTTCACTTGTTTTCGTACCAAGTCTCTAATCTCTCTAGGTATCTTTGTATTACTACTATTTAATTTCTGTTAAGTACTGACAGTGTGCCAGGTGCCTTCAGTTTGCCAGATGCAGCACAGAATGGAAAGGCACAGTTCTACTGTGGACCATGCAGTCTAAAAGACACAGCAAAGATGGGACAAAGTGTCCTCACAGCTCAGACCATATGGTTAGGCTTAGAGCATGGGTACAGCTGTGAAACTAGACTGAGGGATAAAACCAGGCAGGTGCCTTCTCCAGTCCTCCAGTCCTGGTAAAAAAAAAAAAAAAAAAAAAAAAAAAAGTGTTTCCCCAGCATCACTGGATGGAAAGGTTGTGCTAATATTGTGGAAATTTGGAGAAAAGAGGTGGTATAGGCTGAAAGGATGCATTTAGGAAGCAGGACAGGATCAAAACAAAAAAGCATTGCAGACCGTTGCAGCCAAGCTAGTGGCTGTCTTTGATGAATATCCCTCTAGCAAAGGGAGTGCTGGCATGCATGAGGGAAGTACCCTAGATCCCTTCCTCAGGACTGAAGGCATTGAAATAAAAGGTTGGAACCACCAACACCAAACCAAGAGACAACGAAGGGGTGATCAAGCAGACAGCCAATGTGAAAACAAATATGGAAAAAAGCAAATACAGGAGCAGTTTGAGAGAATCACAGATGAGACTGGGGGAGCAGATACAGCCCCAAAGCTGCCAACAAGGGGGATGGCGGCTTTACTGGACTGCACCCTGGTTGTGGTTCTACCCGTCTTGCTAACATCCATACTAGAGATATGAATGTGCTAATAATCTATCTTCTAACTATAGCTGTAGCACACTTTGGAGGACTGGACATCATTTTTCTCACCCTAATCCCCATAGATCTATGGTCTATCCTTCTCATTTCCCAAATCTCAAAAAAGCAGATTAAATTATTCAACAAGACTCTTCTTTCAAGGTGATGAACATTTAAAAAAAATAGTTCCTAGCTCTTTAACCACAAGGCAAGAAAGTACACTAAAGGAAACCAGAAATTTCCTTACTGAGAACAGGCTAGAGGCTCTCCCAAACTGCTTTCCACAGTCTGAGGAATAAGGGATAAATGAAGGGAAAGCCAGGGACCAACTGCACTTCCTCTCAATGTGGTCAAATTCTGGCAAGGGCTCCTGAAAGTATCAAAGATTTTATCTGTCATCAGGAAATGGCCAGCATTGTTTCCAACACAGAGACTTACAGAACTAATACACAATTTTTCTTGTTACAGCAGTTCTAATGGCTGCTCCTTGGGCCACTTAGTCTTGCCCCAAAACAGTGTCAAATGTTTTCTCCAGCTTTAGTAATGAGATGTAGCTGGCAATGCAGCACTGCTTTAAGTGCCCCTCCCCACACGCACCTTCTCCAAACAAGCAAGCTTCCCAATAATACTTCTGCCTCCTCAGTCCTCTGCTTATCAACTAAATCTGAAATCTTGCTCCCCTCATTCCCAGCGGGAAAGAGTACTGAGCATAACCCATGATATTCCATCCTCCTGCTTCATCCTACAAGGGATGAGACAGAGACAGTGCCAAGCATGTCCCATCAGAGAAGCGAGACATGAAACACTAAAGCTATATTTATTCAAGCCTTTAAGAAGTTCTTGAGCTTCTAAAAGCCACCTTAAGCCTTCTTCATACACACAGATACCAAAGTAGTAGATCTCAAGAAAATGGAATAACACATACAGGTGAGTAATAGAATTAGGGCTTGAGTCCAGAGCAGAAACATCCCTGACTGTATGAAAGCCAGAATAGCCACTGCTATTCCATCTCTCAAAGAAGCAGCAATTTTTGCAAAAGAGCAGCCCCCTCCTTTCAGACATCCCTATTCTTTCCCTCCTAGAAACCTACAGGCAAGGAGATAAACTGTTTGTAAATAGAGGTTTCACACCAATTAGGCCCATGTTCTGCAAACAGCATCACAGACTCGGTGTGGTGTTTCCAAGAGCTTGTTATTTCAGAGTACTCATATATATTTCCATATAATTGATCTGTTCTGCTTTAAAGAGGCCATCAGGAAGATATGTGGGCAATTTATTCTAGAGGTAAGAGAAGGAGAGGCAAAAGGAGTTAACCTCAGATTAGCTGTGTTTACACAGGAGTGTTTTACACTGTGGGCTCCTGGAATGAGACCAGAGCCCCACACTGTTCTCTCCTGCCTCTTCAGCACCCCGTTTGTCCCTGGAAGGGAAGGGCAGGCACAGCACTATAAACTCAGGGGGGTCAACTTCACAGCCATGACAGGGCCAAGATAAACACAGAAAAAACTCTGCCCCATAGCATGGCAGCCACCATCTGAGCACAGGTCCCTGGTGCTGGATGACTGAAGGGCTAAGGACCTGACCACCTGGATATGGCCTAAATTAGGTACCATTTGGCTATTGCAACTTGGCACACCTGACCAGCAAGAAAGCTGGCAAATCCTTGTGGTAAATATTCAGAGTACTGTAGTATCACAACACAGCGAGATCCATGGCCTCAGAAATCTCTATGCCCTTATGTTCCCATATCATACCAGGGACAGAAGAGGCAGGCCACAGAACTATAGCCATCATCATTTTTTACCCAAATACAGACTATAGAAGCAACCAGGGCTACTCTGTCCTCCTGCAGAGCATAGGTCATAATCTCCACCTATAGTTCTTGCATCAGACTCACAACTTCACATCATGCAGCCCATGTAGAAGGCTGACAGGATTGGACTGAAGACTTCAGTGCTGATGAAATTCCCTGATTCTGACAGATCTCTTCCAAACAGCTCATTACTCTTCTGTGCTTTATTTCCATTCCCTGTTTGTCTAGCTTCCATCTTCTGTTCTCAGTTCCCTTCTCAAGTTTGAGCACTAAAGAGCTGTCTTAGATCAGACAAATTCTTTCCCTGTTGGCTTTATTCCACAATCAAGATCATTCACTTTGATAAGCTAAACAGAAAAAAATGTCAATGCCTTTTTTTGCAGATGAGAATATTCCCAGCCCCAAATCTTTCTTTTAGCTGACCCCACCATTTTCAGCTTTTGATCTGTGGACCCCAAAACTGAAACAAGACCTGGAATAAGCACATCAATATCCATCTCCTTAGTCCATTTTGCTGAGGGGTCTGCATCAAGACACAATATACCATGTTCAGCTCTTCCAAGCCAGCCAGGAAACATATGCAAGCATCACACCTTAAAACAGAGTGAGAGACTAAAAACCAAATAAGAAAGAGATGTATCCAAAGAATGTGAGAAATATATCTGGGATCTTGGAGGGGACCACACGATTGGCTTGTATTCAAGGTCCAGACAGGGTTTTCCATTTGAAGGGTTCTACAAGAGCTCTCCTAATGTGACCCAGATCCCTACAATCAGCAGCATCACTTTACAAGGGGACCACAGTACTGAGAGTACCAAGGTCAACTTTTGCAAACATGGCTATCCATCCACAGAGATGAAACACCTCTAAAAACAAAAGACACTGGACAAATCTTCTACCTGATTCCTACTCTGAACTCCCTGAACAATATTCCAAATTCTCATATTCAGCACATTAACACCAGCTGCCCAAATTCATTTACCAAGTCAGTCTGGCATTGGTTTGGGACAGCTCTCCCAGCCAATGCTGGTCCCACAGTTTCTATTTTTTGTATTAACCCTGTGAAGTCAGGCAGCACATCTTGCTAACACACTGCTCCACAGAACCAGCCTCATCCCGCTTGTAGTTACCAGGCAACATCTGTTGTAAGCTTTACAAGTAATGATTTTATCATCTCTTCCCCATAGATACATGTTTTGTTATTGTAGCAAGTAAACTTTTGTATTTCATTTTGGAGGATGGGGAGAAGGTCTGCTACTATTAGAATAAAAGAGCAGCTTGAAGAACAGACTTTATAGCAAGGTACTGAAAGCACATGAGGGTGACAGGAAAGACAAACCTGTCAGTGAAGGAAGTTGACAGAAGTGATCACTGAGGACAGATCAAGGGGAGAAAATGTAAAAGCAACCCAAATTGGAAACACAAGCAGGAGCTGTGAGATGTAGGGCCCTGAGAACAGAAGCTGATTTTGAAGCACAGCACAATGAAGAAGCATTGAAATGTCTTAAGGAGGCAAGGGTACAGTTAAGAGATCTCTAGGCACCTTCTCAAAGATGTCATGACTTATAGTAGGGCGAGGTTGCAGAACAGAAAAGCAATACTGCAGAAGCTACCAGCTTGCTGATTCTCCCCCACACCATTATCCAGAGTTTCTATATTATGCTGGAAAACTTCAAAAGCAAGAAAACATAGGCAGTTACATAATTTTTCCCCCCTATCCTTTTAAAGTTACTCTGCTCTTGCATCCTGGTGAAAAGTTCTGTGGGAAGCTAAGTCAGATAATGCAGAAGAAATACATCCATTGGATAGAGGCTATTTAAATATTTGATGGCTAATATATTAAATGTTAATTGAATACTACAGTGATTTTCTCCCCTGGACAGCACACAATTAACATTTAATTTGTTATAAAATATTTAAAGTTATGAAATATCCGAGGGCAACTGAAATGTCTCTTCCACCAAATTGTCTTGGGACAATGTGTTGAGGGGACAAGAGGGCAGGTTAGCATTTCAAATTTTTCCAATGATCTGTACAAGAGACGTGAGAAAATGTTCCAGAGCTGACACAGTTCAAGGACATGGTTAGAGGATATGAAGGGACACACTGAGATATCTGATTCTGTCCTCTCCAGGTTAAGTAAAATCAAGATCCTCAAGGCAATAAGGAACCCAGCTTGCTGTGGTGACTATCCACTCCTCAGAGAAAAAGAAATTCTGGGCACTTAGACCAAACATATATTTTCATGTTATTTTTTTTAAGAGATGCCAGGGAGGGGCTGGACTCTTCACTGCTCTGCATTCATTCAGTCCAAGGCGTATTGACAAGAATAGGATTAAGATGATACAGAGCTCCTACTTTGGCTGTGCTCAATGCTTCACTGAGAATCAAGGATAGCAGTCAGCTTGGGATATTAAAGTTAAGCCAGTTGTTTAGGACCTGAACACAAACTTATCTCATTGGCTGTAGCGGAGTTGAACATCCAAGCATTTCAGAAACTTACCTTACTCTAATGCCTGGTTTGGCAAGAGTGGTAGGAAAGCTTTGCTAAGACTTCAATGTAGAAAGGGACCTTTTAATTAGTTCAAATGTAAATCCTTCAGCAAGTTTAGGAAAGCTCAGACTCAATAGTCCTGATATTTTTTGTAGCAAAACTCAAAGAGAAGGAAAAAACATTAAAGTTCTACTCTGTGTCATTCAGCAGACAAAAGAAATCCATATACAAGCAAACCAAACATCTTTTGCACGTACCTTTAATTAAAGAAGCAACTTTAATTGCTAAGAAATCATGAATAAGCCCAGTGGTACAGAAGGCTCACCTACTTAACTCCATGTTGCTTAGCCTTGATTTACCTCTGCTTTAAGGGGAGTATATGCTTTGTAAAGCTCACTTCTTAATGCAGCTTCTTTTAAATTCCTAACTTTTCTGGTCTCAGACCTTTCATTGACCATTTTCTAAAGATCTGCTAAAAAACCTCTAAGCCTTAGGCTTGTAATGATGGATTATTTCTACCTAAAAGACTTCAGCTTCCAGAAACTCCTCTCATTTGCTACTTAAAGGTTTGACTAATATGGGGAAAAGACACATTCAGCTCATGACTGTGTAGAAATGGTACAGGGGAAAAACATCCTGGACTTTATCAGACAGAGGTCGATGGCCTTCCTGCTGCACACTGGCTCACTCCCTGCGTTGTGTTCCTTTATAATATTTTGTCAATCAGCTGCTGTGGCAAATCATCATCACTTCATGCACAGGGATACAGCATCACAGAAAAATTGCATGTCACAAACTGCAAAACTTGTCTGAGGGACAGCTGGGACCAAGGATTCCTCTGTGTCAAAGATGCCAGCCCTAGGCACTGGCTATAAGACAGAGGGGGAATCTTCTGCTTTATGAACTCTTTCTGCCTCTGTGTGGCAGAGAAAAGAGGGGTTTAAGGGTACACAGTGAAGGCAGGGGTGCTTGTACACTCAGAGTAGTAATTCTGACATAGTAATAATGGAGGATATAATACTGCACAGCTGAGATCATGTCGTGGTAGGCTGCTGCAAGGGACAAGTTGGCTGGGTGTCACCAACACAGGAGCTGCACCCACAAACAACTCCAGGGAGCTGAAAAGATGCCTAAATGAGTAGATTTCTTCAAGTCCATACTGAACCACTGATTCAAAGACACTCCAGAATTCACACACGTGATGGCTCAGCATGTTGAAAGCCAGCAGTTTGGTCTGACTTCTTTGATAAAGTAGTACTGTTTTCACTTTGTCATCCCTACTAGCACCATGGTAGGCCTTGGAGGATTTTTTCTGGATATTTCTCCCTCTTAATATTTCTAACATGTTGAGTTATGTCCAAATAGAAGAGACTGGTGAGAGACAACAAAGGTTTTGCAAGGAATATTTCCATAAAAATTAGATTTTGCCTGTGCAGAATAAGTCTGACCCTTTCTGTCACAAAAACTATCCAATAAACTCATAAACTTTTTGATCATGAAAAGATAAGAAACAGGAGATGATAGAAGTTTTAAAGTACAGAACTTATATGCTTTTTAGAGCTGGGCAGAGCAACTTCAGAACAGCTCTGTAAGGAAGAAATGGCTTTAGTACATAAGTGATGGCCATGAGTAGACAGATATAGGTGTGGAGAATATAGGACACAAGCTCATGAGATTCCTTTGTCCACACTGTTTGCCAACCAGATCTTTGGTCACACCTTGGGCTTCTCTCCTCCACCATATCTGATCGACCCATCTTGTTTGACTCCACTCCCAGCCCCAAATGGATTTGCCAGGCAGGACCTGCTCTCCTGGTGTGGTGGCTGCCACTGACATGTCCAGTGGATGCAGCCTTGTGGCAGCCCCCTGTGGCACCACAGTCTGTATCAGTGTCATACCCAGCTACCGTTCTCTGAGGAGTGAGCCCATTAACGAGCTGCACTGAAACCACATCTGCATACTGATTAGGGAGCTGCCTTGGAGGATATTAATTAGGGGTGACACTTTCAGGGCAAGTTCTACTACTCTTCTTTGTATCCCATTTCAGACATGGCTGGGAAGTGTGAGTACAATACAAATAGAGAGAAGATGGGGCACTATGGGGACAGCAGACAAGAGTAGAAAAGTTACTGTAATATTCCTCCCTAGGACTTGCTACTGCCTTAAAGAAAATTCTAGAAAGCCTCTAACTGTATTTTCGTCCACCATTCTTTTAATCTAGAGAGGAAAAATGTGTTTCTTTGTCTCCACAGAGATAATCCTTATCCTCTCTTCATTTACACTCCTCTAGTCTCTAATACAGACTTAAAAGTCCAGCAGCCTTGACAAAAGGCTGGAGCACATGCAAGGGGATCAAGAACTCAGTTCTTTGTCCTGGCTCTGGCAGTGACTGAATACTGAATACTTGTTCCTTGAGTTCTCACTTCCATTTGCCATCCTTAGTCTCGTGCAGCACCTTCCCCACAGAGCTGTGAGCACTGTTTAGCTTCATGTGCCCCCCATTCCCTTCTGCAGCACCATCCAGCACTCACAGCAGCCCTGAGGAGCCAGCAGAAGAGCAGGTTTGCAGCTTGCACCAGGTCCTGGAGACAGGTTTCACAGCACTTTGCAGATTGCCAGATTTTATTGTTCAGCCTGGAGGTGGGAAATGAGCAGCAGGAGTGAGAACACCACAGCAAGGAAGAACGTATTTAGAAACACACATCACTTGTTTCTTTGCTGCACAACTTCATGTATTGTGTTTGTGTACAATTCACACATCTGTCAACAGATCACTGCACAAATAATTTCACCTCCTACTAAACTGCTGCTGACTCACTGCATTCTCAATGCAACCCCACCATTAGCTTCTGGTGTTTCACAAAACTAGGAATCAAGGCAAAAAAGTGCTAGACTGGATCATGTGAAGGTGTGAAGTGCTAGACTGGATCATGTGAAGGTCATGCAGTTCAGAGGCCCGACTCCCTCTGTGATGTGCACAAGAAGCTGCAGAAGACAATGTGCCATCCTGCCAATTAACAACCCACCAACAGGGGAAGTTTCTTCCTTGAAGCAGTCAGTTATCAGGGAACAGACACTCTCAAGCATGAAGGATGTCTGTCCCCTTCTGGACTCTCTGGCTATTTTAACATCCCTTCACCTCGTGAATTCTGCTGAGCTTCCAACCCCAAAGCTCTCACACAGCAGTGAATTCCACAGGTTAGTGGCACTACAAAAATGTGCCTGCTTCTCATTCTCAGGAGCAAATGCAGATTAGGCAAAGCAGATTTCCTGCACATTTTAATACTCACATATATGCTTCTTTTCAGGCTTTTTCTTTGAGGTCAGATGCTAGCTCCTGATTTGTAAGGAAGACTTGTTCAAGCTATTGGCACTAGAAACATTAGAAACAAGTGAATAAAGAAGAAAGCCTGACATTTCTTTTCCACATGGGAAAAATTGGAAATCTATCTGTCATTTCCTTTTAGTGATCACTTTCTCTGAATTCCTTCATTTCCATAACAGAAGTAATAATGCATAGATAACATTTTTTTTTGAGGGTGGGTGGGGGGAGGTGGTCAGCAGCTGCTGAGGAAGTCACCAAAACACTCTACTTTTCCCACTCCTTTTCCTTCAGGCTGAGGTCACTCACCTAAAATCAGGAGGCAACAAAAACACAACTACTCCACAAATGAAGATGAGCCAAAAGCAGAAGATACCCACAGTGTCTTCTCAAATCAGAGGCACAGCCCCAAGCCAGACTGAGAGTCTGGGTTGGAGCATAAAAGCCCTGACCAGTAGTGGAAGGTGCCTGAGTGGAGTGTCCAGGTGAGGCTGGTCAGAGTTTTTAAGCCACAGGAGTACACTCAGGGTGTCGATGCACAATTGATCAGCACAGACTTCCATCTGCATGTAAGCCTCTGTGGCAGAAGGCAAGACTTTCCTTCATTGCACTGAGTCTCTGTAAGATATCCACAGGCCAGGGAATCTTTTTCAGTTTTATAAATGTTGTAAGGCTCAGTGGATCCAAGGAAGTTGGGATGACCCTTAGACAGTGGGCAAAGTAGTTGCCTTGACTCTTAAACAGTTTTTTCAGTTGCTCTAATTACCACCAGAGTTGACAGTTTTCCAAGGATATGTAAAGTACTGGGATTTAGTTCTGGTTTATTCTTTTCTTCTTTTCATCTCCTGTTTCAACAGGGTTTGGATGCAGTATTCTACTGCACTTCTTTTTGTGACAAGGAACTCTTGCTGTTTTGGGAGAGGTCAGTGAGCTGACAGACAAGCCTTAGCTCTGGTAGGAGTTTAGCTCATCTCAGACTAGCTCCTGGAAAGTGTTTGCTTCTTTCTGATAGAACCCTAGGCCTTGGAGTCCTGTCCAGCAGTGTGCACTGTCTGCACCTTCAGCCTTAGAGGACAGCCTTAAGGATTGCTGTGCCCACTTTCCACAGTGCAAGCTGTGCAGCCTCAGGCACAGGGGAACCATGATTTCCATCCTGAGTAGGACCACAGGAGCCCTCATATACTCAAGAGGATACCTTGCTGCCAGGTACAGCCTCCAAAGCAACCCCATGGGCTGACTGAAGGAGCTGCAGAGCCCAAAGCCAGGCAGGATGCAAACCATTTGTGCTTCTCTGCACAACCTGCTCTCTCTGAGGAACAGGCAAATCCTCTGTCAGTCCTTGCTGCTGCCTTTATCCCATGGGAGCAGAGCAGCAATATGTTCAAAGCATTGCTGGGCTCTATTCCTGGATTCATCTGTATGCTAGGGATGATTTCCCCAGTGGTTTTCTTATCCCATGCTGGTGAATCATCCCCCCAACAGAGATGACGTATCCCAATAGCTTCTAAACATATTTTGAAAGAGCATATTTTCTGTCTTTGGATTTTGCCAGATGGTATCCAGTGATTAGTGGGTTTAATATAAGAAGCTTCCCAGAGGAAGAAACTCCTGCATCTCACTGAAGGTTCTTCACCATCCTTCTGGTCCTTCCCCTCCCAAACCTCAAATCATAGTAGCTGGACCCCTGCTGCAGAACTGAGTCCTCTTCTACTCTATCAATATCCTCTGGATATTTTTCAAGAACAAAGTAGAAAGCATTTCCAGAAAATGCTTTTAATGTCACTTTGTTTGCCAAGAGATGCTGACTCCTGCTTTGGTTATCATTACGAGAAAGCATCTTTGTTTAAACAGGAAAACAAGTGATGATTTTTCCCCGAGTCACTCGTCTCTCTAGCTAAACAGCATCTGCATTCCCTGGCAAAGGGACATGGCCTATTCTGAACAGAAGAAAATATTAGGAGCCTTCTTTTAAAAAGCACTCCTTCATAAGCATCACCTCATCACTTCAGATAAAACCTGTTGTCAAACATCTGCCTCCCCTGCCTGTCTCCCTTCTCTCAGATGAGATTGGATAGATAGTGTGACTGGCATTTTTGGGTTGTAATCCTTGCTAACATGCTGTGCACCTTGCCTCTCTCTTGTGCCCAGATTTCACCTATAAACATATTATGGCCTCATATTTCTAGTCAGTAATTTTGGATACATTTCAAGTGAGAGGTGCTGAAGGAAAAGTATAGCTTCTTTCACAAGTTTACAGCAGACAGCCAATAAGCTGCATATCTTTCCCAGCAGGGATCCATGGCCTCCTAAAGAACAGTTTGAAGAGGTGGTGCCCTTCAGTTTCCCTGTAGGCCAGTACCCTTGAGGGAACAATAGCTCCCGTAGCCCAGTGCGCTCTCACCTATGGTACAAGGCACTACAGCAGTGGGTTTCTTCAGATTTTCTATTCCTGTCGGTTTTCTGAGCAGCTTTTTGCTTCAGAGTAGCTTCTTTGCTCAAGCAGTAGCTGCTCACACCTTTAAGCCTTCACTGATCTTATCTTGAGGAAATATTTAAGCAAGGGCAAGCATCTTTCCTGTGAAGGAGCAGAGTCAGAACCTCACCTGGTGATGCATTAGGCAACATCACCATTGCTAGAACAACTGGGAGCTCCCAGGGCAGCCTGGGTATGATATTTATATATCATATAATTTTATACCATTATTCAGCTGTGATACCTTTTCCTCAGTGGGGATTGTGACAACTGAAAATTGTGCCTTCTTCCTAAACAGTGTGATAGCACTCTTTCTACCTTTCTCACAAGCTGCCTTGAGTGGTCAGCTGCAAAACTGCTGGTGTGGACAGCCCATAAACCCACACGGTGCCAAGGAACAAAGATTCCAACACTGCTGTAACACAGAAGCCAAATTATCACAAATTCATATTTATGGTACATCTGCAGACATATTCTCCTTTACTGCCACACTAGCAGCTCTTTAGTGATTGAGCCAACACAGTCTAAGAAGATGGCAGTTCCTGCTGTTTGTTACAGCCTTTCACAGGAGAGGACTGCCCTCACAATTGAGACTTAAAAATACTCATCTAAGTATGCCTAAAGAGCTGTAGCATTTTACAGCATTCTATTAAGGTCTGCCAGAGACACTTGCCTGTGCTCTTACCACAACCTCTGTCACATGCAGCTAGTGCCAATCAAGGATTTAATCACTCAATACCTCACCTTTCTTTCCCTTCTCTTCCCAAGTTACAATCACCAATGTTCATGCAAGTGCCTAGATTTGCTCTCTGCAGCTTAAATGGAGAATGTGGCACCTAAAATGGCTTCCAAAATAGCCATCACACTGAGCAAAGAGAAAAAATGAACAATGTACATAGTAACCTTGAAGGACAGGAGATCATCCCTGAAATGAAACTATTCTGGAGACACAGCCCATAATCTAAATATAGTAAATGGCAGAACAAGAGTATCTGGTATACAGCTTGTCCTTGCACAAATTTCTCTGGCATGTAAGCATCTCCACTAGTCTGGATGTACCATGACACTGTATGTCTAAACATCAAATCTCCTGCAATGCTACTTAAGCACAGTTCCAGCCAAAACCTACATGAAGCTTAGGCCTGGCCCAAGGGATGGTATATGGCTGGGGCTAGGACTAGATCTTAAGGCCTCTGGTCTTCTTTTTTCTGTTTGACTAAAAGCTGTAGCAGTACATAAATGTAATTGCTGAGTGTCATGGCCAAACTGCTCCTCAGTAACATTCCTACTCCTCAGCTCTGCTCCAAACTTTCCTACTCCCCTGACTTATTTCCTTGATGTTACCCTTAACTAAGTCTTCTCTCCAGCCTGGATCTTAAACCCTCCTGCTCCCCACTGCTTGCATGTCTCATACATCTGCGCTGTGCAGCCACTTCACCTCTCACCAACCTGCTCCCAGCCTGCTGTGCAGAATAGCAGACTTCAGGCATGGACCATGCTCTGTGGGCACCTACAGAGGGAAAGAAGTGGGGATTCCCCTCCTCTTCTTCAGTATTCACACAGGCGGTCCTCAGCTCTTTGTCCAAGCCCTCAGCCCAGGGTAATTATAAATATCTGGGTAGCTTCAGAAAAAATAAAAATTGAATAAGACGTGGGTCTTTGCAGCTGCAAAAGCTGGACAGTAGCTGTGACTGCACGGGACAGTGACTTCATCCTAAATGAAAGACCAGAATTTAATTTTAGTCCAATTCTGGCCATCAGACAATGTGGACCATAACGTGTCTGAACAGCTCACTGAAGAAAACTCCCTCCTCCAACTCTAAAAGAAGCCAAGCTCCTTACCATACAATTCATCTCCCCTGACACAAAAAGATGCTTGTAGGATTCAGCCTGACACATTTTCCAGCCTCACATCCATTGGCACATATTTGCCCTGTCTCTGCCACTGGCTGATGATGCCTCTCCAGCCAGGCAGACACATATCAGCCTTGATAGGATGCCTGTAGTAAGGAGGCTTGGAGTCAGTTCCTTACATCTGGGCAGCCAGCAGTGTTTGCTCAACAATTCTGGCAAAGCAGAGCCACCCAGCTCTCAGCTGCTGTGTCTTTTCCTTCAGGTCCTGTCCAGGAGGGATCCACGCTCTATGCACTGGCACCAGGAAGCTCACTGGCAGGAATCTGCTACCCTGTGCCCAGTGTGGTGTCCCACTTCAGTCCAAGTAACAGTGCCTGGAGACCACAGCTCTTACCTCAGTGCTTTGTAATTTGATTAAGGTGAAATCTGATCTGCTGTTCTGAGGCAAGAAATGCCAGGATGGCAGATGGCAGGGAAGAAAGTTGAGCATAGCTCTTTACTAGCATCCAAGATCCTGGGAGAAACCAAGCTGCTCCTGTAGGGGTCAAATACCAGGGCGAGTAAGGAGAAAAAGCTTCCAGTAAGCATCTTGGTTCTGTTAGAAAACTCAGCAGTGAAATATTACAGAGAGATTAAAACACAACATAATTAATTAATTTATTGAGAGTTAATGTGCTGGTCCCTCACTGATGAGGAAGAATCAGAGGGAGGTGAAATTGTTAAGCAACATAATTGTCCCTAACCTGAGCTTAAGCTGCCCTCCTTCCTTTGAGACTTTCACAGCTCAGAAAGACATGAGCTGCACAGCAGAGAGGGACTCCAGGGAACACAAATGCATCTCTGCTGGTGAGTGTGTGTGTGAAGGAGGCTGGCCAGGGCTCTGCCTGAGAACCCCTCTCCCCATGCCAGTCACTCCTCTAGGCAGCAATAACAACTGTGCAGTTTCATGTTTCTATCATGTTTGCACACACAGATCTCCAAGAACTTCACAGAAGAGGGAACAGTTGTCATCTCAGTTCACCCAATAGGAAAGGCTGCAACAAGCGACTGATCTTTGAGATCAACCAGCAGTCTAAGGAGGTAAAGAATCATAGTTACAAAATGCCATTAGCTCAGTGTCACCTGCTTCACTAGATTGCCTCTCTGTTGGTAGAAAAAAGGGCAAAGATGAAGCCTTACAGCTCATCTAAAGCCCAAAGATGAATGGGAACCAATGCAAAATACCAGCAACTGCACAGATTCAGAGAATAGCAGTAAACATGATTAAAGGGCTGGGGAAATTGATTCCTGGGGAGGAAAAGAGAGCCAAATATGTATAGCTGCCTAGCTATACCCAGAGGAGCATACTTAACCTGCTACAAGTATTTGATGGAAGAATAATTGTCCTGGGAGGAATAAAGGTCTTACAGCTATGAAGAATGGGGTGAAATTAAAAGGGTGGAGATTTAGCCTCTGATGGGCACACTCGATAATGGAGATGCTGACCTGTCTCCCTGAGGAATGCCTGTTGCTTCACTCATGCAGAGGAGTCTGGGAGACAGCCATTCTCTGGTACAGCAGTGGACTCTAGAGGTTTTCCCAGCTCTGTTTACCTGGTTTCTGTGGACTAACAGAGGTTTCCCATCCCAACAGCCTGTCACTGGGGCTCAGGTGAGGTTTTGTTTTATAAATTCTGATGACAGCTAAGGGAATCCTGGCAAATCTGTATCACTGGGGAGTCTAACCAAACAACAGCTTCCAGAAACACAAAGCTACAGTAATAAAATACAATGCCTACAGCCCTCTGCTCTAGAGGAAGAGGCATTGTTACTCTTGTCAGAAAACAGAGGGACTGAAATCTAGCATTTCTTGTCATGAAGGAAATATTGCAGATGGGTGTTTGCTGTAAAATGTCATGATGGCAGAGCTCACAATAATGCAGGATTAAAAACAGCTGCTGTAAGAGGGCACTGCAGTATATAAACTTTACTACCCAAAGCTGGTGTGCATAGATAGGCTTTAGCCCACTCCAGTGGCCCAAACCCAGAGTAGTTTCTGCAAACATTGGCAAGGGCTGTCATTATAAGCTGCTGTCTCCTCTCAAGTGCTCCCTGTCTCTGACTGGGAGATGTTATTTTCCACCCATACCTAACCCTCAGGCTCCTCTGCTTCGTTCCAAGACAAAGGAACACAAGGAAAGAGAGAGCTGCCTTTTTTCTACACCTACTTTCTTCTCCTTTTGGGCTTGTTCTCATACTCAGAGGAAATCCACTCTAAGTCCATCTCTGTTTTTCATTTTCTTTACATACAGTTTCCTGACACAAAGTGCATGCTCACTGCTTGTTGAGCTTTCTTCATGCCATGTGGGGGGCCCCATGCTCACTCTCATTAAACTTCAAGCATTTTAAGGGAATTCTGCTCTGCTCTGCTCTCTACCCTCTGGTATAATACATGCTGAGTTTCACGTCAGATATACAAGAAATATGGGGTGGAGGAGGGATTGAACTGATGAACTACCAGTTTTCATCTCCTATCACATTGTGAATGCTTCCAGCACTATTGTTAAAATATTGTCTGATAAAATAGAGGCCACACAAATGGGTACTGCCCTCAGAAGACACAAAATAGGGCTGTGATGGCATGCAAGCATGAGAAACCACAATGTGAGAAGATTTGGAGTTAGATTTTCCTTAGGCTTTTAATACCACAGCAGTATGAGTGAGAAGCAGGACTTATTGTTTATTTACTTTGGCTAGACACTAACTGGGATCATATTTTCTCGGCAGAGCACTGCTTTTCAGCTGAAGTAATCATGACTAAAGCAGCAAGATGGCCCTACCAGGCATGGATGACCAGCTCTGTCTCTTCAGGAGGCCAGTGGAAATTTCCCTTTAGAACTTTCCCTGTGGGAGGAACTGCAACATATCTCACCTAGGCTGTTGATAGCTTTGCACAGATGTTTACAGACTGTGTAGAGACAAGCTAATGATATTCTATCCTTATTTTCTGTTCTTCACACATCAGACAAAAACATTATTTGACTTACTTAAAATAATATCAAGCTCATAGCTCTTTTTGCTGGTGTTTGGTGACACTTCCACAGTTACAAATATCAGGGCTGGATGCCATGTCCTCTTCCAGCTGCAGCCAAGAAGATATTATTGCTTGGCCAGATCTGCTGCCTGAGATGCTCCTGAAAGCAATCCCATCCCCATTTCAGGCTGAAGGAGATGGCTTAGCTTTAAGAACAGGTCATTGCTAACCTAGTTCAGGTGGCAAAAAAAAGGTGTTGGGTTCTGACAAGAACACCTCAGCACAAAGGTATCAAGGGAAACTTACCCTAGGCAGGTGGCCATGCCAGAAAGCTGGGACAGCAGCAGCCAGGAAGGTGTGTGTGATTGTGCCTCAGCATGAGGAGGCCTGGAAATCAAGGCTCATGATTTCAGGAACATTGTGCACAGGGGCTGATCTGCTGTAGCTTCAGCAAACTATCTGCTTTCCTTCTTCCCTTTTTTATGATTTTTCCTTTGAGTACAAGAAAGCCAGCCCACCTGTTTTCCAGAGCCTGTCACCAGCCCTTTAGACTGGAGGAACAAGCATTTCCTTGTAGAATGTCAGCAGCACATGTTTCTGGGAGACTGAAGGGCAGGTGGTACTGCCTTATAAATCATCTAAACATGCCTGGTGTGATAAATGCCTGCTATATTTTGCATAACATCTGGGACAGCACAGGAGAGACCTTGGGGGTTGGGAAGGAGCAGAAAGTGAACATTTTCTGAACATCATGAATTGACAAAGACAGAGATGGTGTCACCATATGGTCAAAGAAACAGTCAGAGATGCCCAGCCCTCCTCCTCTGAGGGGAAAGGCAACGACTGGGGCATAAATGCACAGCAACCAAAGAGTATTTATTCTGTTTGGTTTTGTCAGGATTTGACAGTGTTGAAGATAGTGGGGTCTCTGTGGGGCAGGCTGAAAGAACAGAGGGAGGGTGAAAGAGGAGGAGGAACTGTGTGGCTTTCAGATGGACTGGTTGGTTAATTCTCCTGGGATTAAAAGGAAAAAGATCAGGAACAGTATAAACCAGCTTTGGGAAAAGGACTTTCGGGAATTACTAAAAAACTGTAACAGGGATCAGAACAAAGAAGGTTTAGAGAAAAAAATCTGAAAACATTTGAAGCATGAACATGATTTTAACAGCTTAGTTTGACCAACTATCTTGAACCAAGCCTATCTATTTGTGAAAATAAATGTGACAGGACATCTCTTGTTGCAGAGGACACCTATTGTTTCAACTGTCCACGACTCCAGCCCTACCCCTAACACCAATATCCCACCACCACTGGAAGGGAACCCACCTGAATGTGTTTTCAATAGGCATTTGAGAACATAGCACAGCACAAGGGAACACAAAATCAGTGTTCTTATTGTGAGAGGATTTTCTTCTTGCCTTTGACACCAGTTCTCCAACCCGTGTATGGAGCTGACTGAATTCCAGGCACAACTGGAACACAAAGTAGAAAGGCATGGAGGAATCTCAGGATACCACTTATCTCGTCCCTTGACACAAGGTAAGAAGAACTATAACTAAACCATGCATGGCAAATGCCCACCTAATCTGCTCCTAAAAAGCTTTTCAGTGATGGCATCTTCACACTCTCCCCAGGCAATAATTTTGGGTTTTCACTGCCATGGCCATTTTATTTCTAGCCTGAATCTTCCTTGCTGCAGTTTAAGCCTATTATTTCTTGTCCTATCCACAACAGATGAGAATAACAGTTTATTGCCTTTTTAACTTGTAGCAGCCTTTAACAGACTGCTACCACCTTCAGCTTTCTTTTCTGTAGTCTAATTAACCCAAATTCACTCAACATTTTCCCATAGTTCATATTTGTCAGAACACTGACTAAAATACTGCCCTCTGGACTCTCTGCCCAGGGTCCTGCTTTCTTTAAGGGCAGTGCTAGGGAAAAACAAAACTTAAAGAAACCCTGCCCATACTTCTGTAAATGGGTCTTTGGGTTCACTGCATCTCTACAGGTCCTAAGTCAGCACCATGTTTTGACTGCATTGCTTTCTCTTGATTTCTCTTCTATGGCTCCTTTGTCCCTTCCCAAAAGAGGTACATGGTGATTCTTGTCTGCTTACAATGCAGGAGCCTGTACTGTGAGGGCTTGCCAAGGCCCTGCTCCTTGCCGTAGAGAGTGGACTTCCTCACGACTTTACAGTGCCACACACAGGACAGCAAATGAAACAAGGGTTTGCCAGCCTGAGCTTAAATAAAGACAAAGCAGCCCAAAAAGGTTCCAGTGTCTGAATGCATGTCCTATTATTCAGAAATTTGCTTTATCACCAGGTAAGATTTAAGGATAACAGAA
Organism: Anomalospiza imberbis; assembly: GCF_031753505.1. Lineage (NCBI taxonomy): Eukaryota > Metazoa > Chordata > Aves > Passeriformes > Viduidae > Anomalospiza > Anomalospiza imberbis. Next base: position 55,077,041 of record NC_089682.1, read on the forward strand.
GACATTCACTTAGAAACATTGATTTGCAATAATGAAAGTGAGCCGTAAAAAGAGAGAAAAATGTTATTAAGATAATTCTTAACTTAAGAATCCTCCATTATGGTTTCAGGATAGTTTCCTCCAGTTCCTATTCCTCTTGATGAATCAGGATTTGAAAGGGAGTGTTTGCAAGATGGGCACTTCCAGGAAAGTCGCTTTGCTAGGCATTGTTTGTACCAAAATAGAGTACTATCATTGCTGTAAGTTCTCTTTTTTGACATCTGAATCATGCCACAAAATTAATAGACTTTAACAGTAATTGTTCTAAAGTCAAATGCTTTGAAACCTCCATGCATTTGGAAATGTCTTCCCAGTCAAATCTGGGCCATTTATTTCCTGAAACATCAACATTGCTAAAAGCACAGAAGAACAAGAGTATGAGCCAATGTTCATTTGCTCTCACTGTCTGTGTTTCTATTTCTACTGCTACCATAAAAAAGTCTGCTATGGAACATTCTGGATTAGTTTACACCTGCCTGAAGCCAGTATCTGGAGCAGGCCAGGGAGGAGATATGGCAACTGAGCCACAATGGGTGGATGAAGGGATGGAAGAACAAGGGATGGAGGGAACAGTAACAGAAGTGGGATATGGAGCAACTATGGCCAGTGATTGTAAGAGAAGGAAGGGTGAGATCCATCTTTGATAATATTGTGAGAAACAGAGGAGCAGCACAAACCCACATCCATTGAATGAGGTTTATTCCCTGAAGACACTTGTCACGAAATGCCACACCAAACTCATTATCTATCTCCAAAGGAATTCCATGCAAGCTGCTTCTATAGCTTCCCTCCATATGATGGCTTTGTGCATCATGTATCTCCTCCCAGCCAGATTCAGTTTAGAAGCCTTCAGTGCACTTGGGCGGGGGGGGAGAAAGCAGGATGGACTTAACAAATAGCTGGTCATCATACTACTTGAAAGTGCACACAGAAGTGCTGTCTAGGATTTCCAACACAAAATGGAAACATTTTCAGTTTTGTCCTGGACTGGCACTTTCTGAGTTACCTTATTTCCACTGTCAGATGAGTTTCAGAAGTCAGCTCCACTTCCAGCTTTACCAAAGTGAAGCCAGTTCCTGCTGCTGCAAAGGAGGGGTATGGAGCAGTTCCTGTTGCCTGTGTCATGTAGAAGCATTGAGGTGGTCCCACTCCATACCATTCCATGCCAGGGAAAACAGGTACTAAGGGCTGCTGGCAAGCATTTGGAGTTATGGATAGGGCCCAGCCAAAGAGACCCTGCAGCAGGAGAGGCCATGCACAGAAGGAGAAGGCTGGTCTTAAAATGGGGCAATGAAGTGTTGAACAGAATCTGGAGTTCCACCAAAGAGAGGATAGTTAGGAACATTTCCACATGAACCTGAAAGCATATTCATTCAAGCGGTAAGTTAGCATTCTTGCAGCAGGACTTGTTAGCATTAGCAGCATTAAAATGCTATGGATTAAAGCCATAAAGTCATGCTCTACCTAGCTGCAAAGAACTTCTGGGCAGATGAACATTTACTACCTCTAATATATAAACACCCTTGTTAAATAACAAGGTTTGAGTTGTTTCTTACAACCTTGGTGAAAATTGATCACAGCTCAGTCTCTCAGTGGATATCATTGCAGAAGCAAAATGACTCTCAAATGAGTCATGGCTGAGTCAAATGGCTGCTACACATAGGTCATCGCCCCATTTTTGTTTTCAGTTACTGCAATCAGCAAGAACAGCTGATTTCAAGCCTTAACTTCTGCTCTGACGAGCCCAGGGACACTGCTGGCATCCAAGCGTCCTTTCCCAAGCATGAGCTCTTTACCAGGCTCCCTCTGCAGCAGGTGACATTAGCATTTTTCATATATTTTTTTCTGAACAAAACGGGGTTTTTTCATTGACATATAGCTCCCACAGCTAATCCTAAAACGCTTTCTAACACCATAAATGATACATGTTACAGAGATTAGAGCTGAATAAATATTTCACTGTAAATCATTTATTCAATAAGTTTCATATGGCACTTTTTTTTTCTATTTGTGAATTGTCTGCAAACTGCAAGCCAAATTCCCAAATTCATTCATTAGTCAAAATTGCCCATGAATTTCTCCTGCAGATAGTTTTTGCCTTGCAGGCCATTCATGGACAGTTTGTTATGAATAGTCTCAATTCAATGCTTGGTTGGTTTAGCTGCAGCAGTCATGTGGATGTGGCTCTGTTCTGAATGAAAGTTCACTTTCAAATATGAACCAATATTCACAGTGAATTTCTCCCTCTATTCCCTCAGCCCTTGGAGGAATCAGCCTAGCTAATCTAACTGGGTGGGTTAAGCCATCCAGAGCAGCACAATGGACTGGGAAAGAAACTGAGGGATGTCCAGTTGATTTTGTTCTGTATAGAGGCAGGATGGGAATACTCACAATAGTGAAGGGTCAGAACTGCTGTCCTCAGTCCTTCCTGGAGGGTGACCACCAGACACAATTGGCTACAGTGCAGCATCTCCCTGTGTTCTACTGTTACCCAAGAAAGATAATTACTTCATACTTAACATTCTCATAATGAAGTAACATGGGTCAGTTCTGAGCTGCAGCCAGACCTAGCTTCCTCTTGCCAAACAGCTTTCCTGTGGGTTAATCCATACAGAATGTTTGCAGGGTGTCCATAAGCATCCTTCACCTCTCTGGAGAAGAAAGTAGATGAAGTAGAACACACTGTGTGGCAAACACTAGCTTGAAGATTGAGTTACCATTCAGCAAGGCTGCAGGCTTCTCTTGTCCTGTTATCTGTCTTCAGCAGATGTTCCTCTCATCAAATCACTGTGTTGCAGAGTGCTGCCAGTGCTGTCAAATCCAGCTGCTCCTCACACAGGAGCTCCAAACAGCTACCCAGCTGCACCTGCTGGCCCTGCTTCCTCATCAGCAGGGCAGCAAGACCTGAAAACCTCAGGCAGATAACAACAGGGGCTACGTGTGCCTCTCAGTACAACTGGTGTATATCTAGGAAGAGATTTCACAGGTTGATAAACAGTGCTAATTGTAAGGCTTCTTTTCTCATTTCCAAGGTTTGAATTGCTCCATGTAGCTACCTTCACAGTGGAGAAGAAAATCCAGAGACCTTCTCAGTTGAGATTTCAGATAAATACGTTGACAGATAGGAGAGAATAGCAAATGTCCCCAGATGAAGAAAATGTTGACTTTATGTCGAGAAACTCAAAGCCAGAAGAAATAAAACAAGCTGATGGGGAGAAAGAGGAAAAATAAAAATAGTCAATACAGGAAACAAATGCCATTTTTTTTCTTTTTATGATGAAAAACATTTATGCTCCTTCCCATGAAAAGCTCCCATTTGCTATGAAAATATTGCATGGAAATTTCATACCAAATTTTTACCATCTTTCTTTTTTTGCCAGCCAGTTTCAAAGGAGGCCTATTACAGGATGAATAATAGTTATACACATCTCCAAGCTGCCACTGGAAAGATATTTGCATTCATTGTACAAAAAAAAGCCCTGATGCAGACCCTTCAGAATGCATCCAAGATAACAAACCCATCTCTGGACCTGTGTTACCTTGAGCTTTGACCATGAAACACATTAAGCCTCAGTGTATACAAGATGCTGCTGCCATTACCCTCTCTCTTATCTTTATGCTCAAAACACCTCCAAAACCATTTTTCACCAGTTCTCTTTCCCCTCTGCAGTCCATTTGACACATATTGCCCTTCCCTTGACAACCCGTCTTCCACCCACTTGTCTGCACCTGTGTCTTCACTCAGATATCTAGGAGCAGCTTTGCTGAAGCCTCTTGAGTAATCTCTTGCCTCTTCCAAAAGGCTCCTATGACCAAAGACGATTTCCTGATCCCTTCTGCAAAGGTGTTTCTGCCATTCTACAAGACTCTCCTTCAATGAGATGTTTGCCTTTCCAAGGTCTCCTCTCAGACACCTGAGCATTTCTCTGTTCCTCCAAGCACACTGACATTACTGAATAGAAAACTACAAAGGCACACATGAAATGTGCCCTCCCATTCTTCTTACTGTCAGTCTTCTGGCATCCTTCAGAAGAGCAAGCTCTAAACTCCTTGCAAAAACTGCCACGGCCTTTTTCTATATTTAAAAGGTCCTACCACTTTTATCATGATAAGAAACAAACAAAGAAATAAAAATATATATTTAAAAAAGCAATACTTCACCTAGGATGAAAATTAAACCTGTCTTTGTATTGCAGCAGCAGCTGTTAAACACCAAACAGCAAAGCTGCATCTCAGCAGGGAAGAATGACAGGGAAAAACCTGTAGCTGGTTAAAACTACTTCGGTAGGAATTTATGAAGGTAAAATATTTTACCTTTCTAACTGTAAAATTTAATCAAATTTCATGGGTTTTACTTGCTGGGACACCATAGGCTGCTTCCCTGCTCCCTGATAATAGCTGTGAGTATTGTCAAAAACAAACAAACTGAACTAATCTGCAAACAAAACACATTACATTTTTTAATAACTTGGAAGAAATTGTGCACTTCTTCAAAATCCCACCACTTCCCTCTGCGCACTGCCTGCTGCCACCCCAGCCTTGGAACAGCTCAGGACAGCCCTTCAGTCAGGCAGGCCCTACTCCCTACCAAAGTAGGACCGTGATGGATCCCAGCTGGAAGTACATCTGCTACTCAGTCTCCTTCACCCCTTTCCAGGAAACCTGGAGGATTTTTCCTTTCTGACATCGGCCTTAAAAGATATGACGGTTGCACCCAAGGGTGCCAAGTCCTTCCTACGCAGCAAATTAACGATTACAAAGCTATTGTACTAGAAGGGGAAGGGAAAAAAGTGCATTGCTGGCACCTCTCTTATTTGATTTCATTTCCCCCCTCCCACCCTTTCCTTCGGAGCGATGAGAAACGATAAAAGCAGGGAGAGATTTCGCTTAAATTAGATTTACAAACAGCCCGGCGGACAGGGAAATGAGATGCATATGCTGCATGTTAAAGCGTCGCCGCCGCGCAGCCCGATGCGATGGGCATTTGGAACGCAGCCGGGCCGTGGGGATCAGGTGCAGCTCGCCGTCACTCGGGAGGACGCCGGCAGCTCCTGGGGGCGCAGCTGCCAAGCGCTGGGTGCTGCTGCCCCCCGACGGTCCCTGTCCGCAAGCGGCCGCCGCCCGTGCGGCCCCGGCGGCTCGGACCGCACCGGGCTGCGGCTCCTGCGCTCTGCGGGGTCCCAGGGACTCGGAGCGGGCTGCGGCCCCTGCGCTCTGCGGGATCCCAGGGACTCGGAGCGGGCTGCGGCCCCTGCGCTCTGCGGGGTCCCAGGGACTCGGAGCGGGCTGCGGCTCCTGCGCTCTGCGGGGTCCCAGGGACTCGGAGCGGGCTGCGGCCCCTGCGCTCTGCGGGGTCCCAGGGACTCGGAGCGGGCTGCGGCCCCTGCGCTCTGCGGGATCCCAGGGACTCGGAGCGGGCTGCGGCCCCTGCGCTCTGCGGGACCCCCTCAGCTCCGAGGGTCACAGCGGCCAGGCCAGGGGAACCTCTGCGGGGCTGCAGAGGTGACCCAGAGAGAAATTGTCAGTTTCACGGTCTATTAAAAGTGACAACTCGGTGCCCTCCATTTATTTCCTGTCATTGAGATTTATTTTCTGTCCAAGGATATATTTCCCTCCCCCCCACCAAAACAAAAAAAAAAAAAACAAAAAAAAAAAAAAAAAAAAAAAAAAAAAAAACACACACACAAAAAACACCTCTATCTGGCAGCTGAACATCAAACTCTGGTTTTGGTACCTTGCAAAAAGGATATGGGTTGATAGTTGAAGCTGCTACCTTGACAGCCTTGGAGACCAAAGCTCTCTGTCCACCAGGTAACCAGGACTGTCCATATAGTATCATGGCTAGCTTCTTCCGAACACTGGCTCCTGCCCACTCAGCTCACTCTTTGTCTAGCACAAACACACCAACCAGCTCATGAGGCCAGCTGGTCTCCACATCCTATCTGACCTCCCTGCTAAGCCTTAGGGGAGGTCAGGAACAGGGCTGGCTGTTTTCATTACTCCTTTTATTTACTATCCTCGATGAACTACAGGTGACATGAAGGCTATTTATATCTCATGTACATCTCTCTAAGGAGGGGTGGATTTGGATGCATATCTCATCATTTGGGACTTCAGGGGCTGTTATCAGCATTTGGTCACAGGATGTGATTCTGCCCCTCTACTCTGCTGTTGCAAGACCCGCCTGGAGTACTGTGCCAAACTCTGAGGCCCCCAGCATAGGAAGGATGTGGAGTGGACCTCTTGGAGAAAGTCCAGGGAAATACCACAAAAAGGATCAGAGGGCTGGAATACCTCTCCTATGAAGGCAGGGTGAAAAAAATGGGGTTTAACCTGAAGAAGAGAAAGCTCCAGCAAGATCTTGTAGCAACCTTCCAGTATCTAAAGGGGGGTCTGTTGTTTTGTTCTTTTGAGAGTTTTAAAGTTCTTCTAAAAGTTTTTTATGTCTTCTGATGTTTACATATTTTTACTAAATGTTCTCACACTGTTTATGTAAATAATGATTGTTTTACATTCTTTTTTGTAGGTAGAGAAAATTGATAGTCTGTTAGTTTAACCAGTGTAGTTGGAGAGGTGGCAATTTCACCCTCCAATATACTGTTACTTTTAGGATTTAATATATTGTGGAGTCAGAAAAGAAAATATATTTTTTAGTTCTTTTCTTCCCTCTTCTGCATCTAGCATCCATGTGTGAGTTATTTTGTGTCATAGTGTGACAAGTAAGATGGAGAGGGTCTTCTTACAATAGCATGATAGGACAAGGGGGAATGGCTTTAAACTGAAAGAGGTTAGAATTAGATTGTATATTAGGAAGAAATTCTTCACTGTGAGTGGGGTGAGACATTAAAACAGGTTGCCCAGAGAAGCTGTGGCTGCCCTTGGAAGTGTTCAAGGCCAGGCTGGATAGGGTTTTGAGCAACCTGATTTAGTGGGAGGTGTCCCTGCCACAGGCAGGGAAGTTGGAACAAGATGATCTTTGAGGTCCCTTTCAGCCCAAATCATTCTGTGATGCTGTGATGATTCACACAGAAGCCCTGCACCTTGGAGGCAGGGCAAAGCCAAGAGATAAGCCTATTACACAGGCACCACCTTCACTGTGAGGTGTGCTGCCACCACCACTGAATTACAGAAGTGTGGACAAGACTAAGCTGCCTACTGAAGAGATGGTAAAACAAAGTCATTGTGCACTGGTAAAATCACTGAACTCACCATCTTTGCAACTTGCCAGCCATCACCTGAGTTCCTACAGATACTCACACAGGTGCTAAATGGACCTCACCACACAACTGGGAAAGTTGGGGGAGATGGAGGTAATTGGTAGGAGACAGGAGATGGATGAACAGAGGAAGGATGGGTGAAGTAAAAACACACAGATTTGAAAGCCAGAGTGAGGAAAAGGAAACTGAACAAGAGGCTTCAGCCACATGGACTAGAGAGGACAGGACTAAAAGTGGTAGGAGAGAGGGAAAAGAGAGAAGGATTGGAAGAGAATGAGTAGACTCCACAGAGAGGGAACACACTTTTCAGCAGAAGAGGCAAAAATGAGCTGGGGAACAAAAGTCCTCTCTGAGGCAAACACCAAGAGAGGATAAAGAGATGAAAGAGGGGAAGAGATGGAGAAAACCACAGAAGCCTAGGTCTGGGAGCAGGAGGATGAGGGAGTAGGACACTGTGCCTTTGGGAAATGACTTGAAAAGACAGCTGTCTTGGGAATGCAGCATATGAGGAGGGACAGCACTGAGAAAGATGCAGCTGCCCTGTCTGCGCTGTGGCTGTCACTGTGCAAAGGAACTGTATTCACTGTGAAGGCTCCCAGCAGCTGTTTTCACCAGTTCACCCTGAGCACGCTCCATGACTGCAAATAACCAACATGGTGGGAATCTCTTAGTGCTGCAGCCACTGTCAGAAGCAGCCCAGGCAACAGAGCTGATGCTTCTACCTGCTATCCTGAAAGAAAGCTGAACCACCAGTGCAGCACCGATAAAGTCCTGACACCAGTTTACAGAGAAGACTGGGTTTTGTGCCACTCCAAAGAGTAGTAGTGCTCCTTCTATTAGCAGTGCAAGTCTTAAAACTCACCTGCTGCTCCCCAAAACCATAGGATGGTCCTTCTTTCAAGGTCGTGCAATATGAGAGAGCCAAACATGCAAAAGAGAGCAAAAGCTCTCTATTTTCTACAGGGAGCACCAGAAACATGAAACCCATAACTTACTCTTTTTCTACAATGAGCAAAGCAAGTTTGTCTTTCCATTCAGGCTTGGGGAGGGCTCTGGGGAGAGCTCCCAGCCATGCCTGTGAGTGATAAGACTGCTGGCCTGGTCTACTCCAACCCCAGCCCTGCCTTTGGAGATAATACACAGCTCTCCTGTGCCAAAGGAACACCCTTGGGACTGAGTTTGCTTGGTGCTAAACAAAACCAGCACCCCCCACCCCCACCATAGCTTTCCTGTCCACTAGATGAAGCCACCAGATGTGCAGAGGTTACTACAACTGAATGAAATCCTTTCTTGCATCTCCTAAGAGCAAATTTGAATGTGGCTGGTCACCTGCTTTGAAGAGCTGCAATGCCAAGAGAGGAGGTGAATGATCTAGGCAGCTCCTTGAAAATATAGGTTAGGATTAAAGAAAATCCTAGTCTTTGAGTGCAAATCAATGAGAAATACAGAGTTCTGTGTATTCCTAGCATATCCTCTCTGCAGCATCTGGCAAAGTTAACACTCAGAGCTGGCAATGTGTATATGAAGAAATATGTAGATTATCGTTCAAATATAAAACTCTTATGAGGCAGTCAGTCAAAACCAATGTTGGAAGCATTCCCTTTTATCCTTGTGCCTAGTAAGACTGTGGACTCTCTGAGCAGAGATCTTTAAGAGCAAGCTAATCATCCTCCAGCAGGGGATTAAATATAGTTGGATCTCTTAGGTCAGACTCTGTGGGGTTGTGTGTGCACATGTACATATGCATGTGTGTGTAGATTATATGGGGGTTTTTTTATAAGTCATTTTCAATCCTGCTCCTTATTATTATATTTTCCAGTTGGGGAATAAAAGTCTCAATGAGACTAGAGCTAATATTTTCACTCTCAGGCTCCTACGTTCAGATTAACCACCAGGTCTGCCTCTGACATGCTCTCCAGGCATCCAGCTGTGGCTCCCCCAGGATGGGTGCCTGCATTCCTACTTACCTCAGGTAATGCAGCAAGTCAAAGGCAAGCTGAGAGTGAAACTGAGATCTGACTAGAACCCCAGCAGCACATTTGCTGGATCATGAGCACCCGATGTATTTGTCTTCATTTAATGTACTGTTTTTTCTATCCTCTTGAGTAATTTCCTTCCCTTAAAGGATATAAATCACATACCTACAAAGTAAAGAATTATTTAAAGAACAGTTATATTTAAACTTGAAAAAGGAGTTTGAATTTAACTCCCTAGTGGCTGAGATGTGACTGACTGGTGAATGTAACTTGGCTTAACTATATGAAGGTGTTTTATGGCTTCAATACCACCTGGCCTGCAAACCAGTGTTCCATACACTGGAGTGCTACTGTGGGTGAATACCCTTGCTGCAAGTTAACTTAATGCTGCCTCCATTCATTTCCCCTAAAGTGACCTACCCTGCTCTCAGCCCCAAGTGCACTCTCACACACACATCGGGCTTTGCCCCAAGTTAACTCAATCCGTTTAACAGCTCCATTTCATTGTGTGCCACTCTCAGGTGGAGGTTTCTCTTTACTTCTCTAAGTCACATCACAATTTCATTTTGTCCCTGATCTTATTGTTGATAAAGACAGGAGGAAATGTAGGAGTGGAGCGATTTCCAATGGAATAGCATTGACTTCAATAGCAGTAGTGAGTGTTAAAGGTAATCTGATAGTATGAAAAGGAATACTCTTCCTGCTTATTAAGTATGGTTTAGCAGCAGAAAATCCACCAAAAGCTTTACATGACCAATGGAAAGGACATGAAAGATATTCATATGTTGGGAAGAATCATAGTGACCATATTTTTAACAACTTCACAACTGTTCTTTCCCACAAATACCTTGTGTAGCAGTTGCATTTGTGAGATCTATTCCCTTTTCTTTGTGGTTCACTCTAACAAGCAATGGATTTACTCTGAATAACGCAAGTCTAATGCTGACACTTCTGTTTATGAGAACTGAAATATGATGCAAAGATGTATGGCCATCATATGTACAAGATAGATAGTCACTGATCACTTCCAAAAACCTTTGGAAAAGGAAAGAAAACACAAATCTACAGTCCAAGAATCCTTTGTGGTCAAAAAGAACCAATTTAAAACAGGCAGAGACTGATTTGATCAATTTTAATGCAGACCTTGAACTCCATGCTTAGAAATATGACAGAGCTGTCAGGAGCTGCAGCTCCCTCCCAGCCAGTGGACAAGGAACTTCGTGTCACTTGAAGGAAAGGTTAGACAGCCTGTGGGTCTGGCGTGTGCTGGGGACAGATAGGGGCACTATGTTTATATTAAAACTCAGCTGAAAGGCTACCAGAAAAGCCCCATGGGCTGAATGCTCTTGATTTGACTGACAAGAATTGAAATGAGGGCATGACATGGAAATCCTGATTATGTTTCAAGAAAAATAGTATTTGAGTAGATAAACTTTCAAATGTGGTTTGGACTATTTCATAGACCATCTTTAGTAAACATAGGTCTGGAACCAAGTTCTGATTTCTAATATCCCACGAGTCTACTGCCTGGGGCTGGAGGTGGCTCTTTGTAAAGCGAAAAGCTTTGGAGTCTTAGTCATATCCAAAATCTATTAGGGTCGTGTTTCCTTCTTTCCATCAACACATAGCTGAAAAGAAAATCAAACTTGGGAGGTTTGCATATAATCACCTTGCCTTCTGAACCAAAGCCTCGACGGACTTGCCTGAGCAAGTACTTGGCTCGCATATCTGACCCCAAACTCTGTATGTCCTTGCTGTTGCAACTAATCTGGGCCCATTAATGAGCAGGGATATGGTTGCTGGTTTCACAAGGTCGGTAAATCCCCAGAGCTGGCTGGCAGGCACGTAAAAGTTAGTTTGCAGTGGTTTTTCCACTGGGTGCTCTCCTAAGCTCTGAAGCATTGCCCCAGTGTAGAGGAGCTAGAAAAGTCAGCCAGGCAGTTCCTCTCAGCCTCAGCAGGGCAGCAGGACAAATTTAAGTCAGCTGTGAGCCCATAAGAAGCCAGTTGCACTGTTGTATACAGTTAAATATGGGGGCAGCAGCTTTTTACACTTTGTCCCATCTGTTCCCTGGCACTATCCATGTACCAACCCATTCCTCATGCCTTTGAACCACAGACCATCATAACAAGAGAAGGAGCTGGGAAGCTAAAGGCATGCTGTGGTGAAGACCATTTGCTCCTGGGACACAAAGTACTCAAGCCTCTTCATCACAGCACGGCAGATACCACGGTACCGAGAGCATATCCCGGGAGACAATCGCAGGAGAAAAAAGGAAGAGGTGTTCATACTCAAGGAGCACCTTAATCTTTGCAGGGTCACAAGGGGGAAAAGCCAACCCTGCAGCTCGTAAGGAGGCAGCCATGTGCGGGCGAACTGAGCAGTGAACGGGAATCGCTGAATTTCTTCATCCCTCCAGAGGATGTCAGCGTAGAGCCACCAAAAAAGGCGATCTTTGTGACCCAAATCCGGCGGCAGTGAGGAAATTGGAATGTGCAGCTGCTCTGCGGACATAGCCCCGAAGCTCCCGCCTGCTTTCCCAGAAGTAACCAACTTTCCCTGGCCAGTGTGCAACTGGTGGAATGACGGGAGGAACGGCGAAAGCCACGGCGATTTGGGAGCTACGCACCAGGTTATGCCGGGGAACAAACGGGATGTGTGCTCTGGGTGACCGGGCTGAGCAAAAGCATGGGGCGTTCTCACCCTTTACTGTCCTGCTTCAACCTCCTGCGGTGTCCCCGCGCGTGGATGAGGAAGTGGAGGATGCATTCACACACAAGGAAGATGAGCAAACAAAACCATGGAGATTGTGTTCACAAATAGCAGGAACAGACTGCAGTCTGCAGCCATTGAGCAAGTGCCCCCTGGAGAGAGCTGGTGGGAGATCTATGTGCTTGTGCACCTATTACTGTTGTTTGTGTCACCAAAGGTTAGTCTTTGATTTTATACATATTAATCCCAGCAGAAAATTACAGACAAAAGAAAGAACCGCTTTCTGTCCATGGCACATTTCTGTAATAGTTTCTATCCCTAAGAATCTTAATTTTGAGAGTCTAAAGTCACACTGGATTTTCTATGGAGCTAATTCTAGCCCCTGCTGCCTTTGGTCCTTCATGTGGAGCACAGAGGCAAATGTGCCACAAGCCTCAGTCTAAGAAGAGGGGAGAAGATCCCGGATGGAAAGGCTGTACCAGTGATGCCAAGCACTTAAAAAGTCTCTAGGCTACTCTGCAACCTTAGAAACTGCCACAATTTAAAGAGTGCTGCTGCAACCCAGATCACACACCTTTTCCCTGTCTGAAATGTCCACATGGACAACAACCTGGTGATTTTTTGCCAAAGGGTCTTGTGATCATTCAAGGAAAATTAGCTACTTGAGAGAAATTATGCAGATATTGATAGTATCCAGGAAGGCAGACTCTACCAAACACACTGGGTTTAAATACAAGCAAGGAACTATAGAGCCTCTGGGCTTTACTGTATCCAGTCCCTTAGCCAATGCTTTTCTTTAAGCATACACCACATCAGTTTTCTCATTAAAGCATATTGAGTGGAAGCAAGTCATCATCCCTTCCCAAGTCTGATTTAATAAGTCCAAATCCAGGACCTGACCCAGGCTGCATCCACTGCTAAAGCATCACTTGCCAGCCAACCACGCGAGCTGCATCTTAATCTCTCTTCTTTCCTGCTATTTGTTTTGTGGGTTTGGGGTTTTTTTTGCTTGTTTTTACACGGATAGATTAAATTTCCTGCCAACCCACTTTCTCATTCAAACATGTTGCAGAGGAAGTGGGAGGAAGAGGAAATCAGGAGAAAACAATAAGCAGAAAATGGCATTAGAAGGCTTAGTGAGGAGTCTGATCCTTAGCCATTCCTGCACATCAGCAGTGCTCTCTACTACAGGGAAAGGAAAAGTGCTTTTTTAGCTGTTATTGTCCATGGAAACACATCAAAGAAAATATGCCAGAGGTCTAGAGTGGGGAAGTCCCAAGACTACCAAGTTTCTCCTCCCTAAAAAACAGCTTTCACATGTCCAAAGCTCTTGCCACATATTATCTCCCACTCCGGCTCCATGGCTGTGTAGGTGACCTAAGAAAACCTTTCTCTGTGCTGTCCAGTAGCCAACAAGAGCTCCGAGCTAGTGCCAAGGAAGGCTCAGGAAATGCCTTGCATGTGCATTCCCTTGCTTAGGAGGTCACAGACCTGGTAATTCTCGGTAACATCCTCCAGGCACATGCAATGCTCAGAGGCAGGCATGGAGGAAAGCAATGTGAAGAAAAAGAGCCACAGCCTTTCACTCTCTCTGCTTTCAAGGTTTGCTTTTTCTCTGATGTCCATCTACTCCTCAGCCAAGAAGAGGCATGGCTCAGTGAGCTAAGTGATGCTGCATTCCTTCTCTCAACACCCATATTCCTGATCCTCACCAGCACCTCTTGCCTTTCTCATGGCAAGAGCAGACCTGTAACAAGGGCACAGTGGGTGAGCACTGCTTTGCTGGCATCAGGAAAACAAGCTGCAGGCAGGATAGCCAGCAGCACTTAGAAAAAGCACAGAAAAAAAGGCAACTCAGTCATTGAGAAACCTGACAACAGCTCATTCCAGGCCTCTGTCAAACAGAGGCCATGAGTTAACATGAGTGCTTGGGTTTGCTCAGAAGTGAACTTGTGAAAGGTATGTACTGTCTCAGTTTTCCACGTGCTAGAAATATTCAAGACCACCATAAGAGAACCTTTACCTGGTTCACCTGGTGATGGCAGACATGCACAGACTTATCCATCTGCTCACAAACCAGCAGTGCCATGGCTGGGAAGATCCAGGTTAGAGTGCAGACACAGAGAGACACTTGCATGCCTGAAGTGAATGAGGCTGAGATGTCAAATGTTGCTTTCAAGAAAAATCCAGTAACCTACAAAAGCTTACCGATGTACTTGATGAAACCATGATTATCATGAACATTCCTCCAGTATAAAAAAATTTGTTTGATTTCCTCTGCCCAGTACCATCAATCACCCAGTTACCTCCTGGGTGTCATCTGAGGCTACTCTGATTTGATGTCCTCTTAATGAGGGCCTAAAACATGATGCAAGGAAGACTGATGTCCTGAGCATCCCCCCTCCTCATAGGGAAACCAGGCAGTTTTGGACAGGATACCATCTGTTAGACTGGTTTCTGCTGGAAACTCATCTGTGTTTCAGCAAGAGTGTGTTGAAGTGCATGCATCTGTGTAATTTTAAATTTTTTTAGTTCAGATGAGTCAGCAGATATGAGTCCAAAAGCTGCGTAAGTTAAAAAAAACTTCTGGCAGTCTGCAGACCAGTTTTCCCAAATATTTTTAACTGAGCTCTCATCTACACCAACCTCTAAAAAGATATCCACTTCTAAAGTGTGAAGCATCCTCTCATGGTTATTTCTGTCTCAGCACTCAAAAGTACAGTTAATCCTTGTTTCAGAACAAGTTCCTCTCTGATATTCTTTGGTAGAAGGTGACATAGCCATAGGTGCCAACATTTAAAGTAACATCTGTGGCATGTGGTGGACAATCCCTATGGCACATCTGGAACTGAAGGCTGTCAGCAAACTCGACCATTTCAATGGTGACTTTCACTTACTGCTGCAATAGCTTGAACCTCTGTTTGATTTTTAGTGATAAATTAAAACTCTGGAGCACTATCAAGTTATTTAACTGGTATTTTTTTTTTCATTATTTGTATTGCAGCAATGCCTCGCTAGGCACAATTCAAGGGTTAAAACTCCAGCATTCCAGGTGCTGCACAAACCTATCAAATCATCATGCATCCAAGGAAATTCTGCTCTGGATCAACAAGACATGTAGAAGGATGATGTAAGGAGCAAACCAGTGGCAAGGGATGGATAGTATAGCAGAATACTGACAGGGCTATCATGGGAATAAAATGTAAAGATGCTATTAATGTTACATAAAGATTGCACAGTCAAAAGGTGATAAATGGAAACATTAAGATTCCTATGTCAACTTCCTGAAAATGGCAATGCAGGTGTCTTATTTACAGTAAGGTGTACAGCTGAAAACACATTTAAAGAGCATTTGGAAGTAGGTTGTGAAAAATACCCAGGAATGAGGACATGATGCATGTGCAGCAGGGCTGAGTTACCACTGCTGTTGGATTGGTAGGTTTCTAGCTTTAATAATCACTCTCAGAATATCTGTGGGATCTTAGAGAAGAAATAGGGAAAAAAAAACATGGAGAGAAAAATGCAAAATCCCTGCCAAAACATCAGGTTGCCCTAACTAATAATAACCTTCTGGTAGCAGCTGTTGATACAGACTAAGAAGTCTATGCTTTGCAGTCCCCTTATGCCCTGAGAGTGTGAATGCTCAGACACTGAAACTTCACATGCTCTGTCTATGGGAATCAGCACTTCTGTTAAATTCCTAAAAGTTTCCTCCATCAAATTTATTCCAATGCCCAAGAAAGTCAGTGACTGTCTTAGATTTTGAATCTGGGATAAACATGCCATGTTTTTGCTTGGAAAAGCAATACATGAGAAAAATTTGGCAATAAAAATATTTTTTAAATAAATAAATGTTTTTAAATAAAAAACATTTTCCCACATCACTCAAAGCAGCATAGGGTCTCCCCTGCCAAAAGACAGAAGATAAAACTCACCTTTGTCTACAGAAGTAGCGACCTTGCACGCCTGGGAAATTGTACATTCAAGGGTAATGTGTCAGACTATTATGAATGAGAAAAACAAGGCTCTAGTACCAGAGCTCACTACCGAATAGGTTGGCCTAATAACATTCAGTTCTTGGTTGCATGGTCACTGCCTACTGCCAGTCACATCAAGGATAAGTATTAATGGCCAAAGTCATTGTAGTTACAGAATTAGGCAGGAGGAAGAAAAAAGCAGCAGCAGGCAGGCAGAAGTCCTTTTTTATATGAATAAAATTTTATTGAGTTTTATACAATTAGAAAGAACAAAGAAAGAGGAGCAAACAGTCTTATGGAGGGTAGGAACCAGAAGAGCTTTCCCAGTAGAGGAGGGTGCCTGCTGAGGGCAGTGTTCCTGTAAATGTCAGACAGGGGTTGTTACAAAAGCAGAGAGAATGTGTCTGGGCTTTTCTTTGATTGTTTTGGGGTTTTTTTCTTCCCACATTAGGGTTTCTAAAGCCACTCTTCTTCCCCCATCAATCCTACCACACAGAAGCAAAGTGAGCACACAGGCAGGAAACAGGACTGCTCCAGTGAAATGTGTGCACACACACAGTAACCGCCTTGCCTGCACCACCATGGGGGTTTGCACACATTCTGGATGCAGTGATGTAGAGAGGGAAAGAAGGGAAGTTGGATTTTTTTATCTTCTTTTTCTTTCTTTCTTTTTTTTTTTTTTTTTTTTTTTTTATTTTAAGAAAAGAAGACACAAAATCTCAACCAAGCTTCAAACCTAGTGCTGCTTGGGAGCTCCCAGTCTCCCAAAAAGCCAGTGTGTCCACGTGGGAACCCAGCCCTCACCTCTCCCTCCTCTTCCTCAGAGTCTGTGCTTGCATTTGTACTGCTTAGGTAGAAGGCCCTGCCCAAGGTTTGTGCACTGCTAGGGAAAGTAAAGCCGTGCCGGGACAAGGAAAGTGGGGATGAGGAAGAGTCTGTTGGCTTAAACAGACCCTTTTTCCAATGTGAGAACTATGGAAGTCACCTGTGACTCCCCACGTTGCTTTTCCAAGAGCAGACCTGGGAGGGCTCTGGTGCTTTTTGAGGTGATCACTGCCTTTGCCTGTGCAAGGCTTGGTGTTATGCAGGAGGGTCAAAACATTTATCCAGGCATGGCCTCTTTTAACCAGTGCTCTCTAGGAGAGGAAATCCCAGTCCTCAGTCCAGCCCTCCAAATGGCATCAGGTTCCTTCAGAGGTTTCAACTCTTGGCTTTGATTAAGGCTATTTAGTTGCAATAGAAAAAAGTAGAGGTGCCAGCCACAACCACCTGCCAGGCTGCAAGGAGATGGCAGGGCCACTGGCAGATGCCACCAGTACCCAGTCCCAGGATGTTGAGGGAAGTGGGGGAGGCAGAGAGATAGTGTGTGGGCTTTCATTAAGCCTCTGCATTCTAAAGCAGGAAACAAATCCTGCTAACATGTCTGTGCACGTGGGAGAGCAGGAAAGAAAACTCTGATGCCTCTTTGTGAACGCTTCAAGCTCTGCCAAGCTGCCCAGCCCTGCATAGACTGATGAATGAAATCCACCATGCAAACATCAAAATTGTGGGGTTTGAAGTCACTTGCCCTAAATCAGAGCAGTCCAGGAGCAATAAATGCCTCATGAACCTGCCTGGTGCTCCACAACACCATATTGCTCCTCTCTGCCTCCTGAATAACCCCAGCAACACCCCACGAAAAGGAAAAAAAGAGATCCAAGCCCTAGAGCAGCAGCAACAGCAGCAGCAGCGGTGCAGCCTTGCTCTGCACCAAGTGTCTCAGGGAAAGATGCTCAGATGGCTGCATCCTCCACAGCTATAAATAGGGCTCTGGTGGCACTCCAACCGTGTGCAGGAGAAACATCCAGTCTGAGGATCTGCATGTGTCTGTCTGTGTGTGCCTGTGTGTGTCTGTGTGTGCTGAGGTGGGGGGAAGAACTGCAAAAAATAAAGACAAATGCTTCCTGGCCCACACCCGCACCCAACCACCCCCTTGCCTGGGCTGGTGGCTGTCCCTTCATCTCACCCCTCCAGCCTGTCCCATGCCTCCCCAAACCCAGCCCCAGTGCACAGTACTCCCTAATCCAACAGTGGAGCCAGGGCCATGGGAAGCTGGGGCTGCGCAGCCTTCCCTGCCCCAACACAGGTTATCATTCTCTTGGAAACAAAACAGCAACAAGAATAGAAAAAAAATAATATATATATATATATATATGTCTCCCGAACCTCCCTGAAAGACCCAAATGGATGGAATCAGCCCCCAACAAAACCAATAGGAAATAAGAGCAAAAGATCCCCCCAGGGTCAGGCCCAAGTGCATGTCCCAGTTGGGGCGCAGCAGCCCGGGAGCACATCCCAACCTCCCTGCTCCTCTGGCCTTGGCACATCTGTGGCGTCCATTGGCACAAGGAGCTCCAGCAGCTGGGAGGAAAGCGGCTTGGCCAGGGCTGTCCCACCAGCTGGCAGCAGCCTCGAGATGGGAGGGCAGGTGGAGAGGTAAGTGTGTGACCCCCCCACCGCCTCACTGCCTTTCAGGAAGGAGTAGGGTCTCTTCACCCCACCCCAGGGGATGAGAGGCCCCTTGCTCAGTTCTCAGCCACCAACACGGTCCTACACCAAGGAGCCAGCCCGGCTCTGGGCGGGCACCATGACGGGCACTGCCCCGATCCGCTCCAGTGTGGCCTGGCTGACTGCATAGGAACGGGTGTGCGGCAGCCGTGGCTTCCTGCTGACCGAACCATTGCTCCGGATCACCTCCTGAGGCGACGGCGCCGTGCTGGCCGTCACCACCAGTGTCTTAGGGGGAGCCGGGGATGGGTGGCCACCATTGGCATAGACGGGGCGGGCACTCGTGCTCCCTGAGCGGGAGAAGGGGGGCTGGTGAGCATCGTTGCTGTTGCTGAAGCGGGTGAAGGAGTCTGTGGCATGGTTGGCTTTGGGGTCGTTCCAGTAGCGGCTGTTGTAGGTGTTGGACGAGGTGAGGGTGTCATTCTCTGATGAGGACGCATCAGCGTGGAATGTCTTTGCAGCAGAGGAGCATTTGGGTGGCAGGTCATCCTCCCTGGGAAGGAGAAGGTGTGAGGGCATATGGAGGACACTGGCACCCTTGTGCAACACCCCCACCCCCAACCACCATGCTGGGGCCAACACCATCAATTCAAGGAGAAGGACAGCACCAATGTGAATCAGCATTGCTCTTTGGCCTGTTTGCTCATCCCTCTCTGCAGGACCTACCTGTGTGCTCCACGTGCCAAATTTGTCACTGAGGCAAATGACCCATGCTCATGTGTCTACAGAGAAAGTCAGGCAGTGCCAGACAGTGATAACTGTGACTGTAACCTCTGTGACCAGAAAATATCACAATCACATCTCCAGAGCTTTTCAGCTATCGCTGTCTGACATTATGGGTCGAATTTCCACCACATCACTCTCCTACAGAGCTAACAACATGAAGTCCCATCCCTCTTGCTGGCCAAGGGATTAAAGGCATTATAGGCAATACTGAAAACAAAATGTATTTTTACCATTCTTCATTTTCTCCCTCCATTTTCTGAACATGTAAGGACATCTTTCTCTGACCCCGGGGAACACACCCAGAATTAACAAAAATGAGGTTTCCCATTCCAGTCCTGTCAGCTGCAGCTTTTGCTCGGAGGTCCCCCACCACCAGCTTTCCCTGACCCTTACCTTATCTCATTGGGAATTTCCTCCTCTTCTTCTTCTTTGTGTTTATTTTTCCAGTAGAACAGTGCTACAGCCACCAACACAATGCAAAGAACGAGCACAACGGCACCTGTGGCCACTGCTCCTGCAATCAGGCCGATACTCCGTGGGTGAGCTGTGGAGATGATTGAACAGAACATGAAGAAGAAATCAGGGATGAGCTGTGGCCATCTGTAAGCACATGAAGATGCCGTGGCTTGGGAGGGGAGAAAGGCAATGTTCCCATTCCAGGGCGTGATTATCTTCTGATAGAGAGGCACGTGGTGGCTCACAGCAAACATGGTTACACACCTTACTATCACAAGACAGAAGCAGGTGGCCAAGCATCCCCTGGCAAAATACTTACGTGCAATGACTTGCAGGTCCAGAAGGCAAGTGCTGGTTCCAATGGCATTTGAAGCCACACATTGGTAAAGACCTGAGGACACAGTGCTGATATTTCGGAGAGTGACAGTGCCCTGGACTTGGTCTAGTCAGAGAGAAAAGAAGGATTTAAATCCCTCCCCCGCTTGAGGAAAACCATGAAAAGGCAAAGCCAGCAAATAGAGAATTTTGGTGTGAGACTATTAAGAGAAATAAATTAGGAAATAACCTTTAGATGGAAGCATTGTGCGTGCACATACACACACAGAGACAAGATTAGGCCTTAAGGAGCTTACACTAGATGTTTCTTTCTCTTCTTATAGAGGAATTTCTGCAGATGAAAGCTCGGGACTCTCAGTGTTGTGTGAGAACAGGGAAGAAAGAGATGAAAAATTACCTATACCCAGATCTACTTGTTGAATTCAGTCTTGCTCTGCAGAACCCCTACTCTCCCATCCCTGGACTTTCCATCTCCTTCTCTGCCAATATTCCTCATTCCTGAATTATATGAAACTGAAAGCTGCCATATTCTTAAAATACAGCAAAATAAATGGCAAAAGTACAGCTATCAGTATTTGATCAGGACACCTAGGGTAAGAAAACCTAAGGGTAGGACTTGAGGCTAGGAAACACCAGTTTGATCAGAGCCCTGCTTCTCCATATATCTGAAAAGCAGCTCTGGCAGTAATTTATTGGAGAACTGAGGTATCAGTGTGAGAAGCTGGCCATATTTTCCTGGGATGATTCTGCCTCTCTTTTCCCCATTTCCATTCTATAAGCCTTTCATTTGGTTTAAAATGCAGGTGAGTTGGCAGCTGAAATTTCCAGACACATGCCAACATCTAGAAATCACTCTCTCTCTTCCATTCAACCCAGTCATTGTTTTTCAATGGGGAACATGTTTCTGGACCAAAAAGCCCACAAAAATTTAAGTGGCCTCTGGAGGGTACCCCGTCCACTGTGGGCTTTAGGAATCTTCGTTCCAATAAAGGGACCATGCAAATGATGGCAGACGCTCAATGAGCCATGCCACCTCTGGCAGCTGAGATAAGGGACATCCCAGGCTGCCACCTGGGAAATAAGAGGATAATCAACAGAATGAGCACCTTGTGTGGCAGTTGGGGGCAACTTGGGGACATTGTCCAGTTTCTCCCAGAGGTATGTTGGTCGGGGGATGCCTTCTTCTGAGCTGCAGGTCAGTGTGATATCGCTGCCCACATCCAGGGACCCCTGGATTCTGCAAAGCGGGGCAGAAGGAGGAACTGCGAGAGAAGAGGGGAAGGTGATAGCAAATCAGGAAATGTGACCAAACAGTGGAATGCAGCCTTACTCTGGACATGTGCTGCTGGGGAAAGCAAGGACAGTGTCATGAGCTGTTAAGGGGACAAGAACGAGGCAGCAGACAAGAACTCATTATGGTTTGGGAGGCAACAATTCACACAAAGATTCCTGACCCAGGAGCCCATCAGGGTTACAGACTACTGCTGACTTTCACAGGACCCAGTTCTCTTAGATCTCTCCCTTGAAAAAAAGTGAACATTTCTGTCTTTGAGACAGCAAAGATGGTGAAAGTTAACAGAGCTGCAGACAAAATTTACTGTGATTGGGCTCTGCTTTCATATCCCTATAATGGCATGCACTTTGGAGTATTTATCATCAATGGGAGCATCCAGAACTAACAGCTTTCATGGAAAGGAAGCAAAGATAGAAGTCATTCTCTTCTGTTGCTATGCACCAAACCCCTTACCCTCCATTCAGCCTTCCAGGATGTCCTTGTACTTTATTCCTGCTTCTTTGCAATTCCGTATCACAACACCACCCCAAAAACTTTCTCTCCACCATATTTTAGAACTTCATTACACACTGCCTGCCTATGAAGTCTGCGTGCCCTACAAAATCCCACAGTACCCACAAGGCAACCCATTCCTCCCCATGGGATGTCTGTGGGCTCAAAGACACACAGTACCATATTGTTCATGATGCACTATCATGCACAGAGGTCCCCTTGTCCCTGCCCCCCCCCGCCCATAATACCAATAAACACACCCAAGACAGTTAGTCCAATGACTCCAATATTCCTGACGCCTCGGTCGGGAAGATTGTTGACCAAGCACTGGTAGGTGCCAGTATCCGATAGCTGAGTGTTGTTGATGAAGATGGAGGCACTGGTGGTTGGCATTGTCACCGCAAACCCCACTCGCCCATAGAACTGGGGTGCACCACCAAAGATCTGACCCCCTTGGTAGAGAATAACCTGGAAAAGAAAGGAAGGCTCAAACAACACTCCACAGGAACTGAGCAAGGAGGAAGAACAGCAAGCAAAACATGAGCTTCCAAAGCCAAAAGGACCAGTTACTAAAGGATCTCTGAATAACCAAACCTTAATATACATCCTAGCACAGGTGTTTTTTCCAAAACAGGAACACACTCTGTAGCCCATTTTTTGTCAATAAAAATGTTTGTAAAGGTAGCAGACCAGAAAGATACCCAAATCTTCTGGCATAGCTGGATTGGCAATACCAGCCTCCTTCATATGATAGTCATTACCCATCTGGACAGGGTCAATGTACAGAGGCAGAGGCTCTCTGCAGGTCAGTGAATACTTTGATGAAAAGCATCTGTCCAGTGGATAGTATCATTTTGTGTCTCTGTCAGTAAGATCCTGCCATGATTTTACTCTGCTTACTGAAGATCTTTGGGATGAGCTGAATCACAGGCAGTGCAACCTTTGAACCTGCACAGCCTCTGCCAGTCAGACTGTAGTCAGACCAAGTCCCAAAGGAGCAAGTATTCTTGAGTGCAGGTTCTCACACTGAATACAAAATGCGATCAGGGCAGTGTGGCCCAAGATGTATTTCAGAGAAATGGTGTTCTTCTGTTGTCAGAGTATGTGGGCAAAAAACAGGCCACATAGTTAGGTTATCTCAGGTTAGGATTCTTTTGCCCACCATTATATACTCTCATTTGCTAGCATTGCAAAAGCTACAGACAGTGAAAAATAAAAGGGAAGTAAAAGGTTACTATGAGTCTATGAGAAGTTATGTGTTAGAGGACATTTTACATAGATTTCACAGGTTTAAAGTTGCAGCTACTCCCAGGCCCTCCAAATTCCACATCCAGTGCACCAAAACCTGGATTACATCTCCTGTGCTCTTTTGAATGCACAAACACCAGAGGCCCAGGGCAGCAACACAGTATCACATACACTTGCCCCAGCTGCACATCCAGCCAAGGACACAGTGTGCATCTGTTAACAAAACACTGAAGAAAACAGATGCATGTAATAGCCAGAGAGTATGTTCAGCAGTGAAGGGACAATGAAGTTCTGGGACAGCCATAGACTCAGCATTGTAGAGGGCCTACATCCAGAACATGGTGGGGAACATGAAAGCCCCAAGGAAATACATGCTCCCGTAAGAAAAGACCTACCTGTTGAGGCTGGTTTGCGTTGGAAAGAGGAATGACCATCCAGATGACATTAAGGTTAGTGAGAGCAGCGTTAGTGGTGAAGGTGCAGGGCAACACTGCTGTCTGGCCTCGGGCAACCTGGATACTCCCTGAACTGACTGACACCTCCAGAGGACACACCAGACCTGGAAAGAGAAGGATACATGGTTCAAGCACTTCAGGAGAAGGACACACAGTTCAAAGCACTGCAGGTGGCCCCATACATTTGCAATTCACAACACAGTATCCCATTCCTACACAACTGTACCCTACTACATCAGTCTAAAAGGAAATATATTCCTTCCTCACAGATCACTCTGCTCTCATGCAGATGTTTTTTACAGACAAATGTACATATGTGGTCCTTTTAAGTGAGGGCACTCTAGTTTCAGAGCCTCTGAGAACAGCAGTGATTTTTTGGCAACAGGCAAAGGCCTATAAGAACAAGCAAGCTGAATCTAAGAGAAAGAGATATGTTTTCAAACCCATCAATCTTATTGATATTCAACATCAGGGAATGAAAAAAAGAAACTGCAATATTTACCAAGAAAAACAGTTCTTCTCCCAATTCTATGCCTCGTAGAGTACAGCAAGACCAGAAGTATTTTAACAA
The DNA here is from genome assembly GCF_031753505.1 of Anomalospiza imberbis. NCBI lineage: Eukaryota > Metazoa > Chordata > Aves > Passeriformes > Viduidae > Anomalospiza > Anomalospiza imberbis. The sequence goes on from NC_089682.1 coordinate 55,101,087, forward strand.
TATTTTTCATTTAAAGGGTTAAAAGTTGAAATATTTTCCAGTCCAGTCATTTCTGTTTAGCTGATGAAAAATTACCATTGCTAATGGAGGATCTCATCTAATCTCATTTATTTTCCTGAATTTCCACGATTCACTTCTTAGCATTCCACATACACTGGACAAAGACAAAAGCCTCATAAGCCCCAGCTTCCCAGTACAGCAGCTCAAGTCTGCCATTTTAAGACTGCAAGTGACACAGGGAAATACCTCTGTTCCTACTGCCAAAATCTTGTCAAATGAAACTAACCAAGGGGGTCTCCACCGCCCCTTTGAGTAGCACTAAAATGCTTTAAACCATTTTTCTCCACAAAATCAAAATATTGACTACAAAAAGCTATGTCTCTATATGATAGCTCACCATTTTCTTGTTCAAAGCATGTGGGAGGGTGCTGGAAAAGAAGGCAAGGAGTTTTCAAGCTCCAAGGCAACAGCAGAATACTGCTAACATCCGGGTGCTGTCTGCAGACCACCTTATTCTCTTGCTGAATCCAGGAAGGGCTGCCTGCAAAGTTTCTATTTTCTGCCAAGAGACAGTGGTTTGCTGAAGGTGAAATGCTTCATGAGAATAGTTCTCTGTCTGAACTACTAAGATATCGAACAGGCCGATGTCTGAGGAAAAGGTGAGTGTCCCCACATGCTTGTCTGCTGAGATCCCTCCCAGGCTGCCTAATGTAGAAATGCAGCACCAGAGCCTGGAAGTGCTGAGCTTCAGATGCTATGAATCCAAAGATTCTACCACCTGCACAGCCTTCTATGTGCTTTGGTGTTTGAACTGACTGCTCCAGAGCTGCAGTACTCCACAACTTGGCAAATGCCCAGCCACCTCCTCCAAACTTCCATTCCTTCCTCCACATCTCCTACCTTTAAAGCCTCAGGTAGTTCAGGGAGGCTCAGAAATTATTCAGAGTACAGTCAGACAAAATTTCACTTTAACCTCTTCAAATGAAGTTCACAAGTTTCTTACTTTGTGGGAAAAAAAGTAAGAGTCTGAGACTGACTTTCCTCATTGTCTTGGGTCATACTTAAAAATATGGAACGTTCTGGAAATTCCTAGGGAAACAGATAATCTCCAGTGCTAACATCTCAGAGAATTAGGTGGCTGGATGAGAAACAGCTGGTGGAAGCTTAATCCATCAATCTCCCATGCAAGTCTGTCAGTAGCAAGCAGAAGTAAATAACTTGAAGAGCCAGTAATAAGCATCACCTTTATCCCAAGGCATCTGTCTTCCAGCTGTGTCTGTGGGCAACAGGCTGGGAATGGATTAGACTCCTCATTTTCTTATGGCTGGCCAGGCAGTGGCGGTAGCCCAAAGCCCTGAAGTGATCCATGTCAACTTTGGAGATCTCTCTTGCCGAATGCGATGCCAACAAGGAATTAACTTTTCTGCAGGCTGAAATTTGAAGGCTATCTTGCCATGACTACTCATCCAGTCTAGCATCATCCATGTGCTAACCAGTGTACAGGGAGTCACAATGATTTGAACATCTATTGGATTGACCTCTCTCTCCAACATGGTGCGGGAAGTTCTTCTGCTATGTTCAGTGTGGATTTAATGAGATCCTCTCCATGAGAGGAAAAGAAGCTACTCATCCAATTTGGAACAGCAATATGTGTTTTTCAGCCTCATTCCTTGTCCCTTCCACTTTCCGTTCCATGAAAAACCCACACATTCAAATTCTTGACATTCGGAAAAATAATACTTAAGTGTGAGTGTTCCAATTTACTGGAAAAGTTAGACTTTGCAGTTTGCTTTGCAGGATTGGTTGCATCAATCACTCAGTTATCAAGATGATGAGATTTTCATGTCTAATCACCCTCTTCCTAATCCTAATATTTATTAATAGTTGATTGTAAACATCCTGAAGGATAATAAAAACACTAAAATAGAACATGCATAATTTATTCACCGTAAAAATATTTTTTGCTACATCTGAGGACTTCCCAATGTACTCATGAACAATTTTAAAAATTAAAGAAAACACATATTCCCTTTTCCCTGCCAGTACCCCACTCTTATGCTGCAACACCCTACAGCCCACATTATCTCCTTTTCCTTTCAAGGCAACACAACATCCCTTTTAATTTGAGTGCCATGGTGCAGGGAAGCACTAAGGAGGAGCTGAGGTCTCCATTCATTTTTCTTGTCAAGGGAAGCTGCTTTGAACCTGGCTGCAAGAGGAGCGCCCCCACACACACCACACTGTCCTATCTCTGCCTTGTTAAACCACCAGGCAAGCCAGCTCCTCAGGCTTGCCTTTACCTCAGGCAGCCCAGGGCATGCCAACTGCTCTTTGGCCCTTTTTTGGCTTTTTTGGTGTACTTAAGGCAGGTGGCACTTAAAGGCTTATTTTGTTAAGCTGAGTGGCACCTGCGGGGCTACAGCTGGGGAAAACACACACAGCCACTTCTGAAAAGGAAGACTAAACAAGGCAAGAGGAGACGTAGGCAAAGTCCTCTTCCAGCAGCATGAACAGGGAGGTAGGGTGGTGTGTTAGCAGAGCACTGGGCAGGCAGTACTATAACATGACACCTTTCCCAGTGAAACAGCCTTAAGAGCAAAAACCAAACCCTCTTCAGAAGCTGTACCATCTCAAGACTACTAGAAAATGTAACATTTACACATGCACTTGTCCATCTATGCAAGTATCTTTGTGACTGCATTCTTCCACACTAACAGTCATGGCCCAAAACACAGATGGATGCACACAAAGTCACATACACTTAAAAACTTGTATGCCTAGGGTGACACCTACTAGGAAAACTCAACCAAATGATTTGTGTTTAAACATTTCAAAATTAGGCATTGCAAAAATGTGGGTTTGTATTAATGCAAGAGGAGGGAGGCAGAGGAGAGAGGGAAAAAGAGATTTCAAATTTAGCATATCTATTGGGATAAGGATTTTTCAGTGCAGCCTAAGGAATGAGGACTTCAATTCCCTGGAGTAGATATAAATGCAAATATAGATATATGCACACGCATACAGCCTACTAAGTAAAATTACACATAAGAGGTCAGAAAAATCAAGCAAAGGATATTCTAAGAAGTCTCCTTCTGCAAAGTTACACAATCCAGGTATTTTCTAAGCATTCAGAAGTTTAATGACTTCAGAGAGACAAAGAATCGATCACCACCAAATCATCTCTCAGAACTGGATTACAATGTCCATTACACCCTCTCTTGTGACTGCAGTCTCCTCCTTACTTAGTAATTAAGCAGCCCTGTAAGCAGCATGCCCAGAGGATGAGCAGGGTACACCACTGTCAGCAGAAAGAGGAATGGGCCCTTCCTGTACATAGGACACTTTGATCTTAGCTTGATTCAGCAAACAGCATTCTCCTTTGATCCTGAAGCAGCAAGCTCCCATCACTAATTAGAAGGGATGCTCCATTTTTCTGCCCCCTATCACCAAACCAGTCAGCAGAAGAATGTTTTGGCTGCAGAGGCTCTTTCAGAATTTCTTCACATTTTTAGGATCAAGTAATTATTCTGGCAACAGATCTGATTTCATTTTTGATGGCTTGCTGCTGCTGCTGCTGCTTTTCCAAGTAGCACCTCAGCTCCCTTCCTGGTACGCATGAAAGAGTCTGTGTAGGTAATTTATACATTATGACACAGGCACATAGGACACAGTCCCACAGCACAAATTGCCCTCCCTGGTGGGTGTAAGGAGGAGTCAGATGCTGCCACATTTTCTAGCTGCCCTAGAGGGGTTGCAAGCTTCACAGAGCTTTCAGAATATACCAGATAAAGTGAAGCTGAAGGACATGGGCAAATCTAAGCACTTTGACTCATTCTAAGTTGGTAGAAAAAGGTTCCCAGCTCCCACTCACTGCCACACCTTTCTTCCAGAGATCACCAGCAGAATCAGCAGCTTTTGGTACTTGCTAGCAGCAAACTCCTGATACCCAAAGGTAGAGACCAGAGTACAGGTTCACTCTGCTGTGCTGGCAAGCCAGGGAAGCAAATGGCATGGGGAGGAAGGAGGGAAGAAGGTGTAAAAGGGATGTAAGAAACCCTCAGCTGTGTGCATTCTGCATCTCCAGACCTCAAGGGAAAATGTGCAGGAATGTGTGTCGCTGTGGGGAAAATGAGAATAAAGCTTCAAGCTGATTCAGCTTGCACCGGAAACCCAGGGAATGGCTGGAATGGCTCCTGCCTGTCCCAGCGCAATTAGCAATCTTGTTGCCACTTGCTGGGGAAGATACCTTTGGCAGTATGACATTTTGTGTCCCTTGTTAGAGAGGCAAAAATGAGGTCACACCGAAGTTTTAAGAATAGGGTAGAAGCACAGTGTTCCATCTGGCAACCGCAGGCAATGGAGGGAGAAACTGCAGAGCAGTCTTTTTCCTGAGATGAAAGGAAAACACAAGTTGCTGTGCCTTTTGCCTGCCTCACATCTCTGAGTCTGGGACCAAAGCTAACCCCTGTGCTAAAGAAGAGAAATGTCTCCCACCTCGAATGAGCTGAGGTACACTGCCAACCCAACATACTGAGCAGCAGCAAAACCTACAACCCAGGAAGGAGTGACTCACAGCAGGAGGAGACAGGAACAGATGCAGGCAGTACACCTGCCATAGGACCTGCCTCTGCAGCAAACACTCAAAAGCCCCTGAAGGAGCCTGGCTTGCAGTTGCAAACACAGAAAACATTGAAGTTATCCAGCATGATATGACAGCTTCCAAACTGGCTGCTCAACAAGATGCTTGAATACTGGTCCTGCCCATTCTCACCAGGGACTGTGTATCCTGCTTCATTCTGGACATGGTACACTTGCTACCTCAGAGTATATCTAACCAAACACAGTATTTACCCAACCTAGTGTCTGGGGGCAGCCTGCAGTAGACTCCACCCTGCTTGGGGAACCAACATCACCAAGCACTGCAATGGATCACAGATCTGAATTTATGCCCAGCTAGACTATTTCCAGTTCACTAAAAAAATTCTACCATGGAAAAACTTCCAGACTCCAAAGTCATTCTGCAGGGCAGGCATTTGGGACAGATTCACACTGTCATAGTAGACTGCATCCTGGGTCCAAGGTGCCCTAGCACAAATTTTCCTGGGAAGGATGCTTGGTAGAAACCTCCTTGGAACAATAATATTGGGAGTAATGGACTGAGGAAGGAAGGGCTCCAGCAGACCATAGCCCCCCTGCCAGCTCACAGCAAGAGGGAAAAGTTTGCTCCAGACATTCATAGGAGGATTTCTTCTGTGCCCCAGTTTGAGGGCACATGTTATACAAGTGACTGACAGGTCAAGCAATGGGATAGTAACCTGTGGGGCACAATGGAACAGTGTATAAGGCAAAATAATTTCCAACACTTCCCTTCCTATCTTTGCTGGCTCTGCAGGACAGACTAGAACAAACAGCAGGAAAACCATCCCATCTAGCATGGTTTAGAGCAAGGTCTCTGTAAACAGGTATTAAAACCATACTGATGCTAGCTTTTCCTCTGAGATGTTTCTAGTGTTAGTATTCCTGTTAAATGCAGGTCAATAGGCGCCTTTATCCCTGGAGAAACCATCCAACACAGCTGGTAGTGTCAAGTCATCCCCCCAGCATAGAGGCCCCCAAGTGAAAAGATCCTGAGTAATCTCAGGATTGCTGCCCAACCTGTAGGATATGCAGGCTAGCAGACACTAATCCAGGGAGAAAACACAGTGTCAGGCTCTAGAAGTTGAGCCCTGCAGTGTTTCTTGCCAAGAACTGGACTAGCTGTTCAGTTCCTCTGAAACTGTGCTGATCACACTGACCCTTCTTGCTTACCATTTATAACCTCATCTGAACTAGACAGAAAACTAACAGGGGAGAATTCCTTCTGACCCACTCCACTCTGGCCTCAGCTGCTGACTGGTGAGCAGCAGTCACTACCACCCCTGCCATCTTCTCTTTTGGAAATAAGTCATTCTCTGCAGGCCAGCTGGGAGGAAGTTTTCAAACAGCTGACTGATTGGGATGACATATAGCATATCTCCCTGTGCTGACCTCCCCAGTCTGCAGCTGTAGACAGGATGAAGAATGGACTCTATGACCAAAAAAAATGGCAGAAAAGCTTTCAGCTTTTTTTTTCTTGCACATACTTCCAGAATGGTGTCAGTTCCTTTCTACGTCCTTGTCAGAGGAGCTGGATTAGCTCTTGCAGGGGTAGGAAAGGGGCTCTCATGACATACTGAGGAATTTGATTCCTTCCCTGTTTCTGGTACAGACTCCCTGGATCCTGCTGAGCAAGCCAGACAGCTTTAGGTATCTTCAGAGGGTCCCCATTAGTGTGAGATCCTCATGTGCTCTAGTTTAGGCCTCAAGTGTTTGATCTGCTGAACTACTGAGTATCAAACCTGCTAGGGAAATTGAGAGGGGCTGTGCTCTCCAGGTAGCAGAGTTCACAGGATGTTAAGCTCCCTGAGCACCTGAACAGTGCTTTTCCAATAGATCTTAATGCTTCTGTTTAATTAGTCACAGACTTGAGATGCAGAAGTTTTTGAACAGTGACAAGAATACAGTGTTAGAGCAGCTTGTTGGTATGTGCTAAGTGGGAAGAAGAACACAAATCTGGTTTAGACATGCAGCTTCATGGAGCTGATGACCCAAATGGTCCTTCCCAGTTCTGGACTCCTGCTGTGATCCCAGTACAGGCTTCTCTTATGTGCTTCTATCAAGCCTTGCTGAAGCTGCTGGGAAAGTTGCCACTTTTGCAGCTACAGCAAGCTGGGATGGATGCCTTGCATCTGTGTCTGCTGCCTTGAATGCAATGTGTGTGCAAGTTAGAGGCAGAAAAACAACTGCATTGTATTATAGCAAGATTATAAAAATACAAAGGGACATTGGTAGGAACAAAAATAGCATCTACAATTACATTAGCTAGGATGAAACTAATCAATGGCTGTGCTCTGGGCATGCATTAATCCCCTTTCCATGGTATAGTGTTGCACTATTAAGTACATTATGGGAAGTTTAACACTTCCCTCTGATGCGTGCGGCACTGGCTGGAAACAGAAACTGCTGTGATCTGAACTGGCAGTCCTTGAATTCACAGCATTTGCAGAGGACTCAAGGAGCAGCTGTACTTCGGAGGTTGGGGTTTTTTTTTTGCTGTAGCAAATGAGCAAGGCTAGAGGGGACTCAGGAGGGAACAGGAACTGAAGAGCTCACTCATTTCTCCCCTTAATTGAGAGTGGAGGGGTGGGTAAGGCTAATTCAGCCCACTCTGTAGGACCATTTGGTGTCAGTTTTGTCCATCCCTGGCTGTGCTTAAAATCAGAGTCATCAATGATTCATACCCTGGGACTCAGATGGGCAAATCAGGAGCAGGCGGTCTGTCTACAGAAGAGAGCTGAAGGCCACACAAGGCAGGATACCCAAGGTACAAACAGAGTGGTATGTCCTTGGAACAGGATGCCAGTCATTTCCCTCTCCTCAGGTCCTTCAGAGATGCCTGAATGCTATTTTCCAAATAGCAAGCACAGACAAGGAGCAAAGCAAAAGTTCAACTGGGCACAGAAAGTTATTTCCCTATTCTTTGTCTTTTACAAAACTAAGACTGGAAAATACAGTTCCTTTTCCTTGACCCCCCACTCCTGTGATAGATCAGCTCTGGGGATCTGCAGTTACTCTGCTGCAGTAACTTAACATGTTGTCATCCTCTGTTGTTTGCCTTGTTGCTCAACACAAGGTTATTGTCCCAAAGCCAGCCAAAGCTGAAAAGAAGCAATGCCTCTACCTCACAGCTAGGCATTAACATAACCTGCTGAGGAAGATGTGGGGACATTCTAACTTCCTTTGCTGTGAGAGGGGAAAGCTGCATTGCAGACACACTGTCCTGTTCTGCTCACTGCTACAGCAGGGGAATCATCCTACAGTAATGGATGTCTAGGAATGGGAACACTTTAAATGACCACAGCCAGTTACTTTAGCTGAAGTGACTTGGGGATGAAAGCTTATCAAACGTTCCTACAAGTACATTTAAGGTAAGAAGCTCAGCTTGAGTTTGCAAAAAAAACCTGCAGCAACAGCTCTGAGCTTCAGACTTATCCATTCATCTAGCTGGGATGCCAACATAGACCTCCCACATCCCTCCTCTTAATTATCTTACTGCTTGTCACAGCACACCAAAAAATGAAAATTCACCTTTTGCACAAAGATTGGTATCTATGTTTCCTGAAAGAGGGAAAATGCACGGAGCTGACATAGAGCAGTGAAGGTATGCATTGGCCTTATTTTCCTGAAGCAGGTTGCAAAACCTCACTGAAGCCAGCTCTTAACATTTGGGAAGCTCCACCATGGCCAGCCCTTGTCTCTGAAAGCATCCTCAAGCATCCCTGTGGGTATCTGTAACCACACCTGGGCCCACGCAAGAAAAGTACAGGTTGAGGCTGCATGGGATGAATTGAGAGCTGCATGTAGCATGCTTACCCCAGAGTGGGCATCTAGTTAGAGCTCTTGCCAGGATCTAAAAGCAGAAATAGGCTTGAGTTCCCACCCTCCCTGATCCCATTTCTTTGCTAGTATTCTCCCAGCACAGCCCAGTCAGCAGAGATGTGTCACGCTGTGGATCAGTGCCAAGTGCAGGCAACAGCACATGACACTGCTGACACAGCAACGTTGTCTCCTTGGGGAGAAGATATCCACTGGTGCCTCTACAAGAGAAATGTACCTTTTCCCAAGACTGGGGAACAGAGAGCCAGGGTTAGGAAGCTGAAATTAAAACAGGTCGGCAAAGCTTTACTAAGACACTCACTTCTATTTTCTGTTTGCCAAGACATAAAAAATACATTAACAGCCCAGCAGCTTTGTAAATGATTTATGGTCAAAAGAATAAATTTCTTCCTTCTCTCCTGGATAAAAAAAAAAAAAAAAAAAAAAAAAAAAAAAAAAAAAAAACCACAAGAAAGATTGCAACAGTGATAAACTGCTTAATAAGGGAAAACAACTCAAGGTTTAAATATATTCAGTGGTATATTGAGTGGGAAGGACAGAGCCCAGAAGGAATAAGATTAAAGTCCAGTGAAGGGAGTTGGCACAGGGGAAGGCAGGATGAATGGGTGGGCAGGCTGGAATATACAACTTGTGTGGTGGGAAAAGGCAGCAGCATGGAGTGCAACTGCCAGACAGCCATCCTTAGGTCAAACTCCCGTGCAAACATCCCAACTATGGTTCATTCAACTGCTTTTACCCAAAGCATCAAGAATTATGTCCACCCTCCTCCACAAGGAGGAAGAGCGAGGGTGATGAACAAAAAAGGCACAAGGCTTGCTCTGTTAAACACAGTCTGGGTGAAGATCCAGGGACTTGCTGGATGCTGCATCTTGTCTCCCTCCCTGCAGACACCACAGACATCATCTGGGAGTCCTCAAGGAAGTTCCCCTCAAGGGTGGTTTAAGCTGGGCCAGACATAGTTCAGGTTGGAGAGGGGATGAGGATAGCTTTGGGAAGGAGAGCTTTAGGGAGAGGACTGTGGAGTTGCAGTAGTAGAATGAGAGATGGGATTTGGTTTAGGAAGTTCAGGGGACTGTGGGCAGTGGGGTTTGGGGATTGGAAATAACTTCTATGAAATGTCTTCGCTTCTCCAAGCCAAATGCAGGGGAGCTCCTTCAAATGCTTCTTGGGCCACCTCACCTGTCTTCCCCTGTTACTGGGATATTCCAGCACCACCATCACCCCATGTTTGCTTATGTTGGCCTGTGGGGGATTATGGTGGGGTCACCCCTTAAAAAAGGGGTGCCTAAGACACAACTAAATAAAATTAAATATTTTGAAATATTTGAATAATATAATTTAAAATATTTAAATATATTAAAATAAAAGCAACCCCCAAGGAATCAACCTCGCAAGCGCTGTCTGAGAGGAAAAATTTTAATTAATAGACTAATCCCATTTTCCTTGAGGACAGGAGGGACTATCACCAGGATAGTGGTGATAGTCAAATTCATAAAGTATCTGGTCCAGAAAACCATAAGTTTTGCTGAGGCAATGCCAAAAAGTTGGCTATCTGCTTTCCACACCCATTTTGTGTATTATGTATGAAATGCTCTAAACCTCTGGAGTGCACAACCTTTGCAAATGGAAGGATATTAGGCCAAAGTTTGTTGCTCACCAAAAATTTAGGTCCCTTAAAAATTTTCCTGCTCGGTGACCTGAGTCCTGCGTCACCAAAGCTGCCACATGCATGGCCAGTAGGAGCCCACCTGGAGCCAGTTTTCATTTTCAAGGGACCGTGGCCACGAGTGTGCGGTCGCCTCCACAACTTCCAAAGGCGAAGGATGTGTCCCAGACACAACCTGCCACTACCTTGAACTTGTGCTGACAGTCATGAACGCACCATGCAAACTGACACCAGGAACCTGGGTTGGTGAGTTTTGTTTCACAGGGAAAAGGTCTGGTGTTCGTGTTCAAGGGCCTGTGGCCATGAATGGGCGGCCGCCTCCGAAAAATCCTAACAGCGCATGAATATGTCCAAGATGACACCTGCCACCACCTCAAACTTGTGCACCTCAAACCCTGACAGTCCCAAGCACACCCTACAAACTGAAACCAGGAACCTGGGGTGGTGAGTTTTCTTTCACAGGGAAAAGGCTCGGCGTTCTAGTTCAAGGGTCTGTCGCCATGAGTTGGCGGCTGCCTCCAAAATGATGGAATGGCGAAGGATGCGTCCCAGACCCAATGGGTCACGACCTTGAACTTGTGCTGCCCTGACATTCCCTAGCAGGCCCTGCAAACTGACACCAGAAACCTGGGGTGGTGAGCTTTGTTTCACAGGAAAAAGGGCCCGTGTTTGTGTTCAGGAGCCGTCACCCCAGATGTGTGGCCGCCTCCAAAAAATCAGAACGGCACAGGATGTGTCCCAGACCCAATGGGTCATGACCTTGAACTTGTGCTGCCCTGACATTCCCTAGCAGGCCCTGCAAACTTACACCAGAAACCTGGGGTGGTGAGTTTTATTTCACAGGAAAAAGGGCCGGTGTTTGTGTTCAGGAGCCGTCGCCCCAGATGTGCGGCCGCCTCCAAAAAATCAGAACGGCACAGGATGTGTCCCAGACCCAACCTGCCACCACCTTGAACTTGTGCTCCCCTGACAGTCCCAAGCACACCGTGCAAACTGACATCAGGAACCTGGGCTGTCGACTTTTATTTCACAGGGAAAAGGGCTGGTGTTTGTGCTCAGGAGCCTGTAGCCCTGATTGGGCGGCCACCTCCAAAACTTAAGAACGGCGAAGGATGGGTCCCAGCCCCAACCTGCCACCACCTTGAACTTGTGTTACCCTGACAGTCCCAAGCGCATGCTGCAAACTGACACCAGTAACTTGGGGTGTTGAGTTTTGTTTCACAGGGAAAAGGGCAGCATTCGTGTTCAAGGGCCTGTGGCCCTGAGTGGGTGGCCGCCTCCTGAAATTTTGAACGGCGCAGGATGTCCCAGACCCAACCAGCCACCACCTCAAACATGTGCTGCATTGATAATCTCTAGGGTGTCCTACAAAATGACATAAGTAGCCTTGGCTGGTGAGTTTTGTTTCACAGGGAAAAGGGCCCATGTTCATGTTCATGGGCTGGTGGCCCTGAGTGGGAACCCACCTCCTGAAATTCTGAATGGCGCAGGATGCGTCCCAGACCCAACCAGCCACCACCTTGAACTTGTGCTGCCCTGACAGTCCCTAGCACACCCTGCAAACTGACATCAGGAACCTGGGGTGGCGAGATTTATTTTACAGGGAAAACGGCTGGCATTTGTGTTCAGGAGACACTGGTCCGGAGTGGGCAGCCACATCCAAAAAATCCAAATTGCACAGGATGTGTCCCAGACCCAATCTGCCACCACCTTGAACCTGTGCTGCCCTGACATTCCCTAGCGCGCCCTGCAAACTGAAATCAGGAACCTGAGGATCTGAGTTTTGTTTCACAGGGAAAAGGGCTGGTGTTTTAGTTCATTGGCCTGTCGCCATGAGTTGGCAGCTGCTCCAAAACGTCTGAACGGCGAAGGATGTGTCTGAAACCCAAGTGCCACGAGCATGAACTTGTGTTACCCTGACAGTCCCAAGCGCATGCTGCAAACTGACACCAGTAACCTGGGGTGGTGAGCTTTGTTTCACAGGAAAAAGGGCCCATGTTTGTGTTCAGGAGCTGTCACCCCAGATGTGCAGCCGCCTCCAAAAAATTCTGAACGGCACAGGATGTGTCCCAGACCCAACCTGCCACCACCTTGAACTTGTGCTGCCCTGACAGACCCAAACGCACACTGCAAAATGACATCAGGGACCCAGGGTGGTGATTTTTGTTTCACAGGGAAAAGGGCTGGGGTTTGTGCTCAGGAGCCTGTCGCCATGAGTGGGCGGCCACCTCTAAAATATCTGAACGGCGCAGGTTGTGTCCAAGACCCAACCTGCTACCACCTTGATCTTGTGCTGCCCTTACAGTCCCAAGCGCACCCTGCAAACTGACACCAGGAACCTGGGCTGTCGACTTTTATTTCACAGGGAAAAGGGCCGGCATTTATGTTCATGGGCCAGTGGCCCTGAGCGGGCGGACACCTCCAAAAATTCTGAACAGCAAAGGATGTGTCCCAGCCCCAACCTGCCACCACCTCGAACGTGTGCTGCCCTGACAGTCCCATGCCCACCCTGCAAACTGACATCAGAAGCCTTGGCTGGTGGGTTTTGTTGCACAGGGAAAAGGGCCAATCTTTGTGATCATGGGCCAGTCACCATGAGTGGGCAGCCACCAGCAAAATGCACCAACAGCAAAGGATGGGTCCCAGACCCAACCTGTCAGTACCTCGAACTTGTGCTGCCCTGAAAATTTCTAGGGTGTCCTGCAAACTCACATCAGGAAGCTCGGGTGGTGAATTTTGTTTCACAGGGAAAATGCCCGGTGTTCCTTTTCAAGGGCCTGTGGCCCTGAGTGGGCAGCCACCTCCAAAAATTCTGAACGGCGAAGGATGTATCCCAGACCAAAGCTGCCGCCGCCACCTCGAACTTGTGCTGCCCTGAAAGTGCCAAGTACACCCTGCAAACTGACACCAGGAACCTGGGGTGGTGAGTTTTGTTTCACAGGGAAAAGGGCCCATGTTCATGTTCATGGGCCTGTGGCCCTGAGTGGGCGGACACCTCCAAAAATTCTGAACAGCAAAGGATGTGTCCCAGACCCAACCTGCCACCACCTTGAACTTGTGCTGCCCTGACAGTCCCAAGCGCACCCTGCAACCTGACATCAGGAACCTGGAGTGGCAAGTTTGTTTCACTGGGAGAAGGGCCGGCATTTCTGTTCAAGAGGCTGTGGCCCTGAGTGGGCAGCCAGCTCCTGAAATTCCAAACGGCGCAGGATGTGTCCCAGACCCAATCTGCCACTATCTTGAACTTGTGCTGCCCTGACAGTCCCTAGCACACCCTTCAAACTGACACCAGGAACCTCTGGTGGTGATTTTTGTTTCACAGGGAAAAGGCCTGGCATTTTAGTTCAATGGCCTGTGGCCATGAATTGGCGGCTGCCGCCAAAATATCCGACCAGCACAGGTTATGTCCCAGACCCATCTTGCCACCACCTAGAATTTGTGCTCCCCTGACAGTCCCAAGTGGACCCAGCAAACTGACATCAGGAATCTGGGGTGGCGAGTTTTGTTTCACAGGGAAAAGGTTCAGTGTCTCTGTTCAGGGGCCTGAGCCTTGAGTGGGCGGCCGCCTCTAAAATATCCAAATGGCACAGGATGTCTCCCAGACCCAACCTGCCACCTCCTCGAACTTGTGCTGCCCTGACAGTCCCTAGCGCACCCTGCAAAATGACATCAGGAACCCAGGGTGGTGAGTTTTGTTTCACAGGGAAAAGGGCCTGTGTTCGTGTTCATCGGCCAGTAGCCTTGAATGGGCAGATGCCTCCTGAAATTCCAAACAGCAAAGGATGTGTCCCAGACCCAACCTGCCACCACTTCGAACTTGTGCTCCCCTGACAGTCCCCAGCACACCCTGCAAAGTGACATCAGGAGCCTTTGCTGGTGATTTTTGTTTCACAGGGAAAAGGACCGGTGTTCATGCTCATGGGCCTGTGGCCCTGAGTGGGCGGCCACCTCTAAAATATCTGAACGGTGCAGGATGTGTCTCAGACCCAATCTTTCACCACCTTGAACTTGTGCTGCCCTGACAGTCCCAAGTGCAGCCTGCAAAATGACATCAGGAACCTGGTGTGGCGAGTTTTTTTTCACAGGAATAAGGTTTGGTGTTCGTGTTCAGAGGACTGATCCTTGAGTGGATGGCCACCTCTAAAATATCCGAATGGCGCAGGATGTGTCTCAGACCCAGCCTGCTACTACCTCAAACTTCTGCTGCCCTGACAGTCCCAAGAACACCCTGCAAACTGACATCAGGAACCTGGGGTGCTGAGTTGTGTTTCATAGAGTAAAGGCCCGGCGTTCGTGTTCAAGGGCCAGTGGCCCTGAGAGGGTGGCCACCTCCAAAAATTCTAAACGGCGACGGATGGGTCCTAGACCCAACTTGCCACCACCTTGATCTTCTTCTGCCAGGGCTGATCTGCCATACACTGATGACTGTGTGCATTTGATATGTCCTAGAAATTCCACTAAATGGAGGTATGAAAATGGAAACATATTTGAAAATCTATGTTTTAAAATTAGGCTCATGTTCGAATATCTTGCCAAACTGGGGTTTAAAAAAAACTCCTGTAGGTTGTTCATAGGAATGAGAGCCTTTAAGGCTTAAGAATGTGAAAAATCACTGTGAAACTTCCCTGTCTCCAAACAAAACTGATTAAAGCAAAGTGTCTCAAAGTAGTCAGACTGAAACTAGTTTACATGGGCATATTCAAAGACATTAGACTTGCATATCTTAAACTTCATTAATCCCAAACTACTTTGGATTTAAAATTATTAAAATCATTAAAAACAAGCAAACAGAAAGAAACAACAAAAAAAAAAAGCACGCTCTTTTTCATTTAAATTGGAAAGAAAGGAAAACCCAAATTTGTCTTTTGCTCTGGCAAATGTCAGGTCAGTAATTGAATGTTTCAGATTATGAGTTGAGCTGTCTAAAAGAGGTTGTAAAAGGATAATTTTCCACTGGGAAAAGAAGAGTTTTCATTAAAACCAAAATAGGTTGTAAGACTATAAACTTTGATGACATTTTCAGTGAGTGAAGACAAAATGAATTGCTTTGACTTCCCCATTTAATTATGGTAATATTGGCACATTTCAGTTCAATAAGGTAAGAACACTTTATTTCAATGCATTTAAACTTTTGCCATATATTTAGATATTACATAAATTCTGACTTTGCATAATTTTATGCAGTACCAGTGCAGTGAATACACACATGCATACTTAATATGCTATGGCCTTTCAATATCATGTGAATAGTCTCTTCCCAGTGGAAATTTACCCTGATTTTTGGTCCTTCTATTACAAGACCTGATCTCTCACTATGATGTGGAATGAAACAGAGAGGCTACATTAGGACTTCCCTGCAATAAATGTCCCGTTTGTTACTGGCTTTAGCTACAGACAACTCCATCACAACCTTCTCATGGGTACACCCAGAGTGCTGGAGCTGTAGATGTTTACGTGTAAAGTTTGGTCCCCATGTGTCTCAAGGGGAGACTGTCAGGCACAGAGACTTCCACACAAAAGCCACAGCAACACATCTTGCAGTCCTTTCCCTGAAGGAAAGTCACTCTAGGCTCCCTGCCCTCTGGAAGTGCAATCTTTCCAACCTGTCTGCACCAAAACCCAAAGCTCTGCTGCAAGAGTTACTGACTATAAATCAGTTCTTGACACTCCAGTCATTTGGGATAATCATTCCCACATTGTATGTTGGAAGCAGGACCAACAGATGAAATGTACACAGCCAGATTAATACAAATCTGCTGTCCATCTGCTCTGTGTCCTTTTGGCATGTGCCAGCACAGGGTGCAAAGAGAAACACATCCCAGAGCTGAGAGGCTCTCCCTGCTCATCATGTACCCAGAGCTGAAGCATCTGCAGCTCTAAGCATACAGTCCAAGATCACTGAGCCTGATTTTTCCCAAATGCTGTGCACTTTCCCCTCCAGTCAGTGCCAGCCCTCTGGCACTCTAGTCGTGTACACAGCATCATGCTGAAAAACTTAAATGCAGAAAGTTGCACTGGTAGCTCTAAAATATGCCAGGAAGGAATGCAGAGTCTCCATTTTGCAGTGAGGAAAACCAAAATGGAGCAAGGATATAACTCACCCAAACACCATGCAGCAAGTCAATGGGGAGACAGGAACAGGACTTTAGAACCTGATTCATGGGCCTTGCTCTGCCTATTAATCACTCTCTCCACCACTGTACTAAGCATTAGTATTGATTTCAAATTAACACACACACACACACATCTTATCAAGGAGAAAAAAGAATAACCAAGAAGGTTCACTAGGTTCATCTCCATTGGAGGCCAACATGATTCTACGAGCAAACATTTTCTGCAAGCAGCCCTGGCCCAAAGCATTCCAGGCTGGGAGGAACAAAGCAGGCACCTTCAAGGAAATATCAAATGCTTATAAAATGCTCCAAACCCCTTGAGCAGCTTTTCAAAAAACACAAAGTACAATCATAACATGCTTGTAATGCAGAAAGGAGACTTTGGGAATGCAGATGCTGCTCCTACTGTACCTGACAATGCACCTCCCTCCTTACCAACTTATTTTCTGATGCCAAGGTCTGAGAGTTAATCCTGGATGACCAAGCCTCACAGTGCCATCTGATTTTATGCTTGCCCTCTCTTCTTCCCTTCCCATGATGTCCTGAATTTCCTTTTATAACAGCTGCTAACTTTTGCAAACATAAAACTGCTACAAGCTTCCCTTGTCTTTTAGAGAAAAAGTCCCAGGAAAACATTTTGCAAATTTTCCCTCTGTAACAGATGCAAGAAGTTGCTTATGCTCAAGCAGCAAAGTACACAAGTGCTCTGAACTAACATTTTTTTTCTGCACAGCTGGCTCAGTTTTCCACAGATGTTGTTTCTCCTGCCAAGTCTAAAAGCACACAGAGCAGCATTAATATGAAAGAGCCCAATTGGACACTGGTTTAACAACAAGTAGAAAATTCCCCAACTACAGCCTGTGTGTTGGATTTTCCCTTTCCTTTGTTTTTGGTTTTTGTTTGTTTGTTTGTTTATTTGCTGTTTGTTGGGGGTTTTTGTTTGTTTGGGGTTTTTAAATTTATTTTTTATATTTTATGCACCCAGCAGGGAGAAAAAGTAAAAAAAAAAAATGGTAAAATAGAACAAAACCGTAAGAAGCCACTGAAGAAAGTCATAGCCTTTCGGGGGTGAATTCCCTTTCAGAAATTTGAAACACACGTTAATCTTTAATGTTAAACCATGGATTAAAAATTAATTTGAAAATCTCACACTTTGGAACACTTACAAGTCCACTGCATTATTAAAATCTCAGATCAATGCTACTCTGCATAAAGAAGTTTCCCCAAACTCTTTCTGTTCTCTTGAAGCCAAAAGCAGGTACTCACTGCTCTCCCCAGGTATCCTTAAAACTCAGAGAAACCTACTTGTGGTTCCCAAGGCCTGGAAAAGGCTGAGCCCTCGATTTTACTTGCTTTTTTGTGCTCCTTTTTGTTTGCCTGGAGGGAAAACCAAGGGACCAGGCAGCATGTGCAGAGGTGTTGCATTTTCCACAAGTATTTTTGGAGCCATGGCTCTCTTACCAGCTGCTGCCTTACAGCTCTGCAGGAGGCTGAGCAGGAGGTTTCCATCTCTAGAGTCTGTGCTACCACGTCATTTACCATAAGGGGTAAAACTTTCTCTTTAAGCATCACTGTTTTTAACAGCTGCCTCAGCACAGTTATGCTAGCAGTTACTATCACAAAACAACCTCTCTCCTGCGCTCTTTTCTGCACTCTCAGGCTCCTTGCTGTCCAAATCCTCCACCTGAGACCATCCTCAGGAGGCTGCCTTCACCTGCAGCCAGCTGGGTCCACGCCAGATGAACCATGGTGCCAGCTGAGGTAAGCGCTGCCCATGCACCTCCTGGGTGAGGAAGCTGCACGGGCAGCCAGCACAACTGTCAGAGGAGACTGTTCTCCTCAGGGAGATGCTCTCTGACCCTCCAGATGCTATCAGAGGAGAGGACATCTCATCTGCAGTCAGGGCTGCTGCCTGCTCTGTGATAGGTACTGTGTGAGAATGAATAGGCTGCCCTGCCCCACACGTGGGCACCCCCAGTATCACCAGGCTCTGGGTGAAAATGAAGCAATTTGTTCCTAGCTTTAAATCAGTACTTGTATTCAGGCAGAAAAAGAAACAAATTTTTTAAAACTGCACAGAAGGGTTTAAACACCTACAAATCGCACTTATCTCTCCCTTGTTTATCATAACTTTTCCTGCCATAGTTGCTAATGGAAATAATAATAATCACTGTAGTAGAATCATGCTTTGGCTTCTTTCCCAGATTCTCCTCTTGTGCACCAGGCAGTGAAGTCATTGTATCACCAAAAGTTCACAGAGACCTGGTTTCACAGGAGAAGTGCCACCAAGAAAGGTTTTGACAGCTTCCCATGGAAGCTGAGAGAGCAAAAGAGTAAAGGAGGAGAGCCCTTGACTTGGGGGCAGGGGAGTGATAAGGCAGGAGGATAAAAAAGTGGCAAGTCTCCACTATATTTGCCAACAGTATAAAGCAAAGAAAACAACAATTATGAATGAACAGACAATTCAGCACACAAATAGTCCTGCTCAGGATGCTGATGCATTCTCCCAGCAGGATCTGAGCACCCCTGGGACCCAGGGCAGGCAAGGAGCAATAAGCCCAGGTGATGTGCCTATGCTTGTGCAGAGCCAGACATGAACTCTCACTCTTTGGCTTGGTAGTTCAACTTCCAAATCATCTCTCCTTCCATAAATTCAATCTTCTACTTTTAAACTCATGTGCCCATCAAGTCAGATTACAATTAAAACTCTGCAAGTATGGCAAAATATATTTATGAACATCTGTTTGAATAAGAAGCCTAAATTTACTTTAAGAGTATTCATCCAACCTGATTTCCTTGCCTTCTGCGAGTGCTCACACCAGCTCTCTCCTGTTCAGAAATGACAACGTGAGGGAGAAGCTGCTGCACACACCCACATAAACATGAAGATGATTTTGCCCGCTGGAGGAGGAGTTTCCAACCTCTGGTGCACAAGCCTTTCAAGGGTTGCAGGCTGCTTCTCAGACTCCATAAAAAACAGCTGAGATAAATCAGCCTAAAGTCAGAAAGCTAAAACTTACTTCATCAAAGCCCCGCCTGCCACTGAAAATGTGTATGTGGGTTTGAATGCTGGGCTCTGCAAGTCTGTACCTGCTGGAAGAAAAAGGGTTGTCACTCCTGCTGAGGCCATAGCTGCTCCTCTGGCTGGTTGCTCCCAGAGGTGCAGAGAAGTATCCCTCACATTCCTCATCCCTCTGCCTCCCACTCAGACCTACCAGTGGAACAGCTGGCATAATAGCTCTCTCTCCCACACAGTTCTGGCAAAAAGATCCTGGTTAATGGGTAAGAGCAATTTCTTTTCTACCATAGGTCACTCTGAGAGGATCAGGCTGAAGAAAAGAATGCAGGCTGCCACGCTGACACCCTGAACTGAGGGTAACCTCTGGCAGGGGAAGGGGAGCAGGGACAGCCTCTGACCTCTCCACCCACCTCAGCAACTGTCCCAGCAGTACGTCTGACTGCCTGACTCCTTTTGCCTGGCTGTGAATTGGGGTAGTGTCCCCTCACCCCAAGAGTTTTTTGTGCTGCTTTGGCATGTGGTATTGAGGGAAAGCAGAAGAAAAAGCAGAGAGACTGATGCAAGGAGCAGAAATCATACCCCGAGGTGTAGATGCAGGTTGAACACAATAAATACTCTAAGAGATAGGCTGCAAGCTAGAATATGACCCTGGGGAAAACATTTGTTGAAGGGCAGAGAGGAATAAATTCAACAGTGTACACTTGATGGCTATTTATGGAGGTAAATCAGCATGGCTTAAAACACACACCTCACAGAGATACATGGAAAGGCTACCTACCAGAGGCTTCTGCAAGAGCCACATATCTCCACAGATAATTTGCTTATCTCTAAGCAGGATGTGGAATGGCTAAAAAGCCATACAGCAGGACAAGAGTAGTCTCTGAGCAGGAGGAGCCAGGAGTTTGAGAAAGACACAGGACAAATCCTAGAACCACATAAGCTCAGGAGTTGTCTTTTCATGCTGCCACAGAAATGTTCTGTATGTTGACAGTAAACAGAGGCCACAGGGAAGGAATTCAGCTCTAATGACAGGATGCTATTGTAGGAGGTTGTGCTGTACTGAGACTGGCACGAGGCTCTTGTCCATTCAGGGATGACTTCTATCAAAGGAACAGCTTTTTAGAACTGCTTGCCCAGCTCTCATTATAGGACAACCTACTGATATGTATTTCTGTACCCAAGTCACAAAAAGATGAAGTTTTTTCCAGGCTCTAGGAAGCAATATAACAATGGAGTAGAGCACTTCTGCTAGGCTGGAAGACAGCATTGCTCCAGACAGGACATACAGCAGTAATCCATAACCACAGGGAACAGATGGAGAAAATACATCTACCATTGGAAATGGGAAATCTATGATATGAAACCAAGCTTCTGTTACTCTTTTGACAAGAACATTCCTGGCTCAACATAATTAAATGAGTTTGGTTCATACTTTTACTTTTAATCAATCAAGAAGAATGGTGGTGCTGCCACCACATCCCCATTACATCTAAAATGAAACACCATGCATGGAGGTGTGGGATGGTGGGTGGAGGGAGGGCAGTGTGCAAGCTCCCTGCCATGACAGTACTTTCCTCCCCAGAGCACTAGAGTTGACAAGGCCATGCAGCACCAATTTGGTGTTTTGCATCCTCTGAGAAGTGAAAAACAGGAGGTGGCAGAGTGGCTTTCCCCCTGCTTTCTGGATGCTTGGGTTTCTGACACATTTCTCTGTGAAGGGCTACCCAAAAGCTCCGTGGAACTGGAGTGTCAAACGTGAACATTCAGCACTTAATTTGTGGTGCAAATCCTGTCAAACTCGATTGCATCTCTTTGCCCCTCCAAGGCATCCCAGCCTCTCTCCACTTCTGCAGGGGGATGAGGCTTTAAGGAATGACCAACTGTTAAAGCAAGCCTGCAAACCGGCAGGAAGCACAGCGTATGCTCCAGAGTCAGGCATGCCCTCTCCTCCTGCCCGCCAGCTCCACATACACACACAGAGTGGTCAGCCAGGAATACACCCCAGGAGGCCTAATTAATGAACATATTTGAAAGCTCCAGGCATCACTTCCATCCATCTTCCATCCACCAGGCTGGAAGAAATGAGTGATAACTTTAGCATCTGAGCACAAGCTGTTTGAATTGAGCAAGGAAGGAGATGGGGCTGGAGGCAATACCTGGGAAGCATCCCAAAGGTACAGGACACTGCAGGGCTCTGCCATACTCATCTGCACCAAGCACAAAGGTACCAGAGGGAAAGGAGCTTTCTAATAATGGGAGATCAGGCAGGATTAAGTGAGAACTCAAAAAGCACAGCAGATGCTTCTTTCTGCTCCCTGTGAAAGGAGAAAGTGATAATCGTGGAAGAAAGAAGGTAGGAAATGAGATAGAGATAGGGAGATACATCAAAGGGACAGAAAAGAAACAGAAGAAAAATAGATCGAAAAATGCTAAAAGATAAATGTAGTATGCTTTTAATTTGCATGATAAAAATAGTTCTCTTTCCCCCACCAATCATCTTTATTAGCAACAAAATTTGCAGTGAGATCTCTGACTAGCTATCTACCTGTGACAACAGCAAAGCTCTATAACAAACTGCTCCATGGAGGCTGCAAAAACTCCATCTCAGACAGTTTTAAATGCAGGGCATAGGGCTGGCTAAGACTTAGCCTGCTATTTTGCTAAGCAGCACACAGACCAGAATCGTGGTGCCTGAACTTCTGGCCAACAAACCACTCTTATTTTTGGATGGTGGCTGAATGAAATCACTGAGTTTCTACTACTTATTAGAGTTTACCTACACAGTGCTCACCTGTGTCCCAGACCACAGTCCACATATCACTGGCCCAAAAAGGTGCCCCAAGATCTCAAGCTTCTGCATGCTTCAACTGTAGGGACAGTCTCCAGGAGATATGAAGGAGGGCACAGAAAAAGAGATGTGTAGGAAGTCCATTTTGCCCAGGGACCCGCAGATTGTTCAGCAACAGTGCAAGTGTTGTATGTAGCCATGCTGGAAGGGACAAGCATCCCAGCACTTCCAAATTCCCTTCTCAGCCCAGAAACACACATCCACACCAACATATAACACTGAGCCTGAGAAGGAGCACATCAGGCTGTGAACTCTGTCAAGTCAGGTCTTGGCTATGAGCAAGGAAGTCAATGGCAACACCTTGGGCTGGGGAAGAGACTGGTAGGAGGCAACTCTTCTTTCTTAACTCCTTCATGACACTCCAGGGACAAGGTACATGGGAAAACATTCCTTGTTGAAGGACTTCTTTCTTGGAATATCTGCTGCAACCCAAATTCCAACCAGTAGCCCAATCATGGGGCCTGAGACAAGACCCAACAAAGCCACGAAGCTGTTAAGATGATGGAAAAAGCAGTGATGACACTGCTTTGTCAGACAGAGAAAAAGCATGGGGAAGAAAGCACCTGACAAGAAAAAACATGTACCAGGTCCCCACAACATTTTTGAGATATAGGCTAGCTCCAAACCCACAAGTATCTGTCCTCAGCAGACACAGCATGTGTCTGTACTAGGTTTAATCCAAGTAGCATGTTAAAACCAGCAAGAATGCCACACTGGAAAGGACATTGTGTACTTTCCTGATGGCAGCTCACAGCAAGATCTGTGCTACCACAGTCCCTCTGACTCTTACTCATGTTGAACAAAATAGAAGCAGCAATGTTATCACACTTTCCTTTGCCCAGACAGACAAAATCCCTACACCACTGGTTCAGTGCTATAATGTCAACCAGCAGGTATCAAAGCCCCAGCTCCCAACCAGAAGTAATAGAACACCTCAGGTGTGTGGGGCTGCTGTCCAAGGTACACAACTCTGACAGGTTTATTGGATCCTTATCTCCCACCTGCTGGCAGGAAGTCAAAGCAAAAGAATTTGTGACCATGCTAATTCAGTATTTCTCCCTTACTGGCACAAGGTCTGGACACGGACATCAAGAAAATCTTATGACCACTTTTTGGTTGGAAGTCCAATGCTCAAGCCCAGATCTTTTGCAGGTGTTGTCCCAGAGCACCAACGGTTCACACTATAGTACAGGTCATGAGATCAGCATTAAAAATGCATTGGGAAAAAGAGGCCTGCAAAGGACCTGCAGGACACAGCCAGCAGACACCACCACCCAGCCTGGCAGCCACACTTAGCTGGCAGGTGGGTCATGTTGGCTGGGGGAATACAGGAGGCAGGCCAAGCAGAGCTGGAGTGCACCAACTTTAACAGGGTTCACATGTCCTCAAATAGTTGAGTGCACCTCCTCATGTGATTATATAAACAGCCCTGTTTCCTTTGGATCTTCCTCTAAAACACACTTGAGAGAACCAGGAGTGAGTTCTCACCTTCTCTTCAGTGCAGTGTTCTAGTATGAGGGAACTGAGAAGGGGAACTGGCACAAGGACACATCTTCCCATTGAACAGATAATGCACTGAGATCTCTGTGGCCAAAACATTCTATTTGGGGCAAGTACTGCTGCACCCTTAGGCAGCAGCCTTGCGTTCTCCTCATGCCTCTTTCTCTCTCAAAAAATACCCCAATTCTCCTGTAAAAACACTTACCACCTCAATTTCTTTCTAAGTCAGCCTTTACTCCACCCATGAAAACACAAAAAGAAACTGAGCTATGATAACCACTGTACCCTTCCCTTTATTCTTATCCTTTCCCTTAGCACAATTCGAAGAGTAATGACCTGAACCAACCCCAGCTTAAGACAATGGGTGTCTGTGTACTGGCTTCAATGGAATGTGGATTAACATGGGATTGCAAAATCTCCAAAATTAATGCAACTGTAATGCTGTTAAAATAATGGCTCAGAGGTCAGGAGATCCCTGAATTGAAATGTTTTCCTTGAAATTAAGCAAGCTACGCCAAATATCCTGCATTGCCTATGATTATACCTTCATACAGAGAATAAAATAGAGTACTGCACATCTGAGAACAAAACCCAGGAATATAAAAGTCTGTGTGGAAAAAAAAAACAAATACTAAGAGTAGATAGCAACTGCTAGCTACTTACTTTCTTTATCTCCCAGTTGGTACTGATAGTTTGTTCACTGCAATGCCTTTTGTTCTTGTGCTTTTCTTGAAAAATTCATAAAAATGTTAGAAGAAAACTGTGCATGTAGAACAAAAACTCTTCTGACAACAGTAATTCTACTACAAAAGAGCTCAGAGAGCAACAAATTTGGCCTCATCCTTGGCTTCATGTAGTCCTGGAATGCCACCTTTGAGCCTCCTTTCCAATTCACCAGAGGCCAGGCAAAAAAGCAACAGGATGTTGAACAATGTGCCACGAACAGTGATAACCCCTTTCAGAGCTCCTCTCTCTGTACAAGTAATGTCTTTGTGTGTATCATTATCCCAGCTGTCCAAAGAGAAACTGAACTGCCTGGCTCCAGTTTTAATCACAACACCCCCTAAATTGTGACCGCTGACAATTATGGATGCCCATCTTTGGACAAGAGATGACAGCCAGAGGCTGAGTACCTGCAGTTTCTGCTGAAGGCAGTGAGGGTTGGAGTAGTCTTTTCTCCAGTCACTGTCATAATGCCATGATAATGTCATATGGATGGAATCAAAGGGAAAAGCAAACAGACACGATTTCCACTAGTTATTCATCTTCTGAAACCTGACTGTTTTCCCCAGAACTTCCCAGGGAAATCCTGGCTACATTTATTTTGGCTGGGGTACAAGGCTGTTTTTAAGGAAATAAATAAACAGCTGAATACCCATTTTTAATTTTCATTTAGGTCTAGGATTTATATTTTATTTGTTAATTTTGCTTTAATCTCCTTGTACTTCATTACTCCCTGGCATTCACAGCAGGGGAGATGAGAGTTGCAGGAAGGAGGGTGAGGAATAGGATCCAGTGGGAGCAGTGATGAGGAAGGTACCAAAAGGGGGAAGAGAGTGAGGGGAAAGAGTATTGTTGACAGCATCAGATCCTCCGATTAATGTATTTCTAAGCAGATTAACCAAATCCCAACTGCTCTGTGCCAGGTCTCTTCTCTAAGCTTCTCTCTCCCCCATGTAAACAAAAAGACATTTTCTCTGAGAAAATAGCCAACATACTGACCAGAACTCTGGCAGGCTCCCTGCCCAACACTGTGGGGCACAGAAGAAGGGAGAAAGTATGGGTCTATGGGAAAAGTATGGGTCTATGCGGCCAAACTCTGCTTTTAAGCATATTTTGTGCTTTTCCTTCCTTGATGCGTGAGTCCTGACTTGTCCATGTCCAGGAAGGGTGTGAAGGATGCCATGATTTGGGAAGGTGAAGAAAGAATGGCTGCTGGTCTCAGAGTCACATGAGAACTCATGATCTCATTATATTCTGCTTCTACATAGCTGCTCTCCATGGCATCCACAAAGTGAGGAAGTGAGCGAGAAAGGTGGGTCAGAGCAGCCCAAAAAGATGTGGTGGGAACTACTAAATACAGTCCACTTCTTCCTGCCCTGCCCCACAAAAAGCTTAACTCTGACTCCCTAAAAGAAAGAAACACTTCCATTTCTACACAGTTTTTTGGAACATTTCACAGTTAGAAGTTGGCCAAAGCCCTATTACCCTGCATCACTGGGGGTTGATTTTAAGGGATTGGGAAACTGAACATGGGCAGAGACTTTTCTGAGGTCATAAGACAGGTCAGTGGTACAGCCCCCTTCTCATGAGCTGAGTTACAGGCATTTTTACAGGTCACAATATCAGCCTTGGCTGAATAGGTCTACTCTAATGAGCCTCTAAATTTAGCCTCCAGGTTTATTTTTTCCCAAATCTCATGTAAAAAACTCCTTCACCAGACATTCTCCAGCCTTGCTGCCAAGGCAGGTTTGCCATCTTTGGTGGCAGCAGTCACAGAGGTCATGGGACATCTATGTCTGCTCATGCTGATGGAGCTCAGACACCATCACACCTGTTTTCAAGCACAGCACAGTTACCAATCTGTCTTGAAGTGGAGGTTCCAAGGATGGAAAGACCTCCTGCCTCTTCTCCCCTTTTACAGCCACTCAGTGTTTCAGCCAACACTTCCTCTTAGCTCTCTGCCTTCTCCTGAGCAGCAAGTGGCTGAAACACTCACAGACCTTCACCACCCACTTTGGGTTAGAAGGACTCCCCTTAGAAAGGGAGCTTTCTCTGTATCTACTACCAGGGAAGGAGAGCAGCTCTTGTAATGAGCAGTCAACACAGCACAGTGCATGAAACCACTCAGACAGCAGAGGAATTCCCATTTGCTCAGCTGCCTGTCTTGCCCTGCTCAAGCCATGCTGAGCACTTTTAAATTTTAGCAAAGAAATTCTTAAGCCAAAATGCTGGCTTTGCTATGAAGTGACTGCAACATAAATTGACCCTGAGTAAGCTCCACAACACACAACTTTTAAATGAAACATTTCAGATCACATAGTAATGTATAGCATGGTGTTTTCCTATCGATGCCTTTTTATTAAGAAAATCATCAGAAATTCCTTTGCTGCAAATGGGAGTTGTGACTAAACAAGAATATACAGTGACAGTTAAGGATGCAAGAAAGAGATAAGGGCAAGGAAAAAAAAAAAAAGCAAATGAATTTATGTTGCCTAAGGCATTGAGGAGAATAAGAAGGGATTTACAAATTCATCAGGAGGAGAAGCAGCACCAGAAAGAAGGTGGGTTCATTAATAAGTGAGGATGAGGATGAAATGAATAGTTCAGAAATGGCTGAACAACCTTTGTAAATCTGTCTCTAGCCATAAGAATAAAGAGAGGAATTTGGACTAGAAAAGAAGGGGGGAAAGCAAGTTTAAAAAAAGCAGAAGCAAAAAGAACTTGAGAAATTATATGTCCACAAATTAAATAAAGCAACATCCTAGAACTTAATCCAGAAAAGGCAGAGACATTTTTTAAAAGCATTTTTCACATCAACAGAACTAATGCAGGGCTGAATGTTAGGCAATCTATACACATAAGCACCTGCATAAATGTATGCAGGATCAGGGGCCTAATTTGTTAGGGTGAGGCATTGACAAACGTATTATCCCAGTGACAAATAATCTGACAATTTACATTGAGCTAGGGAGGTTCCACAAAACAGCCAAAAAGCAAACATAATAAAGATTTTCAATAAGGAATAGAGCCAGCAATATTTAATTCTAAGTCAATGTCTAGCCTTAGTGAAATAATGAAACAAATATGTAGGGTCATTAAGAATCTAAAGAATAAAATCACACGAAATACACAAGTTAAAATATTTTGGTTTTTAATATACATATACATTAGCACACAGAGGAAAGATAGTGAAGAGAATTTGAAGCTTTAGGAATTTGAAGGATTTGACAGTGCCCCACTGGAACCAAAAGCCCATGGATCAAAATACTGGGCAGTGGTACCAAAAGAAAATATGCTTTGTTGGACTGGGAAATGAAAAATGACATGTCAAGGGGTTTTCATCCATGGTGGCCTTATTAAAACAGTGTCACAGGAAAACAACACTAACTGTCCATGAAATTTGCAGTTACCACCCTACAGAGAAATTGCAAATATAATGAAAGACAAAGAAAGAGGGCCTTGATGAATGCATAGCTCCTTAAAATTGAGTCTGTGAGGGCAATGGTCTGAAAGTCAAAGCAGAGAGTAGCATGAGTGGGACATAGGATGATTGCATCTGGAGTTACCAAAGCCACAAACTGAACCCATCAACACAGAAAAAAGAAAACAGTTAATATCTCTGGAGAGCAGTAATCTAAAAGATGGATATGCAGCAGAAGGGAGAAAGCACAGAAACCGTTTCACTCCCTGAAACTTGAGGTTTCAGAAAAGAAGCAAAGAAATAGTCTTGATGTGCTTCATTAGCAAATCAGGCTCTCACAATTTTGAGTGGGAAGCAGAAGTGCATCTCAACACAGCAAAGGAAAGAAGGGAGGGGAGACTGTCCACACCATTTCAACACAATCAAGTCCAAGAATTCAATTTGTTTAATTCAATCATTTTTTCCTCATCACCAATAGATAAACAACAAACCAGAAAAAAATCAGAGATGACTAATAAACAGACATGGAAGAATATACACAGAAGACTAAGCAGGGCCAAATGCATACAGTTGATTAAGGAACAACCCTAGGGTAGTAAACTGTAAGATACACGCTTGATGCAGGTGAACACTGGAGAGTGAGAGGAGGTAATAACTAGGAGTTATGAGATTAAACCAGGAAGAAAAAAAAGTAGACCTTACACCAGGAAATAGGCTAGCCTTGTTCTGCTTCTGAATCAGTTTAAATCAGAAATAACTCAACTAAAAGGAAAGAGGAAGCACAGAAAATAGGTACTACTGCATCCACAGACAGCATTTTGGAGACCCTTTCTGTCTCCCAGTCTTTGCACTGTCTGAGATCCCAGCTCCCAGGCTACAGCAGCACCCTTGGTTGCATTGATTTGTTCCTTCCTTCTAGGAAAAGCAGACGCTTTACCCAGTACACAAGCACTGGGCAAAATTCAAACCACTGCTGAGGCAAAACAGCCTTGCTGGCTGTTTGAGCAGCTCTGGCTAATCTAATGCCCACTAACAACATGTGTGGTTACATAAAAGAGATACTGAGGCTGTAATTCCACTATTCATTACCATTACTAGTACAGTGACATACAAATACATAGTAAAGACCTCCTGCCCCTAGGGAGTTCATGTTTCCAGATGCCTGCTGACCATAGGAAGGGCTGGGAGAGGGGCACAGTTCCTGAATTTCTCTAAGCATTGCATAAACAGACCTGATCTCTTCTGGACAGTGACAAAAATAAACATTTTCATCTCTCAGAGAAAATTAAGTCAGCTGAAACTGCAGGTAGACCCACAGAGCACTTAATGCACAAGAAACATCCTTGGGGTTGTACGTATTTTCAAAAAGCCAAACCCAACCCCTGTGTCAGACGTTTCTTAAGAGCCAATGAAGGAGAAAACCAGAGTAATAGTGCTCCGCAGCCCCGAGGGCCTTCAGCTGAGCTGCTGTGAAAGGTCTGCACTACTGCAGGCACAGGGAAGGACAGAGCACAACGGAGAGAAATGTGCAGCTTGGTGGCAGCTTGTGACAAATTTGGCTGCCCGTTATGCCCGCTACTACAGAATGGAGTGCTTTGGGAAGTCTTTGCCCTCTTACTGGAACAAATAGCCTGTCTGAGAGGTGTCTTCTGGAGGTTAATACACTCAACATCCTTATTA
Source organism: Anomalospiza imberbis (assembly GCF_031753505.1). Lineage (NCBI taxonomy): Eukaryota > Metazoa > Chordata > Aves > Passeriformes > Viduidae > Anomalospiza > Anomalospiza imberbis. The sequence continues at coordinate 55,130,532 of NC_089682.1, forward strand.
AATTTATTCCTCATGTTCTGATGGCTAAATCCTGGCTTGCCCTGCCTTCATCTGCTGCAGTGTCAAGCAGATGGGATGCACATATGTATTCACCACCATGCATTTTGGGCAGGGCCAGATGCAGCACAGCACTGAGTGTTCCCAGGTCACCCGGCGGGAACACTCAATTGCAACCCGTGGTCCCAGAGAAGCAAGCTCAGCTCTTGGGGACCTAGGAGTGAAGAAGACCTGCCTTCCTCTCGATGCCTGTCAGAAGCACTTGAGGAACTGCAATGCTTTTATCCAGCAGGCAGAAAAACTTCTATATGGCTCACTTGCCCCACCCAGAGGCATTTTGCTCCGCATCCTGTGAATACTGACATTCTGCTGCCTCTAAATTCCATAGGAGAGGGGACAGACAGCAGCCGTATCACTGAATTAAACCCAAGCAACAGCAGTCATGGTATTGAGGGACTCCTACACATCTTGACAATTACCAAGTTCAGGCCCTCTGGAGCCTTCCTTCAGTCTCTCAGAGTTGTGGAATTGATCTGGAAACCACTTTATTAATGTTCTTTCTTTTCCTCCCCTTCTCCCCAAGCAGCATCATCATTTATTAATTTATGATTAAATGAATTATTGATTCTCACTGCACCTGCAGTATTTGGCATTGTCCTTCTTCCCCAGAGACAGCTTTGACTGATGTGAGAATGGCAGGATGTCAGAAAGACAAAAAAAGGAAGAGAAGAAACTCAGTATGTGGGGGACCTCAGACAAGCATGTTCCCCACCAAAGTGCTGAGCTGCAGAAGAGGGGCACAATGCACCACGGCACAGCAATGATGCCACCTTCTCAGACAGCAGTGAAAAAACCCAGAAAGCTCAAAGCCAAATTGCTTCTGATAAGGAGGGAATGAGTAGCTGAGCTATTCATAGGCATTCACCATGTGGGGATGTATTAAAAAAAAAAAGTCTGACCCAAAGCAGAAGCTTTTGTTTTTATTCAGAAAAGTCAAGCTGTAGTTCTTTGAATACATCATTGAAAAAACCTTCCAGGCTTTTGGCTTTTGCCTTGCAATTACAATCAACAGATGGTGATTATTTCACAGGCTGGGGCATCTGGTCAGCTCCCAGCCAAACATAAATAAAAGACCTTTGCATGATTCTATTGGGCATTCTGGTTCAGAAACGAAACCAAGGTTGAGAGTTAAAGAAAAAAAAAGTGAAAGAGAAGAGTGAGAAGAGTTAAGTTCCCTGATTTTGGGGGTATCTTCTTTCCAGGAGAAAAGATGGAGGGGGACAGGAGAGAAACAAATACAGTATCTTAATAGAAACATGTTCCTTGCACAGATGATGAGTCCAGCACTCCTGAAACCAATGGTAATTTCTGAGCCAGAATCTCTCTGTTATGAATTAAACCTCAATCTTGACCTTTTTACTGGATTTCACAGGCTAGATAAACCTTCATCCTCTTTTATAGCATATTTTACCCAAACATCGCAAAGCATCTCCCCCTAAAAAGCCAGGCAAGTTGTACTAAATCTTAGAATGGAAGGAATACATCAAGGTACTGCTTCTGCTTTCCATCAGGGAAAAAGGACGACCAAGCTACCACAGGAAAATGTCCTCTCCCCACTCATCTTTCCTGGCCAAAAGAGCTACAATACTCTCCCTGGACTAACCACACAGAAAACACTCCTCCAATTTTTGCCCTTCCTGCGGCCCTTACATCCACATGAACTGGTGCTGGCCCCAACACCAAGTAGAGCACACTGGCTCTGTGTGCTCTGCATCCACTGCTCACTGAGGGGCTGAACCCACAGCTCCACGAGAAGACCTAATAGCAGCAAAGAAATTAACCCCTTAGGTGGGAGGCACAAGGCTGTGTTTCGGTGACATGAATTCAAGGATGACAGAGGCTTTGGCCATGAATGTGTGCAAACACTCCCAGAAGAAAATGCAATGACCACCTCTGCTGTTTCTACAGCCCAATTTTGCCTCTGTTTTGGACTCTGTTAGCCCACAACTCTGTTTCATCCCAAGCATATGTGAAGGGATGACAGGTTTTATCCTTGAGCAGTGCAGGCACTACAAACCTCAGGCAGGCAAAGGAAGTTATTACCTGCATCTCTCTCCGTACTTTGACAGATTTCCTCAGTGCTTTGCTGCATGTGAAAGCAGCTTTTTGCCACCTCCTTGCTGTCCTCTTTGCTCTCGGTGGCACTGCAGGCCAGCCTCACCTGATCTGCAGAGAAGCTTCAGAGCCCTCATCGTTATTTTGTACTGCAGGGTGATGGCTGAAAGTCTGAAAGGCACGCAGCCAGGGCACAATTTTGTTAGGAAAACAAGGCAAACACTTTCTGTTCCTGCCTTACACATGCCTCCAGGTTTCTCAGCCATTATCTGCTAAATTAAGGCCAGCACGGCTGGCCTTAAGAGCCCGTCCTGTACCAAAGTCACGACCAGCCGTGACTTTGTAGCCTTGGCCGCAGGGCACACATGGCTGCCTTGAACTTTCTGGCAGCTTGCGCAAAATGCTTGCCCATGGCTCATGAACACACAAGCCCTGCTCCTGTGGCAGCACAAGGAAGGAGATGAGGATCTCCAGCATCCTAGCTTGCATTACAACACACCGCTGGACTGTTGCTGACTCTCTCCCAGGGAGAATCCACGGAACCTGGCCATTTCATTACACACTCGGCAGGACTGCAGGCAAGAGTAGAATTAAATGTCTGCTCTCTAGCTGAGGAGGAATGAGAGGGACATATTCCAGCCCTATTTATACGGCAGCATCAGAAGGCAATGGCAAAACAGGCCAAAGGTGGAGCAGGCAGCATGGACAGGTAATAAAGGAGTGAAATCTCTGCAGAGAACATACAAACATCATGGGATGAGGAAGGAAATTACATTACACCCTATATGTGCAGGGAACAAGCTTGACTCATCAAGAGCAGCATGTTACCCCAACACCTCCTATTAAATTGGTGGGCTACATGTCTGTGCCTGGGGCTTCTCAAGATAAAAATGTTCATTTCCTTAGAGAAGAAGGTTTTGATCTTCAGAACCTTACCGGGCCTGTGCGCGTTTACCCATTTCAATTTCAGATTAGCATCTCTCATTTTCAGTACCTAGGGGATTACTGTTTTCACCTATGCAACAAGCACAGTTCATAAAAGTATCGGTTACCCTCCCCCTTGTTCAGAAAATCAAGGCAGATCTGACCAGATGGCACATGCTCCTGCGCTCTGTGTCAGGCTGCATTAATTCAGGGGAAATGAACTCTCCTCCAAAAACTATATTTATTTCAGACACTGCCATGCCCAGTTGCTGGGCTGTCCTCAGAAAAACCTAGAGCCAGCTATTTTCCATGAGCTTAGCAGGAAAAAAAGCACACCAAAGGCCTTGCTGGAAGTCTCAGATGCCAGGAAGGAGGAATACCCACAGGCTCCCAGGTAGCTGGAAGTATTTCAGTGGCAGTTCCCCAGGGCTTTGAGGCAGTAGCTGCTTCCCTAATGCTGAAAGCATCATAAAGCAGAAGGTGTTCTCACACCTCATTGGACCAGCCTGGTTAAATCTTAAGGCAGTGCTAATGGAACAGCACAGCCTTTTTGGGAGGGTTGTGTTACACAGCCTTGCTAGGATCAGGAATGAGATCCTTCCAAGTGACAGAGGAAGGTGGAAGCTGTTGTGGTATGGTGCAGGGTGTGCAACTTGAGTTACTATCTTGATCCAGTTCTTTGAAAGGCTCACTCCTGCAGGGCATAAGCAAGGAATTTCACCTATTTATAGCTCTGCCTATGCTGCCCATTTTCTTCACCTTCTGCCAGAATAATTCTGCCCATTGCTGGAGACAATGTAGTGTGAGTGCTGTAAAGATTCTGATTGGGTGTGAAATGCCTTCGGTTCTCTCTGTAAAATGTTATTTACCTTCTTAGACAGCCCATGTAACAACACCTAAGTGCTATACTATAATTAGTAAAATCATGCAGAGAAACTGTTCATGTGGATAATGATACTTTTCATCCTCCCATGTGGGTAGTTCAAGGTTGAATTAATTCGTGTTTGCCCAGCTTTGTGAGATCTATGGAAGAAAGTCTATTGTTACGCAAATAATTATTAGTAATGACTGCTCCTGTGCTGCTCCCCATTAAATGTGCTCAATTTATAAGTCAAAGGGTGTTTTTCTTCTTGCTGTAAGACTAAGTGGGCTCCACAAATTGAAATGTTAGTGTCAGTGTACCTGGAAACTGAGGATAACAAATTAGGGTGTTTTTCTCAGATGGGAGGTTCATCTTCAGGTTCCTCCTTTCTGTCCTACAAGCAATATACATGACTCTGGAAGTCACTTGGAAGAGCAATCACACTGCCTTCCCACGGCATCAAATCAGTCCCAGTTCAGAAGATCATAGAGGCAAGCCCAAACAGAGTGAAATGCACCATACATACAGTGCTCAAAAGACTAAAGAAAGACAGGTGTCTAACAAAGGCAACTTTTAAGAACACGGGGGGTTCAATACAACACAGGCACAAGAAGTTTGATATCACACCCACCATTCTTTGGAATAGATAAGCAAAACTGCTCCACAGTGGTTGCTATGGTCCCTGAGAGGTCTCCCATTCTGGAACTGAAGGCAGGATCACACAAAGTAAATAGATAAGGAATTTCATTTTGGGTAAGCTTCTTTAAATTTTCAGAGTATATCATGAGCCACTCAGGGGTCATACCAACACACCCACAGGACTGTTGCATGACCAGGTGCTCCTCAACTAATTATTTCTTTTTTAATCGCCTAAAGCCATGAGAACAGAAAAAGAGAAATTAGGCTGTTACCATAGTCTTTTTAGAGCCCTGTGCAGGCACAGTCTGATGACTTACAAAAAAGAACAATTCTGTCCACATGCCATGCAAGGCTGCTTGCAGCTAGGACACATCAGCTTTACCTCCTATTTCCACACAGGAAACAGCCTTATGTGCAGCCCATCTAACATACACCAAGTCCTCATGCACACTTACTTTGGTGAGGAATTTATCAAACAAAAACAAGGAGAAGCAAGAATTAAGTTACCCCTGTGGCTCCCAAGGCAGTAGTTTGTGTGCACCAGGCTCCTGGGCAGGATAGACTCTGATGGAGGTTAATGGAATTACCCCAAGGATCACCCTCCATCACTGACAAACATTTTCACAGCTTTCCCACTGCACCAAAGTTAGCAGATGCCTTAGGCAAGACACAGGATAGTAAGGTTTGAGATGGATGTCTTCTGCATCTTCAGCAGCTGCAGACACTGGAGAATCTGCAATCAGAACTTCGCTCAAAGAGCGTTTGAGGACCACAAGAGACAGAAGTGATGCCTGCTCATCTCCCTGCAGTTCTGCAGATGCAATCCAGCTAGAAAACCATCAAGAAAAATTGATTTGTGCCACATGAATGAGCAAGTATTGAGGTGAAGGAACTCCTGGAACTGTGGTAGAAAGAAGGTTCTTCTCCATTTTATTTATCTGCTACTCTGCTTTCACAGTAGCTGTGATAAACAGATACCAATTATTTCCACAGGAGCCCAGTTCCGATGTGTGCCCTTCCCTGAGGCTCCTGGAAGAGCACATGTTGTTTGCATGAGAAATGCAGCCAGCCCCACTGCCTACATAGGCCTGCAGGTTTGCTCCATCAGTCATCAGTTCAAGGCATAAACCCTTGCAGTCCATCCACAAATACCAAAAACCTTCAAGAATCACACCAAGGTGTTGCAGTGTATGGGTGCTGGTGTTGCTGCCATGAAGAAAAGCGCTTGCCCTAAGCCCTGCAGAGCAGCATGTCTAGGATCTGATACCTAAGGGATTCCCTAGCAATTTCCACAGGCTGATAGGAACATCCTAGAACAACTCTTTTCTGAGCTGTAGCAAATTTCACCTAAGAAAACTCTTTGTCTTGTTTTCAGCTGAGGGAAAGTCAGGTCTCTGGGTAAAGTCTCCAGCCACCAACACTTCTTGAACTCCGCCAGGCTTGGTGCTGTAACCATTTCTTTGGGGAGCCTGTTCCAGTGCCCAAACACCTTCTGGGGGAAGAACCTTCTTCTAATATCCAGACTAAACCTCCCCTGACACAACTTCAGGCCATTCCCCTGGGTCCTGTCACTGATCACTATAGAGAAGAGATCAGTGCCTGCCCCTCCTTTCACCCTCACAAGGAAGCCGTAACTGCAGTGAGGTCTCCCTTCAGTCTCTCCTTCTCCAGGCTGAACAGCTCAAGTGACCTCAGCTGCTCCTCACAAAGCTTCCCCTCAAGGCCCTTCTCCATCCTCATTGCCCTCCTTTGGACACTTTCTAACAGCTTAATAACCTTCTTATATTGTGGTGCCCAAAACTGCACACAATATTCAAGGTGAGGCCATACCAGTTCAGAGTAGAACACAGAGGGATTTTTATTGCAGCTGAAACAGCTTTTCCTTAGGCTGTTTCCCACAAACAAGTTTGCCTTGCTGGGGTCTGCTGTACTAGCCCACTTTGGCTAGGATAAGACATCTTAGATTACAAAGCATTTCTGTAAATGCACTTCTCTGAGGACTGAGAGACTCAATCTTTTAAACATCACACCTGGTCTCTACTACAGAAAGTAAAGATCATAGGGCACTTTCAGCTGGCCAACAAGTATCCTATGACTGGATGAGGAGTCCAACTAAAAATCTTAAAAGATCCAAACCTCTTCTACTTTGTGTGAGCAAAGAATCCTGTTACTTACACAGCCCCAAGTCATTAGCTAGAAACTAGCGTCTCTTGAGGGCTTTAAAGGGTCTTTAGGTCCTTTTGTTGAGAAGAAAACATGAGACTGGCCCATGAGAGAACACAAAGTAGGTAAGTCTAAGCAGGTCACAAAAACGAGAACTTCACTTCTTTTTCCTCTCTTGGACACATTTCTCTACAGCAGCAAAAAGCATATTTATTAATGGCAAGAAATATAACTAATTCTTTGCAATGACAGTTAAGAAACCAAAAATCCAGTGCAATTAGCCTACAGATAAAGATCAAGGTTTTCAGAGTAATATCTCAGGTAAGGATGCACTGTGCTGATAAAGCACTGAAACAACACAATTGCCAGGGTCACAACAAGACAGCTACTTCCTCAATGCTCTGGTTAAACTTATTCTTCCAAAGAGGAACAAAAAGCTTCTTGAGCAGAATATCTGAAGCCTGGTTTCCTTTAACTGTCTAGTATGTGGCTGTCCGGAATTCATGTGAATTTCTACAGCAGCCACGACATAACTGAACAATACCTTCCCACACATCTCCAACAACCTCAAATTCTCTGCCTTTCTTCAGCAAGTCAACCAAGAATAACTGATCCTCAGTGAATTTTTATTTAATTCTTGCTGCTTCTGTAGAAAGCACCTCTTCTGCAGAGGCCTGTTCTGCCACTGGAGTACATTTGCTACCCGGATCTCACTGGTTTCACTGGCAAGGAAGAGGTGTGCACACGGACACACTGGAGCATGGGTCTGAACAGAAGCATGCAAGAAACAGAGCAGCAGCCTCTTTCTTGGACACAAGTTCACTCTCTGATTGCTGTCTTGTAAGACTGGCTCTGGGGGACAGTTGTGACATATGATTGCAGTGCAAACACTGCAGGTGTTCCCTAAGCTGGGGGTTGTTCAGGTTTAGTGTTATTTTCATGTTACTGGTTATATATGAGCAGCATCAGGAGAAGAAACACTAATTAGATGATTTATGATCCCTGAAAAGACCAGGAAGCAGTGGAACAAAAGACTTCTTTCCAGACATGGAGACTGGTCACTGACAAGGGAGCTGGCATCTGCCTTGGCACTTGTGTCTATCATCTTCGTACGATGCAGTTTAAGGTTCGTGGAGACCCCCTTCATGTAACAGACACCTCCAGCACATATGAAGGCCAAAAATTTCCCACTACCATGTCTGCCAGGCCATGAGATATGCCAACACTTTTGCTGTAGCAGAGGCACATCGAAGAGGAGGAAATCAGTTTCCAAATTTTACAGTTCAGTGATCCCTTAGACTTGCTCAAGAACATCTCTGTTCTCCATAAGTTTTGAGGAAAAGAGGAAAGACCTAAAATATCCCCTGCTAGTCCATCTGTGGAGGAGATCCCCCCACAGCCTGGTTACAGCATGCATCAGAAATGCAGGACTTAAAAGTATGTCCAGATGCTTTTCCAAGGAAGGAATGTGCAGTTTCATTTATTTACAGCATTGCTCCACACCCTTTTCCTACTCTGCTGGTAGCTCAAAAGACTCACAGCCAGTATAAGACAGCTGTTCCAGGACTGGCCTTTGTCACAGAAAAGATGCTGTGGATAAATCATAGTCTCATACATTACCATGGCCAACAGGATACCCCGGCATAATTAACCTCCCCATTTTACAGACTGTTCAATTGAGACATGAGGCATTGACTTAACCTGCCATGATACCACAGGCAAAGAACGACCAAGGCAGGGGCAGCAGACCTCCCTAGCCTCACATGAAGGCACACAGAGAAGCTGGAATGAAGAAGAGCATCTTGCTGCTCTGCATCGTCTCCTTGAAATCCCTCTTTCTGAGTGCAGTCTTGCAATGCAAGTCTTGGCGCTTGTGTCAGCCCTTCACATACAACATTGATCATGGACCACGCTTCATAGGATGCTTCCTGCTTGTTTTTTCACTAATGGATATAATTTTTTTAAAGTGAAATGTTGGGGGGGAGGAAGGACGAGGGAAACCTGAGTGAAAGCTGCCACTGTGCTCAGTCTCTATGGAAATAATCCACAATGCTAATACATCCTAAAATGGTAATAAAGCCTGTGTTCCCTTATGTAATCCCATAGTAAGAAAGAGCTCTGTCGGCTTGCCTGACAAATGATATCTCTGTAACCTTGGAGGGGATTATTACTAAAAAACACAGGGTGGAAAAACAAAGCAACACACACAGAAGCACACAAATCCATTGGATGCAGAAAAAGGACAGACAGCTCCAGCCGGCTCCCATGTGTTGGCCCTACAATATTATGTCTCTGCCATCAAACGAGGAAAGGATCTCCTAGCAAAGCAGCAGCCATGCCCTGGCTCCTCCCCTGCTCACAGCCCCTGCTCCCTCCCCAGGTACCTCAGTACCAGAAGCAGGCAGAGGACTTTCCTGTCCCTCCCTCCCTCCCTCCCCCCCTCCCTCCCTCCCCCAAAATGAACATTCAGAGCCCCGGCAGCTGGCCAAATCCAGTTTGCCTGCGTCACCGATGCACGTGGATTCACATCTGTCCTGCCCAGCGGTGATGGAGCCAGGGCTACGTGCGTCCCTGAGAAGGATTCATGCCCCCAAATCCATCAAGTTGTGTGCCCACAAGGGTGGGGACAGCATTTCCCAGGCACAACTGAGTGGCACTGGAAGGCTTAGAGGTTGGCTTAGAGGTGTAGGGAGAGGGGAGGTTTGGAGGTAAGGGACAGCTCATTTTGGAGCTGTCTCTAAGTTTGGCTGATCAATTACAAACCAAAGCCAGGCAGCTCTTTGCTCTTGAGCCTCAGGTGCAGAACAGATATAAGGCATCACCAGCTGCTTCACAAGGTGAGACAGGGTACAGGTAGCTCTCTCACTGCCTCCCTCTACCCCTCTCTTCCCCTGGAGGCTGTGCCTCTCTGTGAACACAGAAAAGGGTCCACCAGGCCACCCCGGAAACTCTCAGAGGTGCAGGTTTGCTCGAGCAAACACACCAGTCCTCATGTGGAGCAGTCAGCCCCAAGCTCCATCCTCCACAATGTGGCAGCCAGACAGTCTGGAGGTTGACCTCAGAACACTACTCATATGCAATAATATGAGCAGCAAGCTCTTATCTCAGTGCCAGTAAAGGATGGTGACTACCCTAGTATCTCTTTCCCACAGATCAAAGCGGAATGGGGACACTTAGCGGAATGTCAGAAAACTTCTTTGGAAACAAGAGATGACATCAGGCGGGTTCTCATGCCTGATTGAACATTCGCCCTTCCATGTTGTGTTGTGTTTGAGGAAATTTTTATGTTTTCTCAGACGGATGATGATGCATGAATAGGGAGTCTTGAGTGAAAGGAGATTCCTCAAGGCTGGAAAAACACAATCCTGAAGAAAAAAAAATCAATCTTAACACTTGGAAAGATGTTATTATGACATTTAAAACATATGTTTAATGGAGCAGAGCCTTTATCAGTCAGTGCATGTAGAGAGCTCTAATTCATACTAAATATTTGCAGTGTGACTATCTGGAAAATAAAGGGTTACAATCATTACCCATAGCAGTCACATTTTTTTAATTAATAACCTTGTAATTGGTATTGACTTAAACCAACTGATGACAGTCTTATGATGAGCCATTCCCAGCCAAGCTTCGTACTCAATTGCCCTCAGGTCAGGAAAACAGTGAACTCCATTATTGGCAGAAGCTTTCTGCCCCACACCACTCTCCTTCCTGTGCCACAGGGAGGTCACCCCACGCCACCCACCTCTGCAGCCTTCCTCCAGCCCTTCCTCCAGCACCATGGCTCCATGGAGCCTCTGCTGTGCTGCAGGCTGAATCCCACAGGCCAGTATCTAAAACAGCGGCCCTTCCTGGTGGTTTGATTTCCCTGTGGCAAACTTTGATTCCAAAAGGTGAGCCCACTGCCAGGACCACCAGAGCCCCTACCCAATGGCACCCTGGCAGAGAAAGCAAAGGCAAACCCACCTCCAGGCACTCACTTCTAGGAAGCAGAAGGAGCAAATTCTGCTCCTCTGTTAAGACAGAGGCTTACAGGGATGGAAATCCCCCCACAAGATCGGCAAGATACGGTAATTTTGGACATCTCTGACATAACTGCAGTGTGCAGCTTGGACATGCCTCTCTGAAGCAAAAAGGGCAGCACTGATAAAGGGCAACCTTGCCTCTGCAGCAGCTCAAGCCATGGCCTCACCTAAGACGGGTCACAGCTGTAAAGAAAGCCCTGGGGCAACATTTCTGACCTGGAGCTCCTTTACAGCAAATTTCGGGAGAAGTTTACTTCCAGAAAGAAAAGCCCGTTTCAAGTACAGGAGGCACCGCAGCAGCTCCTGTGTAAGGCTGCAGCACCGGGCTCGCCTAGGGATTGAGAGTCTGACACCTCCGCTGGCTTCGGGGCGTCCCTCCAAACTATGCCCTGCTTCTCCCCGTTCCCCGCGGGACCGAAAACATCCCCTTTTCTCCCGAAGCCTCGGCAGGGCTCCCTTCAGCAGGGCTTCCCTCCTCCACTACCGGGGAGCAGCATTAGAGGGCAGTGCGCTGCCTTGGAAGCGGGATGTGCGCGTGGGTCCCACCCCGCGGCCGGGCCGCGGGCACCCCCTCGGGCACGGCGTCTCCCGGCTGTCCCGCAGCATCGCCGCCGCAGGACGAGGCCACCCCCATCCCCAAGGACAGGCTCCCCCGAGCCCTGCCCGCCGCATCCCGCCTCGCAAGCGGGAAATCCTGCAGGGGCTGCGTTTTAATTAGAAAATGTCTGGGTTTAATTAAATGAATGTGAAGCTGAATAATACAATCAGGAGAATTGCCTGTGCTCTTTTATTTTGCAATTCAATTTGGTTTGTGCTGTACCCACACTTTTAGTTTTCTTATGCCAAAATCTTTTGCATTGATCACTCGGAGCTGCAATGCAGAGTTTGCCAGGAACAAAGCTGGAAGCGCTGGCTGTTGAATAAAGGGCAGTTGGAACTTTTCACAGCTGGGGATGCATTGGAGGCAGCCTGCCTCTGCAGCAGAGGAACAGATTTTTCCAGATTTTTGAGCACCAAATTCCCATTGACCACCTGTAAGTGGAGCTCAGCAACACTCTCACAAATCAGGTACAAAAGAAGAGGATAAGAAAATACCCTGTCCCATCTATAACGGAGGAGAGCAAGCAGGTTAGCATGAATGCCCACGAGCGTGCAAGCAAGCCCATAAACCAACACAGCACCTCCATTCTGCAACCCTGCAAACACTGCAATGATTTCCTGAGCACGCAATTGTTAAAGTTCCAGAAACCAAAGTTACAAACAAATCCAATATTTTTGCTTTCAAAAAGCCAGTTCTCGTTGCTAAGTGATTACAATATACTTCTCTATCACAGCATTTGAAAAACCCACACACTAAGAGCAAGGAAATTGCTAGATTAGGACATCAGGAATGTGCCCTGGCAGAATGATAAATTTTAAATATGTATTTTTACTACTGTAGCACTTAGAGACCCTGTGAAACCACTGTCTTTGGTAACATTAAGAGTAAAATATGATTCCAAGAGGTCTTAAGCTAAAACAGGGTACAAGAAGTTAGTGTAAGATGCTAGAGCACAGACTTGGAAAAAAAAAACGAGGGCGAGGAAGAAACTATCAGGACTGAAAAGGAAACCCATTGCAAACAGAAAAAACTTTAAAGGGAGATATCTAGAGGCAGAAATGGTGGCTGAGGCGGTTATAAAATGTGTTTGGATGGAGAACTGGTGGAGTATTTGGGGAAAACAACACAAAAATTTAAAAGCATGAATAGGGGGCTAGAGTAGGAAAGCTTAAAAACCAATGACAGAAGTTTGAGAGAGCAGGAGACACCAGAGAATGCATCCTGTAGGGGAAAAAAACCATAATGGGGGAACCACATAATGTCATAGGTAAAAATCTGGAGGAAAAAATATGAAACTTTGATAGACTGCAGACAAAGAAGCAGAAAGATCTGAACCAATCTCTTGAAACAGCACAATAAGTAATAGCTGCAAGACAGCAGCTCTAGTTCTGGTTACTGAGGCAATATATAAAAAATGCTCAGACTGAGAAAGTATGACTCCTCTGTGCTTTATCAAGCATCAAATAATGAAAAGTATGAAACAACTTTACTTCCCTTTCACCAATAGCTCTGGAATTCTTAAAAAGAATTATTGATTTTATTTCCTAAATATTCTATTTTCAAGACTACTTCCCCATAAAAATTATTGTTCGTGAATAAATTAATCAGCTGACACTGCCTCTGAATAGTCTTTCTGCTTGTGATTCTTAGGAACGCTGGCATCTCTGTCTGGTGTAAAGTCTGCATGTAGCCACAACAAACCCTGTTGTTTTGTAAATATCCTTTTATTCATGAAACAGTGCTATGCTTTCCCATATGGCTCTCCTACATCCCTCTCAAATGGGAATTGCCAGGCAGGGAACAAAGACAAACCGGCACAGATATTTTGCCTTGGGCTTTGGAGCATCCACACACAGGGTATGTGCCTGGGGAAAGGGGGCTGGCCCATTGGACCCCTAGCTGGATAAAGATGTGATGCCTGGGGTCACCAAACCAGAGAACCACAGAAGCAGTGAGACCAGAACACTGGTCTGAGCACAACTGCCCACTAAATATCCACCACAGAGAAGTTCAGAAAACACCAAGAGAGTTTGCACAACTCAGAAAGAAAGTAAAATGTAATTCAGAAAGAAAAATGACAAAACTTGATTGGTAGTCAAATTAGAGATGTGGTCTTGCTTTTAAGACAAAGAGCTATGATTACTGTCTATAAATACAACACTTATGTCATTTCTTGAGATCACACCAAGAGTTTGTGTGGGTGTACATCGGTATTTTGTCACCCACACCATTTTCAAACCTGCTGGTCAGAAAATTTAACAAAGCAGTAGGCATCTCCAAGGTTCCTTTCCTCTAAAATTTGTGACATTGAGGAGATGGGTAAATTTGTTTTGTGACAAACTATTGTAACGACTCAACTACTGTAACAACTGGTTTCTCCTGCCAGGGAGTCAGTCACCACAAACAGATCCCAAAGCCACGCACTTGCTAGACCAGTACCTGGCCAAGTAAAGAGGAAGGAGAAGAGAATGCAAAGGATATTTCTAAGGGTCAAAAGTGATGTAGGAAGAAGCTCAGTGTTAACAGTTTGGGCAGGGGCAGGGGTGGTCATGTGGAATCCTTTGGCAGGGTCTGAGGTGCCTGAAGATGTATGCACTCTCTGCAAGTGCTGTGGTGTTTGATCCTGGGGATGTCATCAGAAGAAGATAGCATTGCAGGAGTGTGGGATGTAGGACAAGAACCTGCAGGCAGACAAGTTTCCCAAATGAGCTTTTTTGTGTGTGTGTCAGCAGGTAAAAATACCATTTTCTTTAAAGGTTTATAAAAGAGGCGTAAGTACCAGGTACCAGGTAGGTACAGATGCAAATTAATATAAGAAAGCTCCTTCTAGGCATGCCCACACACTGCACAGTGACATTAGACACACATCTAGGTGCAGCACTGTCCTCATTCACCCATATGTCACCAGCAAGCACAGAGAAATCAAAGCAAGCCCAAGCTGAGTACATTAACTCATCATATCCCTGCCGTGTGCCTTGCTCCTAAGGTCATGAAGTCTCTTTTTCCAAACTGAGCTTCTGTACCTGAAGGACTTACAAAGTGTGTTGAACAGCACTTTACATGTGAACGCTGCCTTATCATTATCTGTAGAGATCCAAAATACTGTATCTATGAGCAATCTCCGCAACACACATTACCATCTAGCAGATAAGTTACAGATCTACCAGGCCATCTGTGACCCAGGCTCTGGTCATCCCTGTGCCACAAACCCCCCACATCCTCAGATGAGTCATTTCACCATGGCTATCCATGCAAAAAACAGATCTGTATCCTCTATCTCACTGCCAAGGAAGCACGATAGTGGGGAGCTCAAGAGAAGGAATAATTTAAGGTTAATAGATGAACTGCTGTACGTTCCTTCAGTGCCACTGCTTCCTGGTCTTCAACACATTTTATCTCTGCAATCATCTGAGTAAAGAAAAATGGGTCCTGCAGCCTGGCAGCTCCTTGGCCATGCTCTCCTGCTTCTGTGGTGCAGCTCTTGCCCCCCTGCCCCAGTACCACGCATCTCCCTGCCAGCAATACCCAAGCGTCTCTGGCATGCCATGTGCTTGGAATGGTAACCAAACCCGGCTCCTCAGAATAGACACGCTCCCCCCATGGCTCCCACCCCCCTCCATCTTCAGTAACCTTACCCCAACAAGGCAGGGGCTGGAGGCAGGAAAGCAGGCAGGCCAGTAAAACAGGAGATGCTCAAGACGCCAGGGATTCACTCTATCCACCAGATGCAACTGTTACCCAAGTCCTCACCCCCACCCTATCCCCAAATCTTCGTAACAGGTGGGGAACGAGGGGGTGGCCACCACCCTCACAAGAATCCCTGCATGGATGCCAAAGGGCTGGATATAACCAGGTACGGCCAGAGGCATCCTGGCAGAGGGAAGAAGACAGCCAGCCAAATAAAGGCATGGAATTCAACATCAAAGTGGAGATAAAAATATATGGATGTCACCCCTGCTCTGAGCAGAAGGAAGGGCAGAGAAGTCTCACTGCCAAACCCACCAGATTTCATTCTGTTCTTCCTGAAAGGTTTCAAAAAACACAGCAAATACAGACTGAACTGCTACACTTAAGTCAGGCCAAGTGTGCCAGGAGCCCTTTAGCAGCGCTGGCAGGCACTGTTCACACGCAGTGCCTACGGTGTGTTTGTGGGGTGGGCAACCTGGGCCACAGGGGCTGCAGGCCAGCAAAGCCAGCATTACTCCTGGTACGCAGCGCACAAAGGGCAAGACTGGTGCCACATCACAGGTAAAATGAACCTGAGTGTACAAGCGCTGCCAGGTCCACACAGACTCGGTGGCTGGGTATGTGCACAGCACCCCAGGAGGCACTGCTGGGAGGGAAGAGTTGTTCAAGGCTCCTGCAGGGCAAGGGCGGTGAGGGCAGCCCTGGGCTGGCAGATGAACATGACGAAGCCTGGGAGATGGCCAGGCTCCATGGACAGGCATGGCTGAAAAAGGAGCCACTGTCCTTGAGCACCCTGCCCCAGACACTGGTTGAAGGCATGTGACTGAGAGGACAGCGTGTCTCTGTGTAAGCACAAGGACAAGCATGGAGGGAAGTGGTGGGAGAAAGGCAGAAGCAAGAGTAAGACCCCCTGCTTGTGCATGGCTTGGAGTGGGAAAAACTGGGAGACCAGAGGGACACAGGGTAAGATTGAGATTCAGAGAAAACTAAAAAGAAGCAAGAGCCACCAGACAGAAAACACCGAGTCCATTTTTCTGCACCACTGAACGGAGTCACTTAAGTCTTTTATGAGACCAATGATGTACTAGGAAAAAAGGATAGACCTTCCCTCTGCCTGAGTGGATGAGGCATTTCTAGAGCAGAGCACAAGGAACAGGCCAGAGGGCTACGCTACCTGAGCAGCTCTTGCAGTGTGGCACAGCACCATGATGAACAAGGCACACAGCACAGGCAGGATGGCAGAACAGTGTGCAAGGCAGCAAGACTATAGAGGTGATAAGACTGATCATATCCAACAGACTGGGAAGGGCTGGTGAAAGGACCAGTTTGGTGGTCTGGAGCCCTCCATCCAGGAGCCTTGGGGGTGTTCAGCCTGATCTGGGTTTCGATTCCTCACCTTTATTGGGGAGCTCTGACTATGGCATAACACTCCATTACAGTTCAGACAAGAGTCCCACATTACATCTGCTCTGCAAGAGACAGCTCACCTATGGTTGCAGCCCTTTTGATGCAGCTGCTCTGCATTACCTTGGGAAAGGATGCAGAAAAACCCAATGAGTTTCCCATGAATGGGAAAAAGGGAAAAAAAAAAAAAAAAAAAAGGAAAAAAGCTATAAAACTAGGGAGGTAGCTCTAGGTATAATTTTTGTGCGAGGCACCAAACCCAGCAGAGCAATGGATCAGCTCTACTACCCAGTGCCTGGTGCAGGTCTAGCATAACTGAAGGCACTTTCACATATATCAGAGCAGTCAAGAAATATGAGGGAAGAGGAGAAGGAGAAAGCCTCCCAATAACCTGGAAGAGCACAATCAAGGTGCTACTCGTGCAGTGCATCTCAGGCACAGAGAATGAGATGCATCATTTGGTAGGAGAGGGTACAGTTTTAGATAGAGCTCTTCAGGAAAAAAACAACCAACTTTTGTAATGTGGCAATAAGTGCAGTCAGTGCAGATTGCTGAAGCAATCAAGTTGTGTAGATGAACCAGTACCAGCAGATATCATGATCAATAATGCAGGATTCTTTAAATACCTCAAAAACAAGAAAGTTTAGTGCCTAGACTGAGCACCATGGCTTGCTGGCACTGCCTTCCTTTGGAGAAAAACAGTCCTTTTCATGGATAGGGTTACTTCATGGAAGTAGGATTATGTCCAAATTTCACCTGACACTCTCCACAGGCAGCTTCCCTCCCCAGACAGCTTCAAAGCATCACCAGTGTTATGGCTCAGAGGTGCCAAACTGGATCAGGCAGACCCAGTGTACTCTGCAGCAGCTGAGGGCCATGAGAGCAGGCTGACATGGCAGCAGCCCTGACATTAAATGCAAGTCTTGAGCAAACTGAATGCAATGAGTATCACACACTCAGGGTTGAAGTATCTATGTTAATACATGCTTTTACATAAGATGAGCTTTAGTTTGGCTCCTTCCTATATTCCACTCTCCTCCCATTGTAATTATCAATGTCTTTACTAGAGGTCTCTGAAGCAAAGGAGCCGTCAGGATGCTGTAGCAGGAGAGCATGAGACAATAAGGCTCTTCACACTTCAGCAATACCTTAGAGACAGTTAAGACTTGGGGCACTCACATATTTCCTGGATATTACTGATAGTGATCAAAGAGTTAACTCCACCAGCAGATACATTTTGGGGGATAGGTCACCCCTCTTTGTACTAATAGGTCTTCTTGCCCCTCTGAGAGCAAACATTGCAAACGCCTTTTGCAGCTCATTGCAGAAAGCCTGCTGCAAACTCGTAGCCCCACCACAACCTCAAGCACCCAGCTCTGTCTCTGATCTTTGCTTTTCTCTCCTGTTTCTACCCTATGACATCCAGGCAAGTGGGGCTGGCAGTGAGGCCTTCCTACACAGTGTGAAGCAGTGGCCATTTTGCTTGGAGCAGGATCCCAATGCCCTCACATAAAGGAGCCTCTTTTTCTACTTTGTTCTGACTGTGAATTGTCCCTGGACAGGAAACAATCCAACTGCTTTCTTAGGAGTTAGGAGAATACCGATAACCTTTGAGTGAAGCAAACAGCCTGAGGATATGAATTCAAGAGGCAGAAGTGCAAGACAGAAAGCCTATAAAAGGACAGTAGCACAGGGCGAAGGACTCATCTCATCACCAACATGCAGCATGTTGAACTGCTCAGCTTTCTATTTCTCAGTGACTCTGACTCAGTAACCCAGCTGCTTAGCAGAACCCAGACAAGTCCTCCCAGACAAGTACCTTCACTGCAGAGCAATCCTTAGCTCTTCTGTGGCTGTTGTCCCAGCCTCACACACATTTTGGACCTGGCATGTGAGCCTAGTCCTTGCTACTTTAAAGCCCAAGTGCTGGTTCCACTCCTGCAGATAACTCTACAGATTCAGCAGTGCAGGCAGGGCATCCTCCAGATCCTGCCCATAACTCTACTGATACGGCAACTCCCTGCCTTGCCTACACACTCCCAGCATATCCATCATCCCATAAAATCCTATATTTCCCACATCCATCTTCAATGAACACATTTTGCAGTGCTGTTCCCCACATTAACACTTTACTTCCAGAGCAGCAGGCAAGCTGATGGGAAATCATCCACTTCCTCTGCTGCCACTTTACCAGGTGATGGGGTCAGAGACCTGCTGGACACCCAGCCAGGAGGGCCTTGAGTTCAGAGATATGCAACTCAAATCTGCCACTCTGTGATGGCTTTATGCAAGCCAGGTTTCCAGAAGGATTTCAGGCCAGGAAAAATTTAAAGCCCTCAAGCTATGGATCAAAAAGATGAAAGACCATATCCTTCATCCTCAGCATTTACAAAAATGTGTAGCACACTCAGCAGCAACCTCCAGCTGAGAGATTGACTGATGACCTGCAGTGAGGACAAAGGCACCTGAGAAATCACACAGAGCACAAGTCACAACACACAACTATCTCACAGCTGCTGATGATTCAAGAACATCATCATTTGGGGTATGTAACCCTCACTTAAGTAAACTTCCTTGTACTATAGGAAATCTCCACAGCAGGATCCCAGCAGGTACTGATTTACACAAGTTTTTACTGAAGTTCTTTGCAGAGAAATCCTGGTCTGCCATTCAGATCACATGTCTGTGAGGCTCTTCAGGAGCATGTGTGTTGCACTGTGTGTACAGCATGCATTGTGTGTAGGCAGGGTCTGTAAATGCAACCTCTTCTGCTGTTCTTACTTCTCTAAGTACAACACACAGCTGCCCTGCTGCCCATGCTGTTCACAGACAATGGCAAAATCAGTTGGTTTCCAGTCCTCCAAGTCCCAAGTGCCTGTCAGAGCAGCTCTGTACCCCATAGCAGAGAGACAGCAGTGCAGTAAGAAATGCCAGACTGGAGAAGAGGTTATGAAGCCACCAAATATAGCTGGGAAAAGGTACACATGCCCTTGAAGAGAAGGAACTGCAAGGTACGTGTAAGGCAAGAACAGTGCTTACAAGGGTCAGCCTCCATCAGAGCACCAGTTTGTGCAGCACACAGCCACTGGGCTCAAGTTGTACAGGTGTTTTCCTCTGGCTATGGCTTTGAAGACTGCCCATTCATCTGATTTGTGAGTTATGTAATCACCAGAGGAAAATAGGGTTTGCTTGTTTGCTTTTTGCTTTAATAGAAGTCATGTAATCACTTTAGGTTTAAGCTCCAGTCCAAATCGGACTATTTTTACATTTCAGGCTTGATCTCTCTGGAAAGAGGACAAGTCCTTTTGCCTGGCTTACAAAGAATGGGTTGTGATAACGCAGTGACTACTAGAGAACTACATGGAAAGCAGGGTGTCTCTTCTCATCCTGACCCCTGGGGTGCACTCACTGGTTGCTCACCCCACAGCTCCCAGGTAGAGATCTGTGGGAAATTGCATTGGAACCTGAACTACATGGGCCTGGGAAAACCTTGATTCATTTACTAATTCTTACTCTAACTTTCTTGCACTCATAGATCCCACTTCCCCTACTCCCCAGAAGCAATTAATTCTCTATTTCATCCCACATTTTGAGCTCAGCACAATGTTCAGCATTTCTCTGTGAAATCCAACAGCCATTGCTTTTATGACACTTCCCTTAGCATTAGCGGTCACTGTGCCTGCTACCTACCAGCTAAACACTGAGGTTCCTTCAACCAGAGGAAAAGACTAAAGATTTGCACACTTAAACAAATAATACCTTCCATTACACAGGTGCTACCTTGCACATAGACCAAGTCTGGAATAAAACAGATTTCTTCACCTCTTCCCCACTACCAGCCCATTTGTCCCCATTTGCAACAGAGACTGCCTTCTGTTGAAGACAGTGCACACTTCTGAGGTTTTTAGACCTTGGCCGAGGCCACCATATAAACAAAACCTGTGTACAGACCTTCCTCAAAGCAGAATGTTTACAAACTGATTTTTGCCCCAGGCCCCATCAGTAGCTGTTTTTGCTCCTTGTCAAACGATTTGGATTTCACTCAGTGCTTCTTCTGAGGCAGAAATGCCCATCATGTTGGCAGCAGGATTAAAATGGCATGTGAGCCAGCCAGGGTGAAAATGTCCCCATTAATTTTTCATCTTTCCTCAGGCAACTCTGCCTATAGATCTACACAGGTATTAAGACAGCTTTGTCAACGAAAACTGTTAGCTCCTCTTCCTCTGTGTCCCCGGTGCACAGGCAGCAGAGCAGTTGCAGCGTTAGAAGGCAGTGACCCTTCCAGAGCAGCTGTGCCCCTGCCTTACCAGGGGGCCTGGGGCACCTGCTGAGGCTAAGGGCAGGTCCCCATGGACTCACCACGTGACTTCAGTCAACCTTCTTCCACGATAGCCCTGGGAATACCTGAGTTGGTGGTGGCCAGTGAGCATTTGTCATGGGGAGTCTGCTGCCAGGCAGCCCTTTGTACCAGCTACCTTTGAGCAACAATCACTTGGAATCAAAAGTGCTTACCCAGTCTAGAGCAGCCCTCCACTGCACTTCCTCACCTCCTTCAGCAGGGCCCACAGAGGTCAGACCACACGAGGTACTCATGTCTCTCTGAATGGGCATCTCACCAAGATACACAAAGATGCTGTGACTGAAATCATCCCCTGCTCTGCCCCAGAGCTCTTAACAACAGCAGCAATGGTGACACCACCTTCAAGTTCAGAGAGCTGCTTTGCTCCAGCCCACACTCAATCCCCTCTTCTCTGACATCAGGTCTCCCTTCAGTCCTCCCCAAACAGAGATGCACCAAAAGACATGTAAAATACAATCATCCCTGTTCATCCCTGTAAACACAATAAACCTGTAACCACTCTTCCTTAACAGCTTTCCCAGATCCAGGCTCCCACTGCTCCCACACTCATTGAGCCCAACCAAACAAAAGCCCATAGCAAAGCAAGGAGACCTTCATGGCAAAAAATAAAATGCTGCCCAAGATGAGTTGCCACCAGATTGTTTTCTCTGCAAGCCCAGGCTTCCCACAGAAGAGCCATGCTTTTGGAGACCTTGGCATTCAGACCACAGATAAAGCTGAGAACCAGATAACTTCTAGTCATTGGAGACCCTGTGGTCCTGTTTTTTAATAATATTAAAAATGATGAGCCAGAGTCAAGGCTAAAATCCAGCTCAGGTACCTACATGCTCCCTATGCCCACTGCCCTTCCACAGGTCTGACTGGGTGTAGGAATAGTAAGCCTGTACTTGCTCAGTAACTTACATTCATTTTACAGGGGAGGCACAGCAAAAGCAGGAACCAAGCTCAGGATTCTCTCTTCAAAAACTGATGAGAAATTTAGAGGTTTGTGTGCATTTGGTTGCATGTCTGGTCATATGTCCTATTACTATAGATCCAGTCTTAAAATACTGCTAAGTATGCAGCCTTGATGTGGGGACCATGAACAATGAGAACTCTGTAAGTCCTAGGCTTGACCAGATGGCTGAAAGTTTTTTTTGCATTTTCTCATCATACAGTTACCAATAGCTCTGCACCATCATCATAATAGCTTTGTCCTCCAGCTGTATAGTCATAATTGCATTTTATTTTTGTATTTCTTTGCAACTTAATGCTAAGCACAGTTCTCAAAATGGCTGGTTTTGTTCCACATAGGATTCTTCCTCTCTCTGCTGGCTGGCTTTGACTTCTATTTTGACAATATGTTTGTCTTCTCTAATATTTGTTTACCTTTTATTATTCCATCTATTTTCTTTGACATACATCTTTAATTAGCTGCACTCCTCTGCTTTCATTGCCTACTAAAACATTCATTTGGAAAGTGTGGTGCTCAGTACTGCTGGAAACCTCAGTTGTATGCTTAAAAGGTCAAGTCTATTTCTTGCAATAACCTTTCTCTGGCCAAGTAATCAGTCATATATCAGAGATAAGGTGGCCCCTAAGGAGGCAACTTGTATTCAAAATGTATTGAAATATTTTTCCTTTGGCAACAAAGATTTGTAAACATGATAGGTAACTATCACACTGGTAAAGTAATAACTATTTTCTACTTTCAGAGATAATACACCTTTCAAAAGAGATGCTCTTCCTTCTAGACTCATAAAACTTTAAATCTCTGGAGATTTTGTTCAACACATTGCCTTTCTCTTGGAACTAACGCCCACTGCTGAGCCTCTGAGTCTCCAAGCCTCCTATGGGTAGCAAGTTTGACTACCCTCTGTATCTTTCTCTGGAATTTCTCAGAAAACTGGGAAGAACTGGAGCCACTTTGTTCAGTGCTCCACCACAGACACTTAACTATTAGTTTTCCCCAAGCTTGTGTCTGGGATGAAGGGCAGAAGAGAAAGCAGCAGTACTGAGAGATGAGCGCTTGATCTTCATCTTCCTCCAGCCCTGCAAGTGGGACAGGGGACCACAGCATGGCTGGGGCACTCCAGAGACAGCTTTAGCTTTGCAAAACAAGGCAGGCAACAGACTTTTCCAGACTACTGGAAAGCATCTGGGGATACAGTGAGCAGTACTGACCACAACATCAGTCTGTCTCTCTCTGCCCACAGTATGGAGAGGTGACCTGTCTTTGCCCAGGTCAGTGGCAGAGCTAGAACCAGGATTTGGTATGGAACAGGACTCAAAGCAGACTGGATCATGCTTTGCTGATGTCCCAACTTTGCCTACATCTCATCACACTGCCTTCACATCAGCCCCAGAAATTGTGCAGCTCTTTAAAGAGTTAGTTCTGGGGTTTGATTTAAAATGCCAGTACAGGGGAAGCAGTGGCAAGTTATGGATGGGGGGCAGAGTGTTGCAGCATGGTCTCAATGCAGCTTACAGCACCCAGGCCCACTCCTTGAGCAGCCCTGACTCTCAACCCTGTGCATTTTCTGCCTTCTCAGGTGTACAGCAGTTGGACTCTGTCTTCAGCCAAGAAACTGAACCACTTCCAGCAGAAAGCCAGTCTCTCCTCAGCACTGCTTCAGCACTGTAATTAATTCACAAGCCTTTCCCTTTCCCCTCCTTATGCCAGGTCAGCAAATTCACTGTTATGCCAGTTACTAAAAGTGTGTCTCACCCTCTTTGGCAATTTATCAGTTTTATTGGCATGAATGTCATGTCTTCCCCAGCCAGCCAGTGAAGTAAAGGTATGGCAGAACAAACAACTGAAGTGTGTGCAGGAAAGAAGGTGAAAAGCTTGCATGATACACGGGGCAAGAGGCTGCCAGGGTGAGCCGAGCCTGTGTACGAGGCAAAGAAAGAACACCTGAGCAGAAAGGGAAGTCACCCATATCCAGAGAAGCTGTGACACTGCTCCTCTGGAATTAGGGGTGGGCAGGACTGCTGTTGCTTGTGGTCACAGCCCCGTGGTGATTCACAAGAACCCAGGACAAGCCATGCAGCCCAGGGCTGGTTTAAACCAGCCTCTGCAATGCCTTTCAAAGTACACAGTTTTGCAGCAAGACTTTTCTGGTTCCTAGGATGCTGCAGGAAGCCTACTGCAAAACACGGCGAAAGAAGATGCATCCAGGCTGCCTGTGAGTTGTCAGTTCCAAGTAGCCCTCCTCTATGATGGAAAACAAGTTGCTGAAATAAAGATATCGTCTCTCCAGCTGTGTAACGCAGAGTCCTCACTATGAAGGCACATGTATACCAGCCTTCTCCTTTGTCAAAACACTCCTCAGATTTCACTGTCATCTCAAAGCTGATTATATTTACCCTCCAGGTATTGGATGCATTGTATTTTAATAATCTGCCCACCTGTTATTATTTTCTTTCTCAAATCTGTAGCTCTTCAGCAGTGCTGTAATTTAACTCCATCTGAAGGCTGCTTGGGTTTGAATGACAACATTTTCTCCATTAGTATCTGCCAGACACAAAGCTGAAGCTCATCAAATGATAAATGATCATAACCACCCTCTGCTCTACGAGATTTATATAGATCACGATGCAGAGAAGAAATAAGCTGTTTGGCCATCATAGCTCCACTGTGGGCAAATGTTGGTCCCCAGTCATGACATGACCACCAGTCAAGGATGTCCACTGGCCTCAAAAGGTTCTTAATGACAGTTGTGGCACCAGCATACATGTCCACTGTGATATTATTCCCATCTCTTCTCTTCCCTCTCAGGAGAAAGTAGAAACTAATACCAGATACTGTTTTTCTGCCAGTATGGTAAAAATAAAAAGAGAGATGGTCACCACATGGTCTATCACATCCCCATGGCATCCAGGCTCTAATAAAAGAGGGCTTCATCCTACCTTGTTACACCAAAGTCAGTCTGAAATCTGGTGAAAATACAATACACAGACACCTCCAATAACAAATATAAACTTACATGGGAGGAGGTGCTAGGGAAAACTTTTTCCTGGACTTTGTGGTTGACCAGCAGAAGCTTCAAAGTATTTGGGTTCCTTTTGCAAAATAAAGAAAACTCTAAACTATGATTCTAGAAAGCCAAGGCTCTGCTATCCTGAAAACTCACATTTAAACTAGTTTTTCTGTGCAGGACTCGTATTTTATTTGGCCAGCATCTTCTTGAAGTGTGCAACATGATATTTTACATACTCAGCAATACCAGTCAAAATCTGTAGCTTCTCCTTGCTAAGAGACAAGCAGAGAAAAAAAAAAAAAAAAAAAAAGAATCATTGCATTGAAGCAATTCTGATCTGGCCTGGGGGTGTATTATGATGAGGCTTCACTCTTTGGTATGCTTCCAGAGGTTTCCATTTCCTTGCTGTGACTTCCTTTCACATAAGCGTTGTCTGCATTGTGTTCCCAGCTGTCAAGCACTCTGGAGATGCCAGAAGACTGACAGCCACTTGCACAAGTGCACTGTCCTACAACACAGCTCTCCACCCTGGCCCCACAATCCCTGCCAGCGCTGCCAGCTCCCTCCAGCACGACACCAGCCACCAACTCTCTCCCTGCAAGAAGGACCCAGGCAAGGAGTTGCCTCATCTCCTGGCAGGGAGCAGGTGAAAAGAAGACCTGTCTCTGTGCACAGCTTTGTTCCCTGGTGCAGACTCAGTCCAGGGTTGCTCCCTGCTGGCAGACACGTCCTCAGCACTGTGTGGCCACCCTGACCAGCCTCACCAAAGCAGGCAGCCGGTGGCTCCCTGAGTTGAGAAGAGATTGGACACAGAGGGGAAAGGCTACTCTTGTTCTGTACCCACACTGTCCCACAAAGTCTTGTGGGTCTGGAATACCTTCAAGGAAGGGTCTTTACCTTTGCCTTGGCAAGAAGTTCAAGTTTTTTCAGGGTTCCAGGATCCTTTGCTCTTTAAGCAATCACCTGCCTTCTCACCTGCCTTCTCTCACAGACACAGGATGATAATGACATAATGACAATCAAGCAGCTTTTCACTAGACCTTGTCAGACAAGGAAGGTAAGACCCAATAACAAGACCCAACCAAATTTTATCCAGGCCAGTTGACTGAGAGGTTCATTAAGCATTGCTGGAGCCAGGACCAGCAGCTCAATCGCATCTCCTGAAGCAAATTAGGACCAGGCAGCACCAGAAGTGGGCCATAACACAGAGATGGAGCCTCCCAGCACACCAGCCTAGCTGCAAGTCAGCAAACATTTTAGTGTGTAGCAAGTATGTATTGGCTGTGAAATAGCTGATACAAGTCTGCCTGAGAGAAAGATGCCTTCAGTTTCTCAAGACACCAGGTCTCAAAATTTGGTTGTCTATGTCAACATAATGCTACAGATCCTGATTTTCTACATGCTATTATAGACCACAGCAGTTCAGAGTTGCCTGCCTGTGGGGAGGAGGTAAAGGATCAGTCCTGCAGTTGCCATTGGTTGCATTATCTGACTCTGCAGTCAGTGCCTGCCAGTGGCAGGATTTTCCTCTCTAGAGGTGTTTGGAAATTTTCCAGGCTGAAAGCTTCTACCTCTTAGCTGGTGCTGTTACCTCCCCAGAAAGACAAGGATGCACCCCTTTTTTGGTGGCTCCTGAGGTGACAGCAGCTGACAGACCCTAACAGAGAAGCTGGACTTAACAGCTGAAAGAAACTGGCTATTATTCTGTCAGGTAAAATGTCTATGTGGATGCTGAAACAGCCTGACTACTCTCCCGTCAGTCTTGTTAGGAGCTCATTTTATTATGCTTCGTTATTGAAAGGCTGAGTTCACTTTGGGACCTCTTAATTACAATGCTGCCTGCTTTGGAAATAAAACCTGCAACGTTGTCTGCAAGCAGTCACAGAGCAAAGAATCTGGCAAGCTAAAAAAAGATGTTAGAGGCAAACCTTCAGCTGTAAAGGTCTCCAGTTTATGGCGAGGCAGGTTACTGCAGGGGCAGTCAAGCTGAGTCACTCCGTGTTAGGATGATGAAGATGGGGAGCAGCTGCCCCAGGTAAGAACCATGGTAGAGCACAGGCACTATGTCAGCGTTTGCCATGCTAGTACCTGGTGTCACAGCCTTTGGGCAGCTGGTGTGAAAACAGCAACACAATTAGGGGGATATCGTGCAGGTTTGGAGAGAAAGGCAGGCAGGAGCAGGAGAACAGATCAGGTACAAGGCGGAGAATTTGTGTGCATTACAGATAGCATGGGCACCTGCAAACTTGGAAAACACATTATTTTGGAGATCACTGCGGTGAGATGCTTGCAGTGGGAACCCATTCTAAGCAACATTTCCTGCCAAAAAAATACTCTGCAAATTCTACTGAAAGCATGCAGGCAGCTGCAGAGCAGAGCAGGGAAGGGGTGGGGGAGGTGGTGAATGTGTAAGCATATGGATGAACCATATGAAGTTGAAGAAGGGCAAGTGCCAGAGTCTGCACCTGGGATGGGGCTGCCCTGGTTCTGTGTGCAGGCTGGGGAACGAGTGGCTGGAGAGAATCTTTGTGGAAAGGGACCCGGGGGTCCTGGCTGATGGAAAGTTGAATCTGAATGAGCAGTGCCCTGGCAACCAGGAGGGCCAACAGTTTCCTGGAGGTCATCAGTCACAGCATCACAGCCAGGCAAGGGAGGAGATTGTCCTGCTCTGCTCTGAGCTGGGGCAGCCTCACCTCAATTGCTGGGGGCAGTTTTGGGTACTGCAATATAAGAAAGATATTAGGCTATTAGAGAGTGTCCAAATGAGGGCCACAAGGATGGTGAGGGGTCTGAAGGGAAAGCCTTGTGAGGAGTGGCTGAGGTCACTTGGTTTGTTCAGCCTGGACAAGAGGAGACCTCATGGTGGTCTTTGGGATCCTCAGGAGAGGAAGCGGAAGGGAAGGTACAGATTTCTTCACTCTTGTGACCAATGACTCAAGGAAATGGCATGAAGCTGAGCCAGGGCAGGTTTAGTTTGGATATCAAGGAAAAGATTTTTCCCCCAGAGGGTGCTTGGGCACTGGAACAGGCTCCCCAGGAAGTGGTCACAGCACCAAGCCTGACAGAGTTCAAGAAGCATTTGGACAATGCTCTAAGGCACGTGGTGTGGCTCTTGGGGTGTCCTGTCCAGGCCCAGAAGCTGGACTCAATGATCGCGATGGGTCCCTTCCAGCTCAGCATATTCTGTGATTCTATGGTTCTGTAGACAGGAAGCAATCCCTAGCATAATGTATGTCCCAGTGTATCGGGAGGTTTTCTGGGAGGGGTGGTGGGGTATCATTTCAACTAGTAAGAAAGCTGCAGCACAGCCATCACTAGAAGCACTCAAGTAAATGTTTCACCTGTCTGTCAGCGAAATGATCCTGCCTTTTCTACATGGGCACAGTCATGGGACGACAAAGGACAAATACATTAGGTGCCTGTCGTTGTGCTCCAGCTACAGGTCCTCTAATGCTTCCAAGAGCACAGACAGGGTTTGCAAGCCCCTCATAAGGAAACTCAAATCCTTCACATCCAAGATAAGGGAGAACCTCCCTACACTGTGAGTGGTCTCTGCCACCCAAAAAGACAGGTCTGCCAATTTTAAGCCTTAACTGAAAAGCAGAGCACAAGCCCAGCAGCGTGGTGGGCACACTGATTTCCCATACCAAGCACTACATACAAAATCAAGACAGCCATGGTCTGAGGCTTTTCAATCTCCAAACAACTCAGCAACAGCAGGGCTCCCCCACCAGGGCTCCCCCCATTTCACCGAGGACAGCTGCTCTAAGCACAGTCTGGGGGCGTTGGGTGCTGCTAATGTCCTCCAAATCCTTCCCAGACCTTATCAAAGAGACATGAGGACTGACACCCCACTGCAGTTTGACAGTAGACAGATTTTACAATGACAGTGTGGGGTAAAGTGTTACTGGAAAATGTAACATTTGCAACATGTCTCCACTGAAAATCACAAGTGCTAGTGCTGTTTGTTTCCTCCTAGATATATATATATATTTGTAAAGAACAAAAAAGATGTGGAGAAGGGGACGAAGCATGTATGGACTCAGGCAGTCCAGCCCTTGATGCACAGGATAATTTACTACTAGAGGGTCTCTCCTCCGGCATTTTTCTGTCTGTATATATGCATCAGGAAAAAATCGTATCCTTACCATTGTCACTCATAAGCCAGACCAAAAAATGTAATTAAGAATTCGCTTGATATCCTACCTACATTTCTTTCCTTGAGCTGTAGCACTAGCACATCACTCCTACTTGTATACCTCCTGCTACCCTTCTGATCAGCTCCTCTACCTCAAGTTCACACCCTTCAAATTACAGGAAGACAGTTATGTTTCCCCCCCCTTAATCACCAATTTTCCATGATAAACACACTCAGTTGCTTTAATCTTTCTTCATACCTCAGCTCCCCTCCAGCACCCTAATCGTTATTACTCTTTGAACTCCTTCTAGCTTGCCTGCCTCAGTGCCAATGAGATGTCTGTAGCTGAACACCGAGGTGTGGGTGGGATCTGACCAAAGCTGCATGCTAATTTCACCATTAGGAAGATTAGGTGTCTCTGGCAGGATGAGGGTGTTCGTTCATTCACACATCTCATTGCTCCTGGTGGGGTGTCCTCCAGCCGGCTGCAGTTTCCTACTCCCACTATCATTTGTTGGTTTTATTGAACCAAGGGATTAAAAGCTTCCAGGACGGTAATTACAATGATCATTCGAGTGGCATGTCATCTGGCACGGGAAGTGCCCACGGGGATGGGTCAGACAGTGCTCCCACACTCACAGCCTCTGCAAGGGATCCCCACCCACGGCAAGCTGAATCCAAGTGCAAAGAAAGGCACATGGCCTGAATGCCGCGGCCACGGGCAGAAGAATTCGGGGGGTGTGTGGAGGGACTTGGTGCCCTTTGAAACTTGGGGCCCTGCAAAGGAAGGCTGCCTGAGCATAAGTCCGATAGCACTATCCACGAACAGCCTGAATCTAGGGCAAGAAAGGCAGCTAGGGATGCTCTGAAGTGGCAACTGCAATCTTTTACTGTCAAGGAAAATGTAGCATAAAAGCCACCCACACGTGGCTGTAGAGTCACATTAGCTCTAGCATCCTCAGCCAGAATGAAGAGAGTTTCTGGTGATACATGACTACAGCATGGAATGATAGCCTGTCACCGAACCACTAAGCATAGGCTGGGAAGTGTCCTACAGGTAGATGACAAAAGTCACCTGGACAGAAACACAGGCATGTAATATTTTCAATTTGTTAGCTTTCTGCATGTGTTCCAGGAACAAATTTCCATAAACAGAGGTAATGAATCTTGCCTGGTTTGAGACACAGACCTGAAAAGCCCTGCACGTAAGGAACAGGCAGTATTAATAATATATTAGACTTCTCTTCAATACTGTTCTCATAGCTGAGAACATACGTGACCCTGCACAAGCTTCATCATCTCTCATCTCTGTGCCTTGGGGGCTTCAGAGCAATTTCAAACTTTGAAAGTCTTCCCCTTCACTTGCTCCAGTTTCTGTTGTTCCTCGAGAGCCGTCTGAATTTCACAACATCACCTGAGCAGCAGATAAGTAAAAATTGCCTCAGCCGTAGAGGAGAAATCTAGGTTAATTATGTTGATAACTTAACCCCCAGGCTAATCTCTAGTCCATTAAGGTAAGCAGATGGTCAGCTCACTGCAGGGAAGAGAGGACAGAGTAGCAGCTCTCATTCACAACATGCAGGATCAGACGTGTCCCCGAGTGGATGGGCATTCCCAGCCTGCTCCCTTCCCCCACAGACAGGTTTTGTTTGTGCCACAGCTGGCAGGGCGACACGGAAAGGGAAGCACGGAACCACAAGCAGGAAAACAAAATGCCCACACAAGGTGAGAGTTTTTATGATTCAAGTAAGCAGTGCACTGGCATAGATTGAAAATGGGGAGGGATAGGGAACGGCAAGTGGATATGGATGGGTCTTGTAGTCTGGCATACTAGAAATGGGGTGGTGAAACAAAATATCTGTAAGAAATTAGAGGTCAGAGGCAATGTCCTTGCAAAAATGGAGGAGATACATCTGCAAAATAGTCTCCTGACCAAAGTAGACACTGAAAGCCCTCCCAGGAGCACTGCTGCATGGGCTATGTCCCTCCCAAGGTGACAGGGAGGGAGTACCCTGTGGTCAGTGCTATGAATAGGTGTCCCAACTTCTGTCCTCAATTCTTTCAGTAATGAATGGATCAAGCAGCAGCAAGGCATTATGTCTCAGTTTCTCCATCTGTAAAAAAATTCCTCCTACATCTTGCAGGGAAATTTTGTAAAGCTTAAATGCCTGTACAGTGTTTTTCATCCCTTGGATGAAAAGGAACTGTGACATCTCACATCTCTCTTAGCAGTCAGCCCATTTCTTCAGCAGAGGGACAGGGATGCCAGTAGCTGCTCTGCCTGCTTAAAAGCTCCCTGGCTTCCACTGAAATTGCAAAAGAATCTTTATTTTTTTTCTCCTCCATATAAACAGCAAATCCCAGGAGGAGAATAGATGACAGGTTTGTGTGCAAACAACTGCAGTGTATAGAAGGGACTCTCCAAATCAGCAATTTTGGGGATAATTTCTCAGGGCAAACCCACCCCTTCTGAACTTAATCCTCCAACCACTGTAGCAAGTGACTTCCCAAACACTGACACTCTGCAGGCCATCTGCTAGGACAACAAAGGCATCCACAGCATGGGAACATTCAGCCTTGCAGAGAAACAGAGACTGGGATCTTCAGCCTAAATGTTATTTTTAAAGGTGCAGTTCAGGAGAAACGGTCATGCTGCTGTGTTGCATTGTGATATTTGGGATTCCTGTGTGAACCACAGCATGACTGTCCAGTTGCTAAGCTGATGTACAACGTGTACATTAAACAATTACATCTGAAGGTGATGAGACCAGCTGGTGCACATTAGAGCCATTTGACTCATTTAGGGGACAGCCTGAGTAACCTTCCCTTAAACACGCACTTGATGGGCTCCAGGTGGGCTGTACTTTGGGAAAAGCGGGGATTATAAGCAGAAGGTGGCACCTGCAGTGCCACAGGTATATTTACCTGGAGTATTGCAGGCAGAATCACTTGAAGGAGGAACCCTGCTTTGCATTCAGCCAGGATGAAGCTGCGCAGCTGTGGTTGGCATGCTGAGATGCAAGGGGCGTGAGCCTATACCGAGTGCTGCACTGAAACAATCTCATGGCTTTCAGACCAGTGCTGGGCTCAGATAGAAGGTCAAGTGAGTTTACTTCTGTCTGCAGTATCTCATGTAGGCATTGTCCACATCACCTCCCTGCAAGCCTGTAAATCCCCTGCTTCTCATCTTTCCTTTCCCCTCTCTGTTCTCTTTCCATAGTGCAGGTTCTTTTGGGAGGCAGGGACGTAGGACACTGAGTGGCAACTCAGCACCATTAACACGGGCACACACAGAGCAGTGGTTCACAAAAGGAACTGCTGCTTCCCTGAGGAAACTGCACACAGCTTCACCTCCCAGCAGCACCCTCCAGGCAGTCATCCTTTCCGCACTGCACCTCACAGAGCGGAAACAAAAGTGCAGCTTCTGTCAGAAAAATAAGTGCTACCAAAGGACCCCCTCTCACTGCTGAGATGTGCTGCCTCTGTGTGCACCCATCTTTGCTCACCCAGATACATTTTAATGGCTCCCTATTCCTTCTGATACTGCATAACCAACTAAGCTGTTCCTCTTCTGGTTCAAATTTCAACATTAATAAAACACATTCTAAAATAATGCCTGTAACCAGCAGCACCAACCCTTTATACAATATTGCTGCTTTATGACCGGCATGATGAACCGGGCATCCCCCTGGGTCCTCCAACTGAGACAGCTCACTGCCTCCTTCCCAACCTTCCCAGCCAGCACACTGACTTCTCCAGACTGAGGGACCCTGGGCATGTGCTGTGCCCCTTGGCATGGCGGCACTTCTGTAGGTAGGCAGATGTCATACCCTCAGTGTCACTGAGAGATGCTTAAGCCACAGGTCCCTAAATACTCTTCCAGATAGAAGATACAACTGGGAAACCTCAAGGAAAAGCTAGCAGCACTCACTCTGCTAAAACTGGCAGTACCAGCAGTGGGGTAAGAGCAGGAAAGCTGTCTTACTGTGTTCCAGAGTCCTGCGTGCATTTGTGGCACAAAAGCACTAAGCCTGCTCCTGTGGCTGGGTAACACCAGATCATCATGCACCAATCGCTCTGTACTGAGCCTACCACAAAATTTTGTGTCCCCTATGGAAATAATGCCTTTGGTGCTGGAAGAATAGGCAAAATGTTTTAAGCAGCAAGGAAACATCTGACAATGCAACACTGATAACACGAATGTTAGAAACAGTACATGGGAAGGAAGAGTTTTGTCTCACTCCTCAAAACATTTGGGCTTGTAAAAACACAGAGGAAAGATCAATTTCTCCTTTGATTCTGGAAAGTCAGACTGATAATGAGCAAATGAAGGACTCAGAACTTCTTCCACATGTGCACCAGCACTGAGCATGTTACTTAGCAAAGGCCAGACTAGAGGAGAAACTAGCAGTTGTGTTCCTCTCCCAACATTTGTCCTGCTAAATCGCAAGTGCTATCCCCTCTACCCCTGCACATGGCATGGGAAAATATCAAGACACAAAGCATAAATCTAGCTCTACCATTCCAGGATGCTCCAAGGTGGGCAGGTGTGACCCTGAGGGGCCCTGAGGAGGAGGGAAGATACACCACATTTCAGGAAGGCTATCCTCTCCTGAATCACTTGAAGGAGGAACCCTGCTTTGGATTCAGCCCAGCACTGCATAGTGATAATTTCTAATCCAGCAGCTGAAAGATTACAGAAAGCTGAAGAAGACAGATGGTGTGGCAAAGATGGAGAAGTCTTATTGCTTGGCTACAGCCTGTCCTTGCCGAGGTTAGGTGCAGGATTTCAGAAAGCTCCACCCTCTGTGTAAGCCACCACTTGCTCAGAGCCAGCCAGCCCCAACATACCACTGAGTTGCTGGCTCAGTGTGGGAGCAGCAGAGGCTGCTGGCAGGAAGGATTGCAGATGGCCTGCAAGGAAGAGGGATCCCTCCTCTGCACAGCCTCACAGGGTTTTTGGTTTGGGACCAGACAGGGAATAAAGACATTTTACATCCATCCAGCACTTCGCAGAGGCACAAGCACAACCCCCACCAACTCATACGCTGCCGCCTTTCACTACAAGCAATAGTCACCCTTCCCAGTTTATCTGCTGGAAAAGGAGGCACTCAAATTTTGTAGCAAGTCAACATCAGAGCCTGGGACAAAGTGAGGGGGGCTGCCCTGGCTCCCTGCAGCTGACTCTGCTCTGCTGTCTTCAAGGAGCACCCACGCCCACCTCACTCTGCCCAGCTGAGGCACAGTGGTGGCACAGAGACAGCTCATGTGCCAGCCAACACCAGCCTTGCTCCCATCAGGGCTGCAGGAGAAGGATGCTTAGGTCTTCGGATTTTTGTTTTTGTGGGTTTGCAATAGTCTGAAGCCTAAGTGAAATTTAATGTATGGATGGGGTGTTTTACACTTGCTCTTTTAGTTGTTTTTAAGACACATTAGAAACATTAGATCTCAGGCTCTTATTTTTTGCCAAAGGCATCTCCAGTGAGCTAATGAAAGTCACATCACAACCAACAGAATAGAAACTGAAACAAACATTGAAAACTCACCTTCTGCTTTATGTTAACACTTAATTAAACCAGTTGCCTGACAAACGCTATGCAAAATATCTCCTTTCCCAAAAGCCAATGCAATTTTCAGACAAAGATGAAGAAACTTAATGATACACTTTTTCAGTCTTCCAGAAACACTCCAGGAAAACCTGGGAGACAACTTCCTGCTATTTCTCACGTGAGTAACAAGTAGAGAAAAAACCACAAATGTACTCCAGATTTCAGGCACCCACAGATAATGGGACAGGCATCAGCAGCACTGCAGTAACCTCCACCAACCAGCAATGGATCAGCAAAAGACTTCATGCAGAAGTCTGACAAAAGAAACTTCTCTGCTCCTAATGGCAGCATCTATTTCTTTTTATGGGACACCTTTTAAACAAGGCAAAGCAACTAAACCTGAGTCATGGCATCTCTCTTTTCTGCTCTCTCTCTTCTGCATCTAAGAGTTCTGCTCTTAGATGTCTGCAGGCTGCATGAACCTTGGCAAAACCTCTCCTGTTCCTACCCCCCCAGTCTTGTCTCCTTCCAAACAAGGATCTCAGGGAAACTTTTGATGCCAAAAGAGGAAAATTCATTTTGACAGATACAGGAGGAATAAGTGGCACTCCCCAGATTTGCACAGGCATAGCCAGGACACAAGTGCCCCTTCCTGCCCACTGAGTGAAGATGCCAGTCACATCCGGGACAAGGGTGACACAGGCTTCTTGCACAACTCCAACCGTTGCAAACTGAACATGCACCCATGCCCTTGATTCAATAAATAAAACATTAGAACGCCCACACAGAGCTCCCTGCCCCACTTTCAAAAAAAAAAAATCAAATCAAAGCAAAACAAAAACAACAACCCAAAACTTAAAGCTCAGTGGACCAAAGTCCCACTGCTGAATGTGAGTGTGGTCTGAGGGCAGACAGTGCTTTATACCTCCATCTTCTGCTTCAGTGGAATGTGCTGAGGGCGTTATTTACAGCAGAGGCATTGTTGCACACTAGTTACTCATTCTTTGGGAGCTGTGGAGGCTGCAGGAATAATGAGATAATTATCCCCATTTTTCCCAGCAATGGTGGGAATGAGACCGCCTTTGTCCCCTGCTCCAGCCTGCACAAGCTTGGACAGTTTTCTTCTACCAGCAGAGCCACCTTAGCAGAGGCTCCCAGGACGCTTCAGCTGAGGCAGCACCCAGTTTCTCATGCGGGGGCACAAAGAGCGCAGCAGACCCAGGACATCCCCACACAGCAGAAATTCTCTGACTGGGAAATGTCAGCCCATGGAGAGCCCAGCATGTCCCCACTCCCCTCAAAACACACACTGTGCCCTACTTGGGTGAGGATCATCGGGAAATGCAGACAGCAGATGGGAGGGAATTAAACTCAGATTGAGGAGAGACCCAGGCCCGCCAGAACTGAGACTTATTCCTGGCAACACACAGCTGAAAAGCACTTAGATATCAGCAGTCCTTGTTAATTCACCAGAGGGTATTATCCAAGCTTGTTAAAAGATTGATGTTCAGTGTGCCACAATCATTTAATAGTTACCCCTAGCACTTGGCCTGGATAGGCATGCAAAATCTAGTAGCCAGAAGTTGTTTCTCTTCCTCACTTGATCATTTTGCTGATCTCTTGGCCTGAGCATAATGGATCAGATTAGAAGGCTTTCTTTTTTTTTTTTTTTTTTCATTTGGCTTCTTAGTCTCCTTAAACTAGATTCACACTTCTGCAGGCCAATTGTCATCACTGCCAGGAGCATTAATTAGAGCCAATAAGAACCTGCATTACCTGCTGTAGCACAGAAATGGCATCGTGGAGGAACAGCTTGAACCAGGAGCTCGACAGAGCAGCCACCCTCCTTTACAGCTCAACACATACAATGGCTCCACACGCATTGAGGAAGTCTAGAGCTCACTGGGAAGCCAGAGAAAGGCTCTGCAGTTGCCAAACGTGACAGCAAAAGTGCAGCTGAAGTCCTTAATGTAAAGTTACAGGCTGCACTGCTCTGCCTGCAGGTGGACTAGATGGGCCCTTCCACCCTAATTTTTTCACCAACCTGAATTTCAGAGAAGGCACAGGACTGCAGGCTTCACAGACTACAGTAAAGCCACTATCATTAGGTAACACCCTGATGCAATATTCCTCTTATTCCAGCTAGCATGATGGCTTACTGCTCTCCTATGGCTGAGAAGCTAGCAGCAGCCATAGCCACACCTCACACTCAGCAAACCTCTCAGCTGCAAGGCTATTTGCAATGGATGGCAAACCACCATCCTTGTGGCAATCCTTTCCCACCATCCCATCTTCTGGCTTTCACCAGCCCCCAGCTCAGAGGAGCCCCTGTGGGCCTGATGGCCGCCCGGGGACAAGCACAACAGAGCCAGTCATCCCAGGGCCACACACAACAGCTGCATTTACAGGGATTGTGCCCATGACTTGTTGAAGCTATTTCAGCTGGAAAACAAAACCCCTTTTTCTGCTCCCCCTTGTTTTTAAGTGGGCATCAGGCACAGGAAGATGATGCTGGCTTTGCACACAGCTGTGGCACCCACACCCTGTACCGCTGGCAGTAGGAGAGCTGCTCGCTGCGGGACCCGCTGCGGCCAGCACTGAGTTCTGCAGGCACACAGCCCATTTACATCCTCAGCTCCCCAGCAAAGGACAACTCTCCCTGAGGGCTCCCACCTGCTCACCAGGGAAAGCTACCAGGCACCAGGGTCCTCCCTAGCAGAGGAAGGCAAATGAGGAGGGACTCTGCAGGGCTGTGAAAGGGAAGAAGCTAAATATTTTTGGCAAATAGAGAACACAAGCTGAAAAAATCAGACACACTGTGTAGATGATTCTGTGAAACTAATTTAAAAAGAAAAGGCAGGTATAGTAGGTCAGAATTACTTTCCCCAGTACACCTAGGTTTCTCTGTTTGTGTCTTCCAAAGTAACTGAAGAAGAAAATAAAATCAGGTCCTTATGATATCCAGGTGGTAATTAGCTCATGAAGGAAAGAGGTATAGATTTTATGGATGCCAGGGACAAAACAGGAGTTGAAATTCCTAGCTTTGTTTCCATTCCTCTTTCCACTTCCTGCCAGAAACCAAAGCCTGGGTAAAAGAAAAGCCCACACATTCCTCTCCCAGCCTGCCTTTGTCTCTTTCAAACTAGGTGAGAGCCATCAGCCTTCCAGCTTGAATCTAGCAGGAAAATCTAGTCCCTGTGCCCAGGAGAGGGCTGGCTGGGATGTCTCTTCCCCACCAAAACTCTCAATCACCCCAGCCTACAGCTGTGCTAGCCCTGCAAAGCCGGGCTGCTGACCTTTTCCTGGCACAAGCCTCTCCGCATATTTCATAAGGGGATTGTTGTTTTCTCATGGGTTCCTCATTTAAGAACATTATATTTGGAGCTCGGATAGAAAGGATCCATTTAACCAGATCTTTCATTCCCTCTCTCACCCACACGTACACACGTGCCGCTCCCCCATGGCCAGCTGTCTGCACACACACACACCACACATGCCTTTTGGCTGCCTCCCATCACTTTCGGTTTAATTAAACACCCTGGAAGCTTGTTTATAAACGTATATTATTGATAGAATTTTTTTTTTTTTTTTAATACCCTGACTGATGCAATTCTGTACTAAATAAGGTGAATGGCAAAATTCACAGGGGGAAGAGAGAGCCAGGGAGGGGAAGCACAGCAGCCCTTAGATCTGAGCAGGTTGAGGACACAGGCTACATTTGGAGTAGAATGCAGGAAAACTTGGTGGCAGTCCCCAAGGAAGCCGGATCCCCACCACAGACTAAGAGCACCCTGCCAGTCCTTGGATGAATTGCATCCCAGTCACTAGGAAGGATGGAGTGGAAACACCATGCAATTTCTGACAGTCTGGCAATGGGCATTTTGATATGGAAAGGTCCCACAAAGAGAAATTTTACCCTCCTCTTAGTGTCCTATGCTGCTGACAGCACCCAAAGCTGTAAATGCAGAGTGTCCAGGGGCACGAATGCACATAAAGCACTTCACTGACACCCTGCAATGCTCTCCCTTCACCATCAGGAGGAACTTCTTAGGCAAAAGTGCCTAGAAATTTGAAAAAGTAAAATGTGCCCTAAAGTACTGAGAAGGAAGAAAAACCCAACCAGATTGCAGCAGATCTGCCATACTGATGAGAGAGATGCCCTCCTGACCCTACAGATGACTAACAGACAGTCTGAAACAAGAGATTAAAGCATGTGCAAGAAAGGCTAAGTTTATGACTATTGTCCAGGTAAACTGAGAAAGCCTAGAAGGAAATCCCTCTAGGGATGCCAGCACTCAGACTGGAAAGATCCTTTCAATTCCAGTGGGTGCAGGCTTGCCTGTCCAACTGAGGCTCTGGTTTCCAAGACATCTAGTGCAAATGACACAGTGAGATTAATTGGGTGGATTATTTACTCCAAAAACTCGCCCAGGTTTTATGCTGGCTGCTCATCTTCATGCTGGATCCAAATCCAATGCCCTTGCTGAGCCAACACTGAAATAAGAAAAAGGTTTTACTTTGTGAGAAGGAAGAAAAAAGAAGCAACAATAAACCACATGTCACTGCCGAATATCTCTGGGAGAACTCACATGATCCCTGAAAAGACAGAGGAACAAGGATACTGGGATGGAGGAAAAGGGAGAAACTCCAGACTAGTTTTGCAGTGCTGGATATTTGTGTAGCAGGAAAAGCATTTCATTCCCATGCAGCAGCTGCTGCTGCTGCACAGGCCAGGAGGGCAGGTGAGGGAGAAGCTGCAGGTTGGAGTGATCAAACCATCGTGCCATGAATGCTGAGTCTGAATGCTGACAAGAAAGGGAAACAGCCAGGAGTCTGCCCCTGCTCTGCCCATCCTGTGACTCCACAAGGGTGACTCCACATGCTCCCCCAGCCTGCCCTAGCTTGTAGCACACTTGGCCCACCTCCTGGGTTTGCTGCCAGGCTTAACTCAGCATCTGCAATGGCCCATGATGAAAAGCACTGTCTAAAGCAGTGCAAAACACTGCATACACTGGTCTCTGACAACACTTGCCAACTGTTTTGCTGCACCACAAGGCAGACAAAGGCTCACCACACACAGCATTGGGAGTCAGGCTCAGCCTGGTTCAGCACCCATGGCAACAAGAGCCCCATGCCTAAGCTGATACTGGGTTTAGTAACACTCCACAACCTCCAGTTTATGCTTTTGCTAGGAAAATGACCCTGAGTTCAGCTCTCTTGGTTAGAGCCTGGTGCTTAAAAAGACAAAAAAAACCCCAAAAAAAACCCAAAAAAAAAACCCACAAAAAAAAACCCCCAAAAAACTCAGAATGCCAAGGTTGTGGATTCAATCCCTGTATGGGTCATTCACTTAAGAGTTAAGAGCTGGACTTGATGATCCTTGTGAGTCCCTTCCAACTCAGAATATTCTCTAAGTCTCATACCAGACTGCACCTTATCCTCAGACAGCCTTCTTATTCCTCCCACTCCTCTGGAGAACATGCCTCTGCTATTCTAAATTTTATTCCTTGAAATAAGGGGGATAGCTTTGATGGGCACAGGCACAAGCCAGAAGCAGCACTGACCCATGGTATGGCTGAGCAGCACCTGTGGGACCTGTGCCAGAGGGAGCATCTCATCTCACCCCTCAAGGGAGGGCACAGGATCTCTCACTGCCATTGGGGCTGCCCAGGGGATTAGCCCACAGTTGTTCCTTTTTGATGAGGGAGGAGGCAGGCATGTGAGCCCAGCTCAGTGTGCCTGGTACTCTCCATCAATCAAAAGGATGAAAGTTGTAGTAACCAAGGCCAGAAAGTGCCTCAACTGAGCTGAGCTATAACTGGTAACCACAAAACTCGGCAACATTCCTGCTCTGTAGTCCTGTACAAGCTCAGAGATATTCAGCTTTACACACCCACCCCCATCCCAAATACTCAAGGAATCTCTGAGTAGCAGCACTGAAGCCTAGATTCCTGCAGCCTGCTGGCTTGGATATTCTTCTGCCTAATACTCTGCCTAAATCCACATTATAGACCTCCTTTCCCTCAGTAGGGTTTCCTTTCTTAATCTGGCTGTATGATTTGATGACTTCTAGCAAATGCAGTATTTTGGAGACTCCTGTGAAAGAAGGCTAAAAGTGGCAACAAGGTACAAAGCTAAAAAGGTGAAGTAGACTGTGTAACTTCACAATTCTTTCCTCAAAGTAAAACTGGGGTAAAAAAGGATCCTGCAAGTTCACTGTTTAGTAACACACCAATAAAAGCCCTAGAGCCTCAAATCCTGTCTGGAAAGTTTGGGCTAAATAGCAATATCTATTCTTGGCCTAATTTAGGCAATAGATTTTTCATTACTTTGAAATGCTTTACACATTTAAAGTGAATTGTGTAAGAGAATACTGATGTCCTTTTCTTCATCTGACTTAATTCCTTCCTGCCCATTCCAGACTACACATGGAGGAGGTGGGAGTGCAGGCAAAAATGAAAGTGCTGCAGTGGCAATCCAAAATACTGTTCCTCACCAAAAAGACAAGCCAAGACTGATGCCCGGGCTGTAATAAGAAGGTCAGAGCTAAACACATCCATGCCCGATTCAACAGGGGTGGAGAGCAACCTCACACCATGGCTCAAGGGCATCTCCCCACAGGACACCAGTGAGGAAAAAGGAACAACCTCCTGGAAAAGAGCTTCAGTCCAAGCTCTCACACTGCTATTCTCCTTTCTGGAGGTCAGGTCTTAGAACACAGGCACTCCAGCCCAGTTGCTGTGTAGGCACCAGAGCCGGAGGTGAAGGCAAAGAGCAGAAACTATTTTAGGTTATGTGAACCCATCTCCACCAAATAGGATTATCAGACACAATCCAATTGGCTGAGGGGGGTCACAGAGCTGAAAATAGTTTTGTACTCTTGCCCTCTTAGCTGGTAAATAGCTTTCATCCCCCAAAAGTGCTGAGTTGTGCTATGCATTGGTGGAAACAGCTTGCACAAAAGTGAGACGGCTTGAGGACGAGGAAGGGGCAACCTGGGCACTGGGTGAAACGCTGCAGTGGCATATTTGGGTCAAAAGGACACCCTGAAAGGAGCCATGGGAATAAAAAAAGAAAAAAGGAAAAAAGAAAGAAAGAAAAAAAAAAAAAACAAACAACCAAGTGACAAAACCCAAAAAAAAACAAAACAAAAAACACACACCCCAAATGAGTTTGAAGTTGCAAACCACTCAGTTTAATTTATGATTTCTATTTATGCACATCTGATACAAAAAGCCTGAATAGTTAATGTGGTACTAGAAATACAGGACACAGCATAGAACAGAATCTACTGGCACACAGAGCCTGGCCATCTTAATACAATCCCCTTCACAGACAGATCAAGACTCCTCTTAAAGCCTGTCTGGGAATTTTGTTCCTATTGTCCTGTTTGGAAACTGCCCTCCAAATTTTCCCTACCTTGCAGTATGAAACTCTGGTTTAATTCCTAGACTAGATTATGACAATTGATTTATCAGAGTCTGTACTGTTGCAAACACCTTCCCTTAGCCTTAAAAAACTCTTCCCTCTTCAAACTATTTACCTGCTAACATATTTACAGAGCACTCTCATACTCCCCCTGCCATTTTCCTCAGGCTAAACAGTCCAAGCTCTTCTAATCTCCCCTTGTAGGACAAGTTTTCCATTGCCTCATCATCCTGACAGGCTTGCTTCAGCACAAGTGCAGCTTCTGCTTAGCAAGATGATCTGAGAGCAAGTCCCTCTGCTCAAAGGAGAAGTCAAGGTTTTGAGAGGCTTCTTCTTTGTTGCCATTGGTTAGTTTCTTTGTTGGTTGGTTGTGGGTTGGCTGTTTTAAACAAACTTTCTCCCTTTGGTCACTAGATTCTTCAATGTCAACATTTAGTCTTCTCTGATCTCAGGGGATTTGCATTCTTCCATCTTTTTAAAAGGTCCCTGCACTCAGCTATCAGGACAGCCCCAGTACAGCCCATCAGTTGACTGTCCTGGCACCATGGCCACTGAGATGATGGGAAGGAGGGGCTGAGGCTGGAACAACTTAATTTTTGCCCTTGGGCACAGGCAATTCAAACAGGAATGACATCCTAGCTGTCAGCACCAGGCAAAAGAAAAACATGCTCACAGCAACCCTGAACAGAAGCCTTTATCTCATCAAACTCACCAGGATGGAGAGGGGAGTGGGGCTCAGCAGGGCCATCTTCTTCCTCCTGTCCCTGCTCTGCCTAGCACGTACAGGATGCTCATGGCACAGGCTCACTCCCTCCTGCTCCATTTCCATTAGCATGGGATGATGCAACGAGACTTTTACTGCAATTTGCTGAGGAACACTGCTGTCCAAACTGATGAAACAGCAATTCAGCAGAGGATGCAGGAGGCACTTTAGAGAAGTGGCAGGGACACCAGACAAGCTTTCACCACATTAATCAAAGTGCCAGCAGTTTCATTTCAAGGCAGTAGCGACAGTTATAAATAATGAGAAGAGCTACTCTGCATCTAGAGCATTTTAATAAATAAAAATGTAAAAAGGAAGCCTAAACAGCACAGTTAGTCCTGCTTCTGCAACCTTTCAGGTTTTCCAGCAATGTATATAGCAATGATTCTCTCCTTTGTAGTTCCTGACAGCACAACTCCCCCTGGATGATGGACCTCTAGCACAGTCATGATCTTTCATATGCAGAGTGCAGGTTATTGCACTTTTACTGGCAAATGCAGAGCTCTGTGTTTGTGTGTGTGCACACACGGGTGTGCACTTGTATATGATTTCACTC
Organism: Anomalospiza imberbis; assembly: GCF_031753505.1. Lineage (NCBI taxonomy): Eukaryota > Metazoa > Chordata > Aves > Passeriformes > Viduidae > Anomalospiza > Anomalospiza imberbis. Next base: position 55,173,705 of record NC_089682.1, read on the forward strand.
ACAGCTGCTTGCTCAGCCTTCAGGCACAGAGCAAACCAGACCAGGCATTTTGCTGCACACTCTAAGTTTATGCACACTCCCTTCCGATCGCTACTGGTTTTGAGGATGGCATTTTTTGGGGAGGATCCATTTCCTATTTTGTCATCTAATTTTGACTCTTTGTGGGGAATGGCAAAGGAAAAGCAGGAAAATACCTCCTGAAACACAGCTCAGCCAATGTCCCCCCTTCCTGCCCAGCAGTATCCCCACTGCTTTGCTCATGAGGCAATTTCAAGGACAGATGACACAATGTTTAGCAGTCTTCCAGCACAGGTTCAGAGGGCAACATGAAGCCCACTCAGAGCATCAAAGCAACCTTTCAAATACCACATTTCTTCACACACTGTTAAAATACGGCTTCACCTCGTAGGACAGCAGGAGCACCGCACAAGTACACAGAGCAGCACACACACTGCCCACACCACATCCAGCTCTAAGAGAATTCCAGAGCACTCAGACACATCTCTAGAGGTCCAGCACAGTTCTGGTGGTGCAGCCTGTGACCTCACTCACTGGAGGTGATGCCTCAGGTTTTAGCTTTTATAATCCAGATTCTGTGCTGCTTTGGTGTGTGGGTCTGGGCTTCATACTGGGGGATAGTAAGCTCTCTTCACACAGTAGGTGGACAAAACATTTCCTTCTCTAGCTGGGGACCCAAGGACAGGTGATCCAGATCTCAGGCCCAAGAGCATAAATAACAGTAGATCAAAGAGAGAAAAACAAGAAGGATGGGACTTCATGGGCTAAAGCTATAACTGGACAATTAACTCCAATATGCTAATGGACCAAAACTTATAAAAGTGTGAGACCCTGTGACTGGTCATCCATTCTGTGACAATTTTGGGTTCACCTGGTGTGTAGCCCCAGCTGGGCTCTTGTGCTGCCCAAGGTGGATCTTTTGAAGCCTCCTAATAAATACCTATTTTTTTCTTACCTCCATCTAGTCTCTGTTCTATGTCAGCCTTCACAAGGCATCAGAGGTGCACCACTACAAAGTGCTGTGCTTTATTCAACCTTTGAAAGTCTTGGGGAGCTCAGTCTCTCTGCACACCCTGTGGCTCCTGCCCTTTCACACCTAGCTTGACTGATGCCCACCCTATGGCATGGTAAGTATGCCCTCTCTGCTAAGGTAATTGGCAGCCTAATTAAACCCCTGCAGAAAGGAGGCCTTTTCTCTGTGACTTGCTGCAAGTTATCTGCACAGACTTACTGAGATGCAGTAGTGGCTGCTACCACAATATCCTCCCTGCAAGAGAGACAGGAAGACGCTGTGGCGATGGAAATGGCTTCTGCTGGAAAAAATTGCTTCACTGATGCAGACTTAGAAGTGCCAGTCCACTGGAGCTTCCCAGTCCCCCCATCTAGCATGGCAGGCAGAGTGAGCTGGGAGCCAGCCTGCAGTGTCTGCTGCCATGGTCCTGGCTGTGCTGGAGAAATACACCTGCTGTGCCAGTGGGAACTCACCTCTCCTTCCCTGGCTAATCAAACATACCTGGATCTGAAAGAAGCAGCACATTTTTACCAAAATCATGAAATCCTAACAGGCATAAACTGTTTGTTCTCCCCTCACCGCCTACTCTTAATGGTAGTCACTGCAGGTCGTGGGATAAAGTAAAAGAGGCACAATAAACAGCTCCCACAGCTCTGCTTCTTTATGGATGTAAAAGACAAAACACCAGGGAATGGAGCAAACTGGATGCCAATGTCAGAAATATAGTAATTTTAAAAAATTCAAAAGTGAGGAAAAGTAAATAACCTTGAGTCAAAGTACCCAAGTATCACTGTGCAGGTGAGGAGTCTGCTCATCTTGGGAAGGGTTTCTTTTCTTAGTGAATGTGTCCTGCTGAACTGTGCAGAGATGTGTGAAGAGATACCCCCTTCCCAGCAGAGGAAGTGTAAATTCAAATAATTCAGAATGCAGCTGCCAAGAGAAAACACTGAGCTGTTTCCAGAACCATATTTATAGTTGAATTTAGAGGGGTTTATATTTAGACAAACTGTTGGGTTTGAGTTTTCTTGGGGGGTAACTTCTGTATTTCCTTTTACTTAATTGAGAGTCACTCAAGTCACCCAGGTGATAACCTTATGTAGATTCATTCATAAAACTAAAATGCAACAAGCTGAGCTGAACTATCGCGACAGTCTCATAGCTAAAGACTCCTAATCTGGAAATGAAATGGTGAAGGTTCTCATAGCAACATCATCTCAGGGTTTTATATGCTCAATACCCAGCAAAACAGTCTTCTAAAAATAAATTTAAAAAACAAAAACACAAAGAAATATTCACACTGAAATTATAGTCTTCTCCAAGTGCAAAAAAGACAAGATATTATTTCCTAAATGTCACAATTTAGAAACCTATTCATCTGTGACATTTATATTACAGTAACACAAGCATCTGTATTTTTCTCTTCTTGAGTTCCCAACGAACTCCACTGAGTAAAAAAAAAAAAAAAAAAAAAAAGAAAGAAAAAGAAAGAATATCAGCTCAGTTACATATTATCTCTTACACATAACTAGAGCTGCTCGCTCTGAACAAGTTTCAGAAGCTGCACCAGAGTAAACTCTGTAAGAGGGAGTGCAGCATTCAAAAGCTGTCTTTTGCTAAGAAGGTCCCCTCATGCAGGATCTATACACCCCAGAAATACAAAGATTTCAACAATTTGTTGGCTGTATTAAAACTTGCCCGAAGTTTCCATACTGAAAATTGTCACAGAAGTCCAAGAATTCCAGTGGGATTCAAACTTATTTTTCTCTGGGCACCTTGTGCTTCATCATTTGGTAATGTTAATATAAGGTCTGATCCTGCTGAGCTCAGAGCATCCGTGGTGCTCCCTAGGGAATTCTGCGCAGGCTGCCAGCTGAAGTGCTGAGCATAAGAGCACTCCAGCCCCTATAGCCTCAAACAGCACCAAGTGCTGAGCTGCCCCAGAGTGTGCTGCCACTAACAGAAATTCGGAAACATTTTTTAATCAGTTTGTTTTTCTATCCCTTTTTTCTTCCTCACGGCAAAGAGCAAGAAGTACTCTGCTAATAAAGAAGTTGTGGCTGACTTTCCACTGTAATTTCCATCCTTTTATATTACATGTAACTCCTCTCAAAAGTTGAAAATAAAGGCATCATCCTTCACACCACCAGTCAGGGCACCAACCCCCAAAGCCCAGGGAGCAGGGAATGCTGGATTTCCAGTACTTCTGCTGGCAGCACAGAAACAGTCTCTGACCTGCTCCAAGCCTCCACCACCAACCTGAATGAGCCCCACACTGCTTGCAGAATTCGGTGCCACCCCTGTACCACCAGTCCTATTGAGCTGCTAGGATGGGATGGAAGATGAGGGGGTGAAGGCAAGACCTCCAGATCCCTGCATATGCTCCATCACTTGTGTGCTGCAGAGGGGTGTAGCTCACTTGAATCAAGATCTTCTTCAAAAAAGGGAAATCAGAACTGCAGAAACTCAGCACTCAAGCAACAAATGAACAGTACTCAGTGGAAGAACCAAAAAAGCTAAAAAGGGTGCAGCTAGATTAAAATTTATGTTACCAGAAGCAATGATTACCTTTACTTCCGAGCAATTTACCCATACACACAGAAGAGAAAGGTTTCCCCTTCATGTCTGCTGTGAACTAGCGATTTAACACATTGTAACCAGTTTTAGTGGGCTTTGTTTGCTGCCAGCCTTGGCAGAGGTCTGCCTGGCCTCATCACTGTCCCCACGCTCCAGCTGGCTCTTCCTACAGCAGCAGAGAGGGAAGCCTGCTCTGCTGCTGCCCCTTCTGTGCCTGCTCCACTGAATTTAAATGTCATCAGCGTGACACTATCTGGGGAGGAACACAAACAAACCTGGAATCCCTTACCTCTGCCCACAGAGGAAAAAAAAAACAAACAAACAAAAAAAAACCAAAAAAAAAAAAAAAAAAAAACAAGAAAAAAAAACCAAAAACTGATTCACAAAAGCAGCACCCACAGTCAGATTGGGACATCAGAGTGTCTGGAGCTCCATCATGGCTTGCCAGTTGGGGTTTCTCATGCCACCAAGGGCTCCTGGATGCTAAAAGCAGCAGGAGAATGGGCAAGTTATTCCACACCTCGCCGGGAAGTGGAGCTTCCCCATGGTGGAGGGTGGAATCCATCATGACACCTGCACCAGCATCATCTAGAAGGAAAACTCAAAAAAAAAATTAGCAGAGGGCTGTCAGCTCTCATCCCCATCTTACTGTAGTAATGAGACTCTGGTGTTTGAAACCCAACCAGTTCACTGTGGAGACAGCCCTGACAAAGGCTCCGAGTGGTGGGGTGGAGCTGGAGGCTTTGCCCACTCTCAGCAGTCCCAGGGCAGGTCAGGCATTGCTCCTCTGTCCTGCCTTTACCCTGAAACCTTGGAGCTGGGGAGTGCACCTGCATGTCTGGAAACAAATGCCAATCCAGAGGGCTTGCTGCATGGCAGGATGTGGTTTTTAGAAGGGAACTTCAGGAACAAGGCACAGGTCAGCTTTGACCTGAGGCGTCAGCATGAACTAAGGAGACAGAAGCCCTGGCCGGGACAGGAGCTCACCCCCACACACGCACCCGCTCATCCTTCCAGCCTTTGGCAAAGGACCCCATCTCATCTTCTCCCCTGCTACCACTCCAGTCTGACTTATCCCTCCCTTTTTTTATTACCTCGGTGCCGCACGAAAACCAGCTGCAAGTCAAACAAGCCTCTGCTAGACCATAAAGGCAGAAGTGGGAACAGGCTGGGACTGCTTAAAATGAGTGGCATGTTGCCCAGGGCCGGGAGCCTGTCCCCCACCAGCCCGGCGCCCCGGGCTTCAGCAGAGGGGCTGAAAAGCCGCATTGAGGACAGCGGGGACGTCAGGGCTGGCTGAACATCCCGGCCGGGAACAGTGGGCTCCTTGTTCGCTCGCCGGGGCGGTGGGGAAGCCTCAGCAGAAAGGATGCTATTCAAATGGAAATCAGGGCCTTGCACCCAGCCGGGAAGAGGAGGAGGAGGAGGGTTGCTGGCTCCTCACGAACAGCAAGAAGATCCCTGGGAGACTTTGGATCGGGAAAAGGATACGGGGGCGCGGGGATGGAGGAGGGGGAGACGCTCTCCGGCACATACACGGCACAAGTGGATGCTGGAAGGGGGAGAACACGGGAGAACAAAACCCTTTGCCAGTGAAGTCGACGGAGCACCCAGCATAACTTGCCCCGTGATAAACAAATGGGGTTGGCTGGGCATGTAACATGCTCATGATCCCAAAACCACATCCCAAACTCAAATGAGCCACATTACACATGGAAGAATAGCAGCTGCAAGGAATAAGGCCTTGTGCCCATGGTTTTGTAGCAGACTGGCACAGAGACATGCTGATAATGCAAAAAATGGTTATCAAGTTCCAAGAAATGTCTTGCTCTTCTTTGTGGATATTCTCAGTTCAGTCAGAGAGAAAAAGAGATTTTCTAACCAGGCGAGAGCCTAGGAGACAGTTGGGAAAGAATGTAAATAATTCTCTAATCTATCTTTTTGTTCACATTGTTTATAGATATGTTCTGCCACCGTGCGTCATTCACTGCACACCAATGGTGTGAGATGTTTTTACTCTAAGACCAATGAAATTAGTCCGCACGATGTTCTCTATATATAGAGCGGTGCATTTGAAATCAGAGTTCATTCTCTAGCCTTTGACTTGGAGTCTTCTCGTTACTGTCCTGCTCTACAGCAACACTTCTTTGAGCAGAAGTGAACCTGGATCCATTCCTTCCTTTTCAATTTCCCTGGTGGAGGAGTGGAACGAGGTGAGAGTAGGGGGTAGTATCATCAGGAATTTTTGTTTGATTATTACCTTATAACACAACTTTCCAGCCTGCAAGGAAATGCAGCAGCTCTTCACACAAGCCATCTGAGTGAGCAATTCAGCAATGGAATAAATCAAGGCAAACCCTCAATTAATTAAACCAGAATTAAATTAATTAAGAGGAGACATTATGACTTCAATCACAGGAAATTCTACAAGCCAACCTGTGGCTTTATTTTCACAGCTGTGCTTGTGCTACTCTGTGCTGCTATCAGTCAAAATTAATTCTAGGTAGAATCATAGAATGGTTTGGTTTGGAAGGGATATTAAAGATCATCTAGTTCCAGTCCCCCTGCCATGCACAGGGACCCCTTCTACTAGACCAGGTTGCTCAAAGCCCTGTCCAGCCTGGCCTCAAATATTTCCAGGGATGGGGCATCCACAGCCTCTCTGGGCAACCTGTGCCAAAGCCTCACCACCCTCACAGAACAGAATTGCTTCCTAGTATCTAATCTCAACCTACTCTCTTTCACTTTGAAGCCATTACCCTTTGTCCTATCACTACATACCCTTGTAAAAAAATCCTTCCCCAAATCTCCTGTAGCCTGTTTCAGGCACTAGAAAGTGCTCTAAGGTCCCCCTGGGGCCTTTTCTTCTCCAGGGTGAACAACTCCAACAAGACCCTGGGAGACAGTAGCTATCCTACAGAGCCCAACATCTCAGGTCAACTTCTCTCTCCTCATCCCAGTCTCCATCCTGGATCAGGCTTGACCAGGAAGGGAAATATCTTCTCCCCAGTCTTGATGACATCCCTTTCCCATGCATGATTTGTCCAGCCAGGACACTGGAAAAAGATAGAAACTAAAAGTGACCTTTAGTTGGCATATTCCTATCTTGGTCATGAGCAAAAACAAAAAGTTGGGGTTTGGTATTGTTTTTTTGTCTTTGGTGTTGTAGTTTCAGAGTAATTCACTGGGAGTTACTCCAAAGTTCAATTATCACAGGACAAGATGACAAGCCACAAGAAAAAAGAAGTGATACACTGAACTCTGGTTTTTAATTGGGCTTGCTAGGAACTGCCTAGGTCATCCACAGGGCAGATATTCAAAATGGAAGTGTAAAAAGCAGGGATTAAAGAAACAAATAAAACACATGTGTCCTGCCCACCTTCTCCCTTCACTTTAGTAAGTAATTGCTGACTATGTTTCTCATTCACTGTGTTTCTTAGCTATCTAATGGACAACAGGAACATTCTTGGAAATAGAATTTTGGACAAACACAGGGAAGCTTCATTTTCCCAGAAGTTTGCCATTCTCCAACTCCACCAGTAGGTAAGAAAGGCTTTATCTAAACCTTTAAAAAAAAGTACAAAATGCCATGGACAGACAAAACAAAAGTACATGTTTTCAAGGCTCACTGATGTGGGAGGGAGGTTGCTTCGGTTAGAAAGCTAAACTTCCATACTGAGAGAGACTAATGTTTTCTGCAGAGAAATGAACACTCTCCCCAGCTGTGCATTCCCCAAGGAATTAAGAGCCACACCAGCCATATATTCAATAGCTACTTACATGCAAGTAAAGCACCTCGAGATCAGAGGACAGGAAAGAAGAGGAGGATCCCTTGCTGCCATTGATTATTGTAGGAGACAGCATTTTAGTTATTTCCAGGCAATGCCTGGTGTCCATTTTAGCCTTTTTACTATCTGTGATTGCTTCACAACACACCATTTAAAAAAATTATTTACTCACAATTCATGATCCATTTGAAAATAATTCACTCTTAATTCACAATCACTTGGTGAATGATTTAAGGAAAAAATCCCTTTCCATTTGAGAGAGAGTTAGTCTGCCTGCACCTGATCTCGATGTGGTCAGTAACCTTGACCACAGGGTGCTGTGTCTTGTCACAATCTGACAGCAAGAAACCAGGAAAGCTAAATAGAAATTTTTCCTCCTTGCTCCCAGGAATACCATGCAGCTAATAGACATCTCCCAAATACTTATGCAACTGAACTGCCTGTAGGAAGATTTAGGAGCAAGCAGACAAGGACAGCCAGACCCCACAGCTTCCCTGCACAGCAAAGAGTATTTACAGACCACGCTGAGCAGCAGGATCCAGCTCACTGGAGCTGACAAAGCATGGTGATCTCAGCATATGTTTCACAG